>NC_138531.1:94934996-95645630 GCF_964234715.1 Podarcis melisellensis | reverse complement strand
TAACAAATCATTAAAATGCCTCCCTAAAAAGGGCTGCCTTCAAATGTTTCTAAAGGTTATATAGTTACTCATCTCATTGATATCTGGTGGGAGGGCGTTCCACAGGGCGGGCGCCACCACCGAGAAGGCCCTCTGCCTGGTTCCCTGTACCTTCAATTCTCGCAGGGAGGGAACTGCCAGAAGGCCCTCGGAGCTGGACCTCAGTGTCCGGGCTGAACAATGGGAGTGGAGACGCTCCTTCAGGTATACAAGGCAATGGTGAATACAGTGGTACCTTGGTTCTCAAACTTAATCCATTCCAGAAGTCTGTTCCAAAACCAAGGCGCACTTTCCCATAGAAAGTAATGCAAAATGGATTAATCCATTCCAGACTTTTAAAAACCCCTAAAACAGCAATTTAACATGAATTTTACTATCTAACGAGACTATTGATCCATAAAATGAAAGCCATAATCAATGTACTGTACTATAAAATAAATAAGACCATATTGTAGATGATAAAAATTAAAATTAATGTTTTTTCTTACCTGCATTGATGATAGTCATTGTTTGGGATGGGGGCTTTTATCCATTTCCACAGTCACACAATCCATGAATCAGTAGCTGAACTGGGTTCCACATAGTCAAACAAAAATAAATTAACCCAAAAAGCCTCAAAAACAAAAACGCAAAATAAATACCAAAAACAAAAGCGCCAAATACCGTGGTCTCGAACTTAATCCATTCCGGAAGTCCATTTGACTTCCCAAATGTTTGAAAACCAAGGCGCAGCTTCTGATTGGTGCAGGTGCCCTGGAAATAATAGCCAACAGCCGCACGGGCCATTCAGCTTCCGAAAATCATTCGAAAACCAGAACACTTACTTCCCGTTTTCGGGGTTTGGGAACCAAGGCGTTTGAGAACCAAGGTACCACTGTATACGTGGCAAACAGAGAATTTCCACAGAGCTGCTATAGATGTATTCAGAACTGTAGAACCTACAGAGCTACTTTATTCTGAGTCAGGCTGCTAGCCTATCTGGCCAGTGCTGAAGGGCAGCAGCTCAAACAGAAGCCTTTCCTTGTCCCTGAGAGCATTCTAACTGGAGGTGCCGGAGACAGTATACAAAGGATTTGCTGTGCCCTGCAACCCTCCCTTTGCATGCCGCAAGCTGTCTCAGGTATGCCCTGCGGTCATTTGTAGCCTGGGACCTCCTTGGCCTTCCCCAGTACAGTGGTACCTCGGGTTAAGTACTTAATTCTTTCCGGAGGTCCGTACTTAACCTGAAACTGTTCTTAACCTGAAGCAACGCTTTAGCTAATTGGGCCTCCTGCTGCTGCCGCTGTTCCGCTGGAGCACGATTTCTGTTCTGATCCTGAAGCAAAGTTCTTAACCTAAAGCACTATTTCTGGGTTAGCGGAGTCTGTAACCTGAAGCATATGTAACCCGAGGTACCACTGTAGTCACTAAGAATGAGAGCATTGGGCTAAAATGCCAGCCAAAGCCACAGTCTGACCCAGGAGTGCCACCACACCACACCTGGGCATCACACCTGGGCATCCTCCTGTTCCCATGCCACAGATTGGTCACCTGCGGTACACACCAGCAACAGCTGCCTTATGCATATATTTCTTTGTGTTTCCTTTTCTGCAGGTATACCTAAATTGGAAACAGCCAGTGTTTCATCAGGTAAACAGTTGCTCATTTGTCGGTTTAAACAGAGGGGATGCAATCGGTCATCGTTTCTCGGGCACGACTGGTGGGAAATCAGTGTTTCTTGGCACCGAATCATTTGCCGCACAACCCGTTCTCTCAGCTGCCATGCTAAAGTGATGCTCGGGCCCTGCATTGCAAACCAAAGTCTGTTGGGCGCAAGATCAGAACTAGAGATGTAATACTCAAGCTTGGAGCATCATTTTCTTTTCCTTCCACTCAAGACTGTAGTCAGGCATCTTACTGCATCCTGAGTAGAACATAAGAGGGCTGCTGTGATTTCCCAGATCCATCACAGCCCAGGGACCGCTAGTTGATCATCCCTTTGCAAAGAAATCAAGTTCTGTAGTGCGCAACTGCCAACTTAGTCGTATCTGTGGGTGGCTAACATTTGATGATTGGCATACAGCAAGCAGACCTATTATGTGGCTAAATCTATGGGAGAAAGTCACCCTCATCAAGAAAATATCCCACTCTGTTGCTTCTCTTCTTTTTACATCCTCCAAACCGCTTGGAGCCTCTCCCTTCCACCCCCCACCAGCTTCCACTGATGTGTAGTACAGGCATGTGTTCATGCCAACTTTGTTGCACCTGGTGTTGCAACCTGGTTTGGGTAGTTCTGCAGAGAGGAAGGAGAAAGATACATTGTTGTTGTTTAGTCGTGTCCGACTCTTCGTGACCCCCTGGACCAGAGCACACCAGGCACTCCTGTCTTCCACTGCCTCCCGCAGTTTGGTCTAACTCATGCTGGTAGCTTCGAGAACACTGTCCCACCATCTCGTCCCCTGTCGTCCCCTTCTCCTTGTGCTCTTTCCCAACATCAGGGTCTTTTCCAGGGAGTCTTCTCTTCTCACGAGGTGGCCAAAGTATTGGAGCCTCAGCTTCAGGATCTGTCCTTCCAGTGAGCACTCAGGGCTGATTTCCTTCAAGAGCATCCATTCTTCGGCGATCAGCCTTCTTTATGGTCCAAGAAAGATACATAGCTCCCAACATTTTAAGGCCTGTAGATAGATGTCTATGAAGAATGGTTTTGGTACCAGACTGAAGGTGCAATCCTGACTAGGGAGAGGGCTGCACTGAATACAGTGCAGCTTACTTCTGGGTAAACATGCATAGGATTGTCCTGTGAGAAAAATATTTAGATTTCCTAGGCAGCTGCATCAAATTTCTAAATGCCCAGGCAGCCAGTCTTTACTATCTCTGCTGCAAGAGACAAAGAACTCAGCCATCTATTCTCCTCTTCCCCAGCAAATGTCTAACATTTCTGAATGGATATGGGTTGGGGGTTTTTTTGGGGGGGGATTAAGAGCTACTTTTTGGAGTTAACATACTTGTGTTGGGTAAAATCACACCTGTGTAGACAAGCTGTTGATAATTCAGATGTGCCGAATTAGAGACTGCAGGTCGGGCTGAGAAATTTGCTTAATTGTGAGCAATGTTCAACCCTTCCCTCTGGCGATGTGTTTTTAATAGCAGAAGCTTTGTAAGCATGATATAAATAACGTACCTTGGCAAGAGAGCAGAAAGCACTCCTCGTTTACTGCAATTAATTGTCAGAACACATGCAGACATGACAGCGTTCCAAGTGTGTCTGGAGTCTCTCATTATGCCGTGCTATTTTTGATTTCCCGTATTTAGATGCATAATTTCTGCATTTTAGAATTGCAACAACTAGATGCATGAACGTACGTCGCCACTGCATGTCTTCCAAATGGATCAGTATCTAATATAATCTGCTACCTGTCTTTTGAAAGAATCTGCTCTCTTGCTGCTGTCTCTCCAGCTCCTGCTGGTTCTTCTCCCTCCTCTTCCTAGTTTGACAATCCCTTTTCATGTGATAAATGTCACAGCGAGCACGCTGGCAGATTATACGTTCTGACTATATTAGAGAACCAACAGCAAGATACTTCCCTTTTGGTAATTGATATGCACAGGCTAATTTGCACGTTGGTTTAACGTTCTGGAACATGGTGTATTTTTTAGGAGAAGAGTTTTTTCAGCTGTGGAAGATAGTGGAAGCAAAGAAATCTAGCAAAGAGTGAGGTAGACACCACAAACATTGAAGGGACAGCTGTAGAGGGGAGCTACAGATATTGGCAGTATACCTGTGAATTGTTGAGGGTCAGGATCTCTTGACATGTCAGTCACAATGCTACTTGGATCAATAAATGGGAGAGAGGGCATTTAAAGTCAGATGACCATTGCAAACCTACTTTCTTCTGGCTGGAGACCAAGTGGTACGGAGGGAGGGAGGGGATAGAAGCTTGGGGAAGAAATCCTGGGCTTATTTGTGGTGGTGTTCAGAACCACAGGTCCAAAGCAGGGCCTGAGCAAGTGGGTTGATGCAGGAATACCAAAGAAGGATGTCAAAAATGCCAGAATCAAAGAATTGTAGAGTTGGAAGGGGACCTTGACGGTCATCTAGTCCAACCACCTACGATGCAGGAATCTTTTGCCCAACATGGGGTTCGAACCCACGACCCTGAGATTACCTGTCTCATGCTCTACCAACTGAGTTATCCAATAATAAATGTCAATAATATCCAATAATAATAATTTATTATGGTGACAGCAGTCACAAAATTAAAAGATGCCTGCTTCTTGGGAGAAAAGCAATGACAAACCTAGACAGCATCTTAAAAAGCAGAGACATCATTTTGCCGACAAAGGTCCGTATAGTTAAAGCTATGGTTTTCCCAGTAGTGATGTATGGAAGTGAGAGCTGGACCATCAAGAAGGCTGATCGCCGAAGAATTAATGCTTTTGAATTATGGTTCTGGAGGAGACTCTTGAGAGTCCCATGGACTGCAAGAAGATCAAACCGATCCATTCTGAAGGAAATCAGCCCTGAGTGCTCACTGGAAGGACAGATCCTGAAGCTGAGGCTCCAATACTTTGGCCACCTCATGAGAAGAGAAGACTCCCTGGAAAAGACCCTGATGCTGGGAAAGATTGAGGGCACAAGGAGAAGGGGCGGCAGAGGACGAGATGGTTGGACAGTGTTCTCGAAGCTACGAACATGAGTTTGACTAAACTGCGGGAGGCAGTGGAAGACAGGAGTGCCTGGCGTGCTCTGGTCCATGGGGTCACGAAGAGTCGGACACGACTAAACGACGACAACAACAAATTTATACCCTACCCATCCGGTTGGGTTTCCCCAGCCACTCTGGGCGGCTTCCAGCAAAATATTAAAATACAATCATTCATCAGATATTAAAGGCTTCCCTAAACAGGGTTGCTTTCTAGAGCTTTATTAAAGAAAGGTGGAGAGACCCTGACTCCTTTGCAAACGCAGGGAGAACACGGTGGATGTTATGATGTCTTGTCCGCCCCCAGGCAAATGTGTATACTATACTTATAGGCAAGACAGTGTACGGCAGTCTAGCCAGAACCTTCCATGAACCCACCTCACCCACGAAGGCGTAGGTGGCAACTGTCCAAGGTTTTTAGACAGCTCACCTCTCTGGGCCAAGAACCCAGCATCCCAAGAGCCCAGCACAGATAAACACAACATCAAAGCAAGCCAGTTAGCATAGATCAGAGCAAGTCAGGGCAAATATATATGAGCTCATCATTGCAACAACTACCAATTAATTGTGGGGTTATCTTGGCTACCAAGACGGTGCTTGCAGGCAGAACAGTTCCCCTTTTGTTCAGCGCAGAGTGGGAGGCACAGAAACCAAATTTAACAAAAGCAAAGATGCGGAATGACAGTCCGAGCGTCAGCTTTAGCAGCAAATGGGGTGTTAAGGGGGAGATCGTGATTGATTTCGCAGGAATCATTGGGTCACACTATCGACTAACATATTACATGAGCTTTTAAAAGCAAAAATTGTCAGGTGCGTGAACTGGGATAACATGGTCTTGGGAGGCAGTGGGGGGGGGGGAGGGGAATCGAAGTCAGTTTATTTCAGTTTTTCTTCTTCCCTCTTGTAAATCCGACTGGTCCCTCCCTCTTGGCATGCGTTTTCTTAAAGCAATGGAAGGCTAAATTTTAGCTAGCCTTGCATATGTTTGCCAAAGCGCAACACCTTTCATGCAGGGAAGCATAGTATTCTATTAATTTACCGGTAGAGGGGAGAGACCCAGAGAAAATTAAACCTTTTTTCCTTCTGCTTTGTCATACAGGTTATGTATGGAACGCTGGTGGCTGTTCTAGTACTGCGATCTGTATATATAGTCTTATGGTAAGGAACGGGTTAACTTTAAAACGCTTGCACTTGGTCATTTGTGAGAGGGGAGTTATTGGGCTTTTTTCCTTTTTTGTCTATTATGTTTTAGTGGTCTCGTTTTTTCATTTTTAGCCAGCAAACAAGCCTGAGTCAAAAATAGCATGCAGCCTTCAGGCTAGGCTTGTTCAGCGAGGACATGGGACAGTTGCAGAGGGGTCCAGAACTGCAGGCTAATTCATAGAATAATAGAATTGTGAAGTTGGAAAGGGATCCCAGGGATCATCTAGTCCCTCTGCAATGCAGAGAGGGCCCCCACTCTGGCTGGCGTCCCCCTGGCTACATAATGACCTCTAACGGCCTAGGACCCACGTATCTACGGGACCGCCTCTCCTGGTATGCCCCACGGAGGACCTTAAGGCCCACAAATGACAAAACTTTGGAGGTCCCAGGTCTCACGGTGCTTAGATTGGTCGCAACTAGGGCCAGGGCCTTTTTAGTACTGGCCCCGACTTGGTGGAACGCTTTGTCACAAGAGACCAGGGCCCTGCAGGACTTGACATCTTTCAGCAGGGCCTGCCAGACAGAGCTGTTCCGCCTGGCCTTTGGTTTGGACTCAGTCTGACCCTTATGTTTTCCGTCCCCTTATGGTTTTGATCTATGGGCTACTTTTAAAATGAGGGTGCATTTTAAGTTGCATTTTAACCTGTATTTTAAAATCCCCCCCATTATGTTTTTACTGTAATTTTACTGGTTGTTAGCTGCCCTGAGCCCGGCTCTGGCCGGGGAGGGTGGGGTATAAATAAAATTATTATTGTTATTGTTATTATTGACTAAAACCAAAATGGACAGTCAGAATAAATGTGGGTGAAGCAGCTCCTCTATGAGGAAAGGGTTCATCATTTGCGGGTTTTTAGTTTTGAGTGGAGGAGGGGACATGATGGAGGTGTGCAGAATGACCCAGAGTTTGGAGAAGGTGGGTAGCAAGAGATTCCCCTGTCCTAGTAGCTTGAACCCGGTGACATCCAACCGAGCCAAACGGACATTTCGGGACAGACGAAAAGGAAGGGCTTCTTCACATAGTTGAACTGTGGAGTTTGATCCCACAAGAAGCTGCGATGGCTACTAATTTGGATCGATTTAAAAGAGAATTAGGCCAGTCCATGGAGGATAAAAGCATCGGTGTCTTCTAGCCGCAATAGCTGTGTTCCACCTCCACGGCTGGAGGCGGTGCATTTTCTAAATACCAGTTGGTGAGAGCGGCAATTGGGGAGAGGGCTGTTGCTCTCAGGTCCTGCTCACGGTCTTCCAAGAGCACAGGAAGCTCCCTTCGCCTGAGTCAGACCACTGGTCTTCCTTTCTCAGCATTGCCAATACGACTGGCGATGGCTCTCCCAAGATTTCCACCGTGCCTAGAGGGTCCGGGGATTGAAAATGGGAATTAGATGGGCCTTTGGTCTTGTCCAGCAGGGCTCTTCTCCTGTTTTTAAAACTGCTTTAAGGTATTAAAAAACTCTCATTTGCTTCTCTCTAGGGTATACCCGTGGCTGAGGGGCCTAGGCTATACGTCCCTGACGGTATTTTTGCTGGGGTTTTTCCTTTGGAACGTAGACAATATTTTCTGCGATAAACTGAGGTAAGTGAACTGACTTTGCAGTTTGGGGGGGGAATTAACTCCAAAACCCCATCATTTTTAATACTGTTTTTGAAATATTGTAACCCACCCTGAGACCTTGTTATCGTCAACGATAATAATGGCTGTAGTTGACAACTGTCTGTCTTGAGATCCAATAATAATAATAATAATAATAATAATTTATTTGTACCCCGCCCATCTGGCTGGGTTTCCCCAGGCACTCTGGGCGGCTTCCAACAAAGACCAAAAATGCACTAAAATGTCACACATTAAAAACTTCCCTGAACAGGGCTGCCTTAAGATGTCTTCTGAATGTCAGGTAGTTGTTTATCTCTTTGACATCTGATGGGAGGGCGTTCCACAGGGCAGGTGCCACTACTGAGAAGGCCCTCTGCCTGGGTCCCTGTAGCTTTGCTTCTCACAATGAGGGAACCGCCAGAAGGCCCTCGGTGCTGGACCTCAGCTTCCGGGCAGAATGATGAGGATGGAGGTGCTTCTTCAGGTATACAATGGAGTGTGCCTCTGGGGGTGAAATCAAAGCGCTGTGTTAGCAGCACCAAAGTGACCTCCCTGGGGCACAAGGCTGGGCAGTGTGTCTGGAGGTCCTGGGCTGTCGAGATGAGACTTGCTTCTCGGTGCCCAGGAACGTAACCCCCGCGTAAGTGGGGAGTTGCCTATACAACATGCAGTACTAAATCGCCCAGTGGGCCGCTTGGCGTTGCATCACCCTTGTACACTCTGTTCTAAGTTGCAGCTCCTAAATCGTAGCTTCACTGTCTCAGTCTGTCCAGAACTGTAAAAGGCAAAGGATGGTTAAGTCCAGTCAAAGGTGACTATGGGGTTGCAGCGCTCACCTTGCTTTCAGGCTGAGGGAGCTGGCGTTTGTCCGCAGACAGCTTTCTGGGTCATGTGGCCGGCAGGACTAAACCGCTTCTGGCACGACGGGACACCGTGATGCAAACCAGAGCGCATGGAAACGCCATTTACCCTCCCGCCACAGCAGTACCTATTTATCTGCCTGCATTGGCGTGCTTTTGAACTGCTAGGTTGGCAGGAGCTGGGACTGAGCAATGGGAGCTCACCGCATTGAGGGGATTCGAACCGCCAGCCTTCTGATCGGCAAGCCCAAGAGCCTCAGTGGTTTAGACCACGGAGCCACTCGCGTCCAGAACTGTATTCTTGCAACCGTAGCGTTTGAAGGTGCCATCTGTCAGACTGTAGTCAGGGTTGACAAACAGTATTAGAAGATTTTGGGTTAAGAAGTTGTGGTGAGAAATGGTTTGCCCCCCCCCCACCCCCAGTTGTTGGGGGGGGAAAGCTAGGTTTAGGAGGGCAACTGTGTTTGGCCAAGGTCCTCTTGCAGCTGTGGCATTTAGCTTCCATGGTAGAGAATTGCAGAAACTTAAAAGTTACTTAAACAACTGCATGTTTTTGATCCTGCTGCTACAGCGATTGCATGCACTCTAGAGACCGTGTTGGACTGAATGTGAGCAGCTTTTTATCAGATAGTCCTGAGCTACATGGAAGATCTAATCTGAGTGAGCTTCAGCCAGAGAGATTGCTTTAGTGACGTTACGTCCACCTCATTGGGCTGCAAATGGGCTGTGAGACGTACTTTGGTCAGACAAGTCTTTTTCCACGGTCTCTTTCACAGCCACCGGGGGTGGAATAAACTGCCCTGTAACCCACACAAATGTCAAATTGAACATGCAGTTACAAAAAGCAGAGCTTGTCTCCGCTGACGCAAGGAAGCTTCATTGCACACGGAACGGTAAACCGGGTGCACCAAAAAAGCTACCGACACCTTTGACGCTGGTTCCTCTGTCAGGCAAGCCCATGTTTTCCTCGAGTGTGCAGCTTTGACGAAGGTCACCTTTTAGACTTTTAAACCAACACCAGCTGATGACATGGCTCCTCAAATCAATACACACTGTGGAAACTTCACACTGGACTTCAAGCGTCTGACATTGTGTGCCTCCCCATTCTTCCTCCAGACTCTGGGTCCTTAGTTTCCAAATGAGATGCAAAAGCTGCTCTCGTCAGAAAAGAGATTTGGGGAGCCATATCATCAGCTGGTGTTGGTCCACTGTGCTTCATTAAGTCCAGGGTCAACGCAGCCGTCTACCAGGAGATTTTGGAGCACTTCATGCTTCCTTCCGCAGACAAGCTTTATGGGGATGCTGACTTCATTTTCCAGCAGGACTTTGGCACCTGCCCACACTGCCAAAAGTACCAAAACCTGGTTCAGTGCCCATGGGATTACTGTGCTTGATTGGCCAGCAAACTCGCCTGACCTGAACCCCATAGAAAATCTATGGGGCGTTACCAAGAGAAAGATGAGAGACATGAGACCGAGCAATGCAGAAGAGCTGAAGGCTGCTATTGAAGCTTCATGGTCTTCCATAACACCTCAGCAGTGCCACAGGCTGATAGCATCCATGCCACGCCGCATTGAGGAAGTAATTGATGCAAAAGGGGCCCAAACCAAGTACTGAGTACATATGCATGCTTCTACTTCTCAGAGGTCCAATATTGCTCTATTTGCAGTCCTTGTTTTGCTGATTTCATTTAATATTCTAATTTCATTTAATATTCTAATTTTCTGAGATTGTTAATTTGGGGTTTCACCTGTATATTCTGCAAGAGAATGGAAAGCACTGTTTCAGCAAGCTGCCAGGCAAAGAAAATGTTGAGTTAGTATCTCCAGATATTCCTAGAAAGCAGACACCCAGGAAACTGGTCTGACAGGTATATAAATTGAGCTGTTTAGAGGCCCAGGTTGTGACTCTGTCCTGTTTATTTTTCTCCCTCCACAGGGGTTTGCGGGCGAGGCTACCTCCACTTGTGAGCGTCATGACGCAGTTTCACGCCTGGTGGCACATTCTTACAGGCCTCGGCTCCTACCTTCATATCTTGTTCAGGTGTGACGGCCTCCCCTTCTCGTGGGCTCTGGGTGGGGAAACTCCTGCCCTATGTGCTGCCAACTTCATAGCTGTAAACCATTCCCCTTCCTTCCAGAAAGGCATGACTGCTTTCTTGGTAAAAAGTTCTGTTAATAAGATTAGGAGCTGCGTCCGGGGCTGTATGCATTGAAGAGGAGCAGCAGTGGGTGACAGGTGGCAAGGGGGTTGGCAGGGAGGAACGGCAGCAACTGGTGCAGCGCCGGCCCTGTCATTAGGTAGAGTGGGGCAGCCGCCTCAGGCAGCTGACATGGGACTCTTCTGAAAGCGCAACAGAATAAGTAGCAATTTATTCTTATTTTATTTTTCACTGTCAGGAAGGGGGGAGAAGGCACTTGTGGGTAGGGCAGGTGTGCTGGTCCCAGGGGGAAGGTTACCGTTGGCGTAGTCAAAGTCCGGTCCTGGGTCACCAGCCTGGAAACAGTCCACAAGGAGCGGGGCGAGGTCCAAAGCAGGAAGCCGGGCGGGGACAGGAACACTGGAGGGTCAGGTCTGGGTCCGGGCAGGAACAGGTACTCAATAACGACGTTGCTCCCACAACCTGGGACCAGGCTGACTGGCCTTTATCTTCTCTGAGGCCAAGGGCGGTCCTGGCCCCCAGGAGACCCGCCTCTCCTGGCCTTAAGGCGAGCACTCCTCCTGGGAGAAACCAGTTCCCTCCGCCTCTCTGCCCTGAGCCTCTGCAGTTCAGGAGAGGCTGAAGGGTTACTGGGCCCAGGGGGAGACTCACCTGTAGGCACTGAGTCCTCAACCACCTCTGGAGCCAGAGTGGAATCACCTGGTGCCTGCTCCTGAGGATCCGGCACAGGTGCAGGCGCTTCAGAATCAAGGCCCTGCCCCAGTTCAGCCGGCCCTGGAGGCGGGGACTCCTGTGCAGGCTGGGAGTCCTCCGGTTCAGCCTCTGAATCGGATTCCCAGGCCATCACAGCAGGGCTGGGCAATATCTGGTTTTCAACTTCTATCTTATCACTAGATAAACGTCACGATATACTGATATATTACAATGTCTGCAATAAGGGTGGAGCTATGTATAGTGGTACCTCTGGTTGCGAACGGGATCCGTTCTGGAGGCCCATTCGCAACATGAAAAGAGCTCAACCCGCAGCGGCGCATCTGTGCATGTCATTTTGCGCTTATGCGTGAGCGGCAAAACTCGGAGGTAACCCTTTCTGGTACTTCCGGGTCGCCACGGGACGTAACCTGAAAGAACGTAACGTGAAGCAGACGTAACATGAGGTATGACTGTAGAGGCATTCGCTGGCTTCATGGTTTTTCCCGCATTGCGATTTTTGCTTGGCACACATGCACGCACGTCATGATTTATGATACATTGCCAGGTCAAAAAATGAAACCGATGACGCGCTATGGACTTCAAACCGGTTTGGGGCGATATATCGCCCAGCCCTACTTGTGGGGTTAACTCATCCAGCTGCCACAATAATTTGACTATACAGCTGGACCCGTGGCGGCAGAGGAAACAACTGCCTTGGGAGGCAAAATGCCTGTCGCTGGCTCTGGCTATAGCTTTGCCCGCCTGCCCTCTCCACCTTAGCTCTGAATACCAGCTGCTGGGAATTGCCAGCTGGGAGAAGGTAGTTGCACTCAGGCCCTGCATATTGGCTTCTCATAGACATGTGGCTGGCCAAGCGGAAGAGCAGTGTGCTAGACAGGGTGGGCCTTTGGCCTGATCTAACAGAGCCAGGCTCCTCTTATGATCCCCCACCTCAGTATCGCTGCACAAGAGCCCCAGCTTCAGTAGCAGCAATAATAATAATAATAATAATAATAATAATAATAATAATAATAATAATAAATTTTATTTATACCCTGCCCTCCCCAGCCAAGACCGGGCTCAGGGCAGCTAACACAAAATATAAAAACAATGGATTGAAATACTGCTTAAGATTAAAATACAACATAAAAACATTCAAATGCAGCCTCATTTCAGTGGAAACTCAAATCAAAAATTTTTCTGGGCGATAAAAACGTCAAGTCTTCACCAAGGTCAACTATCCAGACTGGTCTTACATGGGCCAGAAAAAAGCCAGGGAAGTCCCCAAACAGGAGTTTCAACACAGAAGGAGAAAGGAAAAAAGAAAGAAAGAGGGGGAGGGAATCAAATTGATTCCAAGCCACAGGCCAGGCGGAACAACTCTGTCTTTCAGGCCCTGCGGAAAAAAATCAGATCCCGCAGGGCCCTGGTCTCATGAGACAGAGTGTTCCACCAGGCCGGAGCCAGTGTTGAGAAGGCCCTGGCTCTGGTTGAGGCTAATCTGATTTCCTTAGGGCCTGGGACCTCTAGGGTGTTACTGTTTATGGACCTTAAGGTCCTCCGTGGGGCATACCAGGAGAGGCGGTCCTGTAGGTACGAGGGTCCTAGGCCGTGAAGGGCTTTAAAGGTCAAAACCAGCACCTTAAATCAGAAGCTCCGCTCAGCGATGCTGGCCCAGCTGGCCTCCATGGTTCCCCTCCTGCTCTCACAGTCCCAGGCACGCAAAACAGGAGGCTGGTTGCTTTTGCCTTTGTAGAGTTGGAAGGTTACCCCAAGGGTCATCTAGTCCAACCCCCTGGAATGCAGGAATCTTTTGCCCAGCGTGGGGCTCAAACTCCCAACCCTGGGATTTAAGAGTCTTGTGCTCTGCCAACTGAGCTGCCCAGCAGCTCCGGTGTTCAGTTGAGTTGGGGCCGTGTTCTGTCGTCTCACCTAAGCTGATGTACCCAAGCGCTTGTTTATTAATCTTCATTTCCTTCTCTCCACTCACCTCTCCTCTTTAGCTTATATTCAAGGACACTTTACCTGAAGTACAGGCCAAAGGTCAAGGTAAGGAATTCTACAGTAATTTACGGCTTGTGCAGGTGACGGGGCTTGTTAGGACAGAAGCATTTGAGATTGCTAGTGATGGATTATTTATTTTTTTCCTTTTTTGATTTGCTTTTCACTGTAGGGAAAAACAAAAGATACGGCATACATAAAATCTGCAGTGTCAATTTAACATTGAGCAAGAAGAGAAAAGGGCACATGCATCCCGAGCTATATCATTCAAAAAACATAATGAACCACTGTCATTCCGCCCCCACCAATAAATTTTATTGAGTTTTAAAACCTGCTTGAGTCCTTTTGTAGTGAGTTAATTTTGTCACCAGCACAATGGTCCACATCTGGAAGGGACCTCTTGAGAAACGAAGGGATCCATAAGCGTTTTCCAGTTAGCCTGCAGCTGCAGCTGTAAGGAGATTTATTGCCTCTTCCGAATGCGATTCATCGACCAGGTGATCAAGGTAGCGCCAGCAAAACCACTTCGGGGTCTCGAGGCGTTTTAAGCAATCGTAGCTGAAGCAGTTCTGCAGGAATTTTGGATTAATGGACACAACCAAATTGCATAGAAGTTGAGGCGTTGAGGCACAATTGATCTTGCAGCTTGGCAAGTTGTGACGGTGTGCTTTCTTTGAAGTAAGATTCTGTAACATTGTGGTGTTCCTCCTTTGGGCTGAGAGGCGGCATTCAGGTCCAAAATGTTCTTTTGAATTGCTCCAGCGAGGCTCTTAAATTTCCCCGTCTTCACATGTGTAGACAAGGACCCATAGCTCAGTGGTGGAGCGCATGCAGAATGTTGCCAGTCCCTGGCATACCTCCCTTGTTAGCAGGATCAGGCAAGGAGTCCTCTCTCTCTCCCTCTTTTTTCTCTGAACCTGGGAATTTTTTGATAGCCCTGGAATTCTTGTGCCAGCCACTGGACTTCCCAAACTGTGGTCTGTGGACCACAGGCTTCGTTCAGGCAGACCAAAACGAGTCTGTGACGAATGCATACAGTTTGAGTTCTGTGTAATTCAGATGGTCATACAGTAAAATACAGTATAGGAGATAAAAGAATCAATAAAAAATGCAGCGTGCGACAACAGGTGCAAAATAATAATAATTAAATGATCTGCCAAGACCAGCAATTTTCCAGTGATCCATAGAGGGGGGTTTTCAGAACCACCAGGGTAAACAATACCGGGCTGGATGGATAAATGATCTGTTTTAAGGCTGCCTCCTTTGTTCCCGCAGCATTTCCTACACCCCTGGGTTTTTGATACGGTGCTTGTTTCCCCCCTCTGAGTAAACGAAGCAATGTTTTCATTGACAAATCAATAAGAACAGTAGTTTCGAAACTTTTGGATCAGTTGAAAAACATGTATCCCTCGTTGATTTGAACTGCTTTTAAAATTCACCTTAACGTCTTGCAAATCCTTCAGTGGCAGCTGGCCGTTTTGCAGAGAGCACCCTCTCTGCTCCCCCTTTACAAGAGAGCCTGCCTCTTCCAGGGTGGATCACTCCGCTGTTAGATGCGTGTGTCAGCATAGAACAAGGAGCAATCTTTGACTTCAGAACGATTCGTTTTCTTAGTAAGCGTAACTAATCAATACACAATCACTTGAATAGCATCTCTGGTTTTGCATGTGTGCATTTATCCCAAACTCTAAACCAGATGTAGGCTCTCTAGATGTGGGACTCCCAGCTCCCTTGGTTCTGTTCGCCGGAGCCATTAGCGACGGCTGATTGGCATCGGGAGTCCAAGAGCACCTCAAATTTACCATGGTGTAAGTGATTCTGAGGTCTCTCAGAAGCTGCTGCTTGCATTTCAGTGCCTCCACTGGGCAGCAGCACATTGGCTTCCCTTGAAACAAAAGTTCCAGTTTCAGAGATTTAATTTTGTTGGGGGGGGGGAGAGAATGTTAAACACCAACCCCTACACTGCTCTTGCTTCCTATTCACATAAAAAAAAACCCCAAGCATGTTGCTTGCATTCATACAATTAACTTGACGCCTCGCTTGCCTTTTTTATTTATTTATTGATACAGCAAGAAAGAAAGAAAGAAAAAACACAAATACCAAATTACACACAGGAATAACAAATAATTTTCTTAACAAACAATAAAACATAAATTGGTCTTAACGCTAAAGACCCAACCTCCCGTCTATTCCATATTTCGATTTCATATTACTTATTGCCAATGCACACTTTTATCATAATTAAACTTTTCCTTAATATATCTAATTTCTTACATCTACCTTGGAACTTATTACTGAAGTTCCTCAAATGCTGCAACAGAATTTAAACTACTACGTTTCAAATATTCTTTGAAAACCTCCCATTTTGAGACAAATTCCTGTTTTGATTTATTCTTTATTTTTTCCGATAGACCGTCTAATTCGGCATATTCTGTCAGCTTTTGGATCCAAACTTGTATACAAGATTGGATGCCTCGCTTGCCTTGAGGGTTTCTCTTGGGGCCTAAGGAGCAAGTCTCTTTAAAAAACCCATCAGAACATGGCTGTTTTGAACATTGTTCTGAAACATTGTTCTGAACCACCAGAACGACGTGTCCCACAAGAGTAATGAAACAGCTTGCACCCTTTTTTCGTGTGTGGAGGCAACAAGGACACAGTCCGGGCGATAATATTGCTAAGTCTCAGTGGGGTGGTTGTCGCTTTCTCCCGTCCCTACTGCTGGGACATGCCTAATTGTCTTGAAAATCTTCCACTTCAAATGCAGCACTGAACTCGCACATTAGGCAGGCATCCAAGCGGGAACCTACTTTAAAATAGGTTTGCCCAGTGCCACAGTTGGAAAAGCTTCCCTGAGACAGCCCAGCTGCTAAGAACTTGCTTCACTTTCGCAGAACGCTCAGTGCTTTCTAGGGCAAACGGGAAGGAGGAGCTAAGCTTTGGAAGTCCTTGCCAAGTCATTTGCTTGGACAGACGGAGGGGTCAAGGGGAGCAGGGCAGCGTCTCCAGCATGCAGCACTACAGCATTTTAAAGCTTTGTGTCACCGGGATTGTCTTGCTTTCTCGCTTTGCTATTTTGTTTAGGCTGTTAAGGAATTTTCTGTTTAGTGATTTAACCGGTTTGCATCTAGATGGGTGATGACCGTTGTTGCTGTTTCCTTGTATCACCTTTGATGTTGTAACCCGCTCTGGCCTTGTGAAATGCGTAAAAATGGAAATATAATAAAGTAAATGTCATTTTTGAAGGTGCCTTTTGATCGAATAACTGCACTGCCTTTCACGTGTATATTAATTTTCTTAACAAGATTTGTATAGCAGGTACTCTTAAAGAAAGCATAAGGCGGTATAAAACGCTGAGCGAACGTAGGAATTAAAAACAGACTTTAAAAGCGGCAGACAAAGAAGCATAGAGTTGGAAGGGGCCCAACGGTCATCTAGTCCAACCCCCGCGGTGCAGGAATAACATCATCAAAATGCAGAGAAAATCCACAGTGTGAAAAGCAGACGTACAAATTAAAATTACGTGTCTGGGTATGGTTGCCTAAACGAAACCGTTCTTTGTAGGCATCGCAAGCAGTGCCATGGAGGTGCCTGCACTAAAATTAAAAACCCAGGAGCCCATGCACCCCCCAGCTGGCAAATGGGGCCACGGGGTGCTGCCCTCCGCAGTCCCTGGGGCAATTGGAGCAGAGCGTTCAGTTTCTGGCAGGGAGGCAAACCTCCTTCAGCAACTGCACTCCTCTGAAGGCTGGGGCCAGTCCAGTCTCCCCTCGTGCCTTTGTTCTGATGACAAGAGGTCCCCAAATGGCTTTCTCCCAGTGCCGCAGTGCTAGGGTTCGGGATCCCGGGATTGCAGCAGTGAGAACGCTTCTCTGCACATAACGGCTGCTCTTGCGCCTATCTCCAGGCCATGTGAATTGCCTCTTCTAACGTGAAGGTTAACATCTTTCCCAAGCCGGCTAAAATTCCTGGTTGCTTGCGCACTGAGTCCAGGAGACGCCACGGCTCAGTGGGAAAGCATCTGCCTTGTGCGTATACATTCAGAAGGTCCCAGGTTCAGTCTTGCGGGCATCTCTAGGTAGGCTTGGGAGAGACTCCTGAAGCCTGGGACCCTGGAGAGCTGCTGTCAGTGTTGACTCCACTGAGCTAAATGGACCAAGGGTTCGACTCAGTATCAGAGTATCAGATATGTACAGTATGACAGCTCTTCATCTTTTTTTGCCTATTAAACCAATAAACGTTTCTCAGAAGAGAGAGTCACCCAGATGCTCTTGTGTATAAACACTGTGTAAACTGGACTTACTATTTACCAATCATGTTCGTTCCCCTGGCTCCTGTGTATTAAACAGCAGCTTGGTCCGTGGACATTAGCAAGTGGCAATCTGCTTGCTTGCATGCTATGAAAACCCACTGGCCTCTACACAGATCAAGCTGCTTTTAAATGGGCAGGAGCAAAATAGAACGTTTTGTCTGATCAGTTGGCAATCTCCAGGGAGGTATGTGTGTTGTGTTTCTATGTTTCGGCCCAGCAGTCTTAAGAACCCCTTTTCTCCCTTCCTTTCAATAGTTTCTCTTTGGGATTTGGCCTGTTCTCTTAGTAGAATCGACCAATAAGCAAGAATCTGCAAAGAAGCAATGACGAGGACATTTGACCAACGCTGAAGAGACAACTTACCCCAGATGCATCAGGAGAGTCTACAATAAACCACTTGGACTGGCGTGTTGAACGTTCTTGCAAAGGAATATCCCCCTTCCCTTCCCTCTGGAGCTGCAGAGAATCTGTAGAAACAAGAGCCAGCCTCTCTACAGAAGCCACGATTAGAGGTTTTTCTGTGCTTGAGGTATCAAAACGAGGGCGTGGGATTTCTGTGTACAATACTTTAGGAGCTGCTGGGCTGGCAGATTGTGCTGTTCACAGAAAGCAAGTGTGTTTTCTGTTCTTGATGGCGGGTTACAGAGGTTTTCGTTTGGCTGGCCAGAATTTCCATTTGTGGGTGAAAACCTAACGCATCTGAGCATCATTGAAGCCAGTCAGGAACGGACAGACCATCGATTTGATCTTTATAGGGGTCTCTGTGTTCTCGGGCGCACTCTGTATGTCTGCTGCTACATCCTAACAGTCCGGGGCTTTACTCTGGCTTTCCAAAAACTGGTTTCTTTAGCAATTTGCACACAATAAGGGGAGCTGGGGTAAGGGCGTTATTCTCTTAACTGAGTGAAATGTCCTGTTTCCTTTACAGACAGCGGGATTTTAATTTGATAGAGGGAGTGTCTTTCCACGTACAGAAGGTTTGTGAAATTTGCTGTTAAGTCAGTGATACTCGCACCATAAACAGAAGTCCAGTTGTCCACCCCAGTGGTTACTTGCAGAACCAATAAAACAGTATTAGCTAGAGAGGTGTGGCCCAGGATCCCTTGTGGAACAGTAGAGGATGCTGGGACACATTTCTCTGATCACTGTGCAGCTGCAAAATGTTTTGAACCAGAGTAGGAGAACCACCCCTTCGAAAACCACTCCCTCTCCATGGGATAATTGTAGGCCAAAGGAAAAAAACTGCCTTAGCTCTCGCCCTCCGACCAGTTGGAGATGTGAACTGTGAAGCTGGACTTTCATTGCAGTCCTAAATGGTTACCTGGAGGTAACCAATCGCCGGTTCTCGTTCCCAAACAGATTTAATTCATGCCTGCCTGCCTTCCGGAGTACAAAATCCATGCACAACTGTTCAGATGCACACGTGACATATTTTGAGTCTTTTATCTCTCAGCCTAACCTACCTCACGGGGTTGTTTTGAGAATATTGGGCATGCCACCCTGATCTCCTTGGCGGATGGGCAGAATAAAAACGTAATATGAAAGTTAGGATTGTGCCTTCCTAAAACGGAGAAAAGTGTCAATTGGCCATCTGCCCTTTTCTTGACTATTGCATCAGAGGTTCTTAAAAAGAGACATATGTCTAATTCTACAGTTATGCTACCTGAGAACTGATGGCGTGTGCATGTGTTTTGCAGTTTGGTAGGCATCCCTGAACATTGAGCTGTTCGGCTTCTGTCAGATTCTGCCAGATGGCGAAGGAAATGTGGTTTTGTTGCATTGCTTTTGTTCCCCGCATGCTTTGAGCTCCTGGGTGCTTTGGCGAAAGTCAGCAGCCTCTCTTGAGCTAACGAGGCAGCTCAGTTTGTTTAAGAAGCTCCTGAATGGCACTGGTACCCGAAACCTCCACATCCCTTAAGCAAAAAGGCACAGACTATTCATAACCAAGACGCCCAGAACAAACACTCATGCTTTTTTTTTGCTCTGCTTTTGCTTCTCTTCGTTTGGAATATTTGCTGCCTTCCTGAGTTTTCCAGTCGCTTAAAAGGGGAAGAATCACAAAAGTGCATTTTTCCACCCACACCTTGTGCTCATGCAATAAGAGTTCCCAAGCGGTTGAGATTAGGGGTCACTGCTTCTTAGATTGAACTCCCCATGCGTAAGCCGTTCATTGCTATCTCCCCCTGACAGCAAGCTGGCTGACAGGCAGATGCTACAACCACCTGTCAAACGCCTGATGCTGTTATAACATCAGATGATTGACAGATGCATGGTCCCAGCTGACTGACAGCATTGGCCTGGGGGTGGGGGAAATGGGGGTCAGGGGCCAAAAAGGTTGCCCACCCCTGCTCTGCTGAAAAGGACTGCATTCACAAGATCATTTTCCCTACGTGAAGTCTGAGGAAGGGCATTGCTTTGTGTTTGGAATTTGCCAGGCACCTGGCTGTCGGGATGCGGGTGGTGCTGTGGATTAAACCACAGAGCCTAGGACTTGCCGATCAGAAGGTCGGCGGTTTGAATCCCCACGACGGGGTGAGCTCCCGTTGCTCAGTCCCTGCTCCTGCCAACCTAGCAGTTCAAAAGCATGACAAGGTGCAAGTAGATAAATAGGTACCTGGTAGCTGGGAAGGTAAATGGCGTTTCCGTGTGCTGCTCTGGTTCGCCAGAAGCGGCTTAGTCATGCTGGCCACATGACCCAGAAGCTGCACACCGGCTCCCTTGGCCAGTAAAGTGAGATGAGTGCCGCAACCCCAGAGTTGGCCATGACTGGACCAATTGGTTCCCTGTAACTTGGCTTCTCCTAGCGAGGGAACCGCCAGAAGGCCCTCGGTGCTGGACCTCAGTGTCCAGGCAGAACGATGGGGGTGGAGACGCTCCTTCAAGTCTACTGGGCCGAGGCCGTTTAGGGCTTTAGAGAAAACCCAGTGTGTGTGTGTGTCTCTCTCTCTTTGCTGTGCAGAGAAGCAAGACTGGCTCAGCTGCATTGAGAGTGCCCAATGTTTTGCCCACGCAGGGAGGGCAAAGCCTCTTGGGTGTGGGCCCAGCACAGAGGGAGAGGCTCGTGGGTGCCATTCAGCGCTCTCTGCAGCGAAATTCCATGACTTGCCTACCGCCCACCACAACGGGCCGTAGCTGTTAACGCTTTTTATACCAGAGTGTGGCATTCCAGGCGCTGTTTCCGTGGTGATGCCCAGGAGCGGGCAGGTGCCGTGGGCAAACACCTGGCATCAAGAAATAAAAACACCCGGAGCTATTGCATGGCCCTGCCTCCTTCCCAGCCACCCTTCGTTGGAGGGCAAGAAGTAGGGCTCTACCCCATCTCCCCATTTGGATGTGTTTGGAGTGACTGAATTCAGCTGCTCCCAATTTTATTTTTTTTAAAGCCCATCAAAGAAATATTCCTGGTTTTATGGGACTCGCTGTTAGGGCTAATCCTCTTTCAGGAGATGTGCTCAGAGCCCATCAGAGTGGCTGGGGGCAAATAAATAAAATAAAAATTTATTCTCATTAGCCAATGGCCATAGCAACAGTAAAACACTACAGTATATGCAGAAAAGGAAATTTGATATAAAAGCAGAATTTAAAGTCCTGAATCAGCAGTCAGTTAGTGGCCCTTATTCTGATTTATTTTCCATACAAAGGGTGGCAAACATATACCATCAGCCCTAGAAGTCTTCCAAGCTAAACCCCTAGCACAGCTATTATACGGGGCTCAGATTTGGACTGATAACCACCTTAGCACTTTGGAAGCTGTTCAATCAAAGTTTCTAAGGCAGATTTTTTTCCTGTACCTTCATGCGTCCCAAACGCATCATTGAAACTGGAGGCAAGTCTCCCTTCAGTAGAAGTATGGACTTGGCAAAGAACTTTTAACTTCTGGCTGGGGGCAAATGCCACTTAAAGTAAGCCTTTCGGGGGTGTAAAATTTGCAGGGGCCGCAGCAGAGCTCTGCTAGCTAAGGAAAGGGGCCTGTTTAAAGTGAGACGTCTTAGCACACCTGTTTGCATCTCCTGTAGCAAAATCTGGGCATCTTCTTCACTTTATGTAGTCAAAAAGAGCAATGCTTGGTCCAAACGCATTCTAAAAAGCGCCGCCGGAAGAAAAGAATGTAATATTTTCAGATTGGGGGTAGCCTACATGGAGCACTCCAGTTTGACTCCTATCACACCCGCAGTGGTCGGGGATTCGTGTCTACGGGGGCTCCACTTTGGCCACCCCTGCTAAAGACTGTGCCTCTGAATTCCCTTCTTGGCTTTACTGAACCTGTGCAATACTGAAAGTTGTGTGTGAATGCTTGGGAGCTTATCTCTTATCGGGGGGAAAACCTGGGCTGCCTTCGCCCAGAAGGAATATAAATGGCATGGATAAAATAGAAGCGGAATTATGTGTGGTGTCCCTAGAAAATCCGCCCCTCCTGCTCTTTGTGTGTTGAAACTGAGCTTTTTTGGGGTGGGGAAGTTAAAGCCTTATTCTGAGTCTTGTTGATGCTCTTCCCTGCCACACACTGTTTGCTGCAACAAGAAAGAGACGCACAACATTAGGAAGCCTGTAAACGCCGTGTGCACTTTGCCCCTGAGATGCTGCCAGCTAAAATGTGGAGCCCAGAAGTTAAAGCTTGTATTTACTACGATTGTATCTCCCCAACCAGAGGGCTTGTTTTAAAAAAAAATACGCTCCCTGTGACCTGCAGCCAGGAGGTGATGAGCTGCAATCTCCACCCCAACTGGAATGTATCTTAAGACTATATCCAACATGGAGCCAAAGGCTGGGGCTGGACCCATAATGGGGGAAAACAACTCACAACCACAAGGAGCAAGGTCTTTGCCCCTAACTTGGCCATCCCCAAGATCAGCCCTCCAGCAGTTTTGGGACTGCAACTCCCATCATCACTGGCTAACAGGACCAGTGGTCAGGGATGATGGGAACTGTAGTTCCAAAACACCTAGAGGGCCAAGTTTTGGGGGTGCCTGCCTTGAAACAATCTAGTTCTGCTCTCTCTAGCTGTGTACGGTCTCACCTGTGAAGGATCTGAATCTTCCCCAGGTGAACCCAACAGCGGGAACTTGCAGAACTTCTTTCAGTGCCACAAACCGTTGAAATCGTTTTACGTGGAGGAAAGTGGGACGGTGAACTTTGCATTTTTATTTGCCAACCTGGATTAGCTGCCCAGTCTAGTCATTAAAAAAAATATCAAGAGGAACATTCCCCATATCTCAAGACTTGTTTGTGGTTGAATGTTTGATTTGGCAATGACAGTAGATGTTGCTGCAGGGGTATTTTTTGGCATCCCAGTGAGGCACACAGATTGTATTCTGCTCTTTTAAAAAAATAAAAATAAAATTGCCTTTTCTCTGTCATAATGACAATGTGGATCATCTGACGGATTGAGGAAGGAACATGGGATACCGCCATATACTGAATCTGAGCATCTGATCTGATGAGCGGCTGAACGTACAGCTAGCAATTGAAGATTGGGACAATGTTGGCATTTGAATACCCAACAGTATTAAATAAAAGTCCTCCTTCTGAGAAGTTTGCACAACTGTATGTGCTCCTTAGCGAACCGTCTTCCCATTCTGCTCGGGGGAGAACCAGGAATGCAGTCGGCCCGTCTTCACAAACCAGGCGGTTTGGGCTGAAATTTATTCTGGCAACGGCGGTAAAATATTTGCCAGTGACTCTTCTTAGCGGAAGCTGAAAGTGGGGCGGTGGAAGGGAGCAGGGGGAGGCAGTTTGGGTTCAAAGGGTGCCATGAATATTCACAGCGATATGTAGTGCACATATCAGACACATGCAAAATGCAGAAACCTTCCGCAAATGTTCTTCAGGTGAGGTAGCAAACCTGATTCTGCTCTGCACCACTCCAGGCTTCTGTGTGGAGAATTAATTTATCCGCGGAGAACCGTTTCAGCTATGCAACCTTCTCACTTGAAGGCTGAGGAGGTTCAGTGCAGGCTCACCTAAACCGCCTTCTCTCCCAATTTTGCTGAGCAAACCCCTGGTTCCTGAGCTTTGCTTCCTCTGCTCAACTTTCCTTTCCACACCTCCGACTCTGCTCCTTGGGATCTCTGCCTGTTTATCTGTCCCATTGCGCCAGGAGTGGGGATCCTTGAGTTTCGGGGAGCCGGTCCTCTGTACCTGGCTCTCTGAATTTTTCCCAGGCCGTACAGTCATACCTTGGATTACAGACGCTTCAGGTTGCGTTTTCTTGGGTTGCGGACCGCCAAAACCTGGAAGTACCAGAACGGGTTCGGTGGTCGCGCATGCGCAGAAGTGCTAAATCGCGCTTTGCGCATGCGCAGATGCTCCAAATCGCAACCTGCGCGTGCACAGACGCAACGCTGTGGGTTGCGGACGCACATCCCACACAGATCACATTCGCAACCCGAGCATCCACTGTAGTCTTAATCCTGCCCTCTCTGCCCCACCCTTGGGTGCTTTTGCCTGGCTGAAATATGTCCTTGAATTCTTGAGACGGATGCCTCTTGCGCTCCTTGCCGAAGAGAGAGTTGGGTGAGCCATGTGTAGAAACTAGCCTGCTTGTACAGTGCTCTGCCCACTTTGGACCCCAGAAGGTCTGGAAAGGAAGGTGATTCTCAGAATGGAAAACGCTCCCCACCCTACCTCTTTATTACGCTTTCTGTATTTATTGCTGCTTATCCCTCTGTGCCATTAACGCTTTCCCACGTGCAAAGTATTGCTTTGCTTCCACGTTAAAGAACCAGCATCCAGATTTCCCAGGGCGTGATGCGTGGGGCGGTCCATATTTTTCTGGTTTTACTCCTTTACCCAAAAGCCCCCTCTCAGCGGATCTTGCCCGTCAGATTGGCATCTCAGACCTCCATGTTTCCGAAACCCTCTAAAACGAGTATTGCTTCTTATCGTGTCAAATGAATGTTTGATTATTGGACACACTTTTTAATGCACTGATTTTAAGATGTCGCTTATTATTATTGTTTAAAATGGAAATGGAACCGGGCTGTCGAAAGGGATGTGGTGGATATCTTATGTCAAGTGACCAAACTTGGTTTTTTCAACCTTTTTTGTTGTTTTCGCTGTTGTTCTGGACCTGTGGGATTATTTTGTAAAGAAACGTTTTCCTTTACAGACGAACTTAACTGTGGTTGTATCACAAAACAGCAGAAAACTGTATATAAAAGCCATTGTGATGAATATTCTGCAAGCATTTTGATATACTATATTGAAATCTTTCTATGGGACTCATTTCTCAACAAATAAGCTTATAATATATAATGCTATTTTGCAATAAAAGTGGCTTTTTCAGATTTAAATGACGTATTTAATCAATTTACCCTTTCAGCATTAATTATGACTTTCTAGCTAATAATTATTAAAGGATTTTTGATTTAATTAAGGACTCCGTTGTTCGTTCTTTTCCCCCTCGCTCGTTCTTTTTGAGGTGTGCCCTCATGAGTTTTAAGGTTCCTTTTCTTGCACCTGTTGAACAAATTCTGGGTAAGTAAAAGCAGAGGTCTATACACAAATACACACAAAATCTAATAAAAAAAAATTCCTTCCAGTAGCACCTTAAAGACCAACTAAGTTAGTTCTTGGTATGAGCTTTCTGAAGAAGTGTGCATGCACACGAAAGCTCATACCAAGAACTAACTTAGTTGGTCTTTAAGGTGCTACTGGAAGGAATTTTTTTTGGTTTTGACTATGGCAGACCAACACGGCTACCTATCTGTAACAAAATCTAATGCTTGTGATGCCCATAGAGGTCTTAAGAAATTTTATTAAATAAAAATTGAGTTGAACCTTTATAGCAGAAAAACCTTTATATACAAAAATGCAAGAAACTACACTCCAAATATAAAACATTGATACATCAACATAAATCAGTAAACTCTACATACATCAAAATAATATATCCACAACATGTGAGGAACTATGCAATAAACTGTATAAAAAGAAAACCTCTGTATGGTGCATGAAATGTGCCTATATTTAGTCCTATTCCTTAGACACCTAAAATGCCTGCTTAATATGTTCTTAACATCCATCGATCCAATTTTCTAGATTGCTTAAAAACCAAAACACGTTTCAGCTGCTCTGCCTTCTTCAGTGGCCTATTTTGTTACGCAGTGTCTAAAAAAATATATCAAAATGTATGTATGATGCAAAAACCAATTGACTAATGCGCTCCAGCTGCTTAAACTTAATTTGCCTACCAAATCACATCCAAATAGCTCCTTGGCTCGTGTAAAGGTCGAAAGCCAACATCCCACTTGGCATAAGTTGCAAAAAATTGTCAGTCACCTGTTCTATGTAGTTTCTGTGTGTGTATGTCAGGCATAGGCAAACTCGGCCCTCCAGATGTTTTGTGACTACAACACCCATCATCCCTAGCTAACAGGACCAGTGGTCAGGGATGATGGGAATTGTAGTCTCGGAGTTTCCGGAGGGCTGAGTTCGCCTATGCCTGGTGTATGTTGCCAACATGGGCAGTTGAGCAGACAGCTCTGGTTCCCTTTTATACTGTTATAGATTGGGGAGGGGGACTCCCCTAAACTCTAGAAATGAATAAATACTAGGATTTTGATTAACTGAGATATGGGTGAAAGTACAAGCTACAGAGCTGCGCCAGACAGAGAATTCCTGAGCTGGCTTATGCCAACCAGCCTGGCTAGCTTGGTGAAGAGCATAGCTGTCAACCGTCCCTTATTTGGCGGGGAAGCCCCTTATCCCAGCGCTGTGTCCCGCTGCTTTCCCTTATTGATGATGTCCCTTAAATTTCCCAGGTTTCAAAGGAAGCAGCTCCTCTCCCTCCCACCCTACCGGTCAGGAAGGAGGGAGGCTCCAACTGTGTTGCTTGGCTGCGTTGCTCACCCAATAAGGAGTCTAAGAATGACTGGAGGGTGGAGCTTGCATGCCTTGTGCCGATCAAATCGGCCGCATTGCCTGGGGACTCATTTTTGCTCAGCGCTTCCCAGCGGAAAGGTGACGGTGGTTTCCCTTGCTGCATCCCCTTTGCCGGGTTGCTGCACTGTGGGAACCACCGCTTGAGGCTTTGTTTGGCTGCTAGCTGGGCTTTCTGCCTTTGACTCAGAGGGGCTCAGAAGTTGAACATACCTGTTCTCTGAAAATCCCTTATTTTGGCTGCTGATCCCTTATTTTTGAGGCTGCTGGCCCCTTATTTTCAATCTGTAAGTTGACAGCTATGGTGAAGAGCAAATCTGTTGGCATGACGAAAAGTGTTGATGGGCCATCAGGGAATAATATTTTGGCCTGCACTGCTGCGGGGTACAAGCCCCTCTCAACACCATGGCGTAAGATCTGGACTCCCTCCATGAAGACTGAAGGCAGGGGAAAAGGTGAATGAACCATCTTTCTTAAAGCCACGACAGTCTCCGCCATGCCTTCAGTCATCCGAAGGAGCAGGACACTGTCAGTGCTGGGTTTACAGTAAGGTAAAGGTAAAGGGACCCCTGACCGTTAGGTCCAGTCGTGGCCGACTCTGGGGTTGCGGCGCTCATTTCGCTTTATTGGCCGAGGGAGCCGGTGTACAGCTTCCGGGTCATGTGGCCAGCATGACTGAGCCACTTCTGGCAAACCAGAGCAGCGCACGGAAACGCTGTTTACCTTCCCGGCGGAGTGGTACCTGTTTATCTACTTGCACTTTGACGTGCTTTCGAACTGCTAGGTTGGCAGGAGCTGGGACCGAGCAACAGGAGCTCACCCTGTCACGGGGATTCGAACCTCTGACCTTCCGATCAGCAAGCCCTAGGCTCTGTGGTTTAACCCACAGCACCACCCAGTGCCGGATTTACGTATAAGCTAAACAAGCTATAGCTTAGGGCCCCACTCTCTAGGGGGCCCAAAAAAATTAAAGGAAAAAATAACTGGGTGTACATTTCCAAAATATAAGTTTAAAAACAAATAAAATAAAACCTACATTTTGTGTTACGTAGGCTCCTATGATGTAAGGAATGGGCCCCGCTTGCTAGTCTGCTCCCTAAAATATCACTGGTTTGCTCCTTTCTATATATAGGGTGCCTACATTCTGCATGGACTGGTTGCACGGCAACATGTGCAAATGGCTTTAGATACCTATTAAGTCCATAAATTACCAAATAGCATATATCCAGCACAAAAAATATCACTGGTTTGCTCCTTTCTATATATAGGGTGCCTACATTCTGCTATTTATAATTATTAGTAGTTTGCATCATATTTACACATATTATTTCATGTTACAGCAAGTTTCTAGAGACTAGATTATGAGTCTTTGCAAATTGCATTTCTAAAGGGACTTTTGTTATTGCCAAATCCCAATGTATTTGCATTATTAAGTTATGAATAAAAAATCATTTTAAGTTAGAGCTTAATAATTATTTCACTATTAATATACTTCTTAATTGTATTTCACTATTAATATACTTCTTAATTGTATTTCAATTCAACAATTACTTTGATAAAAGACACACTTTGTTATGTGCAAATGGCTTGAGATATCTTGAAGTCCATAAATTACCATAGGACATATATTCAACACAAAACACAGCGACAATGTTAGAATCAAAGAGTTGGAAGAGACCACAAGGGCCATCGAGTCCAACCCCCTGCCAAGCAGGAAACACCATCAGAGCACTCCTGACATATGGTTGTCAAGCCTCTGCTTAAAGACCTCCAAAGAAGGAGACTCCACCACACTCCTTGGCAGCAAATTCCACTGTCGAACAGCTCTTACTGTCAGGAAGTTCTTCCTAATGTTTAGGTGGAATCTTCTTTCTTGTAGTTTGGATCCATTGCTCCGTGTCCGCTTCTCTGGAGCAGCAGAAAACAACCTTTCTCCCTCCTCTATGTGACATCCTTTTATATATTTGAACATGGCTATCATATCACCCCTTAACCTCCTCTTCTCCAGGCTAAACATGCCCAGCTCCCTTAGCCGTTCCTCATAAGGCATCGTTTCCAGGCCTTTGACCATTTTGGTTGCCCTCCTCTGGACACGTTCCAGTTTGTCAGTGTCCTTCTTGAACTGTGGTGCCCAGAACTGGACACAGTACTCCAGGTGAGGTCTGACCAGAGCAGAATACAATGGCACTATTACTTCCCTTGATCTAGATGCTATACTCCTATTGATGCATGTTGTTGCATGCATGTTGTTATATGTTGTTGATGAAGGACAGCTGGACATATAAAGGGCCCCATTACCTTCAGTAGCTTCGGGCCTCATCAAACCTAAATCTGGCCCTGGACCCTGTGTGAGTGCTTGGGACCCCATGGGCTCTTGCCACCGCTTGGCAGAGCACCCCACTTTTGTAACAATATTTTGCGTGCTGATTTCAGCATCTGGACTTGATGAGGCAGGTGTGACCCTCACCTGTCCTGAGCCTACTCCAACTGAGGAATCACGCACCTTCTCCCAGAGGTGGGAGGCCAGCTAGGGAGCTGGGCTGTGGGCACTTGCCTGCCTCAGCTTCCTAGATTGCCCCTCATCCTGCTCCCTCCACCTCGAAGCCTGCTGTGTTCATGGGGAAAGAGGCCCCTATGGCTCTGGTGAGGGGTTCTGCTGCTCTGATCCCTGTGCATTGATCCCATCATGCTATGAGTACAGTGGTACCTTGGTTCTCAAATGCCTTGGTTCCCAAAACTCCAAAAACCTGGAACAACACGGATCACAGGTTTAACTTGGCAACTAATAAGTTAAAGAACAGCCCTGCATTTCTACAGTGGTACCTTGGTTCTCAAACGCCTTGGTTCCCAAACACCAAAAACCCAGAAGTAAGTGTTCTGCTTTTCAAACGTTTTTGGGAAGCCGAACGTCCGATGCAGCTGTCGGATATTGTTTCCGGGGCGCCTGCACCAAACAGAAGCCACACCTTGGTTTTCGAACATTTCGGAAGTCAAACAGACATCCAGAACAGATTAAGTTTGGCGCTTTTGTTTTTGCTATTTACTGTATTTTTCGCCCCATAGGGCGCACCGGCCCATAGGGTGCACCTAGATTTTTGGGGGAAAATAAAGGGGGAAAAATATTTTTCCCCCAGGTGCGGGGCTGGGGCAGGGGAAGCCCAAGCTCCCCCCGACCCCAGCCCCTAGAACAGGCTGCTATCCGCAAGCCGTGGGAGAGCTGCGTGACAGCTAGTGGAGAGCTGCACTTTGCCCGAAGCCTGGGGCGTGCTGAGCGACTTCGCACAGCTCTCCCACGGCTAGCGGACAGCTTGCTGAAGCCTGGAGAGCAGGAGGGGTCAGTGCGCACCGACCCCTCTCGCTCTCCAGGCTTCAGCGAAAGCCTGCATTCGCCCCATAGGACACACACACATTTCCCCTTCATTCTTGGAGGGGGGAAAGTGTGTCCTATAGGGCAAAAAATACGGTATTTTGCGTTTTTGTGGCTTTTTTGGTTGGTTTGTTTTTGTGACTGTGTGGAACCCAGTTCAGCTACTGATTGATTGATTGTGTAACTGCGGAAATGGATAAAAGCCCCCCATCCAAACAATGACTATCATCAGTGCAGGGAAGAAAAAAAAATAAATTTTCATTTTTTTATCATCTACAATAGTGTCTTATACATTGATTATTGGGACGCGGGTGGTGCTGTGGTCTAAACCACAGTCGGCGGTTCGAATCCCCATGACGGGGTGAGCTCCTGTTGTTCGGTCCCAGCTCCTGCCCACCCAGCAGTTCGAAAGCACGTCCAAGTGCAAGTAGATAAATAGGTACCGCTCCAGTGGGAAGGTATTTTGGGGGAGGGGGAGGGAAAAAATAGGGGTGGTGGTTCAAGGATGATATATTTTTTAAATAAAATATGTTGAAATTACTAATAAAAAATATTTAAAAAACAAAAGTAGCATGTCTGTTGAGTGTAGGGGGCATAGGCCATAGTTTATTGGCCCATAGGGGGTCTTTGTGGCTTTAAAGAAACTCTGTGCACAGGGCCGTCTTAAGCATATCTGGCACTGGTGCAAAGATCCCTCCGGCACACACCACAAACACACACACACCATTTCCCAGAGTTGTCAACCTTCTCCCAAGCCTCTGCGGGGATTGCCCTCCTCTCACGGAGGCTTGGGAGGCAAGCTGCATGCCCACCATCCATATAGTTGACGTGGCACAGCTGGTGGGCGTGCAGGAGGGAAAGGGGAGGCCGCCGGCAAAGCCGCGCAGCTCTCCCACTCGCTGAGGCGCCCCTGAGAGGCCGGCACCCTGGCGCAATGCGCCACTAAACCCTATGAGAAAGACGGCTCTGAATTAGGGATTGCAGGACAAGACCTGCCAAGGAAAATAAAGAACTTATGTATGCTACAACAGCGGAAAGAGTCTTGATAGCACAAGGATGGAAGAATGAGGAAACCCCGACAAAAGAACAGTGGCAAGAGAAAACTCATGAACTATGCAGAACTGGCGAAATTGCGAGATAAGGACAACTGCGACTTTAAAGAAGAACGGGAACTTTTTCCAAATTATTTTAAAAGACAGCAAAATGAACTGGACTCCTTGGCAGGTTTTGAATAAACATACACAAGTTTATTGAGGGTTAATATAGTAGACAGATAATAAAAGGATATATACAATTTTACAGGATGCGGAGAATAACATGAGTTGAGAAATCAGAGAGGGGAGCTGAGGGAAGTCTTGGGAGAGGGGGGAAAGGGGGGAAATAATGAATATGATTTGTTTTGATAATTTGTTATGTTGAAATTGTTAATAAAAAATTAATAAAAAAAAGAAAGAGGAAAGACGGCTCTGTCTGTGCGTCATGAGTGTCAGCTAAGTGCTTGATCTTTCGGGCTTTTTTTTATCTACCAGTTGTTCTTTAGTTCTCTGGTTCTTCTTTGAACCTCACCCTTAGCGGGACATTCGCAGGGAAACCAGAGTGCTTGTTTACAAAGCTATTGTACTACCAACCTTACTGTATGCTTGTGAAACATGGACCACTTATAAACGCCATTTCCAACGCCTCAAAAGATTCCATCAACGGTGCCTCTGAAAAATTTTGCACATCATTTGGGAAGGCAAGCGAACTAATGCCAGTACAGTACTGGAAGAAGCAAAGATCACCAGTGCCGAAGCAATGATTCTTCAACACCAACTTCGTTGGACCGGTCGTGTTGTTCGGATGCCTGATTATTGTCTTCCAAAGCAACGATACGATACGATACGATATATTTATTGTCATTGTCCCATACAGAACAATGAAATTGAAAAATCTACATAAGACATTCAAAACCCCCTAAAAACTCTGAAACCCCCTTGTTTCTCAGGCGGCTAGTCCTAGTCTTTAGAACCCTGTACCTTCTTCCAGAAGGCAGAAGCTGAAAGAGATCATTTCCGGGGTGTGCACTATCCTGCGCTATTTCTGCAGCTTTCTTATGTTACCTGGAAGCATAGATTTGATCTAAGGTGGGAAGAGTGCACCCAATTATTCTCTCTGCAGTCTTTATAACCCTGGACAACTACTCTGTTATGAACTTAAAAACAGAAAGCATAATGCTGGTGGTCAAGAAAAGAGGTCTAAAGACTCTCTCAAGGCAAATCTTTAAAAAATGTAGTATAAACACCGACAACTGGGAAACACTGGCCTGCGAGTGCTCCAGTTGGAGAACAGCCTTTTCCAAAGGTGTCATGGGCTTTGAAGACGCTCAAACTCAGGACGAAAGGGAGAAACGTGCCAAGAGGAAGGCACACTTGGCAAATCCACACCGTGATCAACTCCCACCCGGGAACCAATGTCCCTACTGTGGAAGGACGTGTGGATCCAGAATTGGCCTCCACAGTCACTTACGGACTCACTGTTAAGACCGTGTTCATGGAGGACAATCTTACTCGGCTACGAGGGATCGCCGAAGAAGAAGACTGGGAGAATGTGCTTTAAAAAATGTTAAGTTGCAGAGTTGGGATTTCAAGTCACTAAACTGTTGGGTCAATGCTACCACCTGCTGATCAACAATAATAATGCCATGCACATGGTAGCTTGCATGTGGTGTGGGGGATAGTGTTAGCGGAGGGGTAGTACCTCTGGTGGGGGAAACTTCGATCTCCTTCTGGGGTAGATTGTCCACCTTTTGTGCCCACCCTGCACTCAGCTCTCACCTGCGGCTTCTGGAATGGCTTTGACTGGCCGACTAAACCACGTGAGGGTAGCAGATGGGTCTCAAACCCTCAGTGAGTTAAGGACTATCCCTGCATTCAAAGTGAAATATACTCAGAGTCGCAAGGTGATTTCATGCTCTTTATTCAGCTCATAGTGGTGAGGAGGAATGAATGAAAGTCCCCTCAAAGTATCTGCTTTATATACATTATTTACACAATGGGCTGCACATGATTGGCTAATTCCAGAATTCTACTGTAAGCCAATCAGGTTGTGGATTCACTTCTATCTGGAGCATGATTGGGTGGTTCCTGCCAACCAATCATACTGCTGCATTGTTCTAGGACCAATCAGACTGCTGCCTTTTGGATCCTATTGTTCTATGACCAATCAGACTGCTGCAGTTTGGATCCTATTCGATTCAGTACATAACCCAAAGACAGGCTCTGATGGATGGAGCGGATGAGACCAAGAGTGTGTCCAACAGTCAAGACTGCCCGGACACTGAGGTCCAGCACCAGGGCCTTCTGGCGGTTCCCTCACTGCGAGAAGCAAAGCTACAGGGAGCCAGTCAGAGGGCCTTCTCAGAGGTGGCACCTGCCCTGTGGAAAGCCCTCCCACCAGATGTCAAGGAGATAAACAACTACCTGACATTTAGAAGACATCTGAAGGCAGCCCTGTTTAGGGAAGTTTTTAATGTGTGACATTTCAATGTATTTTTAATCTTTGTTGGAAGCCAGCCAGAGTGGCTGGGGAAACCCAGCCAGATGGGCGGGGTACAAATAATAAAATTTATTATTATTATTATTATTATTATTATTATTATTATTATTATTATTATTAAGATGGTGGCTTCTGCACATCCTGTAGAGGGAAGTGAGAGCCAAGCTGGTGTCAAATGTCTTGTTCTGCTTTCCTTTGGACCACATCAGCGAGGCCGAGAAGGGGATCTTGTCATCGGGGCAGCCCAAGACGTCTATATACACTGGCCAGGCTTGTGCCTCAGAGAACTCACTTCGGTGCTGATAATGCAGTGGTTTGACTTCACCCCCATAGGGATACTCCATTGCCTCTCGAGGTAGACAGATATAACATACAGTATAGCTTATGTTTTCCAGTGGCCAGTAGGGGGCACCAGATCTTCAGCAGTTACTTGGATACAGGATTCTCCCCTCCCCAACCCTGTAAGATTATGAGAACAATGAACTAAGCTATTTGATTTGTGTGCATTTGAAGGAGAATACTGAAACGAGAAAAGCAGAGACATCACCTTGCCAACAAAGGTCCGTATCATTCAAGCTCTGGTTTTCCCAGTAGTGATGTATGGAAGTGAGAGCTAGACCATAAAGAAGACTGATGGCCAAAGAATCGATGCTTTTGAATTCTGGTGCTGGAGGAGACTCTTGAGAGTCCCATGGACTGCAAGAAGATCAAACCTCTCCATTCTGAAGGAAATCAGCCCTGAGTGCTCACTGGAAGGACAGATCCTGAAGCTGAGGCTCTAATACTTTGGCCACCTCAGGAGAAGAGAAGACTCCCTGGAAAAGACCGTGATGTTGGGAAAGATGGAGGGCACGAGGAGAAGGGGACGACAGAGGATGAGATAATTGGACAGTGTTCTTGAAGCTGCCAGCATGAGTTTGACCAAAGTGCGGGAGGCAGTAGAAGACAGGACTGCCTGGCGTGCTTTGGTCCAGGGAGTCACGAAGAGTCGGACACGGCTAAATGACTAAACAACAACAGCAAATGAACGGAGAAGAGGGTTCTTAAGACTTCGAAGAGAAAGTTCATCTGCACCCAAGAATTCAGGAACGATGAAATTAATCCAGCAGAGTGGATACTTCTTTTCTTTGATGGAGTCAAAGGAAATCATCTTTGCAAGATTGGTTTTATTTCTCATCGTGTTTTACACCTTGAACCTATGCCGTCAGCAGTAAGCCGACATCAAGTGCAAATGAGAGATTATTCCCAGGAAACTGCATAGAACAGCCTTTCTTCTTTTCTCTTTTTGCACATGCTATTTTGTATTCATATATTGTTAAAGGTAAAGGGACCCCTGACCATTAGGTCCAGTCGTGGCCGACTCTGGGGTTGCGGCACTCATCTTGCTTTACTGGCCGAGGGAGCCGGCGTACAGCTTCCGGGTCATGTGGCCAACAGGACTAAGCCACTTCTGGCGAACCAGAGCAGCGCACGGAAACACCGTTTACCTTCCTGCCGGAGTGGTATAGTAATAATAATAATTATTATTATTATTATTATTATTATTATTATTATTATTATTATTTATACCCCGCCCATCTGGCTGAGTTTCCCCAGCCACTCTGGGCAGCTCCCAATCAAGTGTTAAAAACAATACAGCATTAAATATTAAAAACTTCCCTGAACTGGGCTGCCTTCAGGTGTCTTTTAAAGATAGGATAGCTGCTTATTTCCTTCACATCTGAAGGGAGGGTGTTCCACAGGGTGGGTGCCACTACCGAGAAGGCCCTCTGTCTGGTTCACTGTAACCTCACTTCTCGCAATGAGGGAACCGCCAGAAGCCCCTCAGCGCTGAACCTCAGTGAACGATGGGGGTGGAGACGCTTCTTCAGGTATACAGGACCGAGGCCATTTAGGGCTTTAAAGGTCACCACCAACACTTTGAATTGTGCTCGGAAACATACTGGGAGCCAATGCAGACCTCTCAGGACTGGTGTTATGTGGTCCCGGCGGCCACTCCCAGTCACTAGTCTAGTTGCCACATTCTGGATTAGTTGCAGTTTCCGGGACACCTTCAAAGGTAGCCCCACGTAGAGCACGGTGCAGTAGTCCAAGCGGGAGATAACTAGAGCATGCACCACTCTGGTGAGACAGTCCGCGGGCAAGGAGGGTCTCAGCCTGCATACAGGTGGAGCTGGTAAATGGCTTCCCTGGACACAGAATTAACCTGTGCCTCCATGGACAGCTGGGAGTCCAGAATGACCTATTTATATACCCTATTTATCTACTTGCACTTTTTGGTGTGCTTTCAAACTGCTAGGTTGGCAGGAGCAGGGACCCCGTCACGGGGATTCGAACCGCCGACCTTCTGATTGGCAAGTCTTAGGCTCTGTGGTTTAACCCACAGCGCCACCCGCGTCCCTCACATGTTGTTAGGCCACTCAAAAAACAACAACCACCCCAAACCAAACAACAATGAGAAGCTGGACCTGCCGGACCTTCGTAAGAAAAGTCGAATGAGGGTCCTCCTTATTTACATCTGGTGACGCCGACTCAGCTGAAAGGGCCCCAAGTGCTGACAACTTCACCCCTTCCCTCCCCTTTTTCTCCCCACCCCACCTCTGTGACATCTCCCTTCTCCACAAGGATGCTTCAGACCTGACAGTGCTGGGCTAATTTGATCTTAATGTCTTCACAGTTGGCGCTGGGGCAGCTGACGAGGCAGGAACGGTTGAATTAATGGCCTTTTCTGCTTTGCAAGGCAGAAGGCAGCTGCATCGCATTTGCAATCAAAGTGGGGTTTCTGCCTGCAAGCTGCTAGGCTGGCATCGCCTCCCGATCAGTAACCTTCTCCCTGCGCCACCAGACAGCCTAGCATCACCGCATGGGGTGCTGTTCAAAGGCAGGTCCTGTCCCTGCTTTACCTGTTGAATTTCTGCCTGCTCTGCGGTCCAACTGTGCATGCTGAGGCTGGGCAGAACAGGTAGCAACTTAATACAATCGCCCACACTAGAATGTGGTCTGATAATGCCAAGGTTGCAGGTTCGATCCCCAGACGGGATCGAAAGGCATTGAAAAAATGACCCACAGGGTCTCTTCCAACTCTTCGATTCTATGATTCTATTATCTTGGATGGATTTGCATCTAGACTAGTGACTGGTAGCGGCCTCCGAGACCACATAACACCGGTCCTGAAAGACCTACATTGGCTCCCAGTATGTTTCCGGGCACAATTCAAAGTGTTGGTGCTGACCATTAAAGCCCTAAACGGCCTGGCCCAGGATACCTGAAGCAGCGTCTCCACCCCCATTGTTCTGCCCAGACACTGAGGTCCAGCTCCAAGGGCCTTCTAGCAGTTCCCTCACTGCGAGAAGTGAGGTTACAGGGAACCAGGCAGAGAGCCTTCTCGGTGGTGGCGCCCACCCTGTGGAACGCCCTCCCTTCAGATGTCAAAAAGAACACCAACTACCAGACTTTTAGAAGACATCTGAAGGCAGCCCTGTTGAGGGAAGTTTTTTATGTTTGATGTTTTATTGTGTGGGTGGGGTATAAATTATTTGTTTATATATTATATTCTACATGGGGTTGCACTCCCTCTGAAAGAACAAGGCTTAGAGATTCTCTTGGAACCATCTTTGTCCCCTGTAGTCCAGGTGAAAACCTTCCCATTGTCTTTTTGCTTGCTCTCGAAGCTACCAGCATGAGTTTGACCAAACTGCGGGAGACAGTGGAAGACAGGAGTGCCTGGTGTGCTCTGGTCCAGGGGGTCACGAAAACCGTTAGAATGATACCCACTGAAATTCAACCAGGGGGATATGAGGAAGTCACTTAACAATGTTACTAAGTTTGGGTTAATTATGGTTGAGATTTACAGTATGTTTGTTTGTTCCCTCCCTCCCTCCTGCAACCCTTAAAGGAACAGACACTACCTGCCCCCCATGCCCACCCCTGGAGGACCCAGCCTTGGCTGCAAGCCTTCCTCACATTTCAGCTCTCCACAAGAAATGACCAGTTTCTTCCAGTATTTAAAGCATGCAATTCTCAGCAAACAGTCCATTGTGAGCCAGAAGGCAGCTCAGCAACTTGGCTTCCGGTTGCTGTTTTGGCACAACAGCTTTGCAGGCTGGATTGCTCACTGGGCAACTTTTTTTTGGTAATTCTCCGAAGGCCGGAAGCTGTGGGCATCACAGCAGCTGATTCCGGGCAGCAAAACTTAACAAGCTGGGTTATCGATGTAAAGTCACTAGGTATACTGGAAAATCTCACCTCTGCGCTACCACAAGCGGATAAGCATCAGACTGTGGCAAAACAAAACAAGTTCCGTTTGATAGCTCAGTCGGTACAGCATGGGAATCTCAAGGTCACGGGTTCGAGCCCCATGTTTTTTTATAATAATAATAATAATTTATAATTTATACCCCGCCCATCTGGCTGGGTTTCCCCAGCCACTCTGGGCAGCTTCCAACAAAACACTAAAATACAATAACCTATTAAACATTAAAAGCATTCCTAAACAGGGCTGCCTTCAGATGTCAGATCGGCCAGTTCCAAAAAATCCATCATTTTAATCTGCCAAGAAACCCCTCTTAGATCTGGTTTCTCCCTTCTATCACTGCAGAGATTTGGATAGGGAAAAGTTCAGAAAAGGTTCACCAAAAAGTTCAAGCAGCTCACTTATGAAGGAATGTCTCAACATTTGGGATTTTTTAGGGTAGGGAAAAGGCGAGTAAGAAGCAACAAGATAGGTGTTTATAAAATTATGCATGGCAGGAAGTCCACAGAGAAAAACTTTTCCTTCCTCTCACATAACACTAGAACTTCATATGGGATTTGTTGTTGTTTAGTCGTTTAGTCGTGTCCGACTCTTCGTGACCCCCTGGACCAGAGCACGCCAGGCACTCCTGTCTTCCACTGCCTCCTGCAGTTTGGTCAAACTCATGTTTGTAGCCTCGAGAACACTGTCCAACCATCTCTGTCGTCCCCTTCTCGTTGTGCCCTCCATCTTTCCCAACATCAGGGTCTTTTCCAGGGAGTCTTCTCTTCTCCTGAGGTGGCCAGTGCCTAAGCCAATACTAGTCACATGCTGTAACCAATAAAAGTTGTGGCCTAATTTTGCGCATTAACTTAAAATAATGGGTCTGTGTGTCTTATTTTAATCCTGTGTGGGTGGAGGGTCCTCGACTCACAACCCTAGAGCCGGCCACGACTGGACCTAATGGTCCGGGGTCCCTTTACCTTTACGGATGTGCAAAGGGAGCTCTATTTTCCTTTGATGGTGGGTACTTGAGAGGGGTCTGGACATGTTTGCCTATGCTGATCTTGTTAAACCCTGTCTATCCCTCCCCTTTTGTGACATGTCATTGATGTAAAGATGATGCATCGATGATGCTGCACAAACTGTATTTTGGGTGACTGCAGGAAGTTTTAAAAGAGGATGTCGCCCCATGCTCTGGTTTCTTGCTCCTGTGGAGACCTGTTGCGCAACAATAAAGATCATGGTCTCCTGACCGTTGTTTTGCTCAAAATTACTTGACTAGAACTTCCTTCTTTTGTTGTTGTTGTTGTTGTTTAGTCGTTTAGTCGTGTCCGACCCTTCGTGACCCCATGGACCAGAGAACACCAGGCACCTCTGTCCTCCACTGCCTCCCGCAGTTTGGTCAAACTCATGCTGGTAACCTCGAAAACACTATCCAACCATCTCGTCCTGTCGCCCCCTTCTCCTTGTGCCCTCCATCTTTCCCAGCACCAGGGTCTTCTCCAGGGAGTCTTCTCTTCTCATGAGGTGGCCAAAGTACTGGAGCTTCAGCTTCACAATCTGTCCTTCCAGTGAGCACTCAGGGCTGATTTCCTTCAGAATGGAGAGGTTTCCTTCAGAATGGAGAGGTCCTTCTTTTACTGACTGCAATAATAACACACCTTAGACATGGGCATGGCTTGGGTTGAAATGGTAGCACAAGCCCCTGCTATCCAGCGCTTCCAAAGAGTTATTCACAAGGTTGCCAACTTATTTACCAGACCCTGCTCCTCTGCCTTTAACAGCAGCTTTGTTTCCTTGTTTTAATCAGGTAGCGGTGCTTCTCTCCTTTCCCTGCAAATACTTCCCTTGTTGATTTCTCCAGATCAAGGTGTTCTTAAATGTACAGATCAGGTTGTCTCTTTTTTTCTGGTCAATTGTCAGCCTTTAACAAAGGGGTAGGAAAAAGTTTAATACCCAACCAGTTCGAAACTCCCTTTGAGGCCTGAAACAGGTTGAATATTAACCTTTACTTCCTGCTTCCCCTCCCTTTCCCCCTTGGCTGGGATCTCCCCTTTTAGGTGAACCTTACTCAGACAAAGAAGGAAAGTATTATTATCAGATTCCCTACTATTATAGCGGAGAGGGTAGAGAAAGTGTTTTGCCCTTGCCGAAGGAATGTGAAATATATTCGGAGTCGAGTGTGGATTTCATGCTCTTTATTCAGCTCATAGTAGTGAGGAATGCCAGTTCCCCCAAAATGTCTGCTTTATATACATTATTTGCACAATGGGCCCCACGTGATTGGCTAATTCCAGGATTCACCTGTAGGCCAATCAGGTTGCAGATTCACTTCCCCCTGGAGCTGGATTGGGTGGCTCCTGTGGACCAATCAGACCTCTGCATTCTGAATCCTATTGTTCTAGGACCAATCAGACTGCCGCCTTTTGGATCCTATTCAACTCAGTATATAACAGAATGGCTTTGCTGCGAGCTCACAAACACACAGCGGCTCCTGCCTTAATTTCCCTTTCTGTATTGTGTGTCTTGTTGTGTCTTGTGTTAGAAGCCACAACCTCAGCCCAAGGACACCTGCATGGCACTTCAGACAGATAATGGACCACACAGGCAAAGCAAAAGTTCAACTCCCAGTTATGAATCAAAAATGCATACACACACGTTGTAAACAAAATCTGGCCTTCTTCCCTTATGGGGTATCCAAGGGTCCGTACAGTGGTGCCCCGCAAGACGAACGCCTTGCAAGATGGAAAACCCGCTAGACGAAAGGGTTTTCCGTTTTGGAGGTGCTTCGCAAAATGAATTTCCCTATGGGGTTGCTTCGCAAGACGAAAAAATTCTTGCGAGTCCCCGCGGGTTTTTTCCGCTTTTTTCCACCTTTTCCTAAGCTGCTAAACCGCTTAACAGCTGATCGCTAGAAGCCGCTAGACTGCTGTAGCGCTAATCCGCTAAGCTGTCAATGGGCTTGCTTTGCAAGACGAAAAAACCGCTAGACGAAGAGAATCGCGGAACGGATTCTTTTCGTCTTGCGAGGCACCACTGTATAGAGTCCTTAAGTGGGTTCCCTATCAGTAGGAGAAAATAACAGAGGCCAACCAGAGTATATTGAGAAGCAAAGCAGCTAGTAAGCCTGATCTTTATTAAAGCTGTTGCAACAGTGTGCTCCCCTCACACGCAGGAGGACCCAGAACAAAGGTGTGCCCGCCCTTAGATAGACATTTTAAATTACCTGTCCTAGAGCTCAAGACCACCCCTCCATACATCATACATACATCACAGAAGGGCGTAACCCAAGACCACACCCCACAAACATCATACCTACATCACAGAAAAGGCGGTCTACAACAGAAATTCGAATGTTGTTGTTTTCCCTGTCTGCCTGGTTATCTGATAATGCCTTACCTGATTGCCTTTCCTGGTAGTCTGACCATTCTTTTGAGATGGTGATTTCCCAATTCCTGAGACAATGGGAAGGTTCCCTCACCCCCTCCCTCCTTGCAGAGAAAACATTTGGTCAGTTTGGGAGTCAAAATGGTTTCAGGACGGTCTTCCTGTGCTGCTCCAGGTATGTGGTCCACATATCTATGTACGTGCTTGGTTGGTACATTTATGAACATTTATTATATCTATCTATTTATATCTATTTATTATATGCCGAATTAGATGGTTTATCAGAAAAAAATTAAGAATAAATCAAAACAGGATTTTTTTTCTAAATGGGAGGTTTTCAAAGAATATCTGAAAAATAAATACAGTAGTTTAAATTCTGTTGCAGCATTCGAGGAACTTCAGTAATAGTTGCTAGGTAGATAGAAGAAATTAGATTTATTGAGAATAAGTTTAACTGTGAAAAAAAATGTGCGTTGGCAATAAGTAATATGAATTTGAAATATGGAATAGACGGGAAGTTGGGTCTTTAGTGTTAAGACCAATAGATGTTTTATTGTTTGCCAAGAAAATTAGGTGTCTATGGTTATTTTTGTAATTTGTGTGTAATTTGGTATTTGTGTTTTTTGTGTGTTTTTTCTTGTTGTATAAATAAATAAATAAATAAATAAATAAATAAATAAATAAATAAATAAATAATTATAATATATATATGAACATTTATTATATCTATAAGACCTAATTTTTTTATTACACACAAAAACCCACTTTGTCTCCCAGTACGTTTCAAAGTGTCAGTGCTGACCTTTAAAACCCACCAGCCCCAGACAGCTCCACTGATGGGACTTTTAATCTAGAAACACCAGGAGAGAGGCCAGCTTGGCAGAGAATGACCCCACCTGGAGTCCTGTGTCAGGGAAAAAAACAATGTTGTCCAGGTTTGTAAAGACTGCGGAAAGAATAATTGGGTGCACTCTCCCTAAAAAGGTAAAGGGACCCCTGACCATTAGGTCCAGTCATGGCCGACTCTGGGGTTGCGGCGCTCATCTCGCTTTATTGGCTGAGGGAGCCGGCGTACAGCTTGCGGGTCACGTGGCCAGCAGGACTAAGCCGCTTCTGGCGAACCTGAGCAATGCACAGAAACGCTGTTTACCTTCCCACTGGAGTGGTACCTATTTATCTACTTGCACTTTGATGTGCTTTCCAACTGCTAGGTTGGCAGGAGCAGGGACCGAGCAACTGGAGCTCACCCTGTTGCAGGGATTCGAACCACCAACCTTGTGATCGGCAAGTCCTAGGCTCTGTGGTTTAACCCACAGTGCCACCTGCGTCCCTGCACTCTCCCTACCTTAGATCCAATCCATGCTTCCAGCTGCCATAAGAAAGTGGCAGCGATAGCGCAGGATAGTGCGCACCCTGGAAATGATCTCTTTCAGCTTCTGCCTTCTGGAAGAAGGTACAGGGGTTATAAAGGCCAGGATTAGCCGCCTGAGAAACAGTTTCTATTCAAATGTGATTTTGGTTTTAAACGCAGTGTAAGGTAGTCTCTATGGGAGTATATTGTATTTAAAAATGGGGTATCAGAGTTTTTAGGGGGCTAACCAGGCTGGGATAGCAGGCTTGTTGGTTTGTGAATGTTTGATGTAAATTTTCAATATCGTTGTTCTGTATGGGACAATGATAATAAAGATTATCGTATCGTCCAGTTCTGGGCGCCACAAAATAATTTGGATATGGACAAGCTGGAACATGTGCAGAGGAGGGCAACCAAGATGATCTGAAAACAAAGCTTTACAAGGAACCAGGGTTGGGCCGGACAGACTCCAAAAGGGCTGCTGCTGCCCAGCAGACATACTGTCCACATTCTTTTAAAGTGCTTTTTAATTGTGTTTTTAAAATATTGCTTTAAACTGTTTTTATGTGCTGGGGGCTGTTATTCAGCTGGTTCTGTTTATATTTTAATTATGTATTTTGTGTTTTCATATTGTGGTTTGGGCTGGTGAACCGCCCTGAGACCCACGGGTCTAGGGCGGTATGTAAATTTAATAAATAATTATAACAAATAACGGTTGAGGGAGCCGAGTGTGTTGAGCCTGGAACGGGGGAGACTGAGAGGAGATGGGGTAGCCATCTTCAGATATGTCAAGGGCTGTCGCACGGAAGAGGGAACAAGCTCGTTTTCTCCTGCTCCGGAGGGCGGGACTCGAACCCATGGCTTCGAGTTACAAGGAAGGAGATTCCGGCTTAACACCAGGAAGAACTTTCTGACAATAAGAGCTGTTCAACAGTGGAATGGACTCCCTTGGGAAGTAGTGGACTTTCCTTCCTGGGAAGTTTTAAAGCAGAGTTTGGATGGCCATCTGTCATGGAGGCCGGGGTTGGACTAGATGGCCCTGGGGTCCCTTCCAACCCTACAATTCTATTAGTCTTTGACCTGTTGTTGTGTTGTGTTCTGTTGTGTATGTGTTGGGCTGTAGTTACAAGCAGAGGGGAAGAACCTCTCCAAAAAGCTATAGATCATAGGTAGGCAAACTAAGGCCCGGGGGCCAGATCCGGCCCAATCACCTTCTAAATCCGGCCTGCGGACGGTCCGGGAATCAGAGTGTTTTTACATGAGTAGAATGTGTCCTTTTATTTAAAATGCCTCTCTGGGTTATTTGTGGGGCCTGCCTGGTGTTTTCACATGAGTAGAATGTGTGCTTTTATTTAAAATGCCTCTCTGGGTTATTTGTGGGGCCTGCCTGGTGTTTTCACATGAGTAGAATGTGTGCTTTTATTTAAAATGCATCTCTGGGTTATTTGTGGGGCATAGGAATTGATTCATATTTTTCGCTCTCTAAAATGCACCAGATCACAAGACGCACCTAGTTTTTGGAGGAGGAAAACAAGAAAAAAAATATTCTGAATCTCAGAAGCCAGAACAGCAAGAGGGATCGCTGCGCAGTGAAAGCAGCGATCCCTCTTGCTGTTCTGGCTTCTGGGATAGCTGCGCAGCCTGCATTCACTCCCTAACACACACACACATTTCCCCTTACTTTTTAGGAGGGAAAAAGTGAGTCTTATAGAGCAAAAAATACAGGTGTTTTTTTTCAAAATATAGTCTGGCCCCCCACAAGGTCTGAGGGACAGTGGACCGGCCCCCTGCTGAAAAAGTTTGCTGACTTCTGCTATAAATCTATATTTAAACCTGGCTGTTTGCTTCAGGAAGCGATAGTAAGCTAATGCTCATTTGGTTGAATGCAACTGGAAAAAATACAAGCTTACTTCCTGGTATACTGCAAACTAAAGACGCACACTCATACTGTTAACCCAAGACTGCCTGGGGGAGAAGAACATGAGACGAGTGCAGCAGAATCAGGCCAATAGTCCATCTAGTCCAAGGTCCTGTTCTCATAGTGGGACTCATCCTGAAGAGCGGCTGCCAGTTTGTGCAGACAGTACTGAGCTCGATGGATCAACGGTCTGACTCTGCAAAAGGCAGCTTTCTAGGTTCCTCAATCGTCCTGACGAGTTCTTTCGAAATCTGCCGTCCTCCTTCTTTATAGCAACCTATTTTTCAGGCTGTCTTGAATCAGGTGTCCCCCGCAGCATTTGAAAATGCCAATTTGCAAATCGCAGGAGAGATATACGTAGACTGAAGTTCAACCTCAGCTAGTATCTCACTGCCAAAGTTGGCGAAGCAGAGATACTCTGGCTTAAGTGGTTTGTGGAGCGCGGCCAAAATTACACTCCTAAATCCTGAAACATTTAATATTCTCCAAGCCCATCCCAATTGTTCAGGTTTTAAGAAACAGCAAATCATGGCATTGTGCTGGTGTAGTGTCAAACAGGTGAAAGAATACAATTTCTTCAGGATCCATTCAATGACATCCCTAAATCAGGGTTGGTTAACCCTTTTTTAAAAACCTTTCGAGGGCCACATTCACCCTCAGCCTATGCGCACGCTTACATGTGAACAAACACACAGCCCTGCCATGTCTGATCTGTGCAGATCAGCTAAAGAGATCAGCTGATCCCCATTCACCAAATTACTTGTCAGCTGACCAGGGAGGGGGCAATTTGTATCTGCACCAGGGATGCTATAATTGCATCCTGCATTGAAGATTTGGCATTGAGGATGGGGGTCAGGCTAGAGGACCTCCAAGATCCCTTTGCAACCCCAACATGCTATGACTGCAACCTCAGGACCAGGAACGTAAATGAAAATGCACCAAAAATGTCCGTGTGGGGTAGGTGTGTAGGTATTTTGATATGTACAGTATAGGTAGGTATTATATAGAGTAATGTAGGTATGCTTTATGTTATGAAAATAAGGTAGTGTGTTATGTATGTGTATTGTGTAAATGCATATGTATGTGTTTTAAATGTTAATAAAAATTTTAAGAAAGAAAGAAAATGCACTGAACATGCAGTGCTCATGATCTGACTTCTGTGGTCTTATCCTGTTCCTCAATCACTGACCCGGACCGAAAGAGTTGCTGGATATATCTCAGCCGAAACTGTTGCGTCATCTTCTTCCATCTATTTTTAAACTTCTTTTATTGCATGTAGCAGCTACATAACAGCATTCTGTGGTCAAGCCATACAAAGATAACATCGAGCCGCACAATAATAAAGGATGTCGTCATTGAAAATGGGGTTTGTGTGTTTACACAGGGCGTATTTCTAATAGATGAATGCAACAAGATCCACGGTACAGTGTTGTTGGTTTTCTTTTTTTTTCTTTTTTAAGTAACTGCTATGGGTGGAGAAAAAAAAAAGTAACTGCTATGGGTGGAGAAAGGGACGCAGGTGGCGCTGTGGGTTAAAGCCTCAGCGCCTAGGACTTGCCGATCGAAAGGTCGGCGGTTCGAATCCCTGCGGCGGGGTGCGCTCCCGCTGCTCGGTCCCAGCGCCTGCCAACCTAGCAGTTCGAAAGCACCTCCGGGTGCAAGTAGATAAATAGGGACCGCTTACCAGCGGGAAGGTAAACGGCGTTTCCGTGTGCGGCTCTGGCTCGCCAGAGCAGCGATGTCACGCTGGCCACGTGACCCGGAAGTGTCTCCGGACAGCGCTGGCCCCATGCCTCTTAAGTGAGATGGGCGCACAACCCCAGAGTCTGGCAAGACTGGCCTGTACGGGCAGGGGTACCTTTACCTTTTTATGGGTGGAGAAACCTCTTCAGCAATGCACAGTGAAGGGATGGTGGCCTGACTCTGACTCTTGCTGAACATTGTTGTTTAGTCGTTTAGTCGTGTCCGACTCTTCGTGACCCCATGGACCAGAGCACGCCAGGCACTCCTGTCTTCCACTGCTTCCTGCAGTTTGGTCAGACTCATGTTCCTAGCTTCGAGAACACTGACCAACCATCTCCTCCTCTGTCACCCCCTTCTCCTTGTGCCCTCCATCTTTCCCAACATCAGGGTCTTTTCCAGGGAGTCTTCTCTTCTCATGAGGTGGCCAAAGTCTTGGAGTCTCAGCTTCAGGATCTGTCCTTCCAGTGAGCACTCAGGGCTGATTTCCTTCAGAATGGATCGGTTTGATCTTCTTGCAGTCCATGGGACCCTCAAGAGTCTCCTCCAGCACCATAATTCAAAAGCATCCATTCTTCGGCGATCAGGCTTCTTGATGGTCCAGCTCTCTCTTCCATACATCACTACTGGGAAAACCATAGCTTTAACCAGGCATATGCAAACTTGGCCCTCCAGATGTTTTGGGACTACAACTCCCATCATCCCTAGCTAACAGGACCAGTGGTCAGGGATGATGGGAGTGTAGTCCCAAAACATCTGGAGGGCTTTAATTTGTTGTTGTTGTTTAGTCGTTTAGCCGTGTCCGACTTTTCGTGACCCCATGGACAGAGCACGCCAGGCACTCCTGTCTTCCACTGCCTCCCGCAGTTTGGTCAAACTCATGCTGGTAGCTTCATGGATCACTGCCTTGCCGTGGCGAAGGGGCTTGAATAACTCAGAGAAGCTATGAGCTATGCTGTGCAGGGCCACCCAAGATGGACAGGTCATAGTGGAGAGTTTTGACCAAACGTGATCCACCTGGAGCAGCAACCGTCAAGCCACTCCAGTATCCCTGCCAAGAAAACTCCATGACTTTAACTATTATTCCTTTATTCCTGCACTGGAGGGGGTTGGACTAAATGACCCTCGAGGTCCCTTACAATCCTACGACTCCCCTGATGGGAGCCAGGGCATTCAATCGGGAAAGGCAAACGAAAGTTCTTCACGCAATTCATAAATTCCGCGGAAGAATTCAATGCAATCCGTTCCGTGGAAGGTGGCAATATTGCTACATGAAATCCTCGGGATCTAAGCAGGGCTTACTCGCGAGTAAAAGCAGCTCGTGGAAGGAGCGTACCCTTAAGAGTCCCTCGGCGACCCGGTCTTGCACGTGCCTAAGTCAAAAACCCCACTTTGTTACTTTCCCCCGAGCAAAGGACTGAATGAACGAATTCTGTGAATGGAAACGTTCCCACGCACAGCAGCTGCCGTGCGCCAGGCGCATGCGCCGAATGCAGCCCCTCCCCCTCCCCATGCCCCGCCCATTGCCTCCCGAAGCCCCGCCCCGGGCAAGCAAAGTCTTGGAGAGAGGGGAGCTCAGGAGAAAAGAGACCAGATTCTGCAGGAGCTGCCTTTCCTGGGAGGAAGGTAAGGCAAAGCGGGCAGGGTAGGGTGGATCCGGAGTGAATCCGGTTTCCCTCTTGTGCATGCGGTGTGTGTGAGCTTTGCAGAAGCTCCCCACTTCCCCATGTCAATGCCATGGGACTCGAGGGAGGGAGAAAAAGCTGCTCTCTCTTCCCCCTCTGGACCCGCAGAAAATCTCCTGCATCTGCACGCATCTTGCATGTGTGTATGCGCGCACACGCAGACAAAACGAATGGGAAAAGCGCGGGGTTCGCGGAGACGCATTCGCCTTTCGTTTTCCGTTCTTTGAAAAGCGGGGAGGATGCAGATGTCGGGCTGATGAGGGAAGAAATGGAGAGACTTCCTTGCCAAAAATAACAAAACATCCTTCCTTTTTTGCTTTAAAGTCTTGTGACTAGGATATTGGTGCATGCTTGCCTTGTGATTGATTGATTGATTGATTGATTGATTGGAAGGCGGTCAGCAATCGGTAAGAGGAATCCATCTACCTGGAAGGAAGTTCTGCTGGGTCCAGTGGGGCTTTACTCTCGAGCAAGCTCTCCTTGCAGGAGGAAGAGCAGAAGGCTTGCAACCGGGATCCTGAGACCTCTTTGCGCTGCTGTGCGTTTGTGCACGCGCAAAAACCACACACAAACCTGCGATTTTGGAAACCTGCTTCGTTTTAGATAGCTTTCCCCTCCCGGCCTTTCAAACTCTGAGGTCTTCTACACGCTCTGTGCTTCCCTGAATTGCAGTGAGTTTCCAGGGGGTCGATTTGGCTTCCTCCTGGGCAGAGAAAGTCCTGTATCGTCTGGATGCCGCGCGTTATGTAACAATTGTCTCCAGGTGTTCAGGTTGAGCCCACCTGCCACTGTCCTCTGTCCCCCAATCAACATCACGTTCCTTTTCGTTCAAAAGCATTTTTTAAAAACACCTTTTATACGCTGTGGGTTAAACCACAGAGCCTAGGACTTGCCGATCAGAAGGTCGGCGGTTCGAATCCCGCGATGGGGTGAGCTCCCATTGCTCGGTCCCTCCTCCTGCCAACCTAGCAATTTGAAAGCACATCAAAGTGCAAGTAGATAAATAGGTACCTCTCCGGCGGGAAGGTAAACGGCGTTTCCATGCACTGCTCTGGTTTTCCAGAAGCGGCTTAGTCCTGCTGGCCACATGACCTGGAAGCTGTACGCTGGCTCCCTCAGCCAATAAAGCGAGATGAGCGCCACAACCCCAAAGTCGGCCATGACTGGACCTAATGGTCAGGGGTCCCTTTACCTTTTTAACATGGTGCTTCGCCAGATGAAGATGTATCCTAAATGATAAACCCATATCCTGGAAGCTGTTTCTGCTAATAATAATAATAATAATAATAATAATAATAATAATAATAATAATAAATTTTATTTATACCCCTCTCTCCCCAGCCAAGACCAGGCTCAGGGTGGCTAACAACCAATAATAAAAACAAGTTGATTAAAAACAAGATTAAAACACAACATTAGGGTGCAGCCTCTTCACAGGAGGAGAAAGGAAAAAGAAAGTCAGAAAAGGTCTAGCTTGTTCGCTTGCCTTAGAATTGTAGAGTTGGAAGGGACACCAGTGGGCATCTAGCACAACCCCTTTGCATCTGCATGCAAAGAAAAATTGGGGTGTTTTTTTTTGTTGGGGGGCAGGAAACAGCACTTGCTTACGAATATGTGAACCAAATTGTTGTCGTAGGCAATTATGAGCCTACTTTTGTTAGAAGCTACAGGGCATGTGGGTCTCTAAAGAGTGTGTTTTGATAGTAAAATAACTGCAAGGCAGCAGAGAAGATTGAATCAATGCCTGCAGTATTAAGTCACAGCCCTCCCTATTTAATAAATTCCTCCCATGCGTTTAATCCACAGACCAGTGTTTCCTTTTTTTAAAAAAACCAGTTTATTAACCATCTTATGTTACATCTGTGTACAGTACATTCTCTTATTACATTGCATATCTTATTTATAGCATAACTTCCAACATGTATACAAAGTTTATATACAAAATTTATATATCTAAAAAGAAAAACACAAAACTGTTCCCAGATCATATATATACCAACACTATAGACTTCCTATCAATTACGTTGTAGAATCCTTTTTTTACAGATGAATGTACTCATATTGTTATATATTTCTTTGCATCTTATCTATGACATTCGTGTATCAAATAGCACCCTTAATCTTGTTTTTCAATTCGATTTCTCTCCAACGTCAATCAAATGCCAGCATAGATAGAGAACCTTTACTGTATTTTTGAACATATATCTTATATCTATCCCAGTGTTTCCTACTGTACTCTGTGCAGGTCCTGGAAGTCAGGTTTCTAGTCCTTGTGATAAAGGGATTGTGTCTCAAAAGAGAGCCCTGGGAGTTAAAAAAACAAAAGCAGGGTTCTCTCCTAAATAATAAAAGGCATATATAGAGTTATTCTCTCCCCCTCCACTCCCAAACTGGTGATTTTAGACTAGATTATGTCTGGCTTGTGGAAGAATCTCCTCCTGAGCAAAGGGTGTGACTCTCTTTAAGAAATTAAGCATCCTCATTTACGGCACGGCATCCTACTTAACAGGAGAGACGCGGGTGGCGCTATGGGTTAAACCACAGAGCTTAGGGCTTGCCTATCAGAAGGTCGGTGGTTCGAATCCCCGCGACGGGGTGAGCTCGTTGTTTGGTCCCAGCTCCTGCCAACCTAGCAATTTGAAAGCACGTCAAAGTGCAAGTAGATAAATAGGTGCCGCTCCGGTGGGAAGGTAAACGGCGTTTCCGCGCGCTGCTCTGGTTCGCCAGAAGCGGCTTGGTCCTGCTGGCCACATGACCCGGAAACTGTACGCCGGCTCCCTCGGCCAGTAAAGCGAGATGAGTGCCGCAACCCCAGAGTCGGCCACGACTGGACCTAATGGTCAGGGGTTCCTTTACCTTTACCTTATCCTACTTAACAGGGATTTTGCAGTTTCTCTGTTCCAAACATTATCAGTTCTCTGCTTTCGTTCTCTTTTGCCCATCTCAAAGCTTTCCTCAGGGGTTTTCCTCTGAAAACCCACCAAACCACTTCCTGTCCTTTCACATGACTTGATACTATCCAGAATTTTTTCTTCTTTCCGAAGCAAGCAGGCAATCTGCATTCCTGGCTTGTGTGCGCTCTGGATACATTCAAAGCAGTTTTGAAACACATTTGCCTTTCATGGCTTCCCCCCAGAAAATGCTGGGAACAGTCGTGCCTTGAGGGTGCTGGGAACTGTAGCGCTGTGCGGGTGCAAACTACAGTTCCCAAGATTCTTGGCTCTTGCTTTAAATATAAGTGGCGTATGCAGCCCTAAGCCGCTCTCTCTATTTTGGTAGCTTGGCATTCTCCAGTCTTCCCATTAAATGCAGACTGGATGCAGACTGGATGTTGGTACATGCAAGTCATTGCTTGATGATGCATCAAGGGAGGAAACATGCGCAAAATCCATTGCAAATTAAATGGATTTCACTTCGCTGCTGATCTGATTCCCCACCCCCACCCCAGTTGAGGAATATTCAATATCTTGGCTGATGGGTGTGTCTGTGGGTCAGCCCTGACATGCAATTTTATTGCTGGAGGACATGAAGTTAGAATAGATGAATGTGCCTCTGAGCACTGGCAGAATGCATTCCTCGCCGCCAGGGTGGATTTGATTTAAATAGAATCGATTTAAATCAGTAAGACTTGATTTAAATGATTTCTTTTTACAGAAAGACTCATTCTTGCTAGTGTAATCTGAATATTTACAGCCAGATGATGGTTTCATTTTTGGAATAAAGTACCGTATTTTTCGCACCATAGGACGCACTTTTTCCCCTCCAAAAATGAAGGGGAAATGTGTGTGCGTCCTATGGTGCGAATGCAGGCTTTCGCTGAAGCCTGGAGAGTGAGAGGGGTCGGTGCGCACCGACCCCTCACGCTCTCCAGGCTTCGCGGACCTCTCCGCAAGGAGCCGGAGCGCTCCGGCTCCTTGCGGAGAGTTGCCAGCATGGCGAAGCCTGCGCGCGCTGAGCTCAGCGCGCCCAGGCTTCGCGGACCTCTCCGCAAGGAGCCGGAGCGCTCCGGCCCCTTGCGGAGAGTTGCCAGCATGGCGAAGCCTGCGCGCGCTGAGCTCAGCGCGCCCAGGCTTCGCGGACCTCTCCGCAAGGAGCCGGAGCGCTCCGGCCCCTTGCGGAGAGTTGCCAGCATGCCGAAGCCTGCGCGCGCTGAGCTCAGCGCGCCCAGGCTTCGCGGACCTCTCCGCAAGGAGCCGGAGCGCTCCGGCTCCTTGCGGAGAGTTGCCAGCATGGCGAAGCCTGCGCGCGCTGAGCTCAGCGCGCCCAGGCTTCGCGGACCTCTCCGCAAGGAGCCGGAGCGCTCCGGCTCCTTGCGGAGAGTTGCCAGCATGCCGAAGCCTGCGCGCGCTGAGCTCAGCGCGCCCAGGCTTCGCGGACCTCTCCGCAAGGAGCCGGAGCGCTCCGGCTCCTTGCGGAGAGTTGCCAGCATGCCGAAGCCTGCGCGTGCTGAGCTCAGCGCGCCCAGGCTTCGCGGACCTCTCCACAAGCAGCGGGAGTGCTCCCACGGCTTGCAGAGAGCTGCCTGTTTGCGGGCTGGGGTCGGGGGAAGCTCGAGCTTCCCCCGCCCCAGCCCCGCGCCTGGGGGGGGGGAAATAATTTTTTCCCCTTTATTTCCCCCCCCAAAAAATGGGTGCGCCCTATGGTCCGGTGCGCCCTATGGTGCGAAAAATACGGTAGCTTTTACAGTTATATCAAAAATTACTGATTTGGTTATACTGTTAGAAATGCATAGGGACAGATAATTATGAAATTGTTGTGAGGTTTAAGAAGTTAACTGTTTACGTTTGGACAACTTTTCTGCTGGAAGGAGAAAAACAATCTTTTCCTTAATAGCAATTTAAACAATTTATTTAACTGAAACAATAACATTATAGCATATGTATCCATGTTTGTTAACTGATGTGGTTAAACATTTTAAAAAACCCACAAAACTTAGACTGAGTTTTAGCACACATGAAAAACTTAAAACAAATCCTTATTTCCTGATGAATAGCCTTTGGACTATAATGTAACTTAAATAGAAAACTATCTTTAGGAAGATATTTCCTCCAAAAGCATTTTATTTTAAAAATCGGATTTAAATTTTTAAAAATCGGATTTAAATTTTTAAAAAATCTGATTTATTTTTTTTAATCATTGATTTTTATCCACCCTGATCACCGCAGAGTAATTGCTAAGAGCCTTTGTGGTCAGCAGTAAGACGGTAACAACATCCAGTTCGTGAAAGGTTTCCTTGCCTGGATTTTTTTGGGGGGGAGGAAAGGACCCAGTGTGGAACCCCAAAAGGAAGAAAGTCTACGGTGTGCAAAATATTATTCAGCCATAGCTGTCAACCGTCCCTTATTTGGCGGGAAAGTCCCTTATCCCAGCGCCGTGTCCCGCTGCTGTCCCTTATTGATGATGCCCCTTAAATTTCCCGGGTTTCAAAGGAAGCAGCTCCTCTCCCTCCCTCCCTGCCGGCCAGGGAGGAGGGAGGCTCCAACTGTGTTGCTTGGCTGCGTTGCTCACCCAATAAGGAGTCTAAGAACGACTGGGGGGGTGGAGCTTGCATGCCTTGTGCCGATCAAATTGGCTCTGCGTTGCCTGGGGACTCGCCTTTGCTCAGCGCTTCCCAGCGGAGAGGTGATGGTGGTTTTCCTTGCTGCATCCCCTTTGCTGGGTTACTGCGCTGTGGGAACCACTGCTTGAGGCTTCGTTTGGCTGCTGGCTGGGCTTTCTGCTTTTGGCTCGGAGGGGCTCAGAAGTTGAACATACCTGTGCTTGGAAAATCCCTTATTTTCAAGGCTGCTGATCCCTTATTTTCGAGGCTGCTGGTCCCTTATTTTCAAATCTGTAAGTTGACAGCTATGTATTCAGCCCAACTTGTTTCGATAACAGAGAGACTCTAGTCTCCAGTGGCATCTTTGGTTAAAGGGATCAGAGAGGAAGTGAGGAGGGGAGACCTCATTGTATAACCCCTAGAGCAGAGTGGGGAACCAATCCCCTGTACCAGGGCTGCACCCCCTTGTAGGCAGTGTTAGTAACTCAGTTATATAAGCATGGTAGCAAACAGCACCTGAAATCAAGGTTGCAATCACCCTAACGGAATGTCTATTCGTCAGGGCTTGGACTAGATCAAGCATGGGCAAACTTGGCCCTTCAGATGTTTTGGGACTACAACTCCCATCATCCCTAGCTAACAGGAGCAGTGGTCAGGCATGATGGGAATTGTAGACCCAAAACAGCTGGAGGGCTGAGTTTGGGGATGCCTGGACTCGGGGTCCCTTCCAACGCTACAATCCTACAATTCTATGATCCCAGCTGCATTGCTTGACTGCAGCTTGCTCTTACAAGAGCTCGCTTGTCCCAGTGTGCAAGAAGGAGAGATACACACAGTGGAAATGGAAATGCTATTAACTACAGTGGTATCTCGGGTTACAAACGCTTCAGGTTACATACGCTTCAGGTTACAGACTCCGTTAACCCAGAAATAGTGCTTCAGGTTAAGAACTTTGCTTCAGTATGAGAACAGCAATCGTGCTCCGGCAGCACGTCAGCAGCGGGAGGCCCCATTAGCTAAAGTGGTGCTTCAGGTTAAGAACAGTTTCAGGTTAAGAACGGACCTCCGGAACGAATTAAGTTCTTAACCCGAGGTACCACTGTATGGACTAAGGCAGAAGTTTATAAACTGGGGTCACTAGCCTGGTGCCCAGAAATCTCCACATCGTCGCAATTGAACCCATGCAGGGCCAGATTTAGCTTTGATGAGGCCCTAAGCTACTGAAGGTAACGGGGCCCTTTATATGTCCAGCTGTCGTTTGTCAACAACAAATTGTCACTTTTTTTTTTGCATTGAATATATGCCATATGGTAATTTACGGACCTAATAGGTATCTCAAGCCATTTGCAGATGTTGCCATGCAACCAGTCCATGCAAAATGGAGGCACCCTATATATAGAAAGGAGCAAACCAGTGATATTTTAGGGAGCAGGCGCTGGCAGGCGGGGCCCATGCATTACATCATAGGAGCCTGCACAAGACAAACACTAGGTTTAATTTTATTTGCTTTTTATCTTATATTTTGGAAACGTACATCCAGTTGTTGTTTTTCCTTTAATTTTTTTGGGGCCCGCTAGAGAGTGGGGCCCTAAACTATAGCTTGTTTAGCTTATACGTAAATCCAGCACTGAACCCATGCCAGTAGCAAAACGCGCCTGGCGCCTGGCTAATTTCTAACACTGCTGGTAGGGAATCTTCGAGTGGGGAGGGCACACGTCAGGAGGCGAAACTGGGCAAAGCAATTGATGCGACTCTTGGCTTGGGTCCAGTAGACAGCATCGCAATCGCCCAAACCTGAGGTTCCCATCTCTGGTATGTGTGTGTGTGTTGTGTGTATAGATCTGGGGGTCTGAGAATAGAGATGAGACTTATTCCTGTATCCTGCTGCACATATGTCACTTAGACAGAGCCCCTAGGGTGTCGTGAGACGGGAATTTAATTATAGGCTCCTGGGAGATCTCTTGCAAACCTGCTTCCAGTGAGTTGCTTATGAGTTCAGGCAATTGTGCCAATGTCTCGCTCTGTGTTGGGAGCGACTGTGGAATTCCGCCTCTCGGAGCTGGATCTCTGTATGAGTTGCTGTTCTGCGCACGCTTCCTCCCATCTTCCCTTGAGTGCACCTCCTGATTTTTATTTTTATTTTAAATAACTTTTTATTAGATTTTCCACAATGATAAAACAAAGCACAAAGCAAAATGATACACGGAAATAGAAAAAGAGAAAGAAAATGGGGGGGGGGAGGGAACATTAAACAGATAAACAATAACAACAAACGTAATTCTTCACAAATCCAACCTTTTAAACATCTTGGTTGACTTCCTCAAATCCCTCCCTTCTGAGTTTCCTTGTAATTGAAAGTAACATCTTTCCAACATCATTATTAAACTAAAAGAATTTCCAATTATCTTATTCACTTTTCTTAACATTCTAAATCCCATTTATTTAATTATAACTTAGTTTAATCCTAGGCCTATTTGTTTCCTTCAAGTAATTTCTAATTTTTAATATTACAATATTTGTTCAAATAGTCCTTGAATTTCCTCCAGTCCTCTTGCAACTCCTCTTCTTTCTGGTCGTGGATTCAGGTCAGCTAGCTCCGAAAAGTCCATCACCCTCATCTGCCAATCTTCCACTGTTGGTAGTTCTTGTGTTTTCCAATTTTTAGCAAGTAATATTCGGGCGGCCGTTGTGGCATACAAAAATAATTTAACATCTTTCTTGGGCAATTCCAAACCTATTATTCCCAGAAGAAAGGCCTCTGGTTTCTTAATAAATGTATATTTCAACATTTTTTTCAGTTCATTATAAATCTTCTCCCAGAAGTCTTTCAGCTTCTGATTTTAATTCACAAAACACTGGCATGTGCCGTATAGTTATCTTGGTGGCATGGCGGGGGTGGGGCGGGGAGAGAAATAAATTCAGATCAGCACTTTTTAGGGCGGTGGCCCCCGAGTCCCCTCCTTTGCTGAATTTGCATGTGAAAGTCACATTCATTTGTAGCCAATTCATCGCGGGCTCTCTGTGTGTGGTGTCCACGACAATTTCGCCCCTTTGCGGATGTGCTTCTTGGCCCTCAAAAGCGGCAACCTCACTGCGCCAAGGTGGAAAAGCTGGCGATTTCATGGATTTATTATGCGCTTAGCAACTTTGCTGTGCCGGAAGTGGTTATTAGAAAAAACTATTCTGCCTCTTAACGCTCAAGCTTTCTGAATTTTTATTGTTATTATTATTATTTTACCTCTGTTCAGATGGGAAGAGACATTGGGTGTCCAATTCTGGCATCCGATGAAAAGGGATTGTGTTGAATGTAGGAGAAGCCAAGGCAATGCAAGAAGGAAATGCAAACAGTCCTTTCCTTTTCTAAATATATATATATATATATATATATATATATATATATATATATATATATAATGATTTTTTAACATATCAGTTCCAACAGTCATACAACATATCTTCTCTTCTTATACAATATTTTAGACTTCCATCAATACCTCTGATGATTTTCCATTCTTTATCACTTACTCTGCATTTCTTAATTTCTATATTACATTTTATTATCCTTGTTATGTAGTGTAGTTTCACCCTGGGCCAACAGGGGGATACTGTATATAGTTTTCACTCAGGTCTGTAGATAGTTTTCACTCAGGTCCGCAGCAGTTATTTTAGGCGGGAACTCTGGGCTGTGGTTGTTACAATGTTGACAGCCGGCTGCCTATAAAAGCAGGCCGGCTGAGCTGTTTGCAGTCAGTTCTATTCCAGCTACAAAATAAAGAGCTACTTGAAGAAATCGCTGTGCCTGCTGCTATGTCAACCCACAACTTAACACTGGCGACGAGGATGGGATGGATGGACATCAGAGCACAGCCAGATGCGGCCAGCCTCTGAACTGAGCTGAATCACAGAGCGAAATCACTGAGCGAAATCACTGGGCAGAACCAATTCAGAGCTGACTGTTCTGGCTAGAGCACTGTCTTCCATCCATCGCCCTTCACGCCGGCATCGGAATCATGGCTTCACTTGTGCCTCTACTGCCGTTTGCGCCAGCCTCTGAATCATGGGACTCCTACCTCGCTCGGTTCGACTGCTACCTCCAAGCCAACGAGCTGACAGCAGTATCAAAGGATCGGAAGCGGGGCCTATTCCTCAGCCTCTGTGGGCCTGAGGTGTTTGAGACGGCCCGAGCATTGGTTGCGCCTGAAGCAGTCCAGGCAACACCATGGGACACGATCCAAGAGAAGCTCCGCAACCACTATGCACCAAAGCCGTCCAAGATTGCTGCCCGCCATGCGTTCTACCACCGGAACCAGGCAGAGGGGGAGTCAATCAACAACTACACCACCGCCCTGCGACAGGCTGCAATGCACTGTGAGTTCCGAGACTTAGACGATGCCCTGATGGATCGAATCGTCTGCGGGGTCCGGGACATCCATCTGCAACGGCGTCTCCTAGCCAAGCCAGACCTCACGCTACAGAAAGCCATTGAGGAGGCTGTGGCCTCAGAAGCTGCTGAACGCTCCGCCCAGGAGATCCGCAAGTCCAGCAGCCCGCGTCTTGCTAGGGAGCCAGTTCCGGTGCATCATGAAGAGGCCAGCAGTGATGAGGCATCCTCCAGTGAAGACGATGACGTGCACCAGACAAAGCGGGAGCGCAGGAAGTTCCAACAGAAGTCCAAGGGCCAACCGGAATGTGCCGGCTGCGGAGGCAACCATTCCCGTGCCAAGTGTCGATTCAGAGACGCCATCTGTAGGAAGTGTTCCAGAAGGGGCCACATCGCTAAGGTCTGCCGATCGGCTCCGTCTGACACCCCCCCTTCATCGACTCGCAAGTCCAAGTCTTCACTCCAGTCTGCCAAGGAAAGTTGTTTCGCTCTCACCAACTGCCACTGCCCGTCTGGAACCACAATTGGCCAAACCGACTCGCCTACGCGACGCAAGCTGAACGTCACGGTGCTCATTGAAGGAGCTCCATGTGACATGGAGATCGACACCGGGTCTGCCCTGTCCATCGTGTCATGGAGCACCATCAAAAGACTGGTACCCAGAGTGTCCAAGAGGCAACTCAACTCCCACCGCGTACACCTGAGAGACTACCAGGGAAACGACATTCCCGTGGTAGGCGTTGGCCGGTTCCGGATCGCCTTCAAGGATTTTTCGGGCCTGCTCCGGTTGGTGGTGGTCGAAGGTCAGCGGCCAAGCCTCCTAGGGCTAGACTGGTTTGATGCCCTCGGCCTGGAAGTCACCGGCATCAACTGCATCTCTAACGCAGAGACTGAGGGTCTGGTCAAAGACTTTGCCGAGGTTTTTGACGGCACCTTGGGGCAATATACAGGTACGCCCATCTCCTTTAGCCTTGATCCACAAGTCGCCCCCATCAAGCTAAAGCCACGCCGGGTTCCCTTTGCTCTCAAGGCTAAGGTGGACGAACAACTGGACAAACTGATTGCCCAAGGAGTTTTGGAGCCGGTTGACCACGCCAAGTGGGAAACCCCCATCGTCACGCCTGTCAAGCCAGATGGGTCGGTGAGAATCTGCGCTGACTACAAGTGCACGATCAACAAGGCACTTCAGCAGCACGCTTATCCGGTTCCTGTTGTCCAACACCTGCTGCATTCCCTGGGTGAGGGTAAGGTCTTCGCTAAGCTGGACCTTGCCCAAGCATATCAACAACTGCCAGTTGATGATGCCACTGCTGAAGCCCAGACGATCGTCACCCACCGGGGGGCATTCCGTTGCCGCCGGTTGCAGTTCGGGGTGAGTGTGGCTCCTGGAATCTTCCAAAGCCTTATGGAGCGTCTCCTGCAAGGGCTTCCGGGCGTGGTACCATATTTTGATGACGTCTTGGTGTCTGCAGACTCACACCAGCAGCTGTTCGAGCGCCTCCGTGCCGTGCTGACCAGGTTCCAAGAGGCCGGGCTCAAGGTAAAGAGGGAGAAGTGCCAGATCGCCGTTCCACAGGTAGAGTTCCTGGGCTATCTTATCGATGCCTCCGGCCTTCACCCAACCACATCCAAGATCCGCGCTATCCAGCAGGCCCCCACCCCAAAGAACAAAACGGAGTTGCAGGCATTCCTGGGGCTGCTGAACTTTTATAACATGTTCCTGCCCCACAAAGCCACAGTGGCTGAGCCTCTTCACCGACTCCTTAGCACTAAGTCACCTTGGGCCTGGGGTCATCGGGAGACAGCGGCCTTCAACGCGGTCAAGGCTCTCCTTTCTTCAGACAGTGTGCTGGTACAGTACAGTGAATCCAGGCCGCTGGTCCTTGCCTGCGACGCCTCACCTTTTGGCATCGGTGCTGTCCTTAGTCACCGTTTTCCAGATGGAAGAGAAGCACCGCTCGCCTACTTTTCCAGGACACTATCTCCGACGGAACGGAATTACAGCCAGCTCGACAAGGAGGCATTGGCACTTGTGGCTGGAGTGAAGAGGTTCCATGAATACCTCTATGGCAGGACTTTTGACCTCATCACTGACCACAAGCCACTCCTGGGCCTCCTCGCCGGTGATCGTCCAACTCCACCGGTCCTCTCGCCACGCATGCTGCGATGGACTGTTTTCCTGGCTGCCTACCACTACCGGCTCATCCATCGCCCGGGGAAATCGATGGGCCATGCCGACGCCCTCAGCCGTTGCCCTCTTCCAGCATTTGTGGAAGACCCGGCTCCAGCTTCATCGCTCCTTCTGATTGAGGATCTTCCGGCAGCGCCTGTATCAGCTACCACTGTGGCCTCCGCGTCTGCCCAGGATCGCACCATCAGCCGGGTGCTCAACTGGGTGTGGAGGGGGTGGCCACAAGGGCCTTTTGCATCGGAGTTCCAGCCCTTCGCAACCAGACAACATGAACTCTCAGCTCATCGCGGCTGTCTGCTGTGGGGAGACCGCGTCGTGATTCCCCAGGGACTCCGTCAGCGCGTCCTGGAGGCTCTGCACGTTGGCCACCCGGGAATTGTCAAAATGAAGGCATTGGCTCGGTGTTACGTCTGGTGGCCTAATATGGACGATGCCATCACTGCCTGGGTGTCCGCCTGTCAAGCGTGCCAAGAGTCGAGGCCTGCACCACCGGCAGCTAAGGGACACACCTGGGAGACGCCAAAGACACCCTGGTCGAGGGTGCACATCGATCTGGCTGGCCCCTTTCACGGCCGGACCTTTATGGTAGTGGTGGACGCCTATTCCAAATGGCTGGAGGTCGCCCTGATGCCCTCCACCACTACCGAAGCTGTCATCCGGGTGCTGCGAGGCCTGTTTGCAACGCATGGGTGTCCTGATGTCCTTGTCTCTGACAACGGACCGCAGTTCACGTCAGGCACCTTTGAGCGGTATCTTTTGGGACTGGGCATCCGCCATGCCCTAACGGCACCCTTTCATCCATCCAGCAACGGGCAAGCGGAAAGAATGGTGCGCTCGGCAAAAGAGGCACTGGCGCGCCTGGACCGGGGAGACTGGCATGAGCGGGTCGCCGAATACTTGTTCGTGCAACACATCACCCCTCATGCGGCCACAGGGAGGAGTCCTGCTGAACTGCTTATGGGCCGCCGCCTCAGGTCACCGCTCGACCGGCTACACCCGGACTTTGCCGTGGCTGAACCCCCAGGCTGTGCCAACGCGCCACGGTCATTTGTCCCAGGAAACCAGGTCTTTGCCCGGAACTATGTGGGGGACATTCCTTGGGTGCCAGCCACAGTAGTGGGAGTCACTGGACCTCGCTCGTACCAGGTGGCACTCGAAGATGGACGCTTGTGGCGACGGCACATAGACCAGCTTAGGCGCAGGGTTGGAAACTTGGACACTACCGAGGTGCCCCCAACTGCGCTTGCAGCTCCAGAAGAGACACGTACAGATGGCGAGGCCCCACCTACACCTCCCTCGCAAACTGCCAGCGTGGAGCCGAACCAAGCCGCTTCAGAACAGACTCAGACCACTCCACTTGCGGAGGCTCCACCCACAGCAGCGGATCCAGGGGAGTTGGTTCCAACGCCACCTAGGGTCGCACCACAGCCTCAGCAAGAACTGTGTGGCCCTCCGGACTTGGCTACCAGTCCCCGGCGGTCTGGCAGAGTTTCCAAGCGCCCAACTTATTTAAAGGACTATGTTGTTGGACATGTATCACTGTTGGTCTAAGTATGGGAAATGTAACCGATATGCTTTTGTGCCTAATTGAACCATTACGCGTAGTGCTGTATATAAGGAAACCATTACGATTGTAACTAACACCTTATCTCGGTGGGGAGGGGTGTTATGTAGTGTAGTTTCACCCTGGGCCAACAGGGGGATACTGTATATAGTTTTCACTCAGGTCTGTAGATAGTTTTCACTCAGGTCCGCAGCAGTTATTTTAGGCGGGAACTCTGGGCTGTGGTTGTTACAATGTTGACAGCCGGCTGCCTATAAAAGCAGGCCGGCTGAGCTGTTTGCAGTCAGTTCTATTCCAGCTACAAAATAAAGAGCTACTTGAAGAAATCGCTGTGCCTGCTGCTATGTCAACCCACAACTTAACAATCCTTAACTAATAATTCTTTTCATAGTCTTTCCTGCAGTATTTCAAATAACCCACCTTACAAAACTTCTTGCAGGCGTACTAGCGTAATCTGTTCATCACAATTACTTTTCAGATTGTTCGTATATTTACTCCAGTCTTCTAAGAATCTCTGATCGTAACAGTCCCTTCCTTGGAGGTTTTTAAACGCAGAGGTCACATTGCCCCCTGTCATACATGATCTAGCTGGGATGGCTGCAGTGCAGGGGGCTAGACTAGATGGCCGTAGGGGTCCCTTCCAACTCCACAATCCTGTCATTCTTGAGGTGATAACTTCCTGAGACATTTCACGGGCACTATGTGCGGTTGGTGGAAACGTTGGCACCCATGTGTGCCACACCAGTGACCTCCTGGGACCCCTTGCACAAACCAGAGTAGCTTTAGATCAGGGGTCAGCAACCTTTTTCAGCCGTGGGCCAGTCCACCGTCCCTCAGACCTTGTGGGGGGCCGGACTATATATTTTTTGGGGGGCGGGACGGGAACGAATTCCTATGCCCCACAAATAACCCAGAGATGCACTTTAAATAAAAGGACAATTCTTCTGTATTCTTTTTAACACTCGATTGGGAGCTGCCCAGAGTGGCTGGGGAAACTCAGCCAGATGGGCGGGGTATAAATAATAAATTATTATTATGATTACTCATGTAAAAACACCAGGCAGGCCCCACAAATATCCCAGAGATGCATTTTAAATAAAAGGACACATTCTACTCATGTAAAAACACGCTGATTCCTGGACTGTCCGCGAGCCGGATTTAGAAGGCGATTGGGCCGGATTCGACCCCTGGGCCTTACGTTGCCCACCCCTGCTTTAGATGGCAAGAACTTTCTAGAAGCAAGAGCTGGCAGTTACTGTGCTCTTGCAAGGTTGGAATTAAATGTCTGTGCTTTGCGGTTGCCAGAGTCATAAATATTCATCTCCTTCCACAATAATAAAATACAGTATGTGACCCATAGTGCTGTTTTTTAAAAACGCTTGACTTCAAGACAAATATTCTCCCCCACCCGTCCCCAGTAGTTCAATCTCTGATGCAGGAAGGAAGCCTGAACTAGAGAGAGGGCTTCTTGAGTCAGTTTGAAGAGATCCTGTATGTGTACTCTAAAATAACCCCGCAGTGTGGACAAATACGAACCTGTGTGTGTGTTGTAGAGGGGCACTTAATATAATTAACTGGTGTTTTAAAAATCAGATTCATTTAAGCAACAACAACTCTTCGCTATACAGTGGACGGTCGGGTTGCGAGTGTGATCCGTGCGGGATGCACATTCGCAACCTGTAGTGTTCGCAACCTGCGGCGGTGCGTCTGCGCACACGCAATTCGGTGCTTCTGTGCATGCGCAACCCCCGAAACCCGGAAGTAACCTGTTCCAGTATTTCCGGGTTTCGGTGGGTCCATAACCTGAAAAAACGCAACTTGTAGCATCTGTAACCCTAGGTATGACTGTATATCTAAAAATAACTGTTATGGAAAAGTAGTATGCACCAATAGGCATAGCCAGCATTTGACATTTGCAAGGCGCATGTTGCACCAGGCTATCGGCCACTTGCAACCGAGTGAAGACCCCCAGGTGCCCGGATGGCGCCTGATGTCTCCACCATCTGGAGGTGCATGCCTGGGGATCCTTGGATCTTGTCTGTTTTCACACACTAAAAACACACCCTGTAGCATTCTATCCTTGATATTTTATCTACACAATCAGAACGAATTTCAGGAACCAAAAAATCTTATTGAAAAATACGACTTTTGAGCCGTCTTGTCCCAAAATGGCAACTAGGCATACTGTTTTGGCCACTGCAACCCTGGCTTAAGGAGCTGTTTAGCTTGTCTTCTTCTTCTTTGGCGATCCCTCGTAGCCGAGTAAGATTGTCTTCCATAAACACGGTTTTAACAATGAGTCCATAAGTGACTGTGGAGGCCAATTCTGGATAGACACGTCCTTCCACAGTGGGGACATAGGTTTCCGGGCGGGAGTTGATCACGGTGAGGGTTTGCCAAGCGTGCCTTCCTCTTAGCACGTTTCTCCCTTTTGTCCTGAGTTCGAGCGTCTTCAAAGCCCATGACACCTTTGGTAAAGGCTGTTCTCCAACTGGAGCGCTCGCAGACCTGTGTTTCCCAGTTGTCAGTGTTCATACTACATTTTTTAAGATTTGCGTTGAGAGAGTCTTTAAACCTCTTTTGTTGACCAATAGCATTACACTTTCCATTTTTAAGTTGCTTTGAGTACAGTGGTACCTCGGGTTACAGACGCTTCAGGTTAAATACGCTTCAGGTTACACACTCCGCTAACCCAGAAATAGTACCTTGGGTTAAGAACTTTGCTTCAGGATGAGAACAGAAATTGTGTGGCAGCGGCGCAGCAGCAGGCGGCACCATTAGCTAAAGTGGTGCTTCAGGTTAAGAACAGTTTCAGGTTAAGAACGGACCTCCAGAACGAATTAGGTACTTAACCTGAGGTACCATTGTAGTTGCTTTGGAAGACGATAGAGTAGTTGCTTTGGAAGACGATAATCAGATATCCGAATGACCATGACCCAGTCCAACGAAGTTGAGTTTCTAATACTGAGTATAGCTCATCAGGAAGTCTAGACAACCATGAGGTTAATTAAAGTGCACCCTTTTATTTACAAGAGTTACCCCAGTGTTCCCAGGTTGTGGCTTTTTCTGCCACAGCCAAACGGACTGACCTCTATGGCAGAAAGTTCCTTTAAACTGAACATACTACCTTTGGCCAGGATGTTTTAAAAAAAAAAATTGTCCAATGTCAATACATTATTGAACCATTCAGAGGAGCAAACACCTCTGGGATGCCCAACACCTTTGCCAAACAATTTTCTCACGTTGCCACTCTCCAAAAACATCACCTCTTGGGTGTGGCAGGCTTAGCTCCTGAGCTGGCTAGTGATACTTTCACAGGACCAGTAAAATGATGGTTTGCTGCTTTTCTTTTTATGGCTAAACACAGAAACGTAACAGGCTTAAATCCCCAGGCGAGCTTGTTCCCAGCACAGCGATTCAGCGGCTGGGTGTGGCATGGAAAGGTTCAGTGGGCAATTTCGACCAGTTATGCAGAAAATATGAACACGGCACTTCTGTCCTGTGGAATAGGTGCCAATTTTAGAAGCCCGTGGTCTAGACAGCCATTGTTTAAAAGAGGGAAAAGTCAGATTAGGGTGAGGATACTGAGAATCAGCCTAGCTTTCCTGCATCACTGGCCCAAACGCAACGATCCAGTTTGGATACGACACAAAATCCTCTCCCTTCTTGAAAACGTGTGTTTTGTCATGCAATTTAGGGATCTGATATAGGCTGGGGAGTCCTGCAGCAGCCCATGGGGTTGCTGATTTTGTAGAGTGGTACCTTGTGTTATGGAAAAATCTAGGTGCAAGGCTGGTCAGTCACCCAGCTGGTCGGGCAGAGCCCATGGGTCCCTGCGGAATAAAGGAAGGAGTCCAGCCACCAACCGGAGCAAATAGCTGTAGACCAAAGTTTATTGCGCAACAGGTTCAAAGAGGAATTTTGAACCCCGAGGATGGGGTGACAAAGACTTTTAAAACTTTCCCACCATATCCCAGAATACAGTTCGTACAGCATCATTGCTACATCACTGACGTGTCACAAAAGGGGAGGGGTAGACAGGGGTTATACTGGTTTAACCTTGGCAAACATGTCCAGACAAGTCCTTGGTACAAGATTAGCATAAGCAGACATGGCAGGGCAAGACCCAGGTATAAGATTAGCATAGGCAAACACCTCTGAAGTCACACCACCCAAAAGTACAAGAGAACTTCCTTTGCATGTCTGGACCCCTTGGCAAGTCTGGTGATGGGATTAGACTTTCCTTGGCTAACAAACAGCTCAGCAATTGTCACCTCTGGGCACTTCCTGGGGTAGACAGTGTGCATACATGGAGGAAACTGGCAAAGGAGTTGATTTTGTATGATTGTTAAAGCTAGGTAACTTCCCTGAGCAGCCAAGTCGAAAGGATACATTTATGCATAATATCTGTAACATTTAACAACTTTAAAGATGTGGCCCCTCCCGTAATTTCCATAACACTTGGTTCTCGAACTTACTCCGTTCTGGGAGTCCATTCGTCTTCCGAAACGGTTCGAAAACCAAGGTGCAGCTTCTGATTGGCTGTAGGCACTTCCTGCAGCCAAGCGGAAGCCGCGTCAGATGTTCGGCTTCTGAAAAACGTTCGCAAATGGGGAAGCTTACTTCTGGGTTTGCAGGAGCTAAAACATGTGAGGACTAAGGCATTCAAGAACCAAGGTACAACTGTACCTGCTCCTTTTCAAGTTTTGTTCTTGCTGGGTGAGGGGAAAACCCGTGCCAGCCCTTGCCAACCTGGTGTCCTCAAGATGTTTTGGACTACGGTTTCCACCAGCTCCAGCCAGCCCATCCCACTTTACCTTGTGAAAGTTCTCCGTCTTAATCCTAGAACTGTAGAGTTGGAAGTACCCAAGGGTCATCTAGTCCAACCCCCTGCAATGCTGGAATGTCAGGTCATACATCCAGCACAGATGGCCGTCCAACCTCAACTTCAGAACCTCCAAGGAAGGAGAGTCCACCACTTCCTGAGGGAGTCTGTTCCTCTCGCTGTCAGAAAGTTGAGGTGGGATCTCCTTCTTTATAACTTGAACCCATTGGTTCAGGTCATAGCCTCTACAGGTGAAACTCGAAAAATTAGAATATCGTGGAAAAGTTCATTTATTTCAGTAATTCAACTTAAAAGTTGAAACTAATATATGAGATAGACCCATGACATGCAAACCGAGATATGTCAACCCTTTGTTTGTTAGGATTGTGATGATCATGGCGTACAGCTGATGAAAACCCCAAATTAACAATCTCAGAAAATTTGAATATTGTGAGAAGGTGCAGTAGCTATTCAATCCAGAACACCTGCAATGGGTTCCTGAGCCTTTAAATGGTCTCTCAGTCTGGTTCAGTAGGAAGCACAATCATGGGGAAGGCTGCTGAGCTGACAGTTGTTCAGAAAGCCATCATTGAGACAATCCATAAGGAGGGAAAGCCTCAAGAGGTAATTGCAGAAGAGGATTGTCAGGAAAAGACCATTCAAATGTGTTGGAGACTTTCACAAGGGGTGGACTGAGGCTGGAGTTAGTGCATCAAGAGCCACCTGTAGAGCAGGAGAAAACAAGCTTGCTCCATCTTCCATATGACAACCCTTGAGATATTTGAAGATGGCGATTGTGTCTCAGTTTCCTTTCATAGCTCCAGGGCTCAGATCTTGAGCATGAGGTCTAATCTAGAACACAAGAAGAGACTGCTGGATCAGGCCAATGGCCCATCTAGTTCAGCATCCTCTCCTCAGAGGGATTGATGATTCCTCTGGGAAGTCTGAAAGCATGACCGGAACACAAGAGCATTCTGTCCCCCTGTGGCTTCTAGAAACTGGTACCCAAAAGCATGACTGACCATGGAGGCAGAGCGTCGCCATCAAGCCACCGCTGTCTCTCATGGAAGCAAGTTCCGTAGCTTAAATACACACTGCAGAAAGAAGTACTTGCTGTTGTTGTTGTTGTTGTTTAGTCTTTTAGTCGTCTCCGACTCTTTGTGACCCCCTGGACCAGAGCATGCCAAGCACTCCTGTCTTCCACTGCCTCCCGCAGTTTGGTCAAACTCATGTTTGTAGCTTCGAGAACACTGTCCAGCCATCTCGTCCTCTGTCGTCCCCTTCTCCTTGTGCCCTCCATCTTTTCCAACATCAGGGTCTTTTCCATGGAGTCTTCTCTTCTCATGAGGTGGCCAAAGTCTTGGAGCCTCAGCTTCAGGATCTGTCCTTCCAGTGAGCTCTCAGGGCTGATTTCCTTCAGAATGGAGAGGTTTGATCTTCTTGCAGTCCATGGGACTCTCCAGAGTCTCCTCCTGGAAGACAGGAGGGCCTGGCGTGCTCTGGTCCATGGAGTCACAAAGAGTCGGACACGACTAAACAACAATTTTTTATACCCCGTCCACCTGGTATAGTGTCCCCGGATTCATTGAACAAAATCTGGTAACCTTAATCTAGGAAGTCAGTTGGTGGAAGGTAGCCATCGTTTCCCAGACTCTGCTCAAAAACCAAACTAACCCAAAGCCCGACTTTAGGAGTTGTGGGAGAACTTTTAAGCTTTCCCTCAGCCTTTCCTGAGACTTATCTGATGAAGTTTATCTTTCTCCCATCACTACGAATTACGACATGTTTTTAGCAACCGAGAGGCTTTGGCTATTAGCTTCTGTGTATATGTGTGTGCCTTGCTCTGTTTGGAAACAGGGCGCCGTGAGTTTGTTCAGTGCTGTTCTTATTGATCTGGAAACACCCTGAGCTCGGGGTGTGCTCTTAAAAAAGATAACATTTCCCATGAAGAAGTGGAAGAATGCGGTGACTCAGTGCGGTGGACTGTCCTGTGTTTCACAGAGTGGGAGGGAAGAGGGCACACAGAGAACCTGTCCCTCTTGTGTACACTGTAAATTTCCATCTTTGTTGACCTGTGTTTGACTAGGAGGAGGGAACGGGGAGCCTCCAGGTTTCAGCAATCCGGAGCAGTCTCTGCTTTGCTGCAGATCGGAATGGCATTATTTGCAGCCTGGACTGAGCAAGTGAACAAATAAATGATCGTAATCTCCCTCCCTACACTTTCTTATGGCATAAAGAAATACAAGCCTACTGTGGAGAGAAAGGGCAAGATGTAGGACTTGTTAGCTGTGAGCTAAATTCATGCAGCAAATACTAATACAGTGGTACCTCGGGTTACATACGCTTCAGGTTACATACGGTTCAGGTAACAGACTCTGGCAGGAGGCCCCATTAGCTAAAGTGGTGCTTCAGGTTAAGAACAGTTTCAGCTTAAGAACGGACCTCCGGAATGAATTAAGTACGTAACCAGAGGTACCACTGTACTAATACCAATAATCTTTTTTCATGTTTATATGCTCAATTTGGATCCAGTCTAGAGTCATATTCTAGCCATGATGGATGGCTATTCTCTCTCTCTTTTTTTTTTTTGTATATAATTTTGGTAAAATTTTCTGTTTTACAATTTAAAACGCAAATTTTTACACCCTTAAGTTATCAGTGACTTCCCTTCTTCTACAGTGGTACCTCTGGTTAAGAACTTTATTCGTTCCGGAGGTCCGTTCTTAACCTGAGGTACCACTTTAGCTAATGGGGCCTCCCACTGCCGCTGCATCACCAGAGCACGATTTCTGTTCTCATCCTGAGGCAAAGTTTTTAACCTGAGGTACTATTTCTGGGTTAGCGGAGTCTGTAACCTGAAGCATCTGTAACCCGAGGTACCACTGCAGTTGCTTTGGAAGACGATCATCAGGCATCCGCACAACATGACCAGTTCAACGAAGTTGATGTTGAAGAATCTTTGCTTTGACACTGGTGATCATTAATGAGCGACTCCAGCGTCTCTGAGTAGGCTATGTCTACCCACTATTTAACAGTACTATTTCTGGGTTAGCGGAGTCTGTAACCTGAAGTGTCGGTAGCCCGAGGTACCACTGTATTTCCATGGTTCATTTTACATATCACAAATCCCTGCGTATTTTACAAAAACTATACCATTCAGTATTCCATCATTGCATCCATCAAAACTTGTTTACCCTGTTGAATTTACCTTAATGCTGCCAGCGTTTTCAGCCGTACAAAGTTATTTCCCATGTACTCAATAAACGGTTTCCAATTTTCTTTAAACGTATGGTGTTCTTGTTCCCTTATTCTATATGCTAAGCCTGCGAGTTGGGCAAATGGCTATTCTCTGTATTCTCTGCCACTGTATTCCGCTCTGGTCAGACCTCACCTGGAGTACTGTGTCCAGTTCTGGGCACCACAATTCAAGAAGGACACTGACAAACTGGAACGTGTCCAGAGGAGGGCAACCAAAATGGTCAAAGGCCTGGAAACGATGCCTTATGAGGAACAGCTAAGGGAGCTGGGCATGTTTAGCCTGGAGAAGAGGAGGTTAAGGGGTGATATGATAGCCATGTTCAAATATATAAAAGGATGTCACATAGAGGAGGGAGAAAGGTTGTTTTCTGCTGCTCCAGAGAAGCGGACTCGGAGCAATGGATCCCAACTACAAGAAAGAAGATTCCACCTAAACATTAGGAAGAACTTCCTGACAGCAAGAGCTGTTTGACAGTGGAATTTGCTGCCAAGGAGTGTGGTGGAGTCTCCTTCTTTGGAGGTCTTTAAGCAGAGGCTTGACAACCATATGTCAGGGGTGCTCTGATGGTGTTTCCTGCTTGGCAGGGGGTTGGACTCGATGGCCCTTGTGGTCTCTTCCAACTCTTTGATTCTATGATTCTCTACCCTTCACGGTTGGACAAAGTCTGCTTCTGAAAACCAGTTGCCTGGGAATTGTGGTTGGGGAGACGGCTGCTTTGCTCAGCTCCTGCTTTTGGGGTTTTGCACAGGGATCTGGAGGACCAGTGTGAGAACAGGGTGCAGGGCTGGGGAGGCCATTGGCCGGATCCAGTGCAGCTCTCCTAATGTCCTCGTGACCTAAACATACCGTGCAACTGCCCCGTTTTAAGTGTCACACCATGGAGCAACAGAAATATTCCTGTCTTCTGATTCCAATCCCAGCTGTCCTGTTCTGGCTTGACCAAAAGACGTATGTTTTCTGCTTCTTCCCTGTGGCACGAGTCAGATTCTGACCAAACTAAGCCTCCTACAGCAAAATATACACCAGGAGGTTTCGTTTGGTCAAAATCAAGTGCAGTGGAGTCTTGGTTCCAGAATGTAACCCATTCTGGGAGTCCGCTCGACTCCCAGAACGGTTCGGGAACCAAGGTGAGGCTTCCGATTGGCTGCTAGAGCTTCCTGCAGCCAATCGGAAGCCGCGCCAGACGTTCAGTTTCCAAGGCATTCGGGAGATGAGGTTGCTCTATATACACTTCCAGAGTTAAAGCTCAATACATTACTTCCGGCAAAGGAGCCACCATCACTGCTAGAGGGCTATGAAAAATTGTGTCCTGGTCTTTGTAGAGTTGTCTACCCGTGTACTATCTGAAACCAGGGCTAGATTTAGGTTTGGTGAGGCCCTAAGCTACTGAAGGTAATGGGGCCCTTTATATGTCCAGCTGTCCTTTGTCAACAACAAATGGTTGCTGCTTTTTGTGTTGAATATATGCTATATGGTAATTTATGGCCCGAATCGGTATCAAAGCCATTTGCACATAACAAAATATGTATTTTATTGAACTGAAATGCAACCAGTCCATGCAGAATGTAAGCACCCTATAAATAGAAATGAGCAAACCAGTGATATTTTAGGGAGCAGGTTAGCAGGGGGGGCCCATGACTTACCGTATTTTTCGGCCCATAGGCCGCACCTAGTTTTGCGGGTGGGGGGGAATAAAGAATTATTTTTTTCAGGATGCAGGCTGCTATCCGCAAGCCTAGGGAGCCTGGCAGGAACTCAAGCGGGCTCCCAAGGCTTGCGGATAGCTTCCTGAAGCCTGGAGAGCGAGAGGGGTCGGTGCGCACCGACCCCTCTCGCTCTCCAGGCTTCAACGAAAGCCTGCATTCGCCCCATAGGACGCACACACATTTCCCCTTCATTTTTGGAGGGGGAAAAGTGCATCCTATAGGGCGAAAAATACCGTACATCCAAAGAGCCTACACAACACAGAACACGGTCGCTGGATATAGGTTTTATTTTATTTGTTTTTTATCTTATATTTTGGAAATGTACATCTAGTTTTTCCCCTTTAATTTTTTTTGGGGCCCCCAAGAGAGTGGGGCCCTAAGCCAGTGTTTTTCAACCACTGTTCCGCGGCACACTAGTGTGCCGCGAGATGTTGCCTGGTGTGCCGTGGGAAAAATTGAAAAATTCGAAAGATTTAAAAATAAAGTATTTTATAATTTTTCATATTTCTGTTTACTATTTCATAATAAAGTAATTATAAAATACTTTCTTTGTGTTTATTTGATTCCTATTCAAGAGAATTACTTTATATATAGTCAATATAGGCACAGAGTTAATTTTTTTAACATTTTCTAATGGTGGTGTGCCTCGTGATTTTTTTCATGAAACAAGTGTGCCTTTGCCCAAAAAAGGTTGAAAAACACTGCCGTAAGCTATAGCTTGTTTAGCTTATACGAAAATCCAGAACTGACTAAACCTAAGGGGTGCATTGGTTCCCAGATGTGATTTCTTCCCCCCGGCTCTCCTACCTCACTAGAGGGCAAGAGAGCAATATCGGGAATTACAACCATACAACTAAAAAGATAAGCTAAACCCTTTTAAGTTCACATACACACACTCTCTCCCAATGGCGGATAATTCAGTTCATTAAAATACACATCCATCATACAGGAGGATCCCGATCTCACACAGTGGTACCTTGGTTCTCAAACTTAATCCGTTCTGGAAGTCCGTTCCAAAACCAAAATGTTCCAAAACCAAAGCACGCTTTCCCATAGAAAGTAATACGAAACGGATTAATCCGTTCCAGGCTTTTAAAAACAACCCCTAAAACAGCAACTTGACAAGAATTTTACTATCTAATGAGACCATTGATCCATAAAAGGAAAGCAATAATCAATGTACTGTATTGTAAAATAAGTAAGACAGGATTGTAGATGATTAAAATTAAGATTGCATTTTCCCCCCTTCCCTGCACTGATCATTGTTTAGATGGGGGCCTGTAATCCATTTCCGCAGTCACACTATCAATCGATCAGTAGCTGAACTGGGTTCCACCCAGTCACAAAAACAAATGAATCGAAAAAGCCTCAGAAACAAAAACGCAAAATAAATAGCAAAAACAAAAGCACCAAACTTAATCCATTCCAGAAGTCTATTTGACTTCCGAAATGTTCGAAAACCAAGGCGCGGCTTCTGATTGGTGCAGACGCCCCGGAAACAATAGCCGTTAGCCACATCGGACGTTCAGCTTCCGAAAAACGTTCGAAAACCAGAACACTTAGGTTTTCGGTGTTTGGGAACCAAGGCATTTGAGAACCAAGGTACCACTGTAGAAATACCTACAGCAGGACTATTCTTTAACTTACTAGTTGCCAAGTTAGACCTGTGATCCATGTTGTGTGCTTGGACTTAAAAAGGTAAAGGGACCCCTGACCATTAGGTCCAGTCGTGGACGACTCTGGGGTTGCAGCGCTCATCTCGCTTTACTGGCCGAGGGAGCCGGCGTACAGCTTCCAGGTCATGTGGCCAGCAGGACTAAGCTGCTTCTGGCAAACCAGAGCAGCGCATGGAAACGCTGTGTACCTTCCCACTGGAGCGTTACCTATTTATCTACTTGCACTGGCATGCTTTCGAACTGCTAGGTTGGCTGGGACCAAACAAAGGGAGCTCACCCCGTTGCGGCGATTTGAACCACCGACCTTCTGATCGGCAAGTCCTAGGCTCTGTGGTTTAACCCACAGCGCCACCCGCGTCCCTACAATAACCTCCCTGCTTGGGGTTATTCACCTGCAAATTCCAGCTGCCGTTTTCTGCGGCCGTCATTGTAGGTCAATGGCCTTTCGTAGAAGCAAAAGTTTCCCAAGCCCCGAAACCTTGAGAAATGGAGAAGACGCCGGAGGCCTCATTGCTTGATTGGATCAAGACTCCTTCTTGCGCAATATTCTGTGGCAGTGTGCCCATCAAGGTTCCTCTTTGGGAATGTGTTCATTCGTTTTTCTTCCGCCGTGAGCTTGTACTGGAAGCTCAGGGCTGTGGCGAGTGCAAGTGCAAAAACGTATACTCTTTTATGTTTGCAAATTGGGGATTCTAACAGTTTTCTGCCCTGGCAGTTGCAGTATTCACATGACCGGGAGGCTAAATAAAATATCCGGCCAAGGTTTCAAACTTTCCAGTTGTAACAATCTGCATTCACTTAAACTGTTGCACAGGCCTTCAGAAGCAGCCAGCGGTTTTATCCGAGGCTTTGGCGCAAACATTTATGCTGTTCTCTTGGGCCTGTTATGAACCTTTTTGGATTAGCTGGCTGGGGCGTGCACGGTCTCTCGAATTTGCAATTCATGCCCCCCTCCCACCCCTGCTTTGTGAAGCAGAAAGACATACAATGAGGACTTTTCATGTCTGGAAATGGAAGGCTGATGAAAACTGCAGCTTATTTTTATGGAAATGAATAGAAAAATGAATAACTTTCATAGTCCTCCATATAACCAATTCTTTTATATTTAGAGGACATATAATTCTTAAGGCAGGATATTCACAGAGAACAGTAGGCTGATTTGCTTCAATTTAATACGAGAATTTCAGATTCCTTGCAAAGCCCCTCGCTTTCATGTCCTGAGTTTACCCCCAAACCTCTTCGGGTATCAATTCTTACTTTTCTCCACCTAGGCTCATCCTTCTTAGGCCTGTATCCTGGCTGCTTGTTACCACGTTGTGCTTCAAAACGGGGCACAATTTTTTATTCTTGCACCAGAGCCTTGCAAGTTGCAGGTGGACTGTCAATGTCATTCCAGTCTGGGTGATTTTTAAGGTGCTAGACAGATCGCACAGTCCAAATTTGTTGGCTCTTTGGCCAAATTAACATGAACAAGAAAGAAAAGCAGAAAATGCACAATGGGGGGGACCCAATATTAACTACCGTATTTTTTGCTCTATAAGACTCACTTTTTCCCTCCTAAAAAGTAAGGGGAAATGTGTGTGCGTCTTATGGAGTGAATGCAGGCTGCACAGCTATCCCAGAAGCCAGAACAACAAGAGGGATCACTGCTTTCATTGTGCAGTGATCCCTCTTGCTGTTCTGGCTTCTGAGATTCAGAATATTTTGTTGTTTTTTTAAAAAAATGATATTTATTGAAGTTTCCATTAACAACATATAAAAACAAAACAACAACAACAACAAAAAACCATAAACAAAGAGATTCAGAATATTTTGTTTCTTGTTTTCCTCCTCCAAAATCTAGGTGCGTCTTATGGTCTGGTGTGTCTTTAAGAGCGAAAAATACGGTATATAGTTTGGAAAGCTGTATGTTTGGGCAGAATCCATCAGTGGAAACCTTGTGCAAGAGGAATAATATTGTTCTGGGTGGAAGATGGACTGCAGCAGAACAGAAACATTGCTGTTTGAGATGAACGTGGGATGGCATGGAAAACGATGCCTTCTTATATTCCTAGATGTGGGTACCCCATGGTTTTGCCCTCTCTGAGGATGAGCTAGCAATAAATCACACAAAGTGAAGCTGGTTCTTTATTAACAGCTACAGGATCTGCTCAGGGGTGCTAGGCCAATGAGCACAGCACCTGTTCCTGGTAGATCTTGCCCCTATGAGGCAGCTGCAGAGACTGAAGGTCCCAAATTTCCCACAGCTCCCTATGTCTCCTCCTCCCCCAGGTCCTTTTGAGACTGCGTCTGCTTGCAGCCAACCTCCTCCCTCTTCATACCTCTCCTGGTCCTGGGAGACCAAGGGGAAAGGGAGCTTGTTGCAGCAGGAGGGGGAGACTCCCTGGCGTCTTCAGAAGCCTGACTTATCTCTGTCTCTTGGTCCTCCTCCTCTCCAGCCTCTGCTTCTCTCTCTGCTTCTAGACTTCTCTCTGCCACAGACTCACCCCGCTCATGAAACCCTGTTCCTTCCGGCACCTCCTCCTCTCAATCTTCTCCCTCTGACCACTCAGCATGGTCCCACCACCACTTCCCAGGCCCAGGGCCTTTTCCCCTTGGGAGTTCCCCAGCTGGTGCCTCCCACCATCCCTCCGTGTCCAAGCCAGTCCGTGACACCCTCTGTGCTCCTGAAGCCATTTTTCTGCCCCTCGCAAGGTGAAGGATGCTGCCCCATCATCAGTTTGGGAACAAGATCAGTTGTCAGATTGGTCGCCTTCTGTGTCCAGGGTGGCTGTCTACCAGCTCCATCTGGTACGCAGGATGAGACCCTCCCTGCCCGCAGACTGTCTCGCCAGAGTGGTGCATACTCTGGTTATCTCTCGCGTGGACTACTGCAATGCGCTCTACGTGGGGCTACCTTTGAAGGTGACCCGGAAACTGCAATTAATCCAGAATGCGGCAGCCAGACTGGTGATTGGGAGCGGCCACCGAGACCATATAATGCCAGTTCTGAAAGACCTACATTGGCTCCCAGTACGTTTCTAAGCACAATTCAAAGTGTTGGTGCTGACCTTGAAAGCCCTAAACAGCCTCAGCCCAGTAGACCTGAAGGAACGTCTCCACCCCCATTGTTCAGCCCGGACACTGAGGTCCAGCTCCGAGGGCCTTCTGGTGTTCCCTCCCTGCAAGAAGTGAGGTTACAGGGCAGAGGGCCTTCTTGGTAGTGGCGTCTGCCCTGTGGAATACCCTCCCATCAGATGTCAAGGAAATAAACAACTATCTGACTTCTAGAAGACATCTGAAGGCAGCCCTGTTTAGAGAAGTTTTTAATGTTTGATGTTTTATTGCTTTATTATTGTTATTATTATTATTATTATTCTGTTGGGAGCTGCCCAGAGTGGCTGGGGAAAACCAGCCAGATGGGTGGGGTATAAATAAATTGTTGTTGTTGTTGTTGTTGTTGTTGTTGTTATAGTTATTATTAATAGGGGAGGGTCTTTTTAAATTATTATTATTATTAGAATGAGGAGTGGGTGTTTTTTAAATTATTATTATTATTATTAGAATCAGGATAGGGTCACCATCTTCCCCATTGCCTCGGGCAGCAAAATTTCAGGGTCAGTCCAATCGTTTGAACTGGAAATGACACCTTTGCATTGTGCATGCAAAAAAGCAGCAGCAGCAGCAACAACAGGAGGTCAAACAGAGCCTGGACTTTGGTCATACAGATGGAGAAATCACAGGTCTTCTGATTTCTTCTGGGCTGGGTAAAGCCATTTCTGTGTCTGCAAATTCCAGCTGCTCTTGAGAGAAAGTAATTAATCAGGAAGTCCTTGGCTCGGATCCAGGAGGCCTTTTTAATTAAAAGGGGGGGGGGGAGAGCAGCTTGTTCAAGAACCGCTGCTAAATCTTAGTGTCATCTGTGCAGAGCAGAATATCTACATCTGTGGGGCACAGAGGGGCATTTCGCTCTTTCAGCGGGACTTGCCAACATCTGACGTTTCTGCCTCTTTGCACCGAAGGCTCTTCTATCTGTGTAAAAACAAGCCTCCTCCCGCTTTCGATTCTGGTCCCACTCAGCAGAGGCATGTGGCCCTCCAAATATTATTCAGCGAGTAATACAGCCTTTCTCCATCCCTGCTCTAGCGTTAGTGAGTCATTGAAGTGTCTAAGAAACCCTTTGCAGTGCCTGTACTTGGGGGAATGGGATGAAACAGCCCTCTGCGCTTATGCAGAAGCAGAGTCAATATTGCTGTGCCTCCGGGAAAATTCATTTACGTGTTTGGCACTGGTTTGGAGTGAATCGGACAATGTCGGGTTTTGCAGGCATACCCATAGTCCCCAGTTTGAGGATCAAGAACTCAGTTTGTTGGCAGAGGTTTAAAGACTGTCTCAAGGCAAATCTTAAAAAATGTAGTATGGTGGTACCTCTGGATGAGAACGGGATCCGTTCCGGAGCCCCGTTTGCATCCTGAGTAGAATGCAACCCATGACTGCATGGGTCGCAGTGCGCTGCATCTGCGCATGCGTGTGACGTAATTTTTAGCGTCTGCGCATGCGCGAGCGGCAAAACCCGGAAGTAACACGTTCTGTTACTTCTGGGTCGCCGCAGAGCGTAACCTGAAAATGCTCAACCTGAAGCGTATTTAACCCGAGGTATGACTGTACAGTGGTACTTCGGGTTACAGGCGCTTCAGGTTACAGACACTTCAGGTTACAGACTCCACTAACCCAGAAATAGGACCTTGGGTTAAGAACTTTGCTTCAGGATGAGAACAGAAATCATGCTCTGGTGGCGCAGCAGCAGCGGGAGGCCCCATTAGCTAAAGTGGTACCTCAGGTTAAGAACAGTTTCAGGTTAAGAACAGACCTCCAGAACGAATTAAGTTCTTAACCTGAGGTACCACTGTATTAATGAAGTTCCTCCAGTGCCGTGTTCATGTTTTGTTTTGAACCGGGGACATAATTTGAACTCGTGGCCAGCCAGGATTCTGGTGGTCGTTTTTCAGCAAATGCCTCTCAGCCCCGTTCTTAACAGCAGCTGCTAGAAACTGACCTGTTTCTGTATATTTTCCAAGGTGGTTATTGTCCTTCCCCAGATCTTAACCTATTACAGTATTTGTAAGAATGGATTCCAAATATTGTTGAATTTGTCCGTGGCAAAGTCTTGGTTTACAGTATATGCAAGTTGTTCATATGTTGTGAGTTTGTATACATCTTCAGTCCAATTGTAGAAGGGAACCGCATTTTTATTTTTCCAATTCATCAGTATCCATCTTTTTGCCGTGGTCAGGGCACAGAGAGTCCACTCGTAATGTCCTTTTGTAAGGTTCCATGTGCTGGTTATATAAGTAAAGAGGATATTTTTGCTCTGTAAATGTAAGGTTGTTCGGTTCTGTTTTGATGGTTTCAGTTACCTTCTGCCAAAAATATTTCCATATAGGACAATGAAAAAACATACGTTTTAGAGAAGCATTACCCCTATTTCATTTCCAACAGCTAAGATACCTTAGATAGCCCTTTTAAAAACAAATTTAATGGGGTCCGGTATATTCTAAATATTATTTTTTGTTGTATGAGCCTCACTTTAAGGTCCACAGACACCCTTGTTATAGTAGTTAAAACAGTTTCCCACTGTGTGGGAATAACATGAGATCTGGCACGCTGGGCTGTGTGGCCCCACTATTTGCAGTGCCAGATTTATGTACAGTGGTACCTCGCAAGACGAATGCCTCGGAAGACGAAAAACTCGCAAGATGAAAGAGTTTTTCGTTTTTTGAGGTGCTTCATAAGACGAATTTCCCTATGGGCTTGCTTCGCAAGATGAAACGTCTTGCGAGTTTGTTTTCTTTTAAAGCGGGGACTGGGCTGGCAGGGAGCGAGCGAGGGAGCGACCTACCTTTTCCAGAGGGATCCTCTTCTGGAGAGGGCACAGAGGAGGCAGGTGGGCTGGGATCCAGCGGATCTGGCTGGGTCTCTGCGCCGCCACCGCCTCTGCCTCTCTCTCTCTCTCCCTCCCCACGTGGCTGCTCCATTTTGCCCTAACTGCGCGAAGGCAGGAGGAGGGGGACCAAGGAGGAGAAGGAGGCATCCACTGCGCTTGGGCCGCCACGAAGGCTCCTTTGCGGGGGGAGCAAGGGAGAGTCCGCGCCGGCGCTTCGTGCGTCCGCCCTCGGTTCCTGGGCTCGAACTTCCTTTGGCACCTCGTGGAGAGAGAGGGAGAGGAGCGGGCTGGGGCTTTGTTGTGGGACGCGGTTTGGCGGATCAAAGACGCGGCAAGGCTTGGCGACAGAGGAAGGGGGGCTGTTTTCGTGGGGAGGTGGGAGGGGGTGTCTTTGCCTCTTCCCGGCAACAGATCCTTCAGGCTGGGGAAACTCCTCCTGCTGGGGAGCGACCCGCTTTGTGCTCTGCCCACTATCCCATTATAAAAGGAGTACTGTACTGTACTGTAATAATGTTCATAATACAGTACCAGGGTGCATCCGTGCTTCGCAAGACGAAAAAATCCGCAAGACGAAGAAACTCACAGAACGGATTAATTTCGTCTTGCGAGGCACCACTGTATACGCTAAACAAGCTCTAGCTTAGGGCCCCATTCCCTTGGGGCCCCCAAAAAAATTAAAGGGGAAAAAACTAGATTTACATTTCCAAAATATAAGATAAAAAACAAATAAAATAAAACCTACATCCAGCAACAGTGTTTTGTGTTGTGTAGGCTCCTAGGATGTAAGTCATGGGCCCCCAATCATTTTAAGTTAGAGCTTAACAATCATTTCACTATTAATATAGTTCTTCTTAATTGTGTTTCAGTTCAACAGTTACTTTGATAAAATAGATATTTTGTTATGTGCAAATGGCTTGAGATACCTATGTGGTCCATAAATTAGCATCTAGCACATGGGTAGGCAAACTAAGGCCTGGGGGCCGGATCCGGCCCAACCGCCTTCTAAATCCATCCCGCGGACAGTCCGGGAATCAGTGTGTTTTTACATGAGCAGAATGTGTCCTTTTATTTAAAATGCATCTCTGGGTTATTTGTGGGACATAGGAATTTGTTCATTCCCCCCCCCCAAAAAAAATATAGTCCGGCCCCGCACAAGGTCTGAGGGACAGTGGACCGGCCCCCTGCTGAAAAAGTTTGCTGACCCCGATCTAGCATATATTCAACACACAAAACAGTGACAATTTGTTGTTGACAAAGGACAGGTGGACATATAAAGGGCCCCATCACCTTCAATAGCATAAAAAAGGTAAAGGGACCCCTGACCATTAGGTCCAGTCGTGGCCGACTCTGGGGTCGTGGCACTCATCTCGCTTTACTGGCCGAGGGAGCCGGCGTACGGCTTCCAGTTCATATGGCCAGCATGACTAAGCCGCTTCTGGCGAACCAGAGCAGCGTGCAGAAACGCCATTTACCTTCCCACTGGAGTGGTACCTATTTATCTACTTGCACTTTGACGTGCTTTCAAACTGCTAGTTTGGCAGGAGCAGGGACCGAACAACGGGAGCTCACCCCATCACGGGGATTCGAACCGCGAACCTTCTGATTGGCAAGTCCTAGGCTCTGTGGTTGAACCCACAGCACCACCCGCGTCCCTTCAATAGCAATAGCTTAGGACTTCATCAAACCTAAATCCGGCCCTGCCTGTCTCTCACGTGCCCCCCCCTTCCTTCTGTCCCCACAGAGGCTGCCGGGAACAATGTTCTCGTCCGTAAAGCCATATGAGAACCAGCGCTATGCTGCCTTGAAGAAAGAGTGCCAAAGGAGGAAAATCCTCTTTGAGGACCCCTTGTTCCCGGCCAACGACGACTCCCTCTTCTACAAGTCGCGAATTCAAGGTGTGCAATGGAAACGGCCAAAGGTAAGGCAAAGCTTTGCGGGGATGCTTTTAAGAGGAAAAGGTGAAATGGGTATAACATCGAATATGTTGCTTGGGTGAAATTGTGGAATGAAGTCCTAAATATTTTTCCAGGTTTAGCCACACGTGCATGCGCAGAACAGGCACCTCCAGTTGCAAATTCCTCAGGATCCGTCCACCACACGGATATGATGATGATGGATCTGACCATAGGGCAGCCTCCCTTAACCTGGCTAGGTATTTTGGAATACAGCTTCCATCATACCCATGCTGGCTTATGGAAGTTGTAGCCCCTAATATCTGCCAGGTAAAGGTAAAGGTAAGGGACCCCTGACCATTAGGTCCAGTCGTGACCGACTCTGGGGTGCGGCGCTCATCTCGCTTTACTGGCCGAGGGAGCCGGCGTAGAGCTTCCAGGTCATGAGGCCAGCAGGACTAAGCCACTTCTGGAAAACCAGAGCAGCACACGGAAACGCCGTTTACCTTCCCGCCTGAGCAGTACCTATTTATCTACTTGCACTTTGACGTGCTTTCGAACTGCTAGGTTGGCAGGAGCAGGGACCGAGCAATGGGAGCTCACCCCGTCGCGGGGATTCGAACCGCCGACCTTCTGATCGGCAAGTCCTAGGCTCTGTGGTTTAACCCACAGCGCCACCCGCGTCCCTTAATATCTGCAGGGTACCAAGGTGGAAAAGATTGCTTCTTCAGGCAGTCTCTTAGGCCTAATAGCGAAACAGTACAAAACAATTGCTCACATTACGTTTTCCTAGGATGGGTCATTTTGGCACCAATTGGGTGTCTCTAAATGAGCTTAGTGCATTAATTTGATTTCTGAATTGATGTGCTTTCCGGCAAACTGCATAAACGTGCATTTCTCAAGAGAGACACTCTTTCCTTCCTCCTCCCCCTCCTTTTGCCTCCACTGAAAAATTCGCCCAGACGAACAAAGCACTTGAATCTCAAGAAGGACAAGGCAATAATTGTCTGGTTTGGTCAAGAATTGGAGAGGGAGCATGGAGGGAAGTGGAAGCTGGAGCAATTGGAGTCACTTTTGCCTCATTCTTGACTGGTGCCTCAGAGCGTTTCCCATGGCTGTGAAGAAACCCTTTTTCTTCTCTCAAGGATGGTCTTCGTTTCGGAGTTTTTCCCTGCCGTTGGGGCTCCCCGTGCCACTGTGGACATTGCCAAAGTCTTGGAAAAGGTTCAGAGAGAGAGAGCCATAGCAAAAGAGAGGTCCAGGACTGCCTCCTGGTATTCTAGACTACAACTCCCATCATCCACAGCTGGCAGAACTGACTGATGGGAGTTGTAGTACAGAACATCTGCAAGGCACCCCGGGCTGGTGTGGGGAGCTGCTGGTCAAGAAGAGAAAAATAAACGAGGAGATAAAAAGTGCTACATGTTAGGGCCTTTCTCAACCTGTGGGTCCCCAGATGTTGTTGAACTACAACTCCCATCACCCCTAGCTAGCAAGGCCACAGCTCAGGGATGATGGGAGTTGTAGTTCAACAACATCTGGGGACCCACAGGTTGAGAACCACTGTTTAGGCCAAAGAAAAAAACGATTATCATTGGAGGTGGGGCAAGATTAAAAATGACGACAGTTCTGAAATACTAAGGATATCTGGGAAGGCAGGAGGGCAAAATGAAGCCAAATTTCTGAGGACAACGTGGACCCCTGTCGTTTTCGCAACATGTTGTTCTAAGAAGCTTAGGAACGTGTGGCGGTTGAACTCCCTCACGACGCTGTGAGGTGGATCATGCCAAGAGACAGTGACCAACGGCAAGGTGATTTTTGAACCCGGTTTTCCGAGTCTCTGGGCTACTCACTGCACTGTAAGGGCTAGGATAATTTGTGGCATTTCTGGGGCTATGGATGTTTTGCTTTCAGAAACTGGCATGCAGGAGCAGAGCGCCTCTGAGCATGTGTTGAGACTCGGAAGGCAGCGCACTCCTGCTGTGGTTCCCCCGTGACTGGTATTGAGAAACATGAGAAACAGAGGCCGCTGTGAGAACAGGCCTCCGGAGTAGATTAGCCACCACAGACTGTTCTTAAAATGCAAAAAAAAGGGGGGATAAAGATGAACAGAATCGCGAGGTTTCGCGGCAAAAATACCATTAGCAGAAGCCCTCTTCGTGCAGTATCTTCGACGGGATTGCTGAATTTTTTGAGCTCATACCAGCACTTTGATAAAGGAAAGCTGGTTCCAGCGATAGTTCTGAACATATCGTTAAAGTAGCGTGTTTTCCGCTCCACCATTGATAACAGTGGCAAGCGCCTTTATCTCTTAACCTCTTTAATTAATCTTCCAGGGTCAGTTGCGCAGCGCGAGGTCTCTCAACGAAAGAACATGAACTGCTTTTAGTTGTTCCTAGGAAATCTCTCCCCCCTCCCCGCACCTCCCATAGCTTTGAAAAGCTTGCACAATGACAAATGTCCTTAGCTCTTCCCCGCAGGGCGAAAGCAAGCGTTGTTTTTTGTTGTTGTTGTTTTGGTCAGCCGAGGTTCTGAGAATTGTGTAGGCTCCACGTTCTCAGGTATGTTGGAAATCCCGTTAGACCTGCAGCAGAAGGCGTGGGCAGAATCAACTGGCCCTTGTGGGAGCTACATGCCACATTCCCACCAGAAAATCCTTATTTCTGGCCATCTGTGTGTTTTGGTGCTGGAGGAGACTCTTGAGAGTCCCATGGACTGCAAGAAGATCCAACCTATCCATTCTGAAGGAAATCAGCCTTGAGTGCTCACTGGAAGGACAGATCCTGAAGCTGAGGCTCCAATACTTTGGCCACCTCATGAGAAGAGAAGACTCCCTGGAAAAGACCTTGATGTTGGGAAAGATGGAGGGCACAAGGAGAAGGGGACAAGAGAGGACAAGATTTTTGGACAGTGTTCTCGAAGCTACCAACATGAGTTTGACCAAACTGCGGGAGGCAGTGGAAGACAGGAGTGCCTGGCATGCTCTGGTCCATGGGGTCACAAAGAGTCGGACACGACTAAACAACAACAGTGTGTTTTGGTTGCTTTCGTCGTCCTTATATCATCACTAGTTGGTTGGCGTCCGTCTGCCTCGGGCGACAGTGGAGTGTGCGGTTGCTGGTGAAGTCAAACCGTTGGAGAGTTGCCGGGCCTGCTGTGGCTGCAGAGAGCGACACAGGAGAGACATGTTTTGTTGCAGCTGGGGCATAGGAAGGCGTCTGCTTTTGCTGCCGCAGATGCACCAAGCCATTTCTTCTCCCTACGCTTTCTCCCAGTGGCCGTTCCTGCTCTGGTCACTGCTGTGGTCATCTACAATTGATTTCCACAAGGAAGCAACTGACGTTTCCAGCCTTTGTGTCACGTTTTCAGGCATCTTTTTAACACAGAGTTGGTCTGGCCCAGTGGTTTTCAACCCTGGGGTGCCTTGAATGGTGTTCAGGGGTGCCACAGGAAATTCTAGCCTCTGTCCCTTGCTCTTTCCTGCCTTCCTTGATGCCCTCTCATGTCTCTGCCTCCCAAACACAGCAGAGGTTATATTTTCTGAGACTCCTCCGGAAAAACAATCTCTTTCTCTTTTTCAAAAAAATAATATTTATTAAAGTTTCAAAAAATTACAAAAATAAAGAAAAGAAAAACAGAAAATACAAAATACAAAAAATAGAAACAATTAAAAACAAATCCATCTTTCCATATCTTGTCTTTCATTTACTTGTTTCCTTGACCTCCTCATACCTCCCTTTTTTGTATTCTAGTTCAATTGGTTATTTCAGCAAATCCTTTCCATCCTTGTTTTCATCTTACTAATTTATCTTAATATATTATAACTTTACATTCTGACCTGTTGACAATTCATTATTACTTAACCCTTTATAGCATTACTGCTAAAACCACATAACTTCATTCCAGCATCCTTCTAACATTCCTTAATTTTACAGTGTTTCTGTAGATAGTCTTTAAATTTCTTCCAGTCTTCTTCTACCGACTCTTCTCCCTGGTCTCGGATTCTGCCAGTCATTTCTGCCAAGGAAAAACAATCTCTCAAAGGACCTGTTGATGGCATTTTACCATTGCACTGTGGAGAGTGTACTAACTTATGGTCTGTGCGTGTGGTTTGGGAGCTGCACGACTAGGGAAAAAACAATTCTATCCAGGGTTGTAAAGACTGCGGACAGAATAATTGGGTGCACTCTTCCCACTTTAGATCAAATCTATGCTTCCAGGTGCCATAAGAAAGCTGCAGAGATAGCACAGGATAGTACGTACCCCGGAAATGATCTCTTTCAGCTTCTGCCTTCTGGAAGAAGGTCCAGGGTTATAAAGGCCAGGACTAGCCGCCTGAGAAACAATTTCTATGCAAATGCAATTCTGGTTCTAAACGCAGCATAAGGGGTCTCTATAGTCTAGTGTATTTTAAAATGGGGTTTCAGAGTTTTTAGGGGTTTTAGAATGTTTTATGTAGTTTTATGTAGTTTTATGGTAGTTTTATGTAGTTTTTATGTAGTTTTTCATTGTTCTGCATGGGACATTGACAATAAAGATATCGTAATCGTAAACAGCTGTTGGCTGCAGCAGCCCTGGCTATAAGCAAATGGTGTCTTTGGAAAGCGCCTCTCTTGGGGGCAGGAGGGGGGGCAGCTCAGAGATCGGGGTGGCATGGGTATGTGGAGGTTGTCTGTTAGCTCAGCTTACCTAGTGACCTCCAGCGGTTGCAGACTGCACCTTCAAGCACCACTCGTGTTTTGCACGCTGACGATCCCAGGTTCAAATCCTGAAGCCCACCTGCGCCACACCTGAAATTTGATGTGAGCGTCAGGTTTGGGGCACACACTATTGCGGCTATGAAGGAACGATCAAGCACTTAAGGTGAATTCATTGGATTGTAGAGTTGGAAGGGACCCCAAGGGTCATCTAGTCCAACCCCCTGCAATGTAGGAATCTCAACTAAAGCATCTGCTCAAAAAGCTCCAAGGAAGGAAGGTCCACAACTTCTTGTGGGCGACTGTTCCACAGTCAAACAGCTCTTACTGTCATAAAGTTCTTCCTGATGTTTAGGCAGAATCTCCTTTTCTTGGAACTTGAAGCCATGGGTTCGAGTCCTGCCCTCCAGGGCAGGAAAAAAATGAGCTGGCCAAATGAGGTAGACCTCATTTCCCCCTTTTGAAGGACTAGACTGGTCTAGGTCGACAAATCCTCTGACCGTGCATTAAGCGGCTCAGTGTTGCCCATACTGGTGTTGAAATAACGAAGGAGAAAGTTACCAAAACAAACGATGTCCAGAAATGGATAAGGATGGCTTGGTGGACACGTAGCTCTCACAATGGTCAGTTGATTCTGCCCACTCCTTCAGCTGCAGGTCTAACAGGATTTTCAACATACCTGAGAACGTGGAGCCTGCACGATTCTCGGAACCTCGGCTGGTACAAACCGAAGGACCAAAATCTGCTTTTGCCCTGCAGGGAAGAGTCAAACACATTTGTCATCTTGCAATTTTTCCACCACTATGGGAAGGAGGGGCAGTTTCTGGGAACTGCTGAAAGCAGCTCACGGCCTTTTTGTTGAGAGACCTTGCCTTGTACAACTGTCCCAGGAAGATTAACTTTAAAAAGGTTAACAGTTTTGGCCGCCCTTCTCGCTTATCAATGCAAGTGTAGTTCTATACGGAGGGGAGAGACCGTATTCACTCATACGAACCGGCCCAGGTTTTGAGATCTCTAGGGGAGGCCCTTCTCTCGGTCCCACCACCCTCAAAGGCATGCTGGTCAGGGATGCAAGGCAGGGCCTTCTCGGTGTTGGCTCCTCCCAGGTAACTTTGGAACTCTCTCCCTGGAGAAGCCAGACTGGTCCCGTCCTTGTTGTCCTTCTGCTAGCAGGTGAAGACCATGTTGCACATGTCCTCCAACATTTCCACACCAAAAACTGGGACACGTGTTTTCCGGGACGCGCTTCCAGGCGAGTCACGTGACCCGCTCCATGATCTCGCCCTGGGAAAAGTGCTTTTCTTCGGGGTGGGATCGCAACACCCAAAATGGCCGCCGTGATCGCGTGTGGGAAAATGGGTTGCCCTGTTTTTTTCTGAGACAGTTGAGAATGGACTGCTTTTAATGACAGGGCTGGTGATGGAGGCCGTGCTGTTTTCATTGTGATTATTTGTATGGCGTGTGTGTGTGTTTTAATTTAATTGCTTTTTAATTATTGGGGGGGGGTTTACCTGTTTTTACCTGTTTTTGTTTTTATCTTTCCCTGTTAGGGAAAAAGGCAGGTAAAAATAAAAATAGTTATAGTAATAGTTATAGTAAATAAAAATAATTAATAGGTGTGTGTGAGAGAGGGGGGGGAGAGAGAGGAGTCATAGTGTGGTGGTGGCAAAACCTGCATAATTTTGGGAGAGTTTTTCCTTCAGAGACAGAGCTGCTTATTTTACACGGCCTTAGACTCAGGACAGACCATGTACTTGATGTTCCAAGGAGATAACTGGTTCATTCCATGGCCATGTACTGTAGAGACTGCCCGTAAAGAACGGTTTAGATTTTTTCCTGTAACTAAACTGCATTATCACACATACACTAGAGCAGCGATTCCCAAACTCTGTGGTGCATAGAATTCAAAATGCCATACGATAAAATACAACATCAGAAACGGAAGAAGCCATTGAACGCACTGTTTTAAAAAGTGCCGTTTTAAAGCAGCAAATCAGCGAATGGACAGAATAATCCCCTCAAAGGCCTGGGTAAACAGCTGAGGTTTTTATGAGATGCTTGAGATATCCAGGAGGTGGAGCTTACAGAATCTCTCTCTGGAGAGGATATTCCACAAGGTTAGTTCTGCAGCTGAACAGGCCCTTGATTCCATCCCCATCTGGTCCCTCGGCTCCTTCGAAAAGAAGTTTTACAGAGAATGGGAAATCTATTTGCAGATTTCCAGTGTCCTCCCCACCCTACCCCAAAAGCAAGAGGCAGGAAACAATGGCACCCGAAAAAAAGTTATAGCATTAGTTCTGCAAACTTGTTCAGTTTGCATAATTTTTATTAAAGAGCATGATCCAATTTAGCTTTTCCTGGCTAGAGAGCTCAGAGAGCCTGTGTGCCAAATTCTTTTGGGGGGTTGTTTTAGAGCAGGATATGCCGTACTTTTCCGTCTATAAGATGCCTCCATGTATAAAATGCCCCCTATTTTGGGGGACTGAAATTTCAGAAAATGGGGGGAGATGGCAAAAAGTTTTTGAGCTTTTTAGGGGAGTTGTTGAGCTGTTGTTGTTGTTTTTTTGGGGGGGGGTTTACCAAGGGTTGTTGAGCTTTTATTAGGTGGGAATGCCGAAAATCGCTCACCCGCACGTGTTGCGAAATCCGCCTCTCTTCTGTCCCCTCGCCAATCGCCCGCCCACTTGCCACAGCCTCGGCCAATCAAGAACACCCATTGACGCAGCAACCAATAACACGCACAATGGCTTGTGGCAGCCGCAGCAGCAACCAATCAAACGTCCACCCTATAAGACGACCCCTACTTTTTAGTATGATTTTGAAGGGGGGAAACCTAGTCTTATACAGTGGATGCTCGGGTTACGAACGTGATCCGTGTGGGATGCATGTTCGCAACTCGCAGTGGTGCATCTGCGCGCTTGTGGGTTGTGATTTGGTCTTCTGCGCATGCACAAAGCGCAATTTAGTGCTTCTGCGCATGCACGACCCCTCAAACCCATAAGTAACCTGTTCCAGTACTTCCCGGTTTCGGCGAGTCCGTAACCTGAAAAAACGCAGCCTGAAGTGTCTGTAACCCGAGGTGTGACTATACACAGAAAAGTACAGTACTCAGCACTGCCCGTAAGAGAGGATGGCGAGGAACCATCAATGAGTGCTCTTTCGGTTCGGTCGGTCAAACAGCACATTTTGCCAGCTTTTTCACAAGAATATCACGGGGGACTTTGTCAAAAGCCTTACAGTGGTGCCCCGCAAGACAAATGCCTCGCAAGACGGAAAACTCGCTAGACGAAAGAGTTTTCCGTTTTGGAGGTGCTTCGCAAAACGAATTTCCTTTGGGCTTGCTTCACAAGACAAAAATGTCTTGCGAGTTCCTGCGGGGGATTTTTTCCTCCCCCCCTTTTTCTAAGCCACTTATCCGCTAAGCCGCTAATAGCGCTAATCCGCTAATCCGTCAATGGGCTTGCTTCGCAAGACGAAAAAGCCGCTAGACGAAGAGACTCGCGGAACGGATTCTTTTCGTCTTGCGAGGCACCACTGTACTGAAATCAAGATGCGCTACGTCCACAGCCTCCCCCTTGTAACGCCATCATTACAAAAATGAGATTTGTCTGGCATGAGTTGTTTTGGGGAACCCCAAGCTGTTTATCGGGGACGCAGGTGGCGCTGTGGATTAAACCACAGAGCCTAGGACTTGCTTATCAGAGGGTTGGCGGTTTGAATCCCTGCGACGGCGTGAGCTCCCGTTGCTCGGTCCCTGCTCCTGCCAAACTAGCAGTTCGAAAGCATATCAGTGCAAGTAGATAAATAGGTACCACTCTGGCGGGAAGGTAAATGGCGTTTCCGTGAGCTGCTCTGGTTCACCAGAAGCGGCTTAGTCATGCTGGCGCCATGACCCGGAAGCTGTATGCTGGCTCCCTCGGCCAATAAAGCAAGATGAGCGCCACAACCCCAGAGTCGGCCACGACTGCACCTAATGGTCAGGGGTCCCTTTACCTTTTAAGCTGTTTATCAAAGGGAAAAACTCAGTGGACTGAGCCTGTGATTCCTGCATTACCGGGGGTTTGCCTAGATGACCCCTTGGCTCCCTTCCAGCTCGACGATTCGACGATTCTGTGATGTAAATCTGGGCCTGATCGATGGCTCACACAAAACGGCTGCAGCTGCGTTTGCTGGCAAGGCGAGCTCCGCGTCCTGAGAGTGAAGGTCATTTGGGGGCCTTGATATGGGGAGGAGGGCGCATTGCTGCTAATCAAGTATGTGCCGAACATCCTTTTGCCGTCCAGCTGTGCATGCCTTGCCTGTGAGAGAGAAGCCAAGGTGAGATGCACAGCCACGAAAGCGGAGCAGCGTTATCAGCAAAGCCGCACGGCTCAGCCAAGCGAAGGGTGTTAATTTGAGTGGTTTCATGCATGGATGAGAGCAAAGAAGAGGATCAGAGGCCCGGAGCGAAATGAATTCCTGCATTTCACACCTGCCCGAGGTGTGCAACCCGCCTAGCGGAGCAGAGTTAACAGCAGGTCCAGGAAGCCTACTTTAAAAATAAGACAGGTATATTCATGTTTGCCTGTTGACTTTGTCCATGGAGTTTTCTTGGCAGGGATACTGGAGTGGCTTGCCGGTTCCTCCTCCAGGTGCATCACATTTGTTCAAAACTCTCCACTATGACCTGTTCATCTTGGGTGGCCCTGCATGGCATAGCTCATAGCTTCCCTGAGTTCGCCACGGCAAGGCAGTAATCCATGAAGGGGTAGTGATGTATGGAAGTGAGAGCTGGACCATAAAGAAGGTTGAGGCTCCAATACTTTGGCCGCCTCATGAGAAGAGAGGACTCCCTGGGAAAGACCCTGATGATGGGAAAGATGGAGGGCACAAGGAGAAGGGGACGACAGAGGACGAGATGGTTGGACAGTGTTCTTGAAGCTACCAGCATGAATTTGACCAAACTGTGGGAGGCAGTGGAAGACAGGAGTTCCTGGCGTGCTCTGGTCCAGGGGGTCACAAAGAGTCAGACATGACTAAACGACTAAACAACAACAAATTCGTGTCTAAAGGAAGGTGTGCGGCAATGAGGACACTTTACAAATGTTGGTTTGCACCCTGCTCCATCTCAAAGTGTTGGAACGGGCGCCAGAAAGTCGCAGAAATAAATTTGGGGAATGATTTATAACGAGTTTAAGAAAATGTTCCCTAAAAAATCCCCTGAAGCCTTCCTGCTAGGAATTATGGGTAATGAAATCCCCCAAAACCTTCAGGTTGCTTCCAGAATTCTAATCGTAAAAGGCTGGAAGGGAGAGGATATTCCATCTAAATCAGAACGGCAAAACAAAATCAGAGAGTATGCTGAGCAGGCGAGATTGTCAGCGAGGCTAAGAGACGTTGCCGATGAAAAATTTATCAGAGAGTGGGATATATACTGAGTGCATGTAAAAGAACGCTGTCAAAAGATCAATATGTTGGCAGGTCTTGATTGAACTTCAGTGTGTAAGCAGGATGTTTCTATAAAATGAAATTTATAGTCAGTCAAATAACACAGAGAAAGTAAAGTTTATTTTTTATTTATTTTTTAAAATAATTTTTTTATCAGATTTTCCACAATGATAACACAAACCACAAAGCAAAATGATATACAAAAACAGAAAAAAGGAACAATAAACAGATAACAACAAACTTAATTCTTCACAAATCCAACCTTTTAAACATCTTGGTTGACTTCCTCAAAACCCTCCCTTCTAACTTGCCTTGTAATTAAAAGTAACAGCTTTCCAATATCATTATTAAGCTAAAACAATTTCCAATTATAGTCCATCTTATTCACTTTTCTTAACATTCTAAGAGAAAGTAAAGTTTAAGCGCGTATTTAAGGAACTTAATTTGGGAATGCAAAGGGAAGATCGGAGGTCTTGTCAAATTTAATCACAAATGGATGTACGAAGCAAGTATTAGTTAAAGAGTAACATCTATTGCATATTTCTGTTATAAACTTTTCAACCTAATAATAATAATAATAATAATAATAATAATAATAATAATAATTTATTTGTACCCCGCCCATCTGGCTGGGCTTCCCCAGCCACTCTGTGCGGCTTCCAACAAAGATTTAAAATACATTAAAATAAAGCATTATTTTTTTAAAAAAAGTAAAGCAGCAGAAATGCTTTTAAAAGAAGACCTTGCAAGGACCCCATGGCAGACTTCGAAGCTGTCGGGCCAAGCGATTGCTAGGTTCCCCAGTGCACATCCCTTGAGGCTGCGTTTTAATATTTCCTCCTTATTTTCCTCCTTGCAGTTCCTCTGCTTGGCTTTCCATTATGTTCAAAACAGATGCGGTCGCAGGAGACACACATACATCATCCTTCAGCATCTTTTCCACGTGCAATTACTTTTAACGGATGTTTTCCGATGCAAAAGGAAAGGGCGCAACGTTTTGTGACCCAAAGGTTTGGGTCTCCCTGTGGGATGAAAATCCCGCAGATTCTTTCTTTGACAAATGAATTTCATTGATTTTTATCCACCCTGCAAGCCATGAAATGCTCACTGGTTGTGCTTGGGCCAGCCACTGCCTCTCAGCTTCTAGCTGGTTGTTGGGCGGGGGGGGGGGATTAATTGGGGGATGGGAGAGCCATGTATATCATCTTGAGTAACGTGGAGGAAATGGCTGGCAGAATCTGAGACCAGGGAGAAGAGTCGGTGGAGGAAGATTGGAAGAAATTTAAAGATTATTTACAGAAACATTGTAAAATTAATGAATGTTAGAAGGATGTTGGAATGAAGTTATGTGGTTTTAGCAGAAATGTTATAAAGGATTAAGAAAAAACAGACTGTTAATTGGTGAAAGGAGGGAAAGTAAAGTTACATTATATTAAGATAAATTACAGGACAAAAATTGGGAAAGATGGAAAGGATTTGCTGAAATAGCTAACCGAATTAGAATACAAAAAAGGGAGGTGTGAGGAGGTCAAGGAAACAAGCAAATGAAAGATAAGTTATGGGAAGATTCGCTGTGTTTTTTAATTGTTTTTATTTTTCTGTTTTCTTCTTTTTCTTTTTCTTCTTTTTCTTTTTCCTTATTGTGATGTGTTGTTTTGTTTTTGTTTAATATGGTGTTTTCTATTTTTTTCTTTTTGTAACCTTTAAAACATACATATATATATATATATATATATATATATGCTTTCGTAGATTTTCACGGGTACAGGAATGCAGGTTTTGGTGTCCTCGGGTGTCTTCCCGTGTAAAAGTTGGGGTGTCTAGGCGACGTTTCGACGAGGTCTCACTCGTCATCTTCAGGCTGGTGCTTTCGGCTTCTTGTTACTGGAACAGAGCAGGATCTCAGTGTTTGAGTTCCTATAAATACTGTTGAGGGGGTGTGGTGTATAGCCTCCAATGTTCTGGGCAGAGAGGAAGTTCCCAGGCTAGTGTGCCTTTTCTTCTTTTGTTCCTTAATTACTTGAGGGATATCTTGAGTGATTTCTTGAGTGATATCCTGAGTACCACTTAGGTGGGTCATTAGGTGTGGATTAGTTGCTAAAGTCTTGTGTCTTGACCTCTTGAACTTTGTGAAGCAACTAATCCACACCTAATGACCCACCTAAGTGGTACTCAGGATATCACTCAAGAAATCACTCAAGATATCCCTCAAGTAATTAAGGAACAAAAGAAGAAAAGGCACACTAGCCTGGGAACTTCCTCTCTGCCCAGAACATTGGAGGCTATACACCACACCCCCTCAACAGTATTTATAGGAACTCAAACACTGAGATCCTGCTCTGTTCCAGTAACAAGAAGCCGAAAGCACCAGCCTGAAGATGACGAGTGAGACCTCGTCGAAACGTCGCCTAGACACCCCAACTTTTACACGGGAAGACACCCGAGGACACCAAAACCTGCATATATATATATATATATATATATATATATATATATATATAGGAAAAGGTGAGAGAGAAATGCAAAAATAAATCAATAATCCTCTACCCAGTTGTGAAGCTCACTGGGTGGCGTTGGGCCAGGGTAGTTAAATACAACCTCCATGTACAGAGGCTATGTTCTGCTGCCGCCTCACTTGGAGGCAACAGTGCTGGGTACCATTTTCTGAGAACCACAAAGGATGGAGAAGGCTCTTGTGCAGCAGCAGCAAAAAAGAGCTTATGCTATTCTAGGCTGCATCAACAGAAGTCTGGTGTCCTGATCAAGGGAAGTGATAGTCCCACTCTATTCTGTCTTGGTCAGACCACACCTGGAATACTCTGTCCAATTCTGGGTACCACAGTTTGAGAAGGATGTTGACAAGCTGGAAGGTGTGCAGAGGAGGGCGACCACAATGGTTAAAGGTCTGGAAACCAAGCCTGATGAGGAACGGTTGAAGGAGCTGGGTATGTTTAGCCTGGAAAAGAGGAGACTGAGAGGAGATATGGTGGCCATCTTTCAATATTTAAAGCATGGGTAGGCAAACTAAGGCCCGGGGGCTGGATTCGACCCAATCACCTTCTAAATCTGGCCCGCAGACGGTCCGGGAATCAGCATGTTTTTACATGAGTAGAATGTGTTCTTTTATTTAAAATGCATCTCTGGGTTATTTGTGGGGCCTGCCTGGTGTTTTTACATGAGTAGAATGTGCGCTTTTATTTAAAATGCATCTCTGGGTTATTTGTGGGGCATAGGAATTCGTTCATTGTTATTTTTTTTTCAAAATATAATCTGGCCCCTCACAAGGTCTGAGGGACAGTGGACCGGCCCCCTGTTGAAAAAGTTTGCTGACCCCTGATCTAAAGGGATGTCACATGGAGGATGGAGCAAGCTTGTTTTCTCCAGCTCTGGATGCTTTCATTGAGATTCCTGCCGGGGGTTGGACTAGATGACCAACACTACAATTCTATGAATCCTGCTTACTGGTTTCCCACAGGGGTTAACGGAGAAATCTGAGGGCTCCCTTGGACAAAAAACAAGGACACCAGCCAGGAATACCAGAGCAAAACAGCAGCCAGTAGGCTTGGTCTATCTTGAAGACGGTCGCGACAGGACTCCCACCTGCCACAAGGTGGAAGAAGATGGAAGCCCTGAACGAAAAAGCACCCAAACTTTTATTAGCTGCTAATCCCCATGTTACACCCCCCCCAAACTACATCACTAATACATCATGGTTACATCATGAAAGGGGAGGTCTGGTGGCAGTAATCTGAGCATCCTAGACCCTGCCCCATGGTTCCCCTTGCCCTCCACTAAACACCCATCAAGTGTAACAAGAGATATTTACTGTATTTTTTGCTCTATAAGACTCACTTTTTCCCTCCTAAAAAGTAAGGGGAAATGTGTGTGCATCTTATGGAGCGAATGCAGGCTGCACAGCTGTCCCAGAAGTCAGAACAGCAAGAGGGATTGCTGCTTTCACTGCACAGCGATCCCTCTTGCTGTTCTGGCTTCTGGAATTCAGAATATTTTTTTTCTTGTTTTCCTCCTCCAAAAACTAGGTGCGTCTTATGGTCTGGTGCGTCTTATAGAGCGAAAAATATGGTGCATTTCCGTTTCCCAGCCAAGTTAATCACACCCTTTTGTCTTCATCTGGGTTTGTTATTTCTGGAATGGCTACCTGTCTGGAAGTCAGGTATCAGGATGCCAGGGATTATCACTCAGGCAGAGGGGCTGCTGAGTAGCTGAGCTCACATGTCTATATGAATTTCTGAAGTTTTCCCTGTGAGCCAGTACAGAGATAACATTTATCAGTGAATTCTTACATTTGGTATCGTGCAGCAGAGGCCCTTTGAATAGAGAGGAAGAAACTGTGATGAAGGGTTTTGTGGGGACAAATCACAAAAGTCACAAAAGTGATGGCGCTGGTTTTGGTAGTGGGTTGCATGTGCATGATATCTGCTGGGGGGCAACCCCCCTCCAACCTATACATAAATTCCTGCAACACAGGCAATCCCTTTGGAACAAGATGCTGGACCAGCTGGGCCATGGGCCTGATCCAGCCGGCTCGGTTTACATCCCTAAGGAAATTCAGGCAGCCTAAATGCTCCCTTCTTGCACCGGTGGGGAGTGACTACCAGTGCAATAAAGCTACACAACCCGCCTGCTGCCAGATCATAACATTTCTCTTTCAATTAGCCTTGTGTGGTTCCGAGGAGGCGATCCATCTTGGCTGTGGTGCTTGGAAGAGCCTTGCGTCTCGTAATGCCTGCTTAATGGAAAACAGAGCTCTCTTTTCTGAGCATCCCAAACTTAATATGCAATCTGTGTGTTCGTCTGTTTGTCTTGTTCTGCGACCTGAGACTTTGACACAAGCCTGATTGAATTGGACTGGGGCAGGGGCTGGTTTCTCTGTTGTTGTTTTTATGCTTGAAGGGAATATCCTGGAGAGGGGAAATTTGCTTCTTCATCATTCGTGGTGCGTGGTTTGGATTGCGGCGTCTGCTGTTGGAAAGTGACTTCTCTGTCATTCAGAGCCGCTATGGCCTAGATTGGAAATTAATTCATCCCAGGGTTTGGATGGGAAGTCCACTCTGTTGTAAACAAAAATTGCCCTTTTCCCTTATCCAAGAGCCCATATAGAGTCCATACATAGGTTCCCTATTGGTAGGAGAGAATAACAGAGGCCAACCAGAGAATATTGAGAAGCAAAGCAGCTAGTAAGCTTGATCTTTATTGATCTGTTGCAACAGGGTGCTCCCCTCACCCGCAGGAGAGAGGAGGGACCCAGAAAAATGGCGCGCAAGGGCTTATAAAGACTTTTGAAATTCCCATCCTGTAGATCAAGACCACCCCCAGAAACATACATACATCACAGAAGGGGTGTAACCGAAGACCACCCCTCAGATACACCACACCTACATCACAGAAATTTAAATGTTGTTTTTCTCTTGTCCTTGTTTATCTCCTGTCTGGCAGGTTACTTGATTGGATTTCCTGGGGAGCCTGGCCATTCTTTTGTAGTGATAAATACTTATTTCCTGGGCCAGGTCACAGGCTCACACCCTATTCATATCTTACATGTGTCCTTAAGACAGGATTTGTGAGGAAAGAGACAATGGGGAGGTCTCCCACTTTGACCTTGCAGAGAAAACATTTGGTCAGTTTAGGAATCAAAATGGTTCCAGGTTGGCCTTCCTGTGCTGATCTACCGAACTCTGTTTGGCCTTCCTAACCACCTGAGTTACTGTATTTTTCGCTCTATTAGACGCACCGGACCATAAAACACACCTAGTTTTTAGGGGAGGGAAACAAGAAATAAGAAAGCAACGCAAAGCATTCTGAGCTAAGAGGGAGCGCTCCTCCATCTTCGCTCAGGAGGCCTTGCGGGGCTATCCCTGAAGCCAGGAGAGCAAGCGGGATTGGTGCGCACCGATCCCTCTTGCCCGCCCCCGGCTTCAGTGAAGGCAAGCCTACTGGCTTTCCCCCCACTTCCCGCAAGAGATGTGCGCTCTTTAAAAGGAGCGTGGCTCTTGCGGGCTTTTGTGGGAGGTGGGGGAAGGGACAGAGCCCACCTCCCGCAAAAGCCAGGAATAGCCACGCGAAGCCTCCGCAGGGCAGCAGGATGAAGGCTCCCCACTGCCCTGCGGATGCTTCGTGTGGCTAAGCTAGAACAGCTAGAGGGAGCACTGCGCAGCGCTCCCTCTAGCTGTTCTGGCTTTTGGATAGCTCCGTGAAGCCTCCGCAGGGCACAGGGATGAAGGCTCCCCATGCCCTGCGGAGGCTGCACTCGGCTAAGCCAGAAGCCAGGACAGCCAGTGGGATCGCTGTGCAGTGATCCCACTCGTTGTCCTGGCTTCCTATTTAGCCGCGCGTAGCCTCTCCCGGGCAAGGGGAGCCTTCATCCCCTGCCCGCGAGAGGCTGCGCGCGGCTAAGGCTCCCCCAAGAGCCACGCTCGCTTTAAAGAGCTCGCAGAGTGTATGTGCGGCTCTTGGGGGCTTTTCCCCTAGGAGGGAGAAGGGCAGCCCTTCTCCCTCCTTGGAGAAAAGCCCCCAAGAGCTGCACACACGCTCCACACGGTTCTTTAAACGGAGCACTGAGCCTGCCGCCTGCATTTGCTCCATAAGACGCACACACATTTCCCCTTACTTTTTAGGAGGGGGGAAGTGCATCTTATAGAGCAAAAAATACGGTACAGTGGTACTTCAGGTTACGTACGCTTCAGGCTACAGACTCCTCTAACCCAGAAATATTACCTCAGGTTAAGAACTTTGCTTCAGGATGAGAACAGAAATCGTGCGGCGGCAGCAGGAGGCCCCATTAGCTAAAGTGGTACCTCAGGTTAAGAACAGTTTCAGGTTAAGAACGGACCTCCGGAATGAATTAAGTACTTAACCCGAGGTACCACTGTATATTGTTTTTCCAAGTGAGGTCCTCACTAAGGTAAACTCCCAGGAATTTAAAGGAAGAGGCTCTCTCCACACAACCCCACCCACCCACCCCGATATACAACGGGGCTAGTTCCCCTCTCTTCCTCCAAAAGTCCAAACCACCTCCTTTGTCTTGCTAATATTTAGGTGCAAGTTATTCTCTAGGCACCATGTAGATACTTTTTGAACCTCCCCCCGTACGCTGATTCATCTCCACCTGTAATTAGACCCATTATGGTGGTATCATCTGCAAACTTAATAATTACAGTGGATGGATCAAGTGAACTACAGTCATATATATATACGACGGGTTTCAAATGAGCCTAGTTCAGTCCCTTGATGTCACTTACATTCTTTGTCAAAACTGTCCGGAAAGCGGAGGAGGAGAGGTCAAACGGCGACTTGGGTTCCCTGCTCGGCATTTTCCTAAGCAGATGTGCCCTGCTCTGTGCCGAAATAATGCTTTTATTATTGTTGTTGTGCAAGAATCTGGTTTCTGGCACAGGATGTTTCTGGGTCTTCTAAATACCGTATTTTTCGCTCTATAGGACGCACTTTTTCCCCTCCAAAAATTGAGATTTTTTTTTCTTGATTTCCCCCTCTACAAACTAGGTGTGTCCTATGGTCCGGTGCGCCCTATGGTATTTGGGGGCGCATGGTACTTGGGGGAGCAGCTGATCTTCCGGCTCACCCAGCTCAGTATTGTTGACACTGGGCGGCCTCTTCTTCATCTCGTGTTTTCTTTCTCCTCTCTCCGTGCAGGACATCTGTGACGACCCCCACCTCTTCGTGGATGGAATCAGCTCTCATGACTTGCACCAGGGCCAGGTGGGGAACTGCTGGTTTGTGGCGGCTTGCTCCTCCCTAGCGTCAAGAGAAGCTCTGTGGCAAAAGGTAACGGCGGAAATTTGGTTGTTGCTTGTTTATTTTAGGAGCATTGTGAATACACATTTCACTTCTTGCGAAGCCAACCTGTGTGGGCTTAAGCCTGCAAAACCCAGCTTCTTGCGAATCTCCACCACTTCTTGTTTTGAAAACACAAGTCTCTAGTCCTCATCATTGGGAAGGAAAGTCTGGAAATGTTTTGAAGCTTCTCCAAAGCCAGAACGACGTCAGGGGAGGAAAGACAGGGTCTGAAGGACTTCTGCCCTCTTTTTAACTTCCCTGCAATCCTATCCTATGTACTTTTGATGGCTTTGTGATTGGGCCCAGACTCCTTCAGATAAGATGCAACAGAATTTTGGAATGGAATATAAGAAGAATTCTGCTTCATCAGACCAAAGGACAGCATGTTGTCCAGCATCCAGAGACCCAATGAAATTATTGAAATACCAGACCCTCCCAAGTGCCCCAATTTTCCAGGCACAGCCCCAGAATTACAAATGCCATCCCAACTAATCCAGAATGCGGCAGCTAGACTGGTGACTGGGGGCGGCCGCCGAGACCACATAACACTGGTCTTGAAAGACCTACATTGGCTCCCAGTACGTTTCGGAGCACAAGTCAAAGTGTTGGTGCTGACCTTGAAAGCCCTAAATGGCCTCAAAGGCCCAGTAGACCTGAAGAAGCGTCTCCACCCCCATCGTTCTGCCCAGACACTGAGGTCCAGCTCCGAGGGCCTTCTGGTGGTTCTCTCACTGCGAGAAGCCAAGTTACAGGGAACCAGGCAGAGGGCCTTCTCGGTAGTGGCACCCGCCCTGTGGAACACCCTCCCACCAGATGTCAAAGAGAAAAATAACTACCAAATTTTAGAAGACATCTGAAGGCAGCCCTGTTTAGGGAAGCTTTTAATGTTTAATATGTTATTGTATTTTAGTGTTTTGTTGGAAGCCGCCCAGAGTGGCTGGGGAAACCCAGTCAGATGGGCGGGGTATAAATAATAAATTATTATAAATTATTATTATTATCATCTCAGTTTCTGGATTGATCCCAGAATGTCCCGCTTTTCCTTCACTGGAGAAATCTTGGCTGGGATGGAATAGGATGTCCCTGTTTTCATCTGAGAAATGTCGAAAGGGATGGAAGAGGACTTCCCTGTTTTCACCAGAGGGGATAAAATACAGATCAAATCAACAGATTTTAAGAACAGTTTGGGGGTTGTTGTTTTTTAATGCGACCTTCGCCAAAGCGGTGCCATCCAGAAATTTTGGACCATAGCTTCCATCAGCAGTGTGCTTCCTGGATCCGATGGAAGCTGTTATCCAAAACACCCGGAAAAGCCCAGGCTGGCAAAGACCGTTCCAATGGAGGCGACCGCATTGATGCAAAAAGTTAAGCCTTCTCTTCCTGCCTGCCATGGGTCTTCCGGATTCAGAGTCCCCCGTGGTTTCGATGAAAGAGTTATGCTTTTCCTGCCCTTCCTGCAATGCCTATCCTAGCTGGGCTTTCTGCTTTGCCCTTCCTCCACATTATCCACCCTGAATTCCATCAACTAGATTATGCCGTTTGGCTGTTGGCTGTTTGTTGGCCGGCTGCCCAGGGCTGCCACTGCGTGAGCCATGTGCAGAACGGGTGGGGGCTACGGAGATACACATCAGCACATGAACACACGCACTACAATCTTCATTATGCACTGCTCAGACACTGTGCCCTTTCACACTGCAGTAGATAAGGTACGTTTCCGAGCACAATTCAAAGTGTTGGTGCTGACCTTGAAAGCCCTAAACGGCCTCGACCCAGTAGACCTGAAGGAGCGTCTCCACCCCCATCATTCGGCCCAGACACCAAAGTCCAGCTCCGAGGGCCTTCTGGCGGTTCCCTCCCTGCGAAAAGTGAGGTTACAGGAAACCAGGAAGAGGGCCTTCTCTGTAGTTGCACCCACCCTGTGGAACACCCTCCCATCAGTTGTTATGGAGATGAATAACTATACAGTGGTACCTTGGGTTACATACGCTTCAGGTTACTGACTCTGCTAACCCAGAAATAGTACCTCAGCTTAAGAACTTTGCTTCAGGATGAGAACAGAAATCATGCAGCGGCAGCGGGAGGCCCCATTAGCTAAAGTGGTGCTTCAGGTTAAGAACAGTTTCAGGTTAAGAACAGACCTCCAGAATGAATTAAGTTTGTAACCCGAGGTACCACTGTATAACCTTCAGAAGACATCTGAAGGCAGCCTCTGTTCAGGGAAGTTTTTAATTCTGTTGAGAGCTGCCCAGAGTGGCTGGGGAAACTCAGCCAGATGGGTTTCTCCAGCCATATAAACAGTTTAAATGGGGTATAAACAATAAATTCTTCTTCTTCTTCTTCTTCTTCTTCTTCTTCTTCTTCTTCTTCTTCTTCTTCTTCTTCTTCTTCTTCTTCTTCTTCTTCTGGGCTAAATAATATTCAGGTAAAGCTAAAGGGACCCCTGACCATTAGGTCCAGTCGTGGCCGACTCTGGGGTTGCAGCGCTCATCTCGCTTTACTGGCCGAGGGAGCCGGCGTACAGCTTCCGGGTCATGCGGCCAGCATGACTAAGCTGCTTCTGGCGAACCAGAGCAGCGCACGGAAAAGCCGTTTACCTTCCCGCCTGAGTGGTACCTATTTATCTACTTGCACTTTGAGGTGTTTTTGAACTGCTAGGTTGGCAGGAGCAGGGACCGAGCAACAGGAGCTCACCCCGTTGTGGGGATTCGAACTGCCGACCTTCTGATCGGCAAGTCCTAGGCTCTGTGGTTTAACCCACAGCCCCCAAATCCCACAGGACTGCGTATGAATTGTTTGCTTGCTGGGGTGTATGTGAGAGAGGGGAAAGAGGAAGGAACGTACCCCCTCCTGAAAGCTTTACTTCTTGCTGGGAATCATAGAATTATAGGGTGGAAGGGGACCCCCTAAGATCATCTAGGCCAACCCCCTGCAGGGCAGAAATATTTTGCCCAACCTGGGGGTCGAACCCACAGCCCTGAGCTTGAGATTCTCTACCGGCTGTTGCTGGAGGGGAGAGCACTGTTGTGATTGTGCAATTCCCACGGGGCGTCTCGTTGGCCAAACTGAGAGCCGGAGGCTGGAGGGATTATTCTCTGTTTCACTGTTTAATTTTTGAGCCTCGGCCCTTGAACTTTGCAAGGGCTTTCAAAGGAAACAGACAGATTCATACAGGGACAAAAGGCTGCCAAGGACTAGACGTTGCAATGACTGTATTCCAACCTCCGGCAACAGAAATTGATGTGCCCAAGGCGCCCGAACAAAAATATAATTTAAAAGCCTGTTCCTGTTTGTTATCTTCACCATCACTGGAAAAGATGCTTGTGATAGCTGCTGCCCTCTAGTGGACGAACGCTGGGTTTCTGCCTGTCCGCACTTAGCAAATTGTGATTCTGATGTGTTCGTCAGATCATAGAATTGTACACGAGGGTTGTCTCGCCCAACTCCCTGACATGTAGAAATCTTATCCCCAACGTGGGTCTTGAAGCCACAAGGCTGAGATTAAGAGTCTTGGGACGTGCAGGTGACTAGCAGACTTTGAAAAACTGCTACTGCCAAATCAATTTTATCAGTTTTGCTGAGTAAACCTAAATAACTTTAACTGACTTTTGAATAAATGTCCAATGCATTGTTACTGTTTTGAATTATTTTGTGTTATTACCTTAGTGCAGGGGGCAGCAATTTTTTTCAGCAGGGGGCCGGTGCACTGTCCCTCAGACCTTGTGGGGGGGCCGGACTATATATTTTGGGGGGGGGCGGGAAATGAATGAATTCCTATGCCCCACAAATAAAATAAAAGCACACATTTAAATAAAATCACACATTCTACTCATGTCAAAACACCAGGCAGGCCCCACAAATAACCCAGAGGTGCATTTTAAATAAAACAACACATTCTACTCATGTAAAAACACGCTGATTCCCGGACCGTCCATGGGCTGGATTGAGAAGGCAGTTGGGCCGGATCCGTCCCCCTGGCCTTAGTTTGCTAACCCATGCCTTAGTGGGTCACGCTATTCCGAATACTGCTTCATATTATGGGTTGGGGGCAACGGGAATGAATTTATGGTGGCTTGAAAAAGTTTGAGAGCCACTGGTTGTGCTCATCCTTTGGTTACCTGATGCCCTCCTTTGGGGGAGGGGAGTGTTTCTACAATTGCTCTATCCCTGAAATTGTGGACAGCCACTGCTGCCAGTCAGTGCAGACACCATTGAGATAGATGTACCAGTGGTCTAGGGGCATGGGTGGCGCTGTGGGTTAAAGCACAGAGCCTAGGACTTGCCGATCAGAAGGTCGGCGGTTCGAATCCCCGCAACGGAGTGAGCTCCCATTGCTCAGTCCCTGCTCCTGCCAACCTGGCAGTTTGAAAGCACGTCAAAGTGCAAGTAGATAAATAGGTACCACTCCGGCAGGAAGGTAAACGGCGTTTCCGTGCGCTGCTCTGGTTTGCCAGAAGCGGCTTAGTCATGCTGGCCACATGACCCGGAAGCTGTACGCCGGCTCCCTCGGCCAATAAAGTGAGATGAGCGCCGCAACCCCAGAGTCAGCCACGACTGGACCTAATGGTCAGGGGTCCCCTTACCTTTACCTTATCAGTGGTCTGTTTTTGTAAAAAAAGAAAAGGTAAAGGACCTCTGGACAGTTAAGTCCAGCCAAAGGCGACTATGAAGTGTGGCATTCATCTTGCTTTCAGGCCAAGGGAGCCAGCATTTGTCCGCAGACAGCTTTCCAGGTCATGCGCCCAGCAGAACTAAATCGCTTCTGGCACAACGGAACACCATGGCGGAAACCAGAGCGCACGGAAACGCCGTTTAGCTTCCCACTGCAGTGGTACCTGTTTATCTACTTGCACTTTGACGTGCTTTCGAACTGCTAGGTTGGCAGGAGCAGGGACCGAGCAACGGGAGCTCACCCCGTCACGGGGATTCGAACCGGCAACCTTCCGATCGGCAAGCCAAAGCGGCTCGGTGGTTTAGACCACAGTGCCACCCACGTCCCTTTACCTTCTGACTCTGTATGAGGCAGCTTCTTATGTTCCTACATTGGCCATCTCTGGAGTAGACCTGCTTGACTCTGGAAGGCCGAGTTAGCAGGGTTGTTGTTGTTGTTTAGTCATTTAGTCGTGTCCGACTCTTCATGACCCCCTGGACCAGAGCACGCCAGGCAGCACTCCTGTCTTCCACTGCCTCCCGCAGTTTGGTCAAACTCATGCTGGTAGCTTTGAGAACACTGTCCCACCATCTTGTCCTCTGTCCTCCCCTTCTCCTTGTGCCCTCCATCTTTTCCAACATCAGGGTCTTTTCCAGAGAGTCTTCTCTTCTCATGAGTTGGCCAAAGTACTGGAGCCTCAGCTTCAGGATCTGTCCTTCCAGTGAGCCCTCAGGGCTGATTTCCTTCAGAATGGAGAGGTTTGATCTTCTTGCAGTCCATGGGACTCTCAAGAGTCTCCTCCAGCACCAGAATTCAAAAGCATCAATTCTTCAGCGATCAGCCTTCTTTATGGTCCAGCTTTCACTTCCATACATCACTATAGGGAAAACCATAGCTTTTACTATACAGACCTTTGTTGGCAAGGTGTTGTCTCTACTTTTTACTTGTGACATTATGCGCTTCCTGTGCCAGCTGCCAGTCACTGCCTGGCTTCTCCCTGTTTGACTTCCTTCTTTAGCATTGAGTTCAGCTGCGCAAATTTCCTCCCAATCTGCTCCGGTCTCTTGGTCCTCGGAGACTCCATTCAAAGAGGAGAAGAGGACCCATGAGGAACTCATTATTTCAGACATTGCCGTCCCTCCCCCGGCAACCCGATTTTTGTTTTGTTTTGTTTGTTTGCTCGATGCTAACTTTCCAATCCCTTCGCTCTCCCGGTGGGAGCAGAGAGCATCGCTTGCCTCTCGGGAGTCTTTTCGTATTACTTGCTGGATGGGTTTGAGGCTGGAAACTTTTTGCTCTGTGTGGCGATCACACAGGGTCCTCGGACTTTGACGGTCTATTGATCCCTGTGCCACCATAGTGATTGCCTCTTCGCTGCCACCAACCTGTTTCCCTCGGGTACACACGGAGTCCAGACAGTTGTTAACATTAACAAATAATCAAGTTTATTTTTATAAGCATGAACAAGTTTAAGGTTTCAGTTAATTCTTCTTGTCAGTTTCTTAATCTTAGTTTCTTTACTGACCTATTCGTTCCTAACAACTTCAGACTGATTATCCCAACTATCTACAGTGGTGCCCCGCAAGACGAATAACTCGCAAGACGGAAAACCCGCTAGATGAAAGGGTTTTCCGTTTTGGAGGTGCTTCGCAAAACGAATTTCCTATGGGCTTGCTTCGCAAGACGAAAATGCCTTGCGAGTTCCTGCCGGGTTTTTTTTTCTTTCCCCCCCTTTTTCCCAAGCCGCTAAGCCGCTTATCAGCTGATCCGCTAAGCCGCTTAACAGCTGATCTACTAAGCCGCTTAACAGCTGATCCGCTAAGCCGCTTAACAGCTGATCCGCTAAGCCGCTTATCAGCTGATCCGCTAAGCCGCTTATCAGCTGATCCGCTAAGCCGCTTAACAGCTGATCCGCTAAGCCGCTTAACAGCTGATCCGCTAAGCCCGCTAAACCGCTAATAGCGCTAAGCCGCTAATGGGCTTGCTTCGAAAGACGAAAAAACCGCAAGACGAAGAGACTCGCAGAACGGATTCTTTTCGTCTTGCGAGGCACCACTGTATCTGACTCCACCTAACAGTTTCTCTCACCACACAACTCGATCAGCCCACAAACTTATCCTCCCTCTTCCTTCTCCAACTCCCAACTGACTTTCCAACAACTCCAACTCTAACTCCTCCCCTTGGATTCCCACTGGCCAATCACTTCACACTCATTTAACCCTTTCCTTATGACCCACCTAGGAGGCAAACGCCACACTCTGGCTTAGCATTTTCGGACAGACGGCCTGCTTCGTGCCCAACTTTACAAGACGGTTGGTGCAGGAATTCGGTCGGGGTTATGCAGGTGTGTGCAACTTGGAGACTTTCAGGAGTGGCAAAGTCATAATTATTATTATTATTATTATTATTATTATTATTATTATTATTATCTCTGATCTCGAGCAAGAGGGCAATAAAAGGTGTGGCGTTCCCATTGCAGTGGTACCTCGGGTTAAGTTCATTCTGGAGGTCTGTACTTAACCTGAAACTGTTCTTAACCTGAAGCACCACTTTAGCTAATGGGGCCTCCCGCTGCCGCTGTGCGATTTCTGTTCTCATCCTGAAGCAAAGTTCTTAACCTGAAGCACTATTTCTGGGTTAGCAGAGTCTGTAACCTGAAGCGTATGTAACCTGAAGCGTATGTAACCCGAGGTACCACTGTATACCTAACCATTGGCCATGCTGGCTGTGGCTGATTTGGAGTCCAGTAACTTCTGGGGGGCCAAAAGTCCCTTGCCCTTACTCTAACCACTACACTGGGAGCAAGGGTCCTTTTCAGTCTGGCTGACCTGATCCTGAGGTCCTGTGCAGCTGGCAGGCTGCTTTGACGAGTGAGCAGAGCGCCCACCTGTCAATCACCTGACATAACCATGACATCAGGCGACCGGCATAGCCAACCTGCGAAGGAAGACCCAAGCACTGGTGATCGACCGGGACCAAGCCTCGCGGGATCAGCTGTGCTCCAGAATTCTCAGTCAGCACTGTCTTCGACCCCCTGTTTGGGGATCGCTGCCTGGAAGATCCGGAATGCAGCAGGGTCCCAACCGGGCTAGAAGCCAGCGCCGATCAGCTGGTCACCAAATTTAAATTTAGCAAATGCAAGTCCTGCTGGCCATAGAACATTCTGGAGCACCTGTGTTGGAGAGCAACTGGGGTGAAGCTGTTTGAGACATTTCTCTCCGCAAAGCTGTTGGATTTGCATCACGCCTCCCGCAGGGATGCAACTTTCCTTATCTCACAGCCATCATCTGGGCCTCCAGAGAAGTACATGATGATGGAGACTGTTTCCGCTTCAAGGGTTGTTTTCCCCCAGCCTCGCAGGACTGTCCTGCAGTACAACGTTGCTAAATGTTCCCAAACTTTTGCTCTTGGTCCTGTCGCAAGCGCGGCAGGTGAGCAAGCACCTTGATCTACAAGCTTGTTTTCTCCTTCTCCGGAGGGTCAGATCTGAACCGATGGCTTCAAGCTACAAGAAAGGAGATGCCGACGAAACCTCAGGAAGTACTTTCTGACTTTCTAAAGCATGATTTCTGTCCTCATCCTGAAGCAAAGTTCTTAACCTGAAGCACTATTTCTGGGTTAGCGGAGTCTGTAACCTGAAGTGTATGTAACCTGAGGTACCACTGTATAAGGGTCTGGTGACTTCTGTTTCAGTGCATCTGAAGAAATGTGCATGCACACAAAAGCTTATACCCAGAACAAACTTAGTTGGTCTCTAAGGTGCTACTGGACAATTTTTTTTATTTTTAAAATATATTTCTACAATGGTTTCAGGAACTATGAAGTATTTACCATGGACTCTCAGCTGTCCTTGCAGGCACAGGTCAGTTCTGTGTCCAGGGCAGCTGTCTCCCAGCTCCACCTGGTACGCAGGCTGAGACCCTCCCTGCCTGCAGACTGTCTCCCCAGGGTGGTACATGCTCTGGTTATCTCTCTCTTGGACTACTGCAATGCACTCTACATGGGGCTACCTTTGAGGGTGACCCAGAAACTACAGCTAATCCAGAATGTGGCAGCCAGACTGGTGACTGGGAGCGACCTCCGAGACCACATAACACCAGTCCTGAAAGACCTACATTGGCTCCCAGTATGCCTCCAAGCACAATTCAAAGTGTTGGTGCTGACCTTGAAAGCCCTAAATGGCCTTGGCCCTGTATACCTGAAGGAGCGTCTCCACCCCCATCGTTCAGGCTGGACACTGAAGTCCAGCTCCAAGGGCCTTCTGGCGGTTCCCTTATTGCGAGAAGGGAACGGGGAACCAGGCAGAGGGCCTTCTCGGTGGTGGCGCCCTCCCTGTGGAACTCCCTCCCATTAGATGTCAAGGAAATAAACAACTATCTGACTTTTAGAAGACATCTGAAGGCAGTCCTGTTTAGGGAAGTTTTTAACGTTTGATATTTTATTGTGTTTTTAATATCCTGTTGGAAGCCACCCAGAGTGGCTGGGGTATAAGTAATGAATTATTATTGTTGTTGTTGTTGTTGTTGTTGTTGTTATTACAGTGGACGCTCAGGTTGCGAACGTGTTCTGTGTGGGAAGCATGTTTGCAACCTGCAGCGTCCGCAACCTGCAGCGCCATGTCTGCGGACACGCGGGTTGCTATTCAGTTCTTCTGCGCATGCGCAAAGTGCGATTTAGTGCTTCTGTGCAAGCGCCGAAACCCAGAAGTAACCCGTTCCGGTACTTCCGGATTTGGCCCGGTGCGCAACCCGAAATTGCACAACCCGAAGCGTTCGTAACCCGAGGTATGACTGTATTATTATTATTATTATTATTATTATTATTATTATTATTATTATTATTATTATTACAATTCTGGTTTCATGTCAGTGTTCGACATAAGGAGCCTGCAGTCTAAAATTATCAACGCTGGGGAAAGCGTCAGATGAACGGGACGCAGGGGGGAAGAATATGGGGCTGTTTCCAGCATGAGCCTAGCCTTCTTTACATGCTTCGATGCCATACGGGGTGAGGAGAGAGGAAACTTGCTTCCCCCTCCTGAATTTCCAGCATATGTCCCCGGCCCCTTCCCGAGAGGCCGGCTCCATCCGAAGCACATAGGAGACCTCGTTTAAACCTGACGGAGAATGCCACGTGCCTCGTTTGGGAATGGTCACTAGGCGAGTTGCCTGGGAAGCTGACATCAGAGGCCGCATCCCCTATAGATTTATCGCACAGCGCCGGGATCCGTCCCTCGCCTGCAAACGAGGCGAGGGCACCCAGAGGAAAGCCCCCGAGGGTGCTTCACGTCACCGAAGCAGGTTGCCTAGCACCGCTGGGACAGGGGAGGGCCGGCCAGAGAGAGAGAGAGAGAGAGGAAGAGTTTGCAAATAGTGTCATATTTTTCTTCCTACATCTCGGACGCTCAGAGAAAGACAGAGAGGCAGTGCTGCAGAACACGGTCGAGGGGAAGGGAGGAGAGGGCAAACCGAGGGTCTTGATGGCTTCGGAGGCGGCCGAGCTGGAGCTGCACTTGGTGCAGGACGTCGAACTGACCCGGTGCATGCGGCTTCGGGTCGAGAGCCTCCAGCAGAGGAACGAGAAACCGCAAGATGGGGAGAAGCTGCTGCAAGCCAACGAGTTTGTCTACCGCCTGGACTTCTCGCGCCAGCAAGGACTCCACTTCCTGCGCTGGAATGTGGTTCTGGAGAAACCCGGGAAGGTCACCATTATCGGCACCTCCCAGCACTGGACGCCGGATCTCACCAATCTCATGCGCAGGCAGCTTCTGGAGCCTGTGGCCGTCTTCTGGAAGAAGGCAGGCGCCCAGGAGGTCGATTGGAACGAGGCCGATGCTCTGGAGTTTGGGGAGAGGCTGGTGGAGCTGGCCAGGATCCGGAAAGTGATGTATTTCCTCCTGGCGTACACAGACGGCCTGGAACCAGCCCAGCTCAAGTGCTCAGTCGTGTTCAAAGTCTGAGTCAGGCCTCTCTTGCCCTCCCAACCTCCTTAACTTCTCCTGTTTTCTCCCCGCTGCTGTCGACTCTGTGGCTGCTTTCTCATCTTCTAAGACAAAATTGCACCGCAGTTTATTTCCTCCTGATTGCCACAGGTGCCTGCCTCCGTTTGGGAACCCTATTTATTTCTTTGCTTCTCTAACTTGGAAGGCCACGCTTTTTCGACGCGCTTTCAACGTAGGATTCAGAGAAGCGGCGAGTGACACAGCTTAGGCGGCAAAGTCTCCTGCCGGGAAGTGAGGCGTGTTTTCTGTTTTGAAGCTTTGGGACGGACATGCGCACACACGGGCGCAGACAGACCGCCGAGTCGAGACATCCACGCAACGCTGGCGCAAAAAGACCCCTTGGCAATCTCAGAAAGCGACGCAGCCGGGCTGGATGAAGCAAGGGCACCCCGGGTGGCCGACTCCCATCTTGCCCCGATTCTTTACACCGGGAGAGCTGCACATCTGCCCAGCTCTGACTGCCCTCCAGAGCAAAGGGTATATCATGGAGCCAAGGACCTCATACATGGGACCGTTCGGATTTTTATTTTCCTTTTGCCTCTTTTGAAGCAAGCTGGTAGTCCTCATGGGTTCTGGGAGAAATGCAGGTGCAGATATAGGTTAAAGGGGAAGAGTCTGGTGATGAAGACTTGTTGACTTGTTGATTTCTTTTCATGTCTCCCCACCACCACCCTGGCAACCCTCAATTGGAGCATTTTTATCACGTAGAGTGTTACAGATATGTACCCCCCAACCCCCCCCAGTGTTTAGCATGAGGTTGTTGTTGTTTAGTCATTTAGTCGTGCCCGACTCTTCGTGACCCCCTGGACCAGAGCACGCCAGGCACTCCTGTCTTCCACTGCCTCTCGCAGTTTGGTCAAACTCATGCTGGTAGCTTCTAGAACACTGTCCAGCCATCTCGTCCTCTGTCGTCCCCTTCTCCTTGTGCCCTCCATCTTTCCCAGCATCAGGGTCTTTTCCAGGGAGTCTTCTCTTCTCATGAGGTGGCCAAAGTATTAGACCCTCAGCTTCAGGATCTGTCCTTCCAGTGAGCACTCAGGGCTGATTTCCTTCAGAATGGATCGGTTTGATCTTCTTGCAGTCCATGGGACTCTCAAGAGTCTCCTCCAGCACCAGAATTCAAAAGCACCCATTCTTCGGTGATCAGCCTTCTTTAGGGTCCAGCTCTCACTTCCATACATCGCTACTGGGAAAACCATAGCTTTAACTGTACGGACCTTTGTTGGCAAGGTGATGTCTCTGCTTTTTAAGATGCTGTCTAGGGTTGAAATAGTTACTGCTTTGCAAATTGGGAGCCGAGGCTCAGAGAAAAGAACCTGGTTTCCTGGTGATCTGTGGCTGGGGGGTGAATTAAGTCCTCCCCCCCCAGATCACATTTCCCCTCTCCTGTACCCCTAAGAGTAAATTATTCCCTGCCTTTTGGAAACAAGAGAGCCTACCCCAGTTGCACAAAGTGTATAAAATCTTATAAATGTAAAACTACTTTCTTTTAAAAGAAACATTTGCAGATTGGAGCTGTTGGAACTTACTGGAAATTTATTCTTTAAGCGGGAGGCAGAAATTGAACCCTGCTGCTATAAAAACCAATATTTCTGTTCATCTGAGAATCCCTCTGCCAGTGAATCTGGATTTTTATTTATTCATTCATGTGTTCCCTTGTGGCTGTATTTATTTATTTATTATTTGTTTGTTTGTTTCTTTACGGCTGTAGCTCAATCCTCAACTTCTTCAGCTAGAGCTGGGACGGCCTTTCTCCCTGACACCTTTGCAGAGCTGCTGCTGCTGCCGCCAGTGTAGACATTACTGGGCTAGATGGGTCTGGCTTGATTCTTAATTTTTGAGACATTTCCCAACAGCCCTGGCTGCAGGTGTTCATTTGCTCAAAGCTTTTGATAATCCCATTGAAGAAACTGGAATATGAGCCCCTTCCCAGCTGGAGAAACAGAAAATAGCATGTATATTCCACTCTTATGTTTTGTTCAAAATATCAAAAGCAAAGATCTTTCGCGGTCCCGCGAGGCCTCAATGGCGGTTTGTTTTTTCCAGCAAGGCTTCCCTGTGCCTGAGCATCCATCCCTGAGGCCAAATGGAAGCAGATCCTTGCCGTTCTGGTTCCTGTTAGGTTGTGACAAAGTCGTTGCAACCTTTTTGTGCAGAGTGGGTCGAAGGGAAGTTAAGAAACAGTGGAACTGAGGAGTTATTAGGGGTGACCCGTGGGAACAGGGCCCCAGATCTCCTGCCCCCCTTTAAAAAAATTATAATTATAAAGTCAGGAGGCTGCCTTGTCGTAGAATTATAGCGTCGGGACAACTCTTACCATCAGAAAGTTCTTCCTGATGTTTAGTCGGAATCTCCTTGTAATTTGAATCCATGGGTCTGGGTTCGAGTCCTGCCGTCCGGAGCGGCAGAAAACAAGCTCGCTCCATCCTTCAGCTATTTGAAGATGGCTACCATATCACCTCTCAGTCTCCACTTATCTAGGCCAAACCTACCCACCTCCCTTGACCGTTCCTCATCAGGCTCGGTTTCCAGACCCTTGATCATCTTGGTCTTCGCACACTTTCCATCTTGCCAACATCATTCTTAACAGTGGGGTGTGTCCAGTTAACTAGGGGGACTAAGCTACGTCCCTATGTTCCCGGCAAATTAGAGTATGAAAGTATTAAAGCCTGCCACCTCCTTCCCCAAACCTGGGAAGCTTCTGCTTGGCTTAGGGAAGGCGGCACGATGCTCTTGCATGCAATGGCAGGTCGTCGAAATGTCACGTGTTCAATGTCGCCCCCCCCCCTCCCCAAAGCAGGACAAGCGGTCAGGGATGATGGGAGTTGTAGTCCCGAAACATCTGGAGGGCCAAGGTTGAGGAAGCCTGAATTAACACATGCAAATTTTACGCCATGGAGCTGCATCCCAAGTGCTTTGTTTGTTTGTTTGTTTGCAAAGCCCCTAGGGGCGGAGTCTTCCAAGGCCAGGGGGAGGAGCCTAAAATTTTCTCCTTGCTTTTTGTGTGTGTTCAAAAGTTGTCCTGAATGGGCTTCCGTAGCACCACGTCCTTGGTCACCTTGTGGTGCCACGAGATGCGACTGCAATATGTGCACCTGGATCTATATATTCCTTTTCTGGTGCTGTGGCATTTGGGGGGGCCAGGCCATTAGCTCAGCACCTCCCTTTGCAGAGTGTGGGCCCTCCTAGATCTATGGCTTTTCTGCAGCTCGGCTGCTGATTTCAATTTCTCGGCGACGTCCAGCGTCTCTGTGAGCTTCCAGAGCGCTTTATAAGTAATGGCGTCCGTGAACCAGTGGGTTCTGGGTTCTTTGAAAAGTTCCGCAGTCTTCAGCCGGCCATCATTTGAGAAACACCTTGCTTGAGAAACAATTAGCCCTTTGGGGAAGTAATTGGAAAGGAAATGCGCCGTGAAGCTTGGCTCTGCTGCTAACTTCTGTGCTGAGGGTTCATCAGAAGGTGGTTTGCCCCGGGGTCACAATCCTGCCTCAAATGACACAACAATCTATGGCAATTGCAATTTCTTGGTATACCGGCATTTAAATGCACCCATCTGCAATGTAGCAGCCTGTACTCTCAAAGCTTTCTTCGGAATAACCTTTTGGTGTAAAAAAAAATATTGTAATAAAAGATAAATATATATATATTATTATTTGGAACGCAATTTCCAGCTCGTGATCTTTTTTATTTTAAGGGTGAGGTTCTCTTTTGACTGTCCCTTGTTCGTTTCAGATTATCAGGGTGCTGCCTTTGCATTTAAAAATGACACTGGAATTGTGCTGTGATTGAAAAACAACCGTAGCTATAACAACGACAGTGGTACCTCTGGTTGCATACTTAATTCGTTTCGGAGGTCCGTTCTTAACAAATCCCCGTGATGGGGTGAGTTCCCATTGCTCGGTCCCTGCTCCTGCCAACCTAGCAGTTCGAAAGCGCATCAAAGTGCAAGTAGATAAATAGGTACCACTCCGGCGGGAAGGTAAACGGCGTTTCCGTGCGCTGCTCTGGTTTGCCAGAAGCGGCTTAGTCATGCAGCCACATGACCCGGAAGCTGTACGCCGGTTCCCTCGGCCAGTAAAGCAAGATGAGTGCCGCAACCCCAGAGTTCTCCACTACTTGACCTAATGGTCAGGGGTCCCTTTACCCTTTACTTTACCTCGGGTTAAGAACTTAATTCGTTCCAGAGGTCCGTTCTTAACGTGAAACAGTTCTTAACCTGAAGCACCACTTTAGCTAATGGGGTCTCCTGCTGCTGCCACGCCACTGCAGCGCGATTTCTGTTCTCATCCTGAAGCAAAGTTCTTAACCCGAGGTACTATTTCTGGGTTAGCGAAGTCTGTAACCTGTAACCTGAAGCGTATGTAACCCGAGGTACCACTATATAGGTTTTCTTAGTATATCGTAAAGCGGGAAGGGAGAAGATTCACTCAAGGCTGCTGTCCTGTCCAAGATGTCCTGTCCAGCCTCTGCTTAAACCTTGGGTAGCAGAGACCCGACCACAACTTTCCAAGCACCGGTCTCTTCCCCTGTCAATCAACTTTTGCCACTGGGAAGTTTCTTAACTGAACGCTGCCCTTCCATTCTAGCCAGTGTTTGGCCAGCAAGACTAAGCCGCTTCTGGCAAACAAGAGCAGCGCACGGAAACGCCATTTACCTTCCTGCCGGAGTGGTACATATTTATCTACTTGCACTTTGACGTGCTTTCGAACTGCTAGGTTGGCAGGAGCAGGGACCGAGCAACGGGAGCTCACCCCGTCGCGGGGATTCGAACCGCCAACCTTCTGATCGGCAAGCCCTAGGCTCTGTGGTTTAACCCACAGCGCCACCCTCGTCCCCTATATATAGAAAGGAGCAAACCAGTGATATTTTAGGGAGCAGGCTAGCAGGCGGGGCCCATGACTTACATCACAGGAGCCTACACAACACAAAACACTGTTGCTGCATGTAGGTTTTATTTTATTTTATTTTTATATTATATTTTGGAAATGTACATCCAAGGTTCTTTTTTCCTTTAAAATTTTTTGGGGCCCCCAAGAGAGTGGGGCCCTGAGCTGTAGCTTGTTTAGCTCAGTGTTTCCCAACCTTGGACCTCCAGCTGTTTTTGGACTACAACTCCCATCATCCCTAGCTAGCAAGACCAGTGGTCAGGGATGATGGGAATTGTGGTTCAAAAACAGCTAGAGGCTCAAGGTTGGGAAACACTGGTTTAGCTTATACGTAAATCTGGCACTGACCACCAGGGTACTTGAAAGAGGGTGCTTTGTCTCCCCTTAACTTTTTTTACGCAGGGGTCTGGTAGTCAGGTACCCTGAATACAGAGGTTTGTGATTAGGGGAGGGGGCACGGGGGGGAATATTTTGCTTGCAAAGCCCTTCTGAGCTCACATCCACATGGTACCTTTGAAGCATTCTGGCTGTAGCTTCCACCAGAGATTCCTGGGAACTACATTTTTTATGTGAGAGTGCCGGGAATTGTATTTTAAAAAAACAACCAAAACTTTATTGCATTTTTTAAAATCACAAAGAAAGCATCAATTAAACCTTACATCCAACTATTCAAAAATAAAAGTAAAAAATACATAAAAAGGGAAAATATAAAAAGGGGGAAGGGGGGGAGAAAGCACAAAAAAGAACATGTACACAAAATTATTCAAAGGATACAAACAGTACAGTGGTGCCCCGCAAGACGAACGCCTCGCAAGATGGAAAACCCGCAAGACGAAAGGGTTTTCCGTTTGCAAGTTGCTTCGCAAGACGAATTTCCCTATGGGCTTGCTTCGCAAGAAGAAAGCCCATAGGGAAATCTCCGGGGACCTCTTTTAAATGCTGGCGGTGGGGAGCAAAGCCTTTCCCCCCCCCTCCGGACTTCAGAAGAGGTGCTTCCCGCTATCCCGGACGGCTTTTGAAGGCAGGCAGGGGGAGAAAAGACTTTCGCCCCCCGCCGGCCTTCAGAAGAGGTCCTGGACCTCTTCTGAAGGCCGGCGGGGGGCGAAAGTCTTTGCTCCCCCCTGCCTGCCTTCCCGGGGGCTTTAAAATCGCCCCGGGACAGCGGAGAAGTCCTCTGCTGTCCCGGGGTTTTTTAAAATGCTGGGGGTGGGAAGAAAAGCCCTTGCCCCCCCCAGCCTTCAGAAGAGGTCGGGGGACAGACTGTCCCCGGACCTGGTCTGAAGGCGGTTTCCATAGGAACGCATTAATTGATTTTCAATGCATTCCTATGGGAAACCGTGCTCCGCAACACGAAAAACTCGCAAGACGAATTAATTTTGTCTTGCGAGGCACCACTGTAATTTGAAGATCCTATATGCCAGGTTCTCAGAAAGAAATACATTTATAATCTTTCTTTTCTTTTCTTTTCTTTTCTTTTCTTTTCTTTTCTTTTCTTTTCTTTTCTTTTCTTTTCTTTTCTTTAAAACTAGTTTCAATCCCTGCTATATTAGTTGACTTCCCTCGATCTCTCTGCAGCTTCAACACTTCTCTTAAGTAACAAATATTATGTATTTATTTATTAAAATCAGTTTCCCCCCCGGGAATTGTAGTCCTGTGAGGGGTTACCTAACAGGTCTCAGCATTCTGCAATTCCCATGATTATTATTTTTTGGAGGGGAAGCCCTGACAGGCCCTCTGTCCCTGTTAAACTTCTGACACTTCTTGAAGACAGCAGAAGTATTTTTTATGGTTCCAGCTAATTTTACACTTATTGCACACTGCTTAGAGGCTACAGTGTTAAGCGGTATATATTTAAATAAATATATGCAGCGCCCCAGAATCTCTGACCATTGACCATTGCTAGCTTGGGGGGTGGGTGGGATGGGATTTGTAGTAGTCCACCGACATCTGGAGGGGCACAGATATGCCCCATGCTTGCTCTGCAGTGACATTTGCCCCTGAGATGCAGGTGTGGTTCATTGGGTTTCTAGGGCAAAAAAAAAAAGATCAGCGCATTCACTTTAAACTCCCCTTGGAAGTACCTTTAGGAATCTGAGATGACGTTTTGGTTTCCTCCCTGGGACTTCGTAGTCCTTTGCTTAAAAAATGCCTTAAATTCACTTTAATTTTAGATTGGGCTTCTTTTAAAAAGCGATACTTTTAAAAGTCTTCTTGTTGTTGTTTTTCTTACACCAAAAAATCATTTTTTAATTTATGTTTGATTTTATTTTTTTGGTGATTTGCTCCATTTCACTGTGCTAAGGCTGTCCTTTGACATACAGCTCAATTATTTTTGTGCTTAGCGAACGGTTACAAGAGTGCAGAGCTCTGTTTTTAATTGACATTCCCCCCTATGAACTGCATCTTTCTCCCCCTTTATTAATATATGGCTCTTGGAGGCAGATATCAGCATCAATATTAAACAGATTTCTTCTCTGTATGCCTCTCTCTGGCCTTGAGTGGGGCATATTTCTTCTGTATGTACAATGCATCAGTAGCTAATGGACTAATGGACCTTTCAGGGGTTACGTTTACAATGAATTTGCCCCCTTTCTCTGACCACAAGAAGCTATTAGCGATTCCACATTTGCTTTTATCTAGATCTTCCTGAGAGAGGGCTGGGAATCTTTCAGCCACTCATTCCTAGTACATCTGGCGCTGCCAAGAAAAGCATTTTTATCCTGTCCTTCGGCCGAAAAAGATTCTTGGAGCCATTCGCAGTTCAGTAACAAGCAAGGCCATCTCTGCCACTCAGGCATAGGTAAAGGTAAAGAGACCCCTGACCATTAGGTCCAGTCGTGACCAACTCTGGAGTTGCAGCGCTCATCTCGCTTTATTGGCCGAGGGAGCCGGCATACAGCTTCCGGGTCATGTGGCCAGCATGACTAAACCGCTTCTGGCGAACCAGAGCAGCGCACGGAAACGTCATTTACCTTCCTGCTGGAGCGGTACCTATTTATCTACTTGCACTTAGATGTGCTTTCGAACTGCTAGGTTGGCAGGAACAGGGGCTGATCAACGGGAGCTCACCCCATCTGGGGGATTCGAACTGCTGACCAGCAAGTCCTAGGCTCTGTGGTTTAACCCACAATGCCACCCGCGTCCCATGCCACTCAGGCATACAATCTAACAAAAAGGGGGGAAATGAATGAGGAAGAAAGAGGGAAACAAGCAAACTTGGGTTCCACGGTCCAGTAACAAACAAGACCACCACAGGCTCACAATCTTAAAAAAAGGGCACGACACAAAAGGAAAGAAGAATGAGGAGGGAAGAGGAAAACAAGGGAACTTGGGTACTTCGTTCTTGATGCGGCAAGATTCTTACAATAAAGGTCTTGACAGACCCCAACAAAGTTGTCAACTTCTGCAGTAAGCTTCCTTGGTGCAATGCAGCCAGAATTTATTGATCTTTGCCCTTCTGCTGGTTCCTTTGGCCTGACCCCCATAGCGGTTCCAGCCTTAGGGAATATGCCTGGAACATTTCCCAAGGGCCACACAATAGGGATGTGTGCTAAGTCCCTACCTGTATTCATTGTATACATACGATTGTGTATCATCTGACTCATTGCTGCAATTATTAAGTTTGCAGATGACACCACCATAATGGGTTTAATAGCAGGTGGAGACGAATCAGCGCATAGAGGGGAGGTCCAAAAAATATCTCCATGGTGCCTAGGGAACAACTTGCACCTTAATATCCGCAAGACAAAGGAAATGGTGTTGGACTTTTGGAGGAAGAGAGGAGAGCTAGCCCCGCTGTACATCGGGGAGTGCTGTGTGGAGAGAGTCTCTTCCTTTAAATTCCTGGGAGTTCAACTTACTTGGAAAATAAATACGACCCAGGTGTTTAAGAAAGCCCAACAGAGACTCCATCTCCTCAGAGTTTTGCAGAAGAATGATTTCAATCAACATTTGATGATCTCCTTCTACCAGTCAACAACAGAAAGTGTCCTTTCCTACTGCATCACGGTGTGGTACACTGGTTTGACATCATCTGATAGGAAGTGCCTACAGAGGGTGGTGAATACAGCACAAGATATTATGGGCTGTCTCGTGAGTCCACTGGAGGAAATAGCGGAAGAACGTTGCCTCAGGAGAGTGAGGAAAATTCTCAGGGATGATTCACACCCTGGCCGGCACTTTCTTGATCTCCTGCCCTCGGGCAGAAGATAATAGAAGCAGGATTAGTCACACCAACAGGGTAAAGAACAGCTTCTATCCATGGGCTGTTAGGCTGCTGAGTGAAAAGATAACAACAGGGCAACTGAGTTTCGGGTTTGGTGGGTGTGCGTCAGTAAACGAGGGGAATTAAGACTAAGAGAGCTGAGTGGGGGGGGGGTGCTCGTGTAATCTCACTGTATACAAGTTGTACAAGTGACAATAAAGTATTTCAGTTCAATTTCAATACTGCTTGGTTGATTTTGCGAGCCCAAGGCATCTTGCAAAAACAATGCAAAATTGACCCTGCTGGAAAGAGAGACCAAGTTAACAAGCAGATGCAGGCAGGTGGAAGAGATTAAAAGTGTCACAAAGAAAGAAGCCAGGGAGATCAGTTCCTGAGAAATGTAAAAGGTCTTTGACCTACTGCAAAATTCTTTCCTGGAGCGAGGGATCCAGTGGGTTCCCTGGAGTTTGGAATTCCCCCATGCAGCTGCAGCAACAGGCAAAGACTGTTCACTAAATCTGACCAGCTGCACCTCAGATGATGGTGGTATAGAATCATAGAATAGTGGAATCCTAGTGCTGGAAGGGGTTCTGAGGATCATCAAGTCCAACCCCTGAAATGCAGGAATCTCAGCTAAAGCATCCATGATAGATGGCCACCCAACCTCTGCTTGGAAACCCTTACAAATCTATGATCTGATCAGATAAGGCAGGCTTAAGGTGCTCCATTAAGATTATGGTCCTTTTCGGCGGGCAGGTCTCCCCAATCCTGAATGGGGTCACTGTGCCCCTGAAGGACCAGGTGTGCAGCCTGGGAGTCATTTTGGACTCACAGCTGCCCATGGAGGCGCAGGTTAATTCTGTATCCAGGGCAGCTGTCTACCAGCTCCCATCTGATACGCAGGATGAGACCCTCCCTGTCCAAAGACTGTCTCCCCAGAGTGGTGCATGCTCTGGTTATCTCCCGCTTGGACTACTGCAATGCGCTCTATGTCGGGCTACCTTTGAAGGTGACTCGGAAACTAAAATTAATCCAGAATGCGGCAGCTAGACTGGGGACTGGGGGCGGCCGCCGAAACCATATAACACCGGTCTTGAAAGACCTACATTGGCTCCCAGTATGTTTCCGAGCACAATTCAAAGTGTTGGTGCTGACCTTTAAAGCCCTAAACGGCCTCGGTCCTGTATAACTGAAGGAGTGTCTCCACCCCCATTGTTCAGCCCGGACACTGAGGTCCAGCTCCGAGGGCCTTCTGGCGGTTCCCTCACTGCGAGAAGTGAGGTTACAGGGAACCAGGCAGAGGGCCTTCTTGGTGGTGGCGTCTGCCCTGTGGAACGCCCTCCCACCAGATGTCAAGGCAATAAACAACTATTTTACTTTTAAAAGGCAACTGAAGGCGGCCCTGTTTAGGGAAGTTTTTAATGTCTGATGCTGTATTGTTTTTAATATTCAGTTGGAAGCCACCCAGAGTGACATTCAGGGTACAGGTTTATAAAGACTAGAATTAGCCACCTGAGAAACAGTTTCTATCCAAATGCGATTTTGGTTTTAAACGCAGTGTAAGGTAGTCTCTATGGGAGCATATTGTGTTTAATTATGGGGTATCAGAGTTTTTAACCAGGCTGGGATAGCAGGCTTGTTGGTTTTTGAATGTCTGATGTAGATTTTTTTCAATTTCGTTGTTCTGTATGGGACAATGACAATAAAGATTATCATATCGTATCATTGAATATCAATGCTTCTGTAGCACCACCAGCAAATCCTAAGATTTGCAGGAACAAGGAAACACAAATCTTTAGGAAAAACAGTAAAGGCTTGGTCTGTTCAATGTCTACATAATGCCGGCTTATGGTGGGGATGGAATGGAGTACGCTGAGAAGGGGCACTCATGTTATCACAGTTCCCCATTGTTTTTAAGATATTTCTAAGAATTGTGTCCTTTTGCCAGGCAGCCTCCAAATGGGGTTTTCTGGAGCTACCTGCAGGCAGAAAATAAGTATGGGATGTAAAAAAAACCACTGGTGATTGATAGGATTAACGTAGAAGATGATTTGCTCGAAGGCTGATGGGCAAGGGAGAATTCTCCCTTAAATATTGCACATTGGAAAGAAGATAAAGTCCCGACCAGAGCAGAATGGCAGATCAAGTTGATGGATTATGGCTAAAATGGCCGGAAGAATCAGAAATCAGGAAGACCAACATTTTAATAAGGAATGGGGGAAATTTTATAACTTATCTTAAAAACCATTGTAAACAGTTAAAATCATTAGTAGGATTGGAATAACACTTGTAGTTTAATGGTGAATTTTGGACACAATGGAGAGGTAAAAGATTTGGATTATTATAAAAGATTCAGGAGGAAATGATTAACAACATGACCCACAAAGGGAAGGATGGAAGTCCAGGTGATTCTCTGGAATCTTGTTCTTAATGTTGTATGTTGGATATGTGACTGTAAAATTTTAATGTGAAAAACAAAGTAAGTCAATTTAAGTGATAAATATTCTGCATTCCCTCACACATTCTGTATTAACTGCCTTCTGTGTGCAAGGTTCCAGCTCCCATTGATGGGATTTTTTCTGGAAGCCCCAGCATACTAATAGAATTCCCTCATGCCCTTGTAACTTAGGGAGCCCATGTGGTGTAGTGGTTAGAGCAGGCATAGGCAAACTCGGCCCTCCAGATGTTTTGGGACTACAAGTCCCATCGTCTGCGCCTGCTGGTCCTGTTAACTAGGGATGATGGGAGTTGTAGTCCCAAAACATCTGGAGGGCCGAGTTTGCCTTTGCCTGGGTTAGAGGGTTGGATTAGGACCTTTTTAGGCCAGGGTTCAAATCTCCACTCAGACACCATGCGCCAGTCACGCTGCCTCTCGTCCTAACCTACCTCGAAGGGTTGTTGTTGCGGGGAATTAAGGAGGTCACTAAGAGTCGGAAACGAGTGAGGAGGAGGAAGAACCTCATCTGCTACCTCGAGCTCTTCGGGGAAGAAGGCGGAATGTTAATGCAATAAATAAACAACTAATTATTATTATTATTATTATAATTTATTATTTATACCCTGCCCATCTGGCTGGGTTTACCCAGCCACTCTGGGCAGCTTCCAACAAAATATTAAAATGCAATAGTCCGTCAAACATTAAAAGCTTCCCTAAATGGGTGACAGCAGTCATGAAATTAAAAGACGCCTGCTTCTTGGGAGAAAAGCAATGACAAACCTAGACAGCATCTTAAAAAGCAGAGACATCGCCTTGCCAACAAAGGTCCGTATAGTTAAAGCTATGGTTTTCCCAGTAGTGATGTATGGAAGTGAGAGCTGGACCATAAAGAAGGCTGATCGCGAAAGAATTGATACTTCTGAATTCTGGTGCTGGAGGAGACTCTTGAGAGCTCCATGGACTGCAAGAAGATCAAACCTATCCATTCTGAAGGAAATCAGCCCTGAGTGCTCACTGGAAGGACAGATCCTGAAGCTGAGGCTCCAATATTTTGGCCACCTCATGAGAAGAGAGAAAAGACCCTGATGCTGGGAAAGATGGAGGGCACAAGGAGAAGGGGACGACAGAGGATGAGATGGTGGGACAGTGTTCTTGAAGCTACCAATATGAGTTTGACCAAACTGCGGGAGGCAGTGGAAAACAGGAGTGCCTGGCGTGCTCTGGTCCAGGGGGTCACAAGGAGTCGGACATGACTAAACAACTAAACAACAACAAAACAGGGGTGCCTTCTAAAAGTCAGACAGTTGTTTTTCTCTTTGACATCTGGTGGGAGGGCATTCCACAGGGCGGGTGCCACCACCGAGAAGGCCCTCTGCCTGGTTGCCTGTAACTTGGCTTCTCGCAAGGAGGGAACTGCCAGAAGGCCCTCAGCAGTGGACCTTAGTGTCTGGGCAGAACGATGGGGGTGGAGACGCTCCTTCAGTTAAACTTACCCCACTCTAGTGATGTAATGCACTTTAATTCTGGCAAACTCTGCCCGACGGCGTAGGTACCTAACATGTCTCTTTCCTTCTCCCTGACACAGGTCATCCCAGACTGGAAGGAGCAAGAGTGGTCGGCTGAGAAGCCGGAGAACTATGCCGGCATCTTCCACTTCCAGTTCTGGCGTTTCGGCGACTGGGTGGACGTGGTGATTGACGACCGCCTCCCCACACTGCACAACCAGCTCATCTACTGCCACTCCAACTCCAAGAACGAGCTGTGGTGCGCGCTGGTGGAAAAGGCCTACGCCAAGTGAGTGAGGCAGCGTGGACTAGTGGTTAGAGTAGCTGGGCTACGACCTGGGAGACCAGGGTTGAAATCCCCAATCGCCCATCACGAAGCTTTCCGGCCAGGGAAATGACTCCCACCTGAAGTCCTGGGGGGCTGCTGCCAGTCAGTGTAGGCATTACTGTGTTAGATGGACCAGAGGTCTGACTTCGCAGCTACCTGTTGTGTTCCTCTGGTTGTGAAAACCAGGCAGCATTCTCCCTATTTTGAGGGGCAGGGGGCTTATTGGGTCATTGGCATTAGTATCGTTCCCTCTCCCTCTCACTGCCCCACCAGCCATCTTTTCTTAAAAAAAGGTCGTTTGGCTATTTCTTTTCTGGATGATCTGGCCAGCAGCCATTATGTTTCTCTGTAATACCTCAATTCCTGTCTCGGCACAAAGACCATCATGCCCTGACAGTGTGTCGCCCTGGATACACCGTTGACAAAAATTAAAAAGATGTGAACTCATATTTTCCTCCTGTTAACAAAGTCACTTCAGTGACGCAGAAAGAAAATAAATCCTGAGGATAACGCTTGACTGAGGAAACTGAACAAATCAATATATAGTATAATTTGAGGAGAACCAAACAGAGGTTTTTGTCTATTGTTGTTCAGGCCTTGTACATAGACAGGAAGACATTTAGTGAGATGTACAGAGGAAACACAGGTGGCACTGTGGGTTAAACCACAGAGCCTAGGACTTGCCGATCAGAAGGTCGGCGGTTCGAATCCCCGCGTCGGGGTGGGCTCCCTTTGCTCGGTCCCTGCTCCTGCCAACCTAGCAGTTCGAAAGCACGTCAAAGTGCAAGTAGATAAATAGGTACCACTCCAGTGGGAAGGTAAACGGCGTTTCCGTGCGCTGCTCTGGTTCGCCAGAAGCGGCTTAGTTATGCTGGCCACATGACCCAGAAGCTGTACACTGGCTCCCTCGGCCAGTAAAGCGAGATGAGCGCCGCAACCCCAGAGTCGGTCACGACCTAATGGTCAGGGGTCCCTTTACCTTTACCTTTCCAGAGGAAAACCTCCCTCAGAATGATGCAGCCAATCCAAACGCTGTTCTGCCTGGCTATTAAGCATCGCCATCACCTCCCTCAAACATTGGTTCCCTTCAAATAGAATTAACCCTAAAGTTACGTGCAGAATGATCTCTGCTGTTGAACTTGCAGCACCTTTTGCTTTTAAGCATTTGCATGCACCAGCTGTGTTTGTTATTAGAGGGCGTGATATGTGGCACTGTGGTCTAAACCACTGAGCCACTTGGGCTTGCTGATCAGAAGGTCGGCGGTTTGAATCCTGGCAACGGGCTGAGCTCCCATTGCTCTGTCCCAGCTCCTGCCATCCCAGCAGTTTGAAAGCATGCCAGTGCAAGTAGATAAATAGGTACCACTGCAGCGGGAAGGTAAACGGTGTTTCCACGCACTCTGGTTTCCAACATGGTGTTTTGTTGCGCCAGAAGCGGTTTAGTCCTGCTGGCCACATGACCCGGAAAGCTGTCTGTGGACAAACGCCGGCTCCCTCAGCCTGAAAGCGAGATGAGTGCCGCAACCCCAACTGGATTTAACCATCCAGGAGTCCTTTAACTTTTACCTTTATGTGGCATAGTCGTGAGCTTATGCCATGGGTGGGCCTCCTAAATCCAGCCTGCGGACGTGTTTTTACATGAGTAGAATGTGTCCTTTTATTTAAAATGCATCTCTGGGTTATTTGTGGGGCATAGGAATTCCTTCATATATATTTTTTTCAAAATATAGTCCGGCCCCCCACAAGGTCTGAGGGACAATGGACCGACCCCCTGCTGAAAAAGTTTGCTGACCCCTGGCTTACGTCATGCCACTCCACAAACAGGGCATAATCTTTGTCACGTCCCGTGTTCTTATGCTCCTCTTCCCCACTGCGTAGACTCTCAGGATGCTACGAGGCCCTAGACGGAGGCAACACGGCTGACGCTTTGGTGGATTTCACCGGCGGCGTTTCCGAACCCATCGACCTGCTGGAAGGCGGCTATGCGAACGACGAAGCCAAACGCAACGTTCTCTTTGAGCGGGTGTTGAAGGTCTACAACCGGGGCGGTCTCATCAGCTGTTCCATAAAAGTAAGGACCCAGCAGTTCTTGTTGGCATAACCGCAGGAGGGTGGGCCTGACCGTCTCCTGAATCTTAAGTGGTTCCCAAGAATCTGGCGCAAGATGTAAGCGTTGCTTAACCCATTAGGATTGGTGTCCACAGAACCACGGAATTGTAGAGCTATCTAGTCCAACCCAACCTGGGACTCGAATCCGCAACCCTAAGATTAATAGGATACAATAACCTATTAAACATTAAAAGCTTCCCTAAACAGGGTTGCCTTCAGATGTCTTCTAAAAGTCTAATAGTAGCATGTTGCAAAAGTAAAACTAAACGTAAAGACCACCAACTAAAAAAACCCTTTAAATATATTAGAGGCAGGGGACTGGTGAAGTCTTTAACAGGCACCAGTAGGCAGAATGCTATTTATTCCCCTTTCAAGAAGGGCGTTCTCTTTTTGGTGCCACCACTGATCAGGCCCTGTTCTTCTGCCTCACTTATTCTGACGCCTTGGCGCTGAGGTGCTTGCTGAAATAATTCGTTGCCGAGCCTCGAGTGGAGGCTCACAGCTTTTTTTTCATCCTGGCTCCTTCACCTCCCCTCACCCTTTGCCAGTGTCCCTTGGGCAGATGTTTCTAAGCGCACTGTTTAATTCTTGTGCTTCCTTTGTCCCCTCGGCAAGGCCACCTCCGCGGCCGACATGGAAGCCCGGCTGGACTGCGGCCTGGTCAAAGGGCATGCCTACGCCGTGACGGATGTGAGGAGAGTCCGCTTGGGCCACGGCCTGCTGTCCTACTTCAAGTCCGAAAAGCTCGATATGATCAGGCTGAGGAACCCCTGGGGGGAGAAAGAGTGGAACGGACCCTGGAGTGACACGTGAGTATGTCTGGGAAAGTCCACTGGAAATGGGGGCCACCTTGTCTAAATGGCTTTTGCCACATTCCTACTGATGGGGCAAACCAGTTAAGATGGCAGCAAAATGTCCCACCGTACAAAAAATAAAATAAAAATTGACCTCCCCGCACATAGAAATCTAGCCTGTCAGGGAAGAAAAGATGCTGGGCTGTTTTTTTTTCTCCTTGGCATTTACTTTGCTGCGTGGAAGGAGAGAGAGAGAGTGAGAGGCATCCCATCATATTATATTTTTAATTGTGGTCTCACTGACCCCCTGGAAACATGTTGTGGACTGCTGGTGGCTCCCAGACCCCAACTTCATTGTTCCTCAGACATTATAAATACTATAGATATAAGTTGGTTCCACACCTACACACACACCCGGCCATTATTTCCTTGAAATCAATAAAAAATTACATGTACCGTGTTTTTTCGTGTATAAGACGACCCCATCCATGTATAAGACGCCCCCTATTTTTTGAGCCCAAAATTAAGAAATAAATTCGTTTAGATATTTCATTGCAACATTCCGTGTATAAGACGACCCCCAATTTTAAACTTTAAAAAATTGGGGGGAAATATAGTCTTATACATGGAAAAAAAACAGTAATATGTATGAGAAAAACAACCCATAACTACTTACTTAAAGTTGTATATTGCCCTTCATCCGAAGAATATCTAACCGTGAAGATACATAAAATGAAAGGGTTTAAGGTCATTGAGGAGGAGGAGGATTGGTTTGAGAAGATACTGAATTATTTGGGCAGGTTTGAACAATTTGGGGCAAATAAAATGTTGAAAGTTAAATAAACCTTTTGGAGGGAGGAGTGTTAAGGTATATAGCATTGTACATGTGGTTGATTTGAATATGTTATTATTGATTATGTATACTCAATGTATCAGCCGCCTGGAGGTTTTCACTGTTTGTTTTCACTGTTTGTGTTTTGGTTGTTGGTAAAAAAAAAATTGAAAAGAAAAAGGACAATGAATGTTAATCAGCCACAGGGCTGGTTGACAAGAAACATTTTCTTTTCTTTTCTTTTTAATAACTTTTTTATTCAAAATTAAAACAAAACATATTATCCAGAAACATATCACCCTTATTCCCGCCCCCATTTTTCCTCCCTCCCACACAAACCCCCCCCACCCCCCAACTTCCCTCAGTTCCAGTCTTTGATTTCTCTAAAAATGCTGTTTTCTGCATGTTACACAGTTGTATAGATCCTGAAACTATTTAGCTGATTGTTATCAATAAGAAGTTTGTGAATGTTTATTCAAAGCCAGCCAAGGAGTCCAGTTCGCTTTGTTGCGTCTTCAGCTACTTTGTAAAGGGTTCCCATTCATCTTTAAAGTCACAGTTATCCTTGTCCCATAGTTTATATTACAGATAGGTAGCCGTGTTGGTCTGCCATAGTCAAAACAAAAAAAATTCCTTCCAGTAGCACCTTAAAGACCAACTAAGTTAGTTCTTGGTATGAGCTTTCGTGTGCATGCACACTTCTTCAGATACATAGTTTATATGTCAGTTTTGCCAGTTCTGCATAGTCCATCAATTTTTCTTACCATGATTCTTTAGTTGGGGTTTCTTCAGCCTTCCATCCTTGTGCTATTAAAACTCTCGCAGCTGTTGTCGCATACATGAAGATGTTTTTCAACTTTTTTGGCAGATCTTTCCCTGCAATCCCTAATAAAAATGCCTCAGGTTTTTAAACAAATGTTAAATGGAACATTTTCTTCAATTCGTTGTATATCATTTCCCAAAATTTTTTAATTACCTTACAATCCCACCACATATGATAAACTGTCCCCTCCTTTTCCTTACACTTCCAACATGTATTTGAACTAGTTTTGTATATTTTCCCTAACTGCCCTGGTGTCGTGTACCATCTGTACATCATCTTCATATAATTCTCCTTCAATAGGGAACATTCGGTAAATTTTAAATCAGTTTTCCATAATTTTTTCCCAATCTTCCATCATAATGTTGTGACCTACATCTTGTGCCCATTTAATCATGACAAGAAACATTTTCGCCTGGTACCTAAAGATGTAACCACGGTTAATATGATTTCTAAATATCTAACCATGGTTAATATGATTTTTGTGTTTCCCCTCATGCGTCCTCTTGTCGTTTCTGCAGCTCAGAGGAATGGCAGAAAGTCAGCAACAGCGAGAGAGAAAAACTGGGAATGACTGTCCAAGACGATGGGGAATTTTGGTGAGTTGTGCGTATGAAGTAAAAGCGGATGATTCCTTATCTCTCTCATCATAGCCCAGTGCAACTATCAGGTCTTTTCCTCAGTACAAAAGCTGCCAATCCCAGATTTAAGTTTGTTACAGGGGTGCTGGGTTTTGACGCAGAAACGGGCTTTTTAATTTTTAAATTTCTTTTCCAAAGGTCTTTATTGAAACTTAACATATATACCTAATAACCAAAATCCCCAGTGATTCCCTCACATAAAATATAATATCTAAATCACAACAGCTACATAATTATGCACTTAATTATAAATCCCACCACCAACCCTCTACTTCCCTCAACAGCAATTCAACTTCTTTATATTTCTTTCTACCTTTCCCCCTTGCATTCTGTAATAAATTATTTTTTGTTAAATTCTGATTTTTCCTTCTTTATTGGTTTTGCTATTGCTTACTTTTTTAATTCTAAGCCTATTAGCATGTCGTTTTTAGAACAATATTTTGACATATAATCTTCAAAATACTTAAAAAGTTAAGAAGTTAAAAAGTCAGGGCTTTTTAGTTTAGGTAGAGGGGAAGGGTGATTAAAGGGAGATGTGATGGAACTGTACAAAAATGATGTACATTGTCGAGAAAGTGGATAGAGGGAGGTTTGCCTCTCTCACAAAAAAGGACAGCGCGGAGCAGTGGTTAGTGCGCTACACTAGATCACAGTGGCCAAACAGAGGCCTATAAAAAGCTTACCAGAGTGCAGGAGGGCTCTGTGATTTCCAGCAACGGGTGCAGTGGTACCTTGGTTCTCAAACTTAATCCGTTCCGGAAGTCTGTTCCAAAACCAAGGCACGCTTTCCCATAGAAAGTAATGCAAAATGGATCAATCCATTCCAGACTTTTGAAAATAACCCCTAAAACAGCAATTTCCCATGAATTTTACTATCTAAGTAGACCACTGATCCATAAAATGAAAGCAATAATCAACGTACTGTGCTATAAGATAAATAAGACAGTGTTGTAGATGATAAAAACTAAATTCAATATTTTTCATACCTGCACTGATGATAGTCGTCGTTTGGCTTTTATCCATTTCTGCAGTCACACAATCATTCAATCAGTAGCTGAACTAGGTTCCACACAGTCACAAAAACAAATTAACTGAAAAAACCTCAAAGACAAAAAATGCAAAATAAATAGCAAAAACAGAAGCACCAAACTTAATCCGTACCGGAAGTCCATTTGACTTCCGAAATGTTCGAAAACCAAGGCACAGCTTCTGATTGGTGCAGGCGCCCCGGAAACAATAGCCGACAGCCGCATCGGATGTTTGGCTTCCGAAAAACGTTTGAAAACTGAAACACTAAATTCTGGGTTTTCGGTGTTTGAGAACCAAGGCATTCGGGAACCAAGGTACTACTGTATACAGAAGCATTGCTTCCTCCAGCTGTGGAAGCAGAGCAGAGCCATTGTGGCTTCTAGCCATCGAAAGCCATTTTGCAGGTCACAAAATCATAGAATTGTAGAGTTGGAGGGGACTACGAGGGTCATCTAGTCCAACCCCCTGCAATGCAGGAATCTTTTGCCCACCCTGGGACTCGAACCCACGACCTCAAGATGAAGACTCTCATGCAATCGTCCTCAGATAGTGTTTCTGGGTCAGATTCAGCTAGCTGAAGTATCTTAAAGGTGGCACCACACCAGAAGAAAGGGATACAAGGCCCGTTTAACCTGGCCAGGCTTTGAGTCGAGATTTGAACTCTTTAGTAAAGGGTAAAGGGGCCCCTGGCCATTAGGTCCAGTCGTGACCGACTCTGGGGTTGCGACACTCGTCTCGCTTTACTGGCCGAGGGAGCCGGCGTACAGCTTCCGGGTCATGTGGCCAGCAGGACTAAGCCGCTTCTGGCGAACCAGAGCAGCGCACGGAAATGCCGTTTACCTTCCCGCCGGAGCGGTACCTATTTATCTACTTGCACTTTGACCTGCTTTCGAACTGTTAGGTTGGCAGGAGCAGGGACTGAACAACGGGAGCTCACCCCGTCGCAGGGATTCGAACCGCCGACCTTTTGATCGGCAAGTCCTAGGCTCTGTGGTTTAACCCACAGCGCCACCCGCGTCCCTTTTGAACTCTTTACTTACTTACTTACTTACTTACTTACTTACTTACTTATTATTGATTGAATTTATATACCGCCCTATACCCAGGGGTCTCAGGGTGGTTCACGGAATAAAATCAAGAAATAAAACCACAAAATACCTAATGAAAATTAAAAAAAAACCAACCCAATAACCCCCCCTCAAAAAACAACAACACCCAAATTTTGAAAGGGCATAGGATGTCAATCAAATCAACCAAAGGCCTGGTTAAAAAGGAACATTTTTGCCTGGCGCCTAAAGGCAAAATGTCAGGCAAACTTCCCTGGGGAGAGCATTCCACAGACAGGGAGCCACTGCAGATAAGGCCCCGTTCTTGTGTTGCCGCCCTCTGGACTTCTCGAGGAGGAGGCACACAAAGGAGGGCCTCGGAAGATGATCTCAGGGTCTGGGTAGGTTCCTATGGAAAGAGGCTGTGCTTGAGGTATTGCGGTCCTGAGTCAAGATTCGAACTCTTCCCCACCGCAGGATGACGTTTGAAGACTTCTGCAGGTACTTCACCGACATCATCAAGTGCCGTCTCATCAACACGTCGTACCTGAGCATCCATAAGACCTGGGAGGAGGTGGTCTTGCGGGGGGCCTGGACCAAGCACGAAGACCCCTTGAAGAACCGCTGCGGGGGCTGCGTCAACAACAGGGACACCTTCCTGCAGAACCCACAGGTGAGGCAGCAGCGAGCGGCAGGTGAGAGGCGGAGCAAGGTGTTCCCAAGGGGGCAATGCATGTCTCTGCCACTGAGACTACCTTCCGCTGTCTGCATCTGGACTCAAAAACCTGGGGAAACTGGCACTGAGCAGGTTACTACTACTACTACTAATAATAATAATAATAATAATTTATTATTTATTATTTATACCCCACCCATCTGGCTGGGTTTCCCCAGCCACTCTGGGCGGCTTCCAACAAAACACTAAAATACAATAACCTATTAAACATTAAAAGCTTCCCCAAACAGGACTGCCTTCAGATGTCTTCTAAAAGTTTGGTAGTTATTTTTCTCTTTGACATCTGGTGGGAGGGCGTTCCACAGGGCGGGTGCCACTACCGAGAAGGCCCTCTGCCTGGTTCCCTGTAACTTGGCTTCTTGCAGCGAGGGAACCACCAGAAGGCCTTCAGAGTTGGACCTCAGTTTCCAGGCAGAATGATGGAGGTGGAGACACTCCTTCAGGTATACTGGACAGAGGCCATTTAGGGCTTTAAAGGTCAGCACCAACACTTTGAATTGTGCTCGGAAACGTACTGGGAGCCAATGTAGGTCTTTCAAGACTGGTGTTATATGGTCTCGGCGGCCGCTCCCAGTCCCCAGTCTAGCTGCCGCATTCTGGATTAGTTGTAGTTTCTGGGTCACCTTCAAAGGTAGCCCCACATAGAGCGCATTGCAGTAGTCTAAGCAAGAGATAACCAGAGCATGCACCACTCTGGGGAGACAGTCCGTGGGCAGGGAGGGTCTCATCCTGTGTACCAGATGGAGCTGGTAAACAGCTGCCCTGGACACAGAATTGACCTGTGCCTCCATGGACAGCTGTGAGTCCAAAATGACTCCCAGGCTGCGCACCTGGTCCTTCAGGGGCAACGTTGCCCCATTCAGGACCAGGGAGTCCTCCACACCTGCCCGCCTCCTGTCCCCCAAGAACAGTACTTCTGTCTTGTCAGGATTCAACCTCAATCTGTATAGATTAAGTTTGTAGAGGAAAAAATTAACCGTATTTAGAACATTAAGGATGAGATATATAAGATGCAATGTAAATAAGAACTCTAAGACTAAGAAATGATGGGTAGTGAGAGAGGGAAGTCACATGGATATATTATTATGTAGTATTCTATAATTTTATTTTATTGTATAATTCTAGTTGTTTTAACCTTCTGGTCACTAATTCTGGTCTCCCTGCTCTAATTCTGGCTTGCTTTTAGATTGATTGTATCTTGCTTTTATAATTTTGTATTTTAACTATTTTAAACCGCTGGTCTATGACCATAATAAACTGATTGGTGGGTGCTGAGAGTAGTATGGAAATCCTTTATTCCCATCGCAGAGCTACAGTTCCCAGAGTCCCTTTGGAAGGGCGGATTGGCTGTGAAACTACCCTAGGGATCGCAAATCTGGGAGGGAAACAGGAGTCTTCTAACAGCTCTCAGCTTATTAGAAAGTTCAGGCGTAGACAAACTCAGCCCTCCAGATGTTTTGGGACTACAACTCCCATCATCCCTGTTAGCTAGGGATGATGGGAGTTGTAGTCCCAAAACATCTGGAGCGCTGAGTTTGCCTATGCTTGGTACAGGGACTGAGAGACTGGTGTGGGAAAATGATTGCTTGTGCATAAGAGCATGAGCAAAGTTCTTATTATTGCAGGGTGCTTTCATAGCTAAAAGCATCCTTGGAGCGTGATCAACGCGTGGACAGCTCATGCTGTCCTAATGATTGGCCGATGTAAGCATAGCCTGATCGGCTACGTGGCCTGGTGTGATGGCATGGCACTGTCCTTATCTGCTGGCTTAGAAAAAGTTGCTTTCCTTGTATTTTGTATCTTTCGGACTTTACACAATAAAGGCTGTGCTGCAGCAGCGCTAAAGCAGCCAGAATTCTTCAACCCATCTCTGTGTGAGACTGATTCTTACTGATGGCGAGCAGGTTCTCGTCAGACTGGGGCCAGCTTAAGCAAGGAACGTGAGAACAGGAACGTGGATGCACCGGACCATAGGAGAGGGAGAACAGGAAAAAAAAATGTTCTTTCTTGTTCTCTCCCTCTAAAAGAAGGTGTGTTCAAGTTCAGCTTGTGGGGCTGGCGGAGGGGGGAAGCGCTGCTTCCCCCCCCCCCCCAGCCTCAAAGATCCCTGAAGCCTTTGGAGCGCAGCACCCCGCTGCCCTACAGAGGCTTTCCGCACAGCCATCCCCAAGCTAGAACAGCGAGACGGAGCGCTCCGCAGCTTTGGGCTTAGCCGCGCAGCTTGCATTCGCTCTATAGGACGCACACACATTTCCCCTTAATTTTTGGAGGGGGAAAAGTGTGTCCTATAGAGCGAAAAATACGGTACCCACACAGGCTGGCAGCAGCTCTCTCCAGGGTTTCAGGCCGGAGATCTATGCCAGCCGTGCCTAGAGATCCCAGGGATTGAACCTGGCACGTTCCGCATGCCAAGCGACTGCTCTGCCACTGAGCTACAACCCTTTTCCGGAGCTCAGGCGAGGTAGAGACGGGGAAATGGCCTGAAGCCTCCGTCGAACCGGGAATTCCCAGATTTGTAGCTCAGCCTCTGGCCAAGAAGGCACACCAAAGAACGGTGGGCACTAGAGCTTGGCTTGGAGGTTGCCAACCAAGTGCTCCACACACACACACACAAAAATAAATTTGTCTCATTTTCCATTGCTTTTCTTTTCCTGCCCAGTACGTTTTTGACGTGAAGAAAACGGAAGACGAAGTGCTCATTTGCATCCAGCAGAAGCCCAAACAGACCAATCGGAAGGAGGGAAAGGGGGAGAACCTGGCGATCGGATTCGACATCTATAAGGTCAGAAGTGTGTGTTTGTGTGAACCGCTGTTTCTGCTTCTTGCTTCTCACCCAACGGGGCAATGCATGTCTCTGCCACTGAGACTACCTTCCTCTGTCTGCATCTGGACTCAAAAACCTGGGGAAGCTGGCACTGAGCAGGTTACTAATAATAATAAATATTATTACTATTATTACTATTATTATTATTATTAATTTATTTATTTATACCCGACCCATCTGGCTGGGTTTCCCCAGCCACTCTGGGCGTCTTCCAACTGAATACAGTGGTACCTCGGTTTACATACGCTTCAGGTTACACACTCTAACCGCTAACCCAGAAATAGTGCTTCAGGTTAAGAACTTTGCTTCAGGATAAGAACAGAAATCGTGCTCCAGTGGCGCAGTGGCAGCGGGAAGCCCCATTAGCTAAAGTGGTGCTTCAGGTTAAGAACAGTTTCAGGTTAAGAACGGACCTCCAGAACGAATTAAGTACTTAACCCGAGGTAAAGGGGCCCCTAACCATTAGGTCCAGTCGTGACCAACTCTGGGGTTGCGGCGCTCATCTCGCTTTATTGGCTGAGGGAGCCGGCATTTGTCCACAGACAGCTTCCGGGTCATGTGGCCAGCATGACTAAGCCGCTTCTGGAGAACCAGAGCAGCGCACGGAAATGTGGAACCCAAGGTACCCCTGTATTAAAAACAATACAACATCAGACATTATAAATTTCCCTAAACAAGGCCGCCTTCAGTTGTCTTTTAAAAGTAAAATAGTTATTTATTGCCTTGACATCTGCTGGGAGGGCGTTCCACAGGGCAAGTGCCACCACCGAGTAGGCCCTCTGCCTGGTTTCTTGTAACTTGGCTTCTCGCAGTGAGGGAACCGCCGGAAGGCCCTTGGCGCTGAACCTCAGTTTCTGGGCTGAACGATGGGGGTGGAGACGCTCCTTCAGGTATACAGGACCGAAGCCATTTAGGGCTTTAAAGGTCAGCACCAACACTTTGAATTATGCTCGGAAATGTACTGGGAGCCAATGAAGATCTTTCAGGACCGGTGTTATATGGTCCTGGCGGCTACTCCCAGTCCCCAGTCTCATTGCCGCATTCTGGATTAATTGCAGTTTCCAGGTTAGCTTCAAAGGTAGCCCCACAGAGAGCACATTGCAGTAGTCCAAGCAGGAGATAACCAGAGCATGCACCACTCTGGCGAGACGGTCCGTGGGCAGACAGGGTCTCAGCCTGCGTACCAGGTGGAGCTGGTAAACAGCTGCCCTGGACACAGAATTAACCTGCGCCTCCATGGACAGCTGTGAGTTAGAGACGCATGGAGGCATTGCTTTCTGTTCTGCTCTACGTTCGTTGCCCGCAGCGCTGTTTCTACTCTCCTGCGGTTCTGCTGCTGAAATTGCATCATTATTCTTGCTATCTTCCGCAGCGACTTTACGTGGCTAGCATATGTTGCACCAGTTACGTTTTCGTTACGCTTTTTCGCTCTGTTTGTTTTGGCGCAGAGCAACCGCCATGCAAATGTGGGTGGGGGGTTTGGAAACATAATCGAATAGGTGTGGTTTGCTGACTGAAAGCAACAGTGGCAGCAAATGCCAATCATATTGGCTGGATTGATACCCGTTCCGCACACAAGGTGAAAAAGCAAACACCAGCAATTTCTACTCCTGTGTCTGTTTCTATCGTAACACCCCCTGAAATATACTCGGAGTCGAGAGTGGATTTAATGCTCTTTATTCAGCTCATAGTAGTGAGGAATGGAAGTTCCCCCAGAATGTCTGCTTTATATACATTATTTACACAATGGGCCCCACGTGATTGGCTAATTCCGGGATTCACCTGTAGGCCAATCAGGTTGCGGATTCACTTCCACCTGGAGTTGGATTGGGTGGCTCCTGCGGACCAATCAGACTGCTGCATTCTGCATCCTATTGTTCTAGGACCAATCAGACTGCTGCATTCTGCATCCTATTGTTCTAGGACCAATCAGACTGCTGCATTCTGCATCCTATTGTTCTAGGACCAATCAGACTGCTGCATTCTGCATCCTATTGTTCTAGGACCAATCAGACTGCTGCATTCTGCATCCTATTGTTCTAGGACCAATCAGACTGCTGCATTCTGCATCCTATTGTTCTAGGACCAATCAGACTGCTGCATTCTGCATCCTATGCAACTCAGTACATAACACCCCTACTCGCAATATTGTGGACTCGGAAGAAATGATTCAGAAGCTTGAACGCCTTTCTGACTTTTGCTTTTAAAAGCTTTTTGTGGAGGTAGAGCCCAGAAGTTGTAACTAGTAGCCATCGACAGCCCTCTCCTCCAGGAATTTGCCTGGTCCTCTTATCTTTCTTTTTTCCACAATTTACACACACACACACACACACACACACACACACACACACGAACATAAAAAAAGATGGGCTTATATTGGATATTCTTAGACTGAAATAATTGTTACGGTGTACATAATAAAAGAAATCGAAGATAACTATATAAATAGGTAAATATAATAAGCATCACAAAGAATAAATGACAAAAGATGGGAGAGCGAGGAAAGGAAAGGAAAAAAGAAAAAGAAAACCAAAGAGCAAACTGAAAAACTATTAAAAAATATAAATATCTATCAATCAACACAAAAAAAATTCCTTCCAGTAGCACCTTAAAGACCACCTAAGTTAGTTCTTGGTATGAGCTTTCGTGTGCATGCACACTTCTTCAGATACACTGAAACAGAAGTTTCCAGACCCTTCTATATAGTGAGAAGGTGGGGAGGGGTATTACTCAGAAGGGTGGTGGGAATGGGTGATTGGCAGATAGCTGTGATGAGCCTGTTGACGACTCTTAACGACTGCAATAGGTCTTACAGGAAAAAGCAAGGGGTGAGAAGGTGAAAAATGGCTTTGTCATGTATAATGAGATAAGAATCCAATGTCTTTGTTCAGACCAGGTCTCTCCATGGTTTTAAGTTTGGTGAAAAGTTGCAATTCAGCAGCTTCTCTTTCCAGTCTATTTCTGAAATTCCTTTGTAGTAAAACAGCTACTTTGAGATCTTGTATAGAATGTCCTGGGAGATTGAAGTGTTCTCCTACTGGTTTCTCTGTCTTGTGATTCCTGATGTCCGATTTATGTCCGTTTATTCTTTGGCGTAAGGTCTGGCCTGTTTGTCCAATATAGAGAGCTGAAGGACACTGTTGGCATTTGATGGCATACACAATGTTAGACGATGAGCAATTAAATAGTCCCGAGATGGTATGTGTGATGTTGTTGGGGCCAGTAATGGTGTTGTCCGGGTTATGTGGCAGCAAAGTTGGCATCCGGGTTTATTGCAGGCTCTGGTGCCAGTGTCCGTGTTAGGTCTGGCTGTAGTATTATTGTGGGTTAGGAGTTGTTTAAGATTGGGTGGCTGTCTGTAGGCAATGAAAGGTCTTCCTCCCAGATATCAATCAACAGTAAGCAGTGTTCAATATATTCAGATTTTTTGACTTCCGTCTACTCTTTGCAGTTTCAAGTCAACTACAGTATTACTCTTTTTAATCTATGTTTAATTATTTGTCCCCACCTTGGAGTATGAAATTATTCTTCTGTCTGTGAAATGAATCTAGACACAGCCAAGCATTATTTATTGGGAGCAAATTTTGTCAAATAATTTTTATGACATTCCCATTCTTCTTTAACCTTATCTACTGATTGTTAGATAAGGTCCTCTTTTAAAGCCACCTGGGTTGCCTCATGTGGCAGTGAGTTCCGTAGTTTCACACTCTTCTTCTTCTTCTTTCCTGTGCTTTATTCTGCCCAGGTGGAGCTGAATCGGACTTACCGCATGCACACCTTGCAGCCCAAGGTCGCCAGCTCCATCTACATCAATTCCCGCATCGTCTTCCTGAGGACCGACCTGAAGGAAGGGCGCTATGTCATCATCCCCACCACCTTCGAGGCCGGCCACGTGGGCGAGTTCCTCCTCAGGGTGTTCACAGATGTGCCTTCCGATTGCCAGTAAGCTGCTCTCCATGGAACGGAGGCTTCCTGTAGCCTTTTGATCCTGGCTGGGACCATATCTGCACCTGGCTGCCTGCCCACCCAGCCCTTAGTGGGACTCTGATAATAGAGGATGCTTGGAGTTTAGGGGCAAAGTCACTGATATCTCTCAGCTGTCTTCCCCCTCCTTTCCAAGGAACCAGGGTGGATTTGATTTAAATCAAATCGATTTAAATCACGGTTTAAATCACTGGTCAATATGACTTGATTTAAATCACCAGCCAGTAAGACTTGATTGATTGATTGATTGATTGATTGATTGATTACAGAAAGTGGACTTAAATCAAATCAGTTTAAATCACGGTTTAAATCACTGGTCAATATGACTTGATTTAAATCACCAGCCAGTAAGACTTGATTGATTGATTGATTGATTGATTGATTACAGAAAGTGGACTTAAATCAAATCAGTTTAAATCACGGTTTAAATCACTGGTCAATATGACTTGATTTAAATCACCAGTCAGTAAGAATTTATTTATTTATTTATTTATTTATGAAAGTGGACTTAAATCAAATCGATTTAAATCACTAGTCAGTAAGACTTGATTTAAATCTTCTTCTTTTTTATAATCTTAATATTTACAACCAGATGAAGGTTTCGTTTGTGGAATAATAAATTTTCAGACTAGATGTAAATCATTTTTTTTTATAATCTTAATATTTACAATTACAGTATTTTGGAATAATTTTCAGACTTGATTTAAATCATTTTTTTTTAATAATCTTAATATTTACCACCAGATAAAGGGTTCGTTTCTGGAATAATAAATTTTCAGACTTGATTTAAATCACTAGTCAGTAAGACTTGATTTAAATCATATTTTTTTTATCGAAAGACTCATTCTTGCTGGTATAATCTTAATATTTGCAACCAGATGAAGGTTTCGTTTTTGGAATAATAAATTTTCAGAGTAGTTTTTACGGTTTTATTGAAAATTACTGATTTAGTTATACTGTTAGAAACACAAAGACAGGCAATTATGAAATGGTTGTTTCTATTTGGACAACTTTTCTGCTGTGCTTGATTGGAAGGAGAAAAATAATCATTTCCTTAATAACAATTTAAACAACTTATTTAACTAAAACAAATTATAGCATCTGTATCCATGTTTGTTAACTGATGTGGTTAAACAATTTTTTTCAAAAAGAATACTTAGACTGAGTTTTGGCACACATGAAAAACTTAAAAACAAACCCTTATTTCCTGATGAATAGCCTATAATGTAACTTAAATAGAAAACTATCTTTAGAAAGATTTTTCCCTCCAAAAGCATTTTATTTTAAAAATCTGAATTAAATAAAAAAAAAATCTGATTTAATTTCTTTAAAAATCCAATGTTTATTGATTTTTCTTTTTAAAAATCATTGATTTTTATCCACCCTGTAGGGAGCTGACGCTGGATGAGCCCCCGCACACCTGTTGGAGCGGGATGTGTGGCTACCCGCAGATGGTGTCGCAAGTCCACGTCGTCTCGGCTTCCGGGCTGAAGAATCAGGATTCGCAAGAAGGTGCAGGGCCCCGATCCCACCCCATTTCCAACCACACCCACGCGTCACGCCCAAAATCTGCAGGGGGAGGAGGGGGAGGAGAGGGGGCACAGCTGTCAACTTTTCCCTTTTCTTGCGAGGAATCCTATTCGGAATAAGGGAATTTCCCTTGGAAAAAGGGAAACGTTGACAGCTAGGAGAGGGGGAGAGTCGCTTCCAAAGAGCAGGGGAGCTTTGGGCTGCTGACAAACCGGCCTCGGGGCTTCAACAACCGTTGTTGTCATTTTAATTCAGGCGCAGACCCCTACGTGATCATTAAATGTGAAGGCGAGAAGATCCGTTCGCCGGTGGTGAAAAGCACTGTGACGCCAGAGTTTGACGTGAAAGGCCTGTTCTACCGCAAGAAGCCTGGGCAGCCCATTGTCATTCAGGTGAGGTTTCCTTTATCAAAGGATCATAGTACTATAGCAGACACATCCAACAGGTAAATCGTGATCTACTGGTAGATCACTGGACGCCTGCGGTAGATCACTGGCTCCCCTAAAAGAAGATTTCATTTAACTGTGAAAATAAATCATGCATTCTTTGAAGGTGTTTTCAAACACATTCACCCTCACTTATTCCGGCTCGGTACAGAGCTCGCATTAGAGTAATTTTACTGCCAGCAGTATCTCTAATGTGTATCGCTCTCAGTGCTTTCCAAATCTCACTTGCTGTTTCAAGGTTACGCACCTGAGATAACTGAGACTTCTCTTTTTTATATATAAATATTTATTAGAGTTTTTAATAAAAGAAATACAAAAGTAATAAACAGCATTGCTTTGTTTTTACAAAATTTCATAACATCTTTAGACTTCCTCACGTCCCCCGCTCCCACTTACATCATTAATAAATTTTTTCAAGCAAATTATCATCTTATTTGCAGTTTTATAATCACTCATTTAAATACAATATAATAGTTCTCCTACAGATTTTGTTTCTCTTAATCTCACTTATCATCAAATTCTAATCCAGTTTAGTGATGGCCAATTATTTAAAACCAAGCATCCTTCTTAACATTCCACTAAATCACAATGTTTCTGTAGGTAAATCTTAAATTTTTTCCAATCTTCTTCGATCCTTTCTTCTCCCAAGTCTCGAAGATAACTGAGACTTCTCTAAACTCAGAATTAGATTGGCATAGGCTTTGTCCTCCAGTCTTTGGTCGGCTTCGTCAACTTCTTCATCCTCGTCTTTTACAGGAGGGTTAACAATAATAGTCCAACACTGTTCTTTCTTTAACAATGGCCACATCTGTAAATTCCATGACATATAATTGGATTCTCCCAGTTTCTCTACTGGAAAATATGAAGCTCCCCCTTGAGCTCCAGCTCCAAGTCCAGCCATACCTCCACCCAGCTTTCAGCTTTCCACTCAGTCTTTACTCACACGTGGCTTGAAGAATTGTTTGCCTCCCGGTCTCAAATAGACACTCCCTACCAGAGCCTTCACACAGCCAGCTGCTTGAGAAACGCTGAGTCGCTTCCAGTCTCTGGGTCCTTTTCCATGCTCCGTCTCTGCCCACTGAGGACTGGGCCCATAACCTGTTGTTATTTGTTGCTTACTCGTTTAGTCGTGTCCGACTCTTTGTGACCCCCTGGACCAGAGCATGCCATGCACTCCTGTCTTCCACTGCCTCCTGCAGTTTGGTCAAACTCATGTTTGTAGCTTAGAGAACACTGTCCAACCATCTCGTCCTCTGTCGTCCCCTTCTCCTTGTGCCCTCCATCTTTCCCAACATCAGGGTCTTTTCCAGGGAGTCTTCTCTTCTCACGAGGTGGCCAAAGTATTGGAGCGGCTGTTCTTTTTATCACAGCCTAACCATGTGCAGGGACATGGGTGGCGCTGTGGGTTAAACCACAGAGCCTAGGACTTGCCGATCAGAAGGTCGCGGTTCGAATCCCCGTGATGGGGTGAGCTCCCGCTGCTCGGTCCCTGCTCCTGCCCACCTTGCAGTTCAAAAGCGCGCCAAAGTGCAAGTAGATAAATAGGTACCACTCTGGTGGGGAGGTAAACAGCGTTTCCGTGCGCTGCTCTGGTTCGCCAGAAGTGGCTTAAGTCATGCTGGCCACATGACCTGGAAGCTGTACGCCGGCTCCCTCGGCCAGTAAAGCGAGATGAGCGCTGCAACCCCGGAGTCGGCCACGACTGGACCTAATGGTCAGGGGTCCCTTTACCTTTAACCATGTGCAGCTTTTCTCTTCAATCATGAGGACTAGATGCTTAGTTTTTTAGATTTTGGTTGGTCGGGGTCTGCTAGGTCCACCATGGATGCTCACAGCCCTGGTCTGTGGGCGCGTTCCTTCTCTGATTGTCCACCAACTTCTGCTTCTCTCCCTCCAGGTCTGGGACCATAACCTAATCAGCGATACCTTTCTGGGCCAGGTGAGCCTTGCAGGTGACCCCAACAACCTCCTGTCGATGCACATCCTCCACCTGGAGGACAAAGGCAGCAAACGCGTCAATGAGCTTCCGGGGACCCTCAAGGTGCAGTTGCTCACCAGCAACGTCCTCACCAACATCTAAAAGAAGAACGGTTCCCTTCGTGCCATCTGTACATCCGATCTCGCAATATACAGCATATATCTATATCTGTACCTGCATCGTGTACTGTGCATGCCTTCACTTTTAAAAGGGGACCAGCGCGTTCGGTTTTGTTTTGTTTTGATTTGATTTTTATACAACGGTGCCTTTTCAAGAAGTGGGGGGGGGGGAGTGTTTTCAAATACAAGTCCCGGGCGTAATTTTACTGCCAGCTCTGGGCCTCTGGGCAGTATAAAGTAGTCCCACTCGGGGCTGTATGTTTACACAGAGAAATCTGTCTCTCATGCGCACATGCGTGGCTGGGGTTGGGCTTTGTACCCAGCCTGGGGAAAAAACTACATATTGCCAACCTGGGCGAAGGGCTCATTTCTTAATTCCCATATCCCCAAGGGTGCTGTCCCCAAAGGTGGGAAAAGGCAGGGAGTAGACGAGGCCTCGTTTGCTGGATGCTCAGGAAGAAACAACAGGAATTTGTCGCTTTGATGCTCCCTACAGTCACCAGTTGGGGCAGGCAAATTCTCTGCCCAGGACTTGCATCTGTGTTGTGATTTTGTAGCAGGCTGATAAAAGTCTGGAAAACCTCGTACTGAGGGCAAACATTGCTGTGCCCCTGATTTAGATTTCTCTTTTTCTTCCGAAAGAGATCAAGGCTCTAGACCTCATGGGTGCAAACGTGTGAGCGAAGCCAACTGAAATCTCAGAATGCCATATTTCCTGTAGCAGAAGGGTGGAGCTTTTAGTGGCTCATGGCCGTCGCACCCGTTGAGTAGCAAAAACCCAGAATGCAATTGCACAAAAATGAGAGGTGAATATTTAGCCAGAGATTCCGTGATTGCCAAAGGGTTGCAGAATTGGTTCAGGGTTTCAGATGCACAGCTACATAAGCATTGCCATTTCCTGGAAGATACTGAGCAAAAAGGGGGAGGTGGGTCTCATAAAGGGAATATAGAATGGTCTGGATATGCAAGACCTGTTGAAATGTCTCTGTGTGGGAGAGGGGCGGAAAGTTTTCGTATAAAATGCACAGCCTGGAGAAAGTGGACGGGGCGAAGTATTTCTTCCTCTCTTAAAACTTGGGGACAATTTGATGAAGATGGATGTAGAGAGATTCAGGCCAGGCAAAAGGAAGTATTTCACACAGTGCATAGTTGGAACTACGTGAGTCGCTATTACAAGGTAGCGGAGACACCCACTGACTTGGTGACTTGCACGTGACTTCCAATAAGCGTTGACCTTCCATTACCATTTACAGTTAACATAGCAAGCGGTGGTATGGCTCAGTGGTTAGAGCATCTTCTCTGCATGCGGAAGGTCTCGGGTTCAGTTCCCAGGCAGGGCTGAGAAATATCCCTGCCTGAAGCCCCAGAGAGCAGCTGCCAAGTCAGTGTTGACAATACTGATCTAGATAGACCTTCCCACGTTCCTATGCAGCTTTGGTCTCGCATACTGCAACCATATGGAAGGTGCCTGCTGTTGCTTTTAAACGGCATTGCACGTGCAGCAAAACCAGGGCAGTATTTGTCATGTATTTCCCATATAAGAGACACTCTCTGCTTGTAGAAAACTAGCCTCATGAGCAAGAAGGTCGCTATCTCCCTGATGTTCTGTGTGCTAGATTTCTATATGCAAGGAAGGTTTGATTTTGGTTTTTTAAAAAAGGTGATCATTTTGGAGAGCCTTAGCAAAACGCGTTTCCGGACTGAAATGGGAGGGAATTCCATCTGGAGAATTCAACCACAGATTTAATTCCAACTTGTGCATTTCAGGGTGGTGTGTTTGTGTGTGTGATGCGAATATTGCCCATAAGAAATAAGCCATAACATCAATAGGGCTTTCAATTTAATCTGTTTATCGGGACCAAAAATACCTTCAGATGTTTACTTTGGGGTTTGTTTGTTTGTTTGTTTTTAAATAAAAAGAACGGCTCAAATGTTTATTATTCTAGCCAAAACTTCCTTCGCTGTTTCCGCCCATTCTTTAGGGATATAAGAGTTGGGCTTTTGGTACTTGGAAGTTGTCATTTCTTAGTAAAACTGAGATTGTTTTCAGAGAGAGAATGGACAATCAGGATTGGGTGTGTGATTCATAGGTGATGTTTCTGATTTAAGGCCTGCTGGTTCCATCAGTTGTTTTTTGTACCTTTATGAAGTTTTATCACTCGCACTTTATCCAATAAATGCCCCGTGACGTGTATGAATGCAAACTGAGGAAATGTATTATTGAGAAGTCGCAATTTTAGAAAATGTTGAAATTGACTGGCTGTATGAGATTTGCAATTAAAAGCCAAAAATAATGGCTGAGTCTTATCAATAAATTACATGACTTTGAGTTTTCTTTCTTTCTTTCTTCCCCTCTGCACTTTCTCCAAGGTGTTGCATTCACACATCATTTTCACACGCACACGAGAAGGGTGTTTCACGATGGATGTGTGAATAGGGCTGAGCTAAAATCACCCCCTCAACTTTACAGCACTAGGTTCATGTAGATAGCCATGTTGGTCTGACACAGTCGAAATAAAAAAATAATAATAAAAGGTTTTAAATAATGTCCAGTAGCACCTTAGAGACCAGCTAAGTTTGTTCTGGGTATAAGCTTTCGTGTGCATGCACACCTCTTCAGATGCACTGAAACAGAAGTCACCAGACCCTTATACAGTGGTACCTCAGGTTACATACGCTTCAGGTTTCAGACTCCGCTAACCCAGAAATAGTGCTTCAGGTTAAGAACTTTGCTTCAGGATGAGAACAGAAATTGTGCTCTGGCGGTGCAGCGGCAGCAGGAGGCCCCATTAGCTAAAGTGGTGCTTCAGGTTAAGAACAGTTTCAGGTTAAGTATGAACCTCCAGAATGAATTAAGTACTTAACCTGAGGTACCACTGTATATAGTGGGAGGGTGGGGTGGGGTTTTTCTCAGGAGGGTAGTAGGAGATGGGTGATTGACTCAATGGACATGGTAAACCTCTTGACGACTGTTAACGACTGCAATTAGTCCTACAGGAAAAAGCAAGGGATAGTATGCAGATGACCAAAAATAGCTTTAGCACATGGGTAGGCAAACTAAGGGACGCGGGTGGCGCTGTGGGTTAAACCACAGAGCCGAGGACTTTCCAATCAGAAGCTCGGCGGTTCGAATCCCCCCAATGGGGTGAGTTCCCGTTGCTCAGTCCCTACTCCTGCCAACCTAGCAGTTTGAAAGCACGTCAGAGTACAAGTAGATAAATAGGTACAGCTCCGGTGGGAAGGTAAACAGCGTTTCCGTGCGCTGCTCTGGTTCGCCAGAAGCGGCTTAGTCATGCTGGCCACATGACCCGGAAGCTGTACACCTGCTCCCTCGGCCCATAAAGTGAGATGAGTGCCGCAACCCCAGAGTCGGTCACAACTGGACCTAATGGTCAGGGGTCCCTTTACTTTAGGCAAACTAAGGCCTGGGGGCCAGATCTGGCCCAATTACCTTCTAAATCCAGCCCACAGACAGTCCGGGAATCAGCCTTTTTTTACATGAGTAGAATGTGTCCTTTTATTTAAAATGCATCTCTGGAGTATTTGTGTGGCCTGCCTGGTGTTTTTACATGAGTAGAACACGTGCTTTTATTTAAAATGCACCTCTGGGTTATTTGTGGGGCATAGGAATTCATTCATTTCCCCCCCCTTCAAAATATAGTCCGGCCCCCCACAAGGTCTGAGGGACAGTGGACCGGCCCCCTGCTGAAAAAGTTTGCTGACCCCTGCTTTAGCATATGTAATGAGACAAGAATCTCATATCTCTATTCAACCAGGTCTCTCCTTAGTTTTCAGTTTAGTAATAAGTTGTAATTCAGCAACTTCTCTTTCAAGTCTATTCCTGAAATTCTTTTGTAATAAGACAGCTGCTTTGAGATCCTGTATTGAATGTCCTGGGAGATTGAAGTGTTCTCCTACTGGTTTCTCTGTCTTGTGATTCCCGATGTCAGATTTGTGTCCATTTATTTTTGGCATAGTAGGGTTTAGCCCTTTTGTCCAATATATGTAGCACTGTTTGCAAAGCAACAGAAAGCCCCTATCTGCATTTCCAATGATTCGGAGGTGGGCTTCAAACACCTGTAACAGCAACCATGCTCTCTTTCTTCTCAGCAAGAATAAAAGTCATAATTTAAAATGGTTAACGAGCCCAACCGTTGCAGTCAATCACAATTTGTAGTTTCTCCCACTTCTGCCCACACCGTGGAGCTATTGTGCTTGGAATATTGCTTCTTGAGAGGAGATGGTTCTGTTTTTGTTTAGCATTTGCGATCGCTTTGCTCTGAGCCCAACACTGGCCTTCTTCCTTGTCCGAATGCAGATCTAACAGCAGCTGAAAAGTCTTCATTTTATTTTTATTTTTAAAAATTTTCAAGAAAAGAAAAAGAAACAAAGAACAATACATAACACTGCAAACACATTTATGTACATGTTTTCCAAAATGCAGACCAAAAAAAAGACAAAAGACAAAAGAAAAGAAAAAAATACTTTTCATAACCAATATTACCAAATTCATGCTTCAAACATGACAATATGTAAATCCTGGTTAAAATATTACAAAAGACTTCCACCGCATTCACCACATGTCTCTTAGTTATCTTGCTCACCTTTACATCTGTTCTTCAATCATTTCTCTTCCTTCGGTTCTTTCATAATCCATCAAATCTTTATGTTCTCCATATTCTCCACAAGGTTAGTCTAAGCACAACCAAACTTTCGTATTTGAGCCCTGCTTGTATAGATATTCATTTAAGCATTCCCATTGTTTCTGTATTATAGTTTGGGGTTTATGCCTTATTAAATCTGTCAATTTTGCTAACTCCAGGTACTCACATAGTTTACTTAACCATTCCCCTTTTGTTGGGATTTCCTTTTCTTTCCAATGACTGTCTACCAACCTTCTCGCTGCTGTTGTTGCATACAGAAAGATGTTAATTTTGTCTTTGGGGATATCCTTACTGAAAAGTCAGAAGGGATGGACGATTTAGGCGACAACTACAGTGCTATGTCGAAACACTGCTTGTCTTGCTAAATCTCTTTTCCTCCGATACTTCCACCTGACAAAGGACTTCCCAAATTAATCTGGATCATTTCAATTTAGGAACCGGTGCAACTTTCGGCACCGATCCTAATCATGTTTAGCACATCCTGGGTAGGGATTGGTTTTCTCGTTTCCCCTTTTCCCAGTCTTAAACTCAGCACACATTTCTGCAACAAACTGCGGTTTAAAGATTCTACATAATGAAAATTTGCCCGCAATTTCGTGTGAATTTCTCCGAATAAACCCATTTTTTTTGTATGCAGTTTTGACTAACATACCCATTTGTGCAAGGGACGTGGGTGGCACAGTGGGTTAAACCACAGAGCCTAGGACTTGCCGATCAGAAGGTCAGCAGTTCGAATCCCCACAACGGGGTGAGCTCCTGTTGCTTGGTCTATGCTCCTGCCAACCTAGCAGTTCGAAAGCACGTCAAAGTGCAAGTAGATAAATAGGTACCATTCCGGCAGGAAGGTAAACGGCGTTTCCGTGCGCTGCTCCGGTTTGCCAGAAGTGGCTTAGTCATGCTGGTCACATGACCCGGAAGCTGTATGCCGGCTCCCTCGGCCAGTTTTAAAAAAAACAAATAATAAATAGAATAGCTGTAGTGCTTCCCTTTTTTGAGGGGAGTGTAGGATATGTCCTTTTTATTGTAGGGTTGGATGATTATTTTTTGTTGCTGTTTTGTATATAGGGGTTTGTTTGTTTTTTGGCCTTTGTTTTCCGTCAGTTTTGTTCCTTCACATATTATCCCATTTTGCGAATTCCACTTGGGACAAACAAAGGCAGCAAATGAGTGCCATAAATAAGGATTTGTTTATTTCTGTTCATGAATCGCTTCCCGTGAAAGGTCTCAGAGCGATTTCACAGTAAAGTTGTTGGCAATAAAAGCAATGACTCAATTTCATTTCTAAAAACAATTACAACATTTCATTTTTTTTGGGGGGGGGACACACTTCTATTTACATTTATCTATTTATACTTTTCACGTTTATACATTTCACTGATTTTATACATTTCAATAATTTCACGATCGCATTGACATTTCCAAACTTGTCTTCATTCCCCCTCTTTCTACGGTTCCTTAAATTCATGTTTGATATCTTCTGCATATCCAAATTAACTTAATTTACTCATCTTCTTCAAAAATATACTCTTATGATGCTGCATGTTATTACGATAATCCTGCCAATGTTTTTTATCTGTTTATAATTGATCTGTAAATTTTCAATAAACCACTTCCATTCTTTCGTGTAAAAAAATCTGTTATCCTGATTTCTTATTCTTCCGGTAAGTTCCACCATTTCTGTATATTCCATAAAGTGCGGGGGGCGGCACTTCTTTATATGAAAAGAATTTAAAATCTAATACTGATTCAGACTAGGATATCAATGGTATTAATAAATAATAAGTAAAACAAGAAAAATTCCTTCCAGTAGCACCTTAAAGACCAACCTTAAAGACCACTCAGAAGGGTGGTGGGAATGGGTGATTGGCAGATAGCTGTGATGAGCCTGTTGACGACTCTTAACGACTGCAATAGGTCTTACAGGAAAAAGCAAGGGGTGAGAAGGTGAAAAGTGGCTTTGTCATGTATAATGAGATAAGAATCCAATGTCTTTGTTCAGACCAGGTCTCTCCATGGTTTTAAGTTTGGTAATAAGTTGCAAATCAGCAGCTTCTCTTTCCAGTCTATTTCTGAAATTCCTTTGTAGTAAAACAGCTACTTTGAGATCTTGTATAGAATGTCCTGGGAGATTGAAGTGTTCTCCTACTGGTTTCTCACATCCAAGAACAGATTCTCACAAACACACCAACAGAACCTCGACCAATCACAGCTATCTGCCAATCACCCATTCCCACCACCCTTCTGAGTAATACCCCTCCCCACCTTCTCACTATATAGAAGGGTCTGGTGACTTCTGTTTCAGTGTATCTGAAGAAGTGTGCATGCACACGAAAGCTCATACCAAGAACTAACTTAGTTGGTCTTTAAAGTGCTACTGGAAGGAATTTTTTTTGTTTTGACTATGGCAGACCAACACGGCTACCTATCTGTAACAAGTAAAACAAGAGCCCACCTGGGTCAGGCCAAGGACCCATCCAGTCTAGCATCATCTTCTCACAGTGGCCAAACAGTTGCCTTTGAGAAACTAGCAACCAGGATTCGAACACAAGAGCATCTCTCCCCTGCTGAAGTTTCCAGCAATTGGGATTCAGAATTATTGCTGCCTCTGTGGAGGCAGAGCTTCTTTCTTCTTCTTCGGCGATCCCTCGTAGCCGAGTAAGATAGTCTACCATAAACACGGTTTTAACAATGAGTCCATAAGTGACTGTGGAGGCCAATTCTGGATCCACACGTCCTTCCACAGTGGGGACATTGGTTTCCGGGCGGGAGTTGATCACGGTGTGGATTTGCCAAGCGTGCCTTCCTCTTAGCACGTTTCTCCCTTGCGTCCTGAGTTCGAGTGTCTTCAAAGCCCATGACACCTTTGGCAAAGGCTGTTCTCCAACTGGAGCGCTCGCAGGCCAGTGTTTCCCAGTTGTCGGTGTTTATACTACATTTTTTAAGATTTGCCTTGAGACAGTCTTTAAACCTCTTTTGTTGACCACCAGCATTATGCTTTCCATTTTTAAGTTTGGAACAGAGTACAGTGGTACCTTGGGTTACATATGCTTCAGGTTCCATATGCTTTAGGTTACAGACTTCGCTAACCCAAAAATATTACTTTGGGTTAAGAACTTTGATTCAGGATGAGAACAGAGAACAGTCGGTGCGGCGGCAGCAGGAGGCCCCATTAGCTAAAGTGGTGCTTCAGGTTAAGAACAGTTTCAGGTTAAGAACGGGCCTCCGGAACGAATTAAGTACTTAACCAGAGGTACCACTGTACATGGTTCTCTGCCCCTCCCCTGCGTTTCATCCTCACAACAGCCCTGTGAGGTAGGTTAGGTTGAGAGGCAGGGACTTGATTCCCAGTGAGTCAGTCCCCCAGTGAGCTTTGTCGCCGAGTGAGGATTCGAATCCTTCTCTCCCAGGTCCCAGTCCAACACTCCAACCATTACGCCACACTGGCTCTCCAAAAAACCAGCATCTTAAACCAATATCGCTACCCTAAAACCACCTCTTTCGCAAGTAGCAAGAATTGCTCTCTCTCTCTAACAGCTATTAACGGAAATGGATAACCAATTAAAATTGAAAGAATTTAAAGAAGTAAAAGGAAAGGTAACAGATTGGTTACAATATTTTCAATTAAATGAAGTTTTTAAGAACGAAAAAAAGAAAGGATTTACATATTTAACACCGGTTAAATTGGCAAAAATGTATAAAACAAGAGAAAACAAGTGTTGGAAGTGTAAAGAAGCAGAAAGTACATTTTATCATATGTGGTGGCAATGCAAGGTTATTAAATTTTTCTGGGAAATGATCTATAATGAATTGAGAAAAATGTTTAAAACGACCTTTGTCAAAAATCCAGAAGCTTTTTTATTAGGTATCACAGGAATGGATAGTATACCTAAAGAATATAAGAATCTGTTCGTGGACGCTACAATGGCCGCATGGATATTGGTAGCCCAACACTGGAACGAAGAACAAGTCCCCACGAAAGAAGATTGGCAAATCAAATTAATGGGGTATGCTGAAATGGCCAAATTAACTAGGAAACTTAGAAATGACAACAAATATATATATATATATATAAATGGACAATGTTTATTGCATATGTACCAAAGCATTGTAAAGAAGTTAATACATTAGCAGGATTTTTAAAACACTTGTAAGATTGTGGAGGATGTTTAAATTTGGAGATAATCAGAGATGGAGACTTTATTGACGTGCATAAATTAAGATAACACAAAGGAATCAGGGGAGGGAAGTTGAAGGGGTTCAAGTAATCCCAAAATGTGGATTTAATACAGTGCGAATACCGCAGAATGCCGCAGCGAGACTCCTTACGGGGTCTTTGCTGCAAGATCACATTCACCCGGTGCTATACCAGCTGCACTGGCTCCCAGTGGAGTACAGGATCAGGTTTAAGGTGCTGGTTTTAACCTTTAAAGCCCTATACGGCCTAGGACCCTCGTACCTACGGGACCGCCTCTCCTGGTATGTCCCACAGAGGAACTTACGGTCTTCAAACAAAAACATCTTGAAGGTCCCAGGCCACAGAGAGGTTAGGCTGGCCTCAACTAGAGCCAGGGCTTTTTCGGCTGTGGCTCCAATCTGGTGGAACGCTCTGTCACAAGAAACAAGGGCCCTGCGGGACGTGACATCTTTCCACAGGGCCTGCAAGACAGAGCTGTTCCACCAGGCCTTTGGTCAGGGCACAGCCCGACTCCCTCCTTTGGCAATCTGCACAGAATTTTTGCTTAATGGTTGCCATCAATTTGATTTTAATTAATTTTTATAATGAAATGTTTTTAGAATGTTTTATTTTATGCATTATTTTTATTTTATGCATTATTTTATTGTTGTTAGCCGCCCTGAGCCCGGCTTCGGCTGGGGAGGGCGGGATATAAATAAAATTTATTGTTGTTGTTGTTGTTGTTGTTGTTGTTGTTGTTTGAAATCAGGCCCTGCCCAATGAGTTTCCAATGAACCTCTGTCTGGCCACTGCGAGACCAGGACCCTGAGCTGGATAGCCCTTTGCCCTGATCCAGATTGCATGCTCATAAGTGGGTTTTCCCTCCTCTCTGCACCTCCAGCAGCACTTGTTGGGAGATCAGTCACACCGTTGGGAAGGACCCAGGAGTCCTGGCAGGCTCATTTATGGAACCAGGAAACCTCATTGTCCAAAACTGCCAGGACGTGAGAAGGAGCAGGCTTTGCAAAAGTCGGCACCTAGCTTTTACTTTTCCCAAAAGAAGTTGGGTCGTGGAAACGGCGCTTGCGAGTCCGGCTCCTGCCCCCTTTCTTGTCTCGTTCGGTAATCTCTCTCTGCTCAGCTCCTCCTCCCGGCTAAGACGGATCAGTGTGCATGAATGGGAGGCTGTTGGAGTGAGTCAGGTACTGTGCAAAGCAGCTCTAGACAGCGAGCGAATGGGAAGCAAGCAGAGGGAGCTGCTGGAGAAGGGAAAACTGACAGCCAGGCGATGCACTCATTCGCCTTCTGAACTGAACTCTGCTTGCACCGAGATCTCGCTGAGAACTGGACTTTGGGTTTCTTTCAAGAGATGCCCATCAGCTGTGGACTCGAAGTTTCCATGCCCTGCTAAGGTAAGCTACTAGCAAACAGACCCAAGTCTAGAGCTGGCCAGTACAGTTCGTCTGGATTTTCATTTTAATTCATGGGGATTTTCTCAAAAGCCTCTTAGAGCTGCTGAGATTTCATCGCAGGCTTTCTCTTGTTCCCACAGACGGGCTGAGTGTTACGGTTGTTTCTCTTTGTGGGTGGTTGCTGTTGTTGTTGCCTTTGTGTGTATGTAGGGTGGGTGAGAGGACAGTCACTTACGGAAGTCTATCCAAAACAGCAAACAGATAAAAAGAAAAGCAAAAAAGAGATTTCTGTGGTCAAACAGGGAGATGTTTTACTGTTGCCTTCCCTGATCTAAGAGGCAGCCCCCCCATACCCAAAAAAACCCCTCTTGTAATTAGAGTTGTGGCTCAATTAAATACATTGTAGCTGAGTGATCAAATGAGTTTTAGTTAATCAATTGAGTCGTGTAACCACCAGATTTGCATGCAGGTGAAAGCAGCAGTTCTGAAACAAGATGTATATGGTGGTACCTCAGGTTAAGTATTTAATTCGTTCCAGAGGTCTGTTCTTAACCTGAAACTGTTCTTAACCTGAAGCACCACTTTAGCTAATGGGGTCTCCTGCAGCTGCCGCGCCGCCAGAGCACGATTTCTGTTCCTATTCTGAAGCAAAGTTCTTAACCTGAAGCACTATTTCTGGGTTAGCGGAGTCTGTAACCTGAAGCATATGTAACCTGAGGTACCACTGTACATTGTTTTTTAAGTGATGTATTGCCCTTAAGCATCAAAAAAAGGCATTGCCTCCTGTTTGAGGGGAAAGGAAAACTTCTAAAATCGTCCTTGCCGTCCACTTTTGGGGGGGATTTAATAAAACATGTCTGCTTCTTGGTTAATCAGAGACGCCTTTTTCACTGATTACGGCTGCAATCCTATACATAGACCTTCCCCATGGAACTCAACAAGGCTTTATTTTGAAAAGGCGTGTAGGGTTGCACGGCAATTTCTTTCAATTGGTTAACCAATTAAGCGATTAGACATTCCATTCCTGCTTGCAAAGTTGCTGTAGGAGAAGGCGGGCCACAACTTCTAGATTGTGAGAAGCATCCCATCATCTTCACTAAATTCTCTCCCTCCCACCCCACCCCAAGTGCCAGATTTACTTCTTAAATCTCACACTGCTTCATCAACATCCATAAAATTGATGTCACAAACAATAACTGGGTTGTTTGAGACACTGAGGTTGGGTTAGGAACAAAAAAGTGCCCAGTCTGTTGTTGCTGTAGACTTGCTTTCCATGGTGTTCGATGTTGGCTGAGACTCGAGATCTTGCAGAACATTTTAGGCTACCTTTGAATTGTTGCAACTGCAAACGCTCCCTTCCTCACTCGCCTGCAAAAAAACACACACAAAACAACAACAACAACACGAAGTGTTCTCTTTGCCCCACAGGTCTAGATCAATGGGGTTATGTCATGCAAGGGTAGATTTCGAACAAATTGGGAGAAGCCTTTTGAAAGCACTTTGATAAAGGGAACTGTTACCCGTGAGGGTTGAAGATCTTCAAGATGAGACTGGGTGGTAATCTGGTGGTGATCTGCTGCTGGATTTCCTACACTGAGCAAGGACTTGGATTAGATGGTCCTCCAATTCAATACCTTGTTTTTTTGCATTCAGATAGAGTAGAAGGGATCAGGCAGCAGTATCGCCATGTTTGTTTGTCTGCCACCCCCTCACAAAACTGTAGCCAGTGTGGCTCACAAGAGGCAATGATGGCCATCAATTTGGATGGCTTTAAAAGAGGATTGGACAAACGCATGAATGGTAAATGTACTGTAAAAGATAAAGACAACTATGGGGTGCGGTGCTCATGTTGCTTTCAGGCCGAGGCAGCCGGCATTTGTCCACAGACAGCTTTCCGGGTCATGTGGCCAGCATGACTAAACAGTTTCTGGTGCAACAGGACTCCGTGGTGGAAACCAGAGTGCATGGAAACGGCATTTACCTTCCCGCCACAGTGGTACCTATTTATCTACTTGCACTGGCCTGCTTTCAAAATGCTAGGTTGGCAGGAGCTGGGACAGAGTGATGGGAGCTCACCCCGTCGCGGGGATTTGAACCACCGACCTTCCGATTGGCAAGTCCAAGAGGCTGAGTGCTTTAGACCACAGCACCACCCGTGTCCGTAATTGAGGAGAACCTACTGGGTGTGTGGGTGGCAGGCAGGCCAACTCTAGGGAGAAACCTACCCACGTAACTCCTTCAGTTAGAAGAGAGGACTGTTTGACTAGGTAAAAAGGTAAAGATAAAGGACGCCTGAACGGTTAAGTCCAGTCAAAGGCGACTATGGAGTTGCAGCACTCATCTCGCTTTCAGGCCGAGGGAGCCGGCGTTTGTCCACAGACAGCTTTCCGGGTCGTGTGGCCAGCAAGACTAAACCGCTTCTGGTGCAACGGGACACCATGATGGAAACCAGAGTGCATGGAAACGCCTTTTACCTTCCTGCTGCAGTGGTACCTATTTATATACTTGCACTGGTGTGCTTTCGAAATGCTAGGTTGGCAGGAGCCAGGACAGAGCAACGGGAGCTCACCTTGTCACGGGGATTCAAACCTCCAACCTTCTGATTAGCAGGCCCAAGAGGCTCAGTGGTTTAGACCACAGCGCCACCCGCATCTCTTGCATGAAGATTGCACTATCGAAGCCTACTAGATACATTGGATATACTCTGCCATCAAAGTATGGATTTAAAAGAGGAAAGAGACAGATTCATGGAGAAATGACCATCTATGGCTACTAGTCACAGTGGTTATTGCTCTTCCTTCACAGCAGTTGCTGGAAACCACAGGAAGGGAGAGAGGGCTCCTGTGTCAGATCCTGCTGCTGTTTTCCCACAGGCATCTAGCTGGTTAGACTGAGAACAGGATCCTGGACTGGATGGGCTACCGGCCTGCTTAAGCAAACCTATTTTTATGTTCTTATCAAAAGAAGAACATAGAACAATAAAAAAAACCCAATATCGAGAACACTTAAATAACAATCGTCTTCTCAATCATTACAGAGAACAAATCCATAAAACATCATATAAAACATGGGTAGGCAAACTAAGGCCCGGGGGCCGGATGCGGCCCAATTGCCTTCTGAATCCGGCCTGCCGATGGTCTGGGAATCAGTGTGTTTTTACATGAGTAGAACGTGTCCTTTTATTTAAAATGCATCTCTGGGTTATTTGTGGAGCCTGCCTGGTGTTTTTACATGAGTAAAATGTGTGCTTTTATTTGAAATGCATCTCTGGGTCATTTGTGGAGTCTGCCTGGTGTTTTTACATGAGTAAAATGTGTGCTTTTATTTGAAATGCATCTCTGGGTCATTTGTGGGGCCTGCCTGGTGTTTTTACATGAGTAGAATGTGTGATTTTATTTAAAATGCATCTCTGGGTTATTTGTGGGGCCTGCCTGGTGTTTTTACATGAGTAGAATGTGTGCTTTTATTTAAAATTCATCTCTGGGTTATTTGTGGGGCCTGCCTGGTGTTTTTACATGAGTAGAATGTGTGCTTTTATTTAAAATTCATCTCTGGGTTATTTGTGGGGCATAGGAATTCATTCATTTTTTTCCCCTTCAAAATATAGTCCGGCCCCCCACAAGGTCTGAGGGACAGTGGACCAGCCCCCTGCTGAAAAGGTTTGCTGACCCCTGATATAAAAGAACACAAAGAAGCTGATCTAATTTAGCAACCTCAAACTAAACAGGAGAGAGAAGAATGCCCGATGCAGAAATAAAAGGGTGGTATACAAAGCGGGGGCCCGAGAAAGAGTCCCTATACCAAAAGGCATTGTGTGGCGAAACCCCTCCCCCCAAGAGAAATGAAGACACAGGACACAGTATTTCAGGTTAATGGGCATAAAAAGGCCACAACTTTATTGATTACAGGAATTGGAAGGTATTGGCCTTAGGCATTGGCTCCTATCGACTACCCGGCATGGCGACCGGGAAGGGTAATCCACAAGCCATGGGAGTCCTGTTGAAGTACACCAACTAGTATCCCACGGGTGTCACCGCTCGGGGGCGTGCCGGAGGCCCTTACCTCCCTGGGTTTCGGACGAGGCAACGCCCCCCGGAGTCCTCTACCGGACCACCCTTTTCATTGGGGGAAGGTGATGGCGCTTCCTTCCCCCTTCATTTGCATAACAATTACCCCTGCCAATGTCTAACCGCCAATACCGCGGAAGTTGTGACGTTTGCTACGAGGTAGGGAGAGAAAAAAACGGGCAGCAGGAACAGAAGCAAAGAGGGCGATCCCCGGGCGCCCTGGCCTTAAATGGGGCCAGGCCACGCCTCCCCTGTCCGCCAATTGGCAGGCCGGGTCACGGGCACGCCTGGGGATTCCCTCTTCTCACGGGGGCTAAAACCCGCCCCCGCGTGTGTGGGTAGGGGATGGCCCGCAACCCCCTCTCCTCTCGAGCTCGGAAGGGGCTTTTCCACAAAGAACATAAGAAGAGCTTGCTGGATCACACCACTGGCCCACCTGGTTCAGCATCCTGCTCTCAAAGGGTCCGACTGGATGCCTGGATTTGGGCACAAGAGCAACTCTCCCCTCCTGTTTCCAGCAACTGGTTTGCGGAAGCATCGCTGCCTCTAACTTCGCAGGTTAGCAGTCTTCAGTAGCCGACAGGCGTTCACCACAATTTACTTGCATGCACTGGGTGGTGGCTGCATCTATCGCCTGGCATCCTGGCGAATGGAACAGTTTTGGGTCTTCTGCAAGAGGGCCTTGAAATAAACCCAGAGCTTGGGTTCACTTGCCAGGAAGGAAGGAAGGAAGGAAGGAAGGAAGGAAGGAAGGAAGGAAGGAAGGAAGGAAGGAAGGAAGGAAGGAAGGAAGGAAGGAAGGAAGGAGAGAAAGAGAAAGAAGGAAGGAAGGAAGGAAGGAAGGAAGGAAGGAAGGAAGGAAGGAAGGAAGGAAGGAAGGAAGGAAGGAAGGAAGGATAGAGAGAAGGAAAGAAGGAAGGAAAGAGTGAGTGAGAGAGAGAAAGAGGTAAAGAAGGAAGGAAGAAGAGAGAGAGAGAGAGAGAGAGAGAGAGAGAGAGAGAGAGAGAGAGAGAGAGAGAGAGAGAAAGGAAGGAAGGAAGGAAGGAAGGAAGGAAGGAAGGAAGGAAGGAAGGAAGGAAGGAAGGAAAGATTCTCAGGACAATTGGAGAGAGAAACCCAATGTATCTACCCAAGCATTTAACACGACAACTTTGCAAAGACGGCACAGGATCCTGGCATTTTCTGTGCATCTGCTTTTAATCAGGTCAGAACAACTTCCGAACAAGAAGGCGGCAGAATCTATTTGCTGGGAGAAATCCAGAGCTTTTGTTTTGCCCCAATGGAAGCTATAAGAACTGACATTCTTCTGGATAGTACAGGACAGACGGCCTGTAAATACAGACATTCTGTTCGGAAGTTTAGTGGTGTGCTAAAAGTGGGAGGTGGGAATTTCAAGGGGAAAGTGGCAGGTCTCAGGTGCTGGTGATCCTGGAGTCTTTTGCACCAATGGAGAAGATATTTAAACCTGAACCTGAACAATAATAGTAGGGGACTTTTGTAGGGGCAGTGAATAGGAATTTTCCTTCTATGAACGTCATTAAGGCTGTAGTGCTAAGCATATCTGCAAGGGTGAAAGGCACATTTGGCTATAGAGAGCACTGCAACCTTAACTTATCTTCAGATCCAAACAATAAATGTTTATTTATATGCTTATATATGTTTATTTATTAATAAACATTTCTACATTGCCCTTCATCTGAGAATATATACCGTATTTTTTGCTCTATAAGACTCACTTTTCCCCTCCTAAAAAGTAAGGGGAAATGTGTGTGCGTCTTATGGAGTGAATGCAGGCTGTGCAGCTATCCCAGAAGCCAGAACAGCAAGAGGGATCGCTGCTTTCACTGTGCAGTAATCCTTCTTGCTGTTCTGGCTTCTGAGATTCAGAATATTTTTTTTCTTGTTTTCCTCCTCCAAAAACTAGGTGCGTCTAGTGTGTCTTATAGAGCGAAAAATACGGTAATCACAAAAATACACAACCCATCAGTTCATAATAATAATAATAATAATAATAATAATAATAATAATAATACTTTATTATTTATACCCTACCCATCTGGTTGGGCCTCCCCAGCCACTCTGGGCGGACCCCAACAAAATATCAAGATACAGTAATGCTCCAAACATTAAAAGCTTCCCTAAAGAGGGCTGCCTTCAGATGTCTTCTAAAAATCTGGTAGTTGTTGTTCTCTTTGACATCTGGTGGGAGGGCGTTCCACAGGGAGGGCGCCACCACCGAGAAGGCCCTCTGCCTGGTTCCCTGTAACTTGGATTCTTGCAGAGAGGGAATCGCCAGAAGGCCCTCAGCGCTGGACCTCAGTGCTCGGGCAGAACGATGCGAGTGGAGACATTCCTTCAGATATAATGGACCAAGGCAGTTTAAGTTAAGTTCTCCACACCATTCTGAGATTTCCCTTTTAAAAAGCCCTTGTGATAATTCACCAGCACTTTAGAGCAAAGTGCTCCTGATATACAATTTTTTGTGTGCAATTTTGCCTGATCTGCACTTTTTTTTTTTGCAAAGCAATGTCCCCTCATATAATGCAGCTTTTGTTGCTATTTCCATTCATCTTTCCATTTTTACATGCAGCTAGTATATGCATTTTCATACATAGCACCAGGACTGGAAAACTGCATTACAAAATTCAGATGAGTGTGCTGTGAGCCACCCAGCCAGATTGGTGGTATAATAATAATAATAATAATAATAATAATAATAATAATAATAATAATAATAATAATAATGTGCTTTGGTTCTCAAATTAGGAAGGTTCACCTTTTTATTTGTAGGATTTATCCCAGGGCAGTTCACCCCCCTCTCTACCTCTGGCTGACTCAGAATTCGAACACACTTCTCCAAGGGAGTGTCCCCAAATTCCCAGATGTCTGCATCAGATACTCAATATGATGAGACACTTTGGGGTTGCCATATGGCCCTGTTGGACAGATTTTGCCCTGACTGAAGCCATGCCAGCCTCTACCCATTTGGAATATTAGTTGGCCCAGATCCCCAGCTTTTATTAAAATGGAAGAGGGAGCAAGTATCTAGTGGTTTAGTATTTCAAACCCTTGTCTGTCTGCAATGCCACTCAATGTAAGGCAGCTCTCTGTGTTCCATTGTAGCCCATTGAAGGGGAAAGAAATATAACTTCTGTACAGTTCCTTTTTCTCGTTGTTGGTAGTTGTTACCAGCCGGGAGCCAGAGAGAGGTTCTGCTGCATAGATTCCCCAGAAGACAAACCTTTGAAAGTTCTCCAGGCCAACATACATCTTGGGGTGGTGAATTTTGATACGATACGATACGATATCTCTATTGTCATTGTCCCATACAGAACAACGAAACTGAAAAAAAAATCTACATCAGACATTCAAAAACCAGCAAGCCTGCTATCCCAGCTATCCCAACCTGGTTAGTCCCTAAAAACTCTGATACCCCATTTTTAAATACAGTGGTACCTCGGGTTACATACACTTCAGGTTACAGACTCCGCTAACCCAGAAATAGTGCTTCAGGTTAAGAACTTTGCTTCAGGAGGTGAACAGAAATCAGGCTCCGGCGGCGCAGTGGCAGCAGCAGGAGGCCTCATTAGCTAAAGTGGTGCTTCAGGTTAAGAACAGTTTCAGGTTAAGTACAGACCTCCGGAACAAATTAAGTACTTAACTTGAGGTACCACTGTACAATATACTCCCATAGAGACTCCTTATACTGTATTTAAAACCAAAATCGCCTTTGGGTAGAAACTGTTTCTCAGGCGGCTAGTCCTGGTCTTTATAACCCTGAACCTTCTTCCAGAAGGCAGAAGCTGAAAGAGATCATTTCCGGGGTGCGCACCATCCTGCACTATCTCTGCAGCTTTCTTATGGCACCTAGAAGCATAGATTTGATCTAAGGTGGGAAGAGTGCACCCAATTATTCTCTCCGCAGTCTTTACAACCCTGGACAGCATTTTTTTTTTCGCGAGGCACCGTGCGAAGGAACAGGGTTCTGTTCTCCCAATCCTGTCCAGCTCCTCTTCTCTGTCTCATGCTTGCTAACTTGTGACTTCACAATCGCCGGGTTACCATGGAACGGATTATTCTGCCGTGAACGAAAGCCTTTTTTGGCTCACCCCCTTCCAAAGCCTTTTCAGGGGCTGCGGACGCTGGCTAGGGAGGAAGGGGGGACTACTCAGGAGTAAGGATGGGCAGTTATTTGTCGTTGCTGTTAAATGCTGAAAGTTAATCAACAGTATAGTGGGAATTTCTCCTGCAACTCACATTTTTATCTTCAGTTTTCCCTAATATACACTTCTTTTTTTGCAAAGCTATTTCTGCAAATATGATGCATTTATGTACATTATATTTACGAATATATGTGTTTTTGTGGACACTTTGCCTCAGTATATACATTCCTGTACACGATACTAGGTTGGACTTCCCTGAGTCTAGTTACCATATTTTCCCATGTATAAGATGATTTTTGTGCTTGGGGAAAAATAGTCAAAAATTGGAGGGCGTCTTATACATGGATAGTGAATGCACAGGTTTGGGCCTTGGCTCTGGCCCCATTCCTTAATTTTGGGTTCAAAAAAATAGAGGTCATCTTATACATGGGGGCATCTTATACATGGGGAAATACGGTATATTTGCCAGTTCTTTAATGAAACCCACCCATCATCGAAAGAGCATCTTTAGCTCCCTCAGCAGGGGTTGTGGTAGAGCATCTGTCTTCTACATCGATCTGTTTTCTCTCCTGCCTCCCCCCCCCCGCCATTTCCAGGCTGGATTAAATGGCCGTTTTGGCTGCCCTCAGCGACGGGGATTATGTCCTGAAGGAAATTATGTCCTCACATTACACAACGCCTCTCGACAGACCACCTCTGAGTTTCTCTTCTTGGCCTGGGAACAGGCAGCCATTAAACTTTCATCGGGTGTTTAAGCGACTGCTGATGCTCCCCTGTGGAAAAACACCAAATTTTTCACCGGATTCCTCTGTGAATCCAAGCCCGGCTCGAGATATTCTTCCGCCTGAGGCGAAGGGGAAGGTGGAGACTCCCCATGCTGTATACAAAACACTACCAGGGAGGGGACTCTGCGCCCTTGTGGCACATGTTTAACCATGGCTCTCTTTTAAGCCACCTTGCATTGTTCTCTAGTGGCGGTGAAGGACTGTCTACCTATAGTTTAGGGCCCCACTCTCTTGAGCCCCCACCAAATTAAAGAAAACTGGATATACATTTCCAAAATATAAGATAAAAAGCAAATAAAATAAAACCTGCATACAACAGTGTTTTGTTTTGTGCAGGCTCCTATTAATTCATGGGCCCTGCCTGCTACCCTGCTCCCTAAAACATCACTGGTTTGCTCCTTTCTATATATAGGGACGTTGTGGTGCTGTGGGTTAAACCACAGAGCCTAGGACTTGCCGATCAGAAGGTCGGAGGTTCGAATCCCCACAACGGGGTGAGCTCCCGTTGCTTGGTTCCTACTCCTGCCAACCTAGCAGTTAGAAAGCACATCCAAGTGCAAGTAGATAAATAGGTACCACTCTGGCGGGAAGGTTAACGGAGTTTCTGTGCGCTGCTCTGGTTCGCCAGAAGCGGCTTAGTCCTGCTGGCCACATGACCCGGAAGCTGTACGCCGGCTCCCTCGGCCAGTAAAGCGAGATGAGCGCCACAACCCCAGAGTCGTCCATGACTGGACCTAATGGTCAGGGGTCCCTTTACCTTTATATATAAGGTGCCTACATTCTGCATGGACTGGTTGCATGGCAACCTGTGCAAATGTCTTGAGATACCTATTAGGTCCATAAATTACCATATAGCATATATTCAACATGAAAAACAGCGACCGTTTGTTGTTGACAAAGGACAGCTGGACATATAAAGGGCCCCATTACCTTCAGTAGCTTAGGGACTCATCAAACCTAAATCCGGCCTTGACTGTGGTAGTGGCAAGGGTGGGGGCTGAAGATTCGGCTGCCCCAAGATGCAAATGGCTCAGTGGGTCAGTGCGTTTGGCTGTGAACCAGAAGGTAGATAGTTCGAGACCACCCAGGGACGGCTGTGGGCAGGATTACTCCACTGAAGAGACTTAGGCTAGATGACTGTCAGGGTCTCTTCCAACTCTATTTATTTATTTAATTTATTTATTGAATTCATATACTGCCCTATGCCCGGGGTGGGTGGGTCTCAGGGCGGTTCACAGAATAAAAGCAAGATATAAAACCACAAAATACCTAATAAAAATTAAAACAACAACCCAATAAACTCCTCTCCTAAAAAAAGTCACATTCTAAAAGAGTGTTGGATGTCAATAAGGCCTGGTTTAAAAAGGAATGTTTTTGCCTGGTGCCTAAAGGTGTGTAATGAAGGCGCTAGGCAAACTTTCCTGGGGAGAGCATTCCACAGAGAGGGAGCCACTGCAGAGAAGGCCCTGTTCTTGTTCTTTGAAGGAGGAGGCACACGAAGGAGGGCCTCAGAAGATGATCCCAGGGACTGGGTAGGTTCATATGAGAAGAGGCGGTCCAGAGCCATTTAAGACTTTATAGGTCAAAACTCTACAGTTCTGTGATTCCATATTGGACAAGATTTGCCACACACAGGTCAACCTGTCCTAGAGAGGTGGGTGAGAGGCATCTGAAGTCCCTAGCTGGGAGTTCCTTAGGCTTCCAGTTCCAGGAATCGAAGGGTGCATAAAGTTTCTGCGCCTGTCAACGTGCACTTTGTTCTGCAAACAGACACAGTGCCCTGCAAGCAATCTCAGAAGAATGCGGCTTATTTAGGTCACAGGCACAGCATTCCCAGCCCTATAGAGAGCTCCACAGCAACGAGATTTGCTGCTGGAAGATTGGGTGAAACTCTGGGGCTTGCACAGAGCAAGGGACCTCCAGATTCCCAGACTATCCCTGTATCTCAGACCAGCTCCATCTGGTATGCAGGCTGAGACCTTACCTGCCTGCGGACTGTCTCACCAGAGTGGTGCATGCCCTGGTTATCTCCCGCTTGGACTACTGCAATGCACTCTCCGTGGGGCTACCTTTGAAGGTGATCTAGAAACTACAACTAATCCAAAATGCAGCAACAAGACTGGTGACTGGGAGTGGCTGCCATATAACACTGGTCCTGAAAGATCTGTATTGGCTCCCAGTACGTTTCAGAGCACAATTCAAAGTGTTGTTGCTGACCTTTCAAGCCCTAAATGGCCTTGGTCCTGTATACCTGAAGAAGCGTCTCCATCTCTATCATTCAGCCTGGACACTGAAGTCCAGTTCCGAGGGCCTTCTGGCGGATCCCTCCCTGCAAGAAGTGAGGTTACAGGGAACCAGGCAGAGGGCCTTCTCGGTAGTGGCACCCGCCTTGTGGAACGCCCTCCCTTCCGATGTCAAGAAAATAAAGAACTATCTGACTTTTAGAAAACATCTGAAGGCAGCCCTGTTTAGGGAAGTTTTCAATGTTTGATGTTTTATTGTGTTTTTAATATTCTGTTGGAAGCCACCCAGAGTGGTTAAGGAGGCCCGGCCAGATGGTCGGAGTATAAGCAATAAATTGTTGTTGTTGTTGTTGTTGTTGTTGTTGTTGTTGTTGTTGTTGTTGTTGTTGTTACCACCTCTGTGCTGACCTCCCTGTCCTTTAAGTTTAGACCAGGCATCCCCAACCTGTGGCCCTCCAGTTGTTTTGGGACTACAACTCCCATGATCCCTAGCTAACAGGACCAGTGGTCAGGGTTGATGGGAATTGTAGTCCCAAAACAGCTGGAGGGCCGAAGCTTGGGGATGCTTGGTTTAGACTGATATGTCTTAGGTTGCATCCTGTTCACAGAGTCCTCTTCACACTTCCCTCAACACTCAAGACTGCGTGCTTCTGGGGAAAGCCCCATGAGAGCATTGCCTCAGGATATCATCCTCTTGGCTTTAACTGAGGTGCGGGCAGCTGGGGAGGCTGCATAGTGCAGACCACGGGTGAGGTAGTTTGTAGAATGAAGGAAAAGACACTCCCAAGCGCCCCTTGGCCACCTCAAAAGTAAGGTGTGTGCATCAAAACTCTGGACCCCACCCACAAGTTTTTCGCTGAAATTTCCTCCCCCACCTTGGATGAATTTTCAAGAGCAATTCCTATTTCTCATTAATTGATGGAGCACGGGAGGAGAATTTTCCAGCATGGCAATAGGAAACCAAATATATATATACTCCTAGCCAGCAAATATTTTGAATTGAAATCTCTTTCGAAATGGTGTGTGTGCAAAATTGTTGTTGTTTAGACGTTTAGTTGTGTCCGACTCTTCGTGACCCCCGGGACCAGAGCACGCCAGGCACTCCTGTTTTCCACTGCCTCCCGCAGTTCATGCTGGCAGCTTCAAGATCACTGTCCCACCATCTCGTCCTCTGTCGTCCCCTTCTCCTTGTCCCCTCCATCTTTCCCAGCATCAGGGTCTTTTCCAGGGAGTCTTCTCTTCTCATGAGGTGGCCAAAGTATTGGAGCCTCAGCTTCAGGATCTGTCCTTCCAGTGAGCACTCAGGGCTGATTTCCTTAAGAATGGAGAGGTTTGATCTTCTTGCAGTCCGTGGGACTCTCAAGAGTCTCCGCCAGCACCAGAATTCAAAAGCATTAATTCTTCGGCGCTCAGCCATCTTTATGGTCCAGCTCTCACTTCCATACATCACTACTGGGAAAACCATAGCTTTAACTGCTTTTTAAGATGCTGTCTAGGTTTGTCATTGCTTTTCTCCCAAGAAGCAGTCGTCTTTTAATTTCGTGGCTGCTGTCACCATCTGCAGTGATTATGGAGCCCAAGAAAGTCAAATCTCTCACTGCCTCCATTTCTTCCCCTTCTATTTGCCAGGAGGTGATGGGCCCAGTGGCCATGATCATCTTAGTGTGCAAAATTAGGAGCAGATTTACTGGTATAAGTTCAGCAAAATCACCTGGTAGATTCCCTCCTGGACTGTACCACTTCAGACAGCACATGGGGGGGGGGGACGACTGCAGATCAGAAATCTCCCTATGGAAGAAAAGGAGAGGGTGGAAGCTCAGAGAAAACAGCATTAGTCTAGCCGTCTTCTGAATGTGTTCATTTCCTACATCCTCTTTTTTTAAGGGAGACTTTTCCTCTGCAAACCTGTCTGCCCTCGGGATGATCTTACATCGTTGAGGGCTCAGTTGGACTGATCTTCTGAATAAGCCTTTTTTTTTTTTTTTTTTTAGATAGAGCACCAGGCCCAAATTTCAAGGGATGTGAATCCTGGTAGCATCTGCTATCAGGCTTTCCTCATGCTGAAACAATTAAACCCGTTTGTGTTGCTAAATGATCTCCTCTCTGATTCAGACACAATAGCCTGCAAACAAAAGGAAATCACCTGGCCTGTCCCTTTGCGGCCAACCTGTATCGAATTCCTTGGCAACCTTACAAAACTGGCTAGACAAAAAAGCCAAAAGCAAGAGGAGAAGGCCATACTATTCACGCTTTCCCCCCTTCTCTCCAGCATATTGTTCTGACTTTCAGAAATTAGGGACTGCTCCATTGTGCTTTCTCTGAGAGGGCTGAAAAATTGATGCGCGTTTCCCGATGGGTCTTGTCAAAACCCGCATGAAACTTTGATAACATACCTGTCCGTGTGTCGCAGGTGGCACTAAACTGGGAAGAGTTGCAAATACTCTAGAGAAGAAGTTAAGCATTCAAAACGATCTTAATAAACAAGAGCAGAAAGCAGAGAGCAACAGGACAGAATTCCACATGGAGCAATGAAACACACTGGGCTGGATCCAGACTGAAGCTGCGATCCTGTACACGCTTGACTGAGTCTCATCGAATTCCTTGTGAGGAAACAAGCAGAGCAATCCCTATGTATATTTGCTCAAAAGTAAGACCCATTGTAAGAGATGTGGGTGGCACTGTGGGTTAAACCACAGAGCCTAGGGCTTGCCGATCAGAGGTCAGAGGTTCGAATCCCCATGACGGGGTGAGCTCCCGTTGCTCAGTCCCTGCTCCTGCCAACCTGGCAGTTCGAAAGCATGTCAAAGTGCAAGTAGATAAATAGGTATCGCTCCGGTGTGAAGGTAAACGGCGTTTCCGTGCGCTGCTTTGGTTCGCCAGAAGTGGCTTAGTCATGCTGGCCACATGACCCGGAAGCTGTACGCCGGCTCCCTCAGACAGTAAAGCAAGATGAGCGTGCAACCTCAGAGTTGTCCACAACTGGACCTAATGGTCAGGGGTCCCTTTACATTTACCTTTACCTTTAAGACCCACTGTGTTCTGTGGGGCTCACTTTCAGATATATCAGTTTTCACTCTCTTCATTTCATATTTCCCCAATCTTAAGTGTTCCTGAAGCAACTGGCTATTTTTAAAAATCCTTGTGGAAATCCCTCGGCATTTTTGCATGACGTTCTCATATCAAGCACTCCGGATTTGTGAAAGGGTTAACTCCCTAGACTTTTCTTCTCTCAAAAATGTTCTGCAAGGCAGCGGGTAAAGGTAAAGGGACGGATGACTCTGGGGTTGCGGCGCTCATCTCGCTTTACTGGCCGAGGGAGCCAGCATACAGCTTCCGGATCATGTGGCCAGCATGACTAAGCCACTTCTGTAGAACCAGAGCAGCTCACGGAAACACCATTTATCTTCCTGCCGGAGTGGTATCTATTTATCTACTTGCACTTTTGATGTGCTTTCGAACTGCTAGGTTGACAGGAGCAGGGACCGAACAACAGGAGCTCAACCTGTCGCGGGGATTCAAACTGCCGACCTTCTGATCAGCGAGTCTTAGGCTTAGTGGTTTAACCCATAGCGCCACCCCCGTCCCAAGGCAGCGGGTACTTTGCCAGATAGGGCAGGAAAGCTCACAAATATATTATTGAATGTAGAGTTGCCAACTTCTTCATCTTTTAAAGTGTTCATCGCTCTTGCGCCTTACACAGCAGTTCGATCTGCCCTGAAAAAGCTTCAGCTGCTCAAGCTGTTTTAAAGGCAGAGGAGCAGCCAGGGTATTTAGTCAGTTGGCAACCACCATGGGAATCCAGCCTTCGGGAGGGGAGAGGGGGAAACTGTTATGTACTGAAGTTCTCATGCTGGGCCAGCAGGGAGATACTGTAGATAGTTATGCAAATAAGGGATCGAAAGTGACGTTCAGTGATTGGGTAGTTTTAGAAAGTTGTTACTGTTGCTTTGTAGTTGAGCTCTATATAAGCAGGCTGACTGAACCCTTCAGTTCAGTTCTGTTCTGGCCTGTGAATAAACAAGAGCTGTTTGAAGAATCGCTGTGTCGTCTAATATGTTTACCCACAACTTAACAGAAACGAACCAGAAACACTGGTCATCAACCTGCACTTATCTTAGCAAGTCTTGGCATTTTTCATCTTAATCTCCCTTGGTTTGGCTGTCTGCTGATTTTAAATCTCATGACCAGCCAGGCTGCCAACTAATCCACAGAGGCATTGGCACTGGATGTTAAATTCATTCCTTCGTTTGCCACCGGTTGCAAGGAATTTCAAGCATTCCTCCTCAGCCTGGGTTCAACTCCCGATGAGCTTCTTTAAAAAAACAGCAACAGCAGATACTTCAAAGTCCAACTGGTTTGCACCTCGTGTTCTGACTATCAGGACCTGCTGGGAATTAAACCAAGTCAGGCCATTGCTCATTCCACATTTGCTGCTGGCCCTGATGCAAAGCCAAGGGAGTGGCAGTGATGCATAGTGGTTAGAATGTCGGACTAGGACCCAGGAGTAAAGGTAAAGGGACCCCTGACCATTAGGTCCAGTCGTGACCGACTCTGGGGTTGCGGCGCTCATCTTGCTTTACTGGCCGAGGGAGCTGGCATACAGCTTCTGGGTCATGTGGCCAGCATGACTAATCCGCTTCTGGAGAACCAGAGCAGCGCATGGAAATGCCGTTTACCTTCCCACCGGAGTGGTACCTATTTATCTACTTGCACTTGGATGTGCTTTGGAACTACTAGGTTGGCAGGAGCAGGGACCAAGCAATGGGAGCTCACCCCGTCATAGGGATTCGAACCACCAACCTTCTGATTGGCAAGTCCTAGGGTCTGTGGTTTAACCCACAGCGCCACCCGCGTCCCTTAAGGACCCAGGAGACCAGTGTTCAAATCTGCGCTCGGCCATGGGCCAGTCAAAGCCTCTCAGCCTAACCTACCTCACAGGGTTGTTCTGGGGATTAAATGAGGAGGGGGAGGACTGTGAACGCCACCTTGATACAAAAGCAACAAATAAGTAAGTTGTGCAGGCTTGTAGCTGAATGACAAAGCAGATGTACCTACGGGACCGCCTCTCCTGGTATGTCCTGCGGAGGACCTTAAGGTCCACAAGTGACAACACTTTGGAGGTCCCAGGTCACAAGGTGGTTAGATTGGTCTCAACTAGGGCCAGGGCCTTTTCAGTACTGGCCCCGACTTGGTGGAACGCTCTGTCACAAGAGACCAGGGCCCTGCGGGACTTGACTTCTTTCCGCAGGGCCTGCAAGACAGAGCTGTTCCTTTGGCCAAGGCACAGCCTGACTCCCTCCTTTGGTAATCCTCACAGAACTCTAGCCCAATGGTTGCCATTAATTTGATTTTGAATTGATTTTAGAATGAATTGATTTTAGAATGCTGTGTTACTTTTATTGTTGTTAGCCCAGCTTCAGCTGGGGAGGGCGGGATATAAATAAATTATTATTATTATTATTATTATTATTATTATTATTATTATTATTATCATCATCATCATCAAAGGCATGAACCTGTGCATCTCCTGCCTCCCTGCACCCGTGTTTTCTCCTCCCCCCAAGGTGCACCTTTGCTGGGAAAGGTATCCTGTTTATTCCTTATTAATTAGCATCTTTGCCCTCAGGGGTCAGCTGGAGGTTGCTAATATAGGTTACACCCTGAGGGAGATGAGCCCATCACTGAAACGCAGGCAATCGTGGTGACACCTTTGGGTTGAAGAGCAGGAATGGACAGGAATTGTTCCTGGACTCCGTCTCCCATCAGCGAGCATGCCCAGGGGTCAAGGATGATGGGAGATGTAGGAGTCAGTGATTTTTTAAAAAAACTTCTTTTTATTCATTTTCTATCACCAAACAACAGCAAAGAAAGAAAAAGAAAAATAGCCAACACATACCAAAAAAAAAAGAGTAACACATCAACCAAAACAAAACACCTAAACCAACCAAAAAACAAACATTAATTAACAATAAATAACATTTGACTTCCCTCCATCTCGGTTTTGGGTTATGTGAATATTAAATCCATTCTGCAGTTTTTCATTTTTTAACGTAAACACATCGCAAGGGTTATGTTAAACCTACTGTGATTTTTATATCTCTAGAATTTGTTTCCATATATGTTATGAATTTAGACCAATTGTCGATAAACCTTGTACCTTTTTGCTGTCTAATGTTCTGCGCCATTTTTGCCAGATCCATATACTCAAATAATTTAATTTGCCAATCTTTAACGGTCGGGGTATTTGGGGTTTTCCAATTTTGTGCTAACAGAATCCTGGCAGCTACAGTTGCATATTGAAACATTATATAATATTCTTTCTTAATCTCCTCTCCGATCATTTGGGCTTTTTGACAAAGGTGTATTTAAGTACCGTATTTTTCGCTCTATAAGACGCACCAGACCACAAGACGCACCTAGTTTTTGGAGGAGGAAAACAAGAAAAAACATATTCTGAATCTCAGAAGCCAGAACAGCAAGAGGGATCGCTGCACAGTGAAAGCAGCAATCCCTCTTGCTGTTCTGGCTTCCGGGATAGCTGCGCAGCCTGAATTCGCTCCATAAGAAGCACACACATTTCCCCTTACTTTTTAGGAGGGGAAAAGTGAGTCTTATAGAACAAAAAATGCGGTATTTTCTTTAGTTTGTTGTAGATGGAGTCCCAAAATTTTTTAACTTCTTCACATTTCCACCACATGTGGTAAAAGCTTCCTTCTTTAGATTTACACTTCCAACACCTTTTGTCGCCAGTCTTACACATTTTTTGCAATTTTACAGGGGTGATGTACCAACGATACATCATCTTTTCCATATTTTCTCTGAGGAGTCAGTGATTTAAATGAAGGCTCAGCCAGTGGGAGTGTTTGGTTGGGATTGGAAGGAGCAGGGGTCCCGTTCTATTTTGCAGAAGGGAGAAAGGAGGGAGGTTCATGGCCGAGAAAGGTGGGGTAAGTTGTGGGTCAGAGACTAAAGCAGTTTGAAGAATTGCTTACATTCCATGGATGATTTACAGATGGAAGACGATTTGCAGATGGTATTTAACTCCAAGTAGGCTTGCTAAGGGGACGCGGGTGGCGCTGTGGGTTAAACCACAGAACCTAGGACTTGCCGATCAGAAGGTCGGTGGTTCGAATCCCCACAAAAGGGTGAGCTCCCGTTGCTCAATCCCTGCTCCTGCCAACCTAGCAGTTCGAAAGCACGTCAAAGTGCAAGTAGATGAATAGGTACCACTCCAGTGGGAAGGTAAACGGCCTTTCCTTAAGCTGTGTAGGCTCCTATTAATTCATGGGCCCCGCCTGCTACCCTGCTCCCTAAAACAACACTGGTTTGCTCCTTTCTATATATACGGACGTCGTGGTGCTGTGGGTTAAACCACAGAGCCTAGGACTTGCCGATCAGAAGGTCAGTGGTTCGAATCCCCACGGCAGGGTGAGCTCCTGTTGCTCGGTCCCTGCTCCTGCCAACCTAGCAGTTCAAAAGCACGACAAAGTGCAAGTAGATAAATAGGTACCACTCCAGTGGGAAGGTAAACGATGTTTCCTTAAGCTACTCTGGTTCGCCAGAAGAGGCTTAGTCATGCTGGCCACATGACCCGGAAACTGTATGCCGGCTCCCTCGGCCAGTAAAGCGAGATGAGCGCCGCAACCCCAGAGTCGGCCACGACTGGACCTAATGGTCAGGGGTCCCTTTACCTTTGCCTTAGGCTTGCTAAGAGATATAAAACTGAATCAGATAAGTGCTGGAGATGCAATGAGGCTGAGGGAACATTCTTTCATATGTGGTAGAGCTGTAAAAGGGTAGAAGAGAATGTATTGGGAAATAATCCATAATGAATTGAAAAAAAATGTTTAAAAGTACTTTTCCAAAAAACCCAGAGTCCTTTTTGTTGGGGATAATTCAGACGAAAATTTGTAGGTGTCAAAAAAAATGTTATTTATGTATGCCACTACTGCGGCCCATGTTTCATTAGCCCCCAAATGGAAAATGAGTGAGATCTCAACGAAAGAAGAATGGCAACTTAAGTTGAGAAAATATACACGGCTTGCGGACTTAACATGTAGAATAAGACAACAAGGAGAACATACGTTTAGAGAAGATTGGAATATAGGAATATATGGGGGGGAATTGTGCACAGTTGAAAACGCTGGCAGCATTAAGATAAATTCAACAGTGTAAATAAGTTTTGATGGATGTAATAATGGAACACTGAATGGTTTAGTTTTTGTAAAATATTCAGGGATTTATGATATGCAAAATGAACCATGAAAAGAGAGGAAGGGAAGTCACTGATATTTTAAGGATTTTTAAATTAGTATTTTAAATTATAAAACAGAATGTTTAATTACACACACACAGAAAGCAGTGCTTACATTCTGGGCCAGATTTCTGCGTACACACACACATTATTATTATTATTATTATTATTATTATTATTATTATTATTCCATTCTCCTTCCAGGCAAACAGGCTGCTGTGTTCTGGGAAGGGAATGTGATCTGGTGAGAGTCCGGAGGGTGATACGCAGAGGCCCAGAGGCTTTTTAATGGAGATTCCCCACTTATGGAATGCATGCATCCCCAAGGATGTTTATTTGGCACCCTCCCTTTAAAGTCCAGGCCAATTCTCATCCCCCCCCCCCAATTCAGCAAGGCAGTTTAGCTGCTTTTATTGACTGCCTACCCATGTCCCCGTTATTTTGCATAATTTGCTCTTCTATTTGCATGCCCTAATTTGCATAATTTATCCACGCTTTGCCAGGCAAGGGAACTCCGCTGGAAATCCCTTCCACCACCTCTCTGGCTTCTGAGAATACAAGCACATTTCCGCAATCGTGAGAGCTAGAAGTTTGCTTGTTCTTCACATGCTAAACTTACCCTGTGGGGAAACCCCACACCGAAAATGGCAAAAATAAATAAATGGTGATGTGGAAAAAATGGATGGATGCAGGTGTATTGACATTGGACCAACTGATAGATGGGGAAGATGAATTTAAGATGCAGGCCAAGCACAATATCTTCAATTACAACATCTCCTAACAAGTGTGTTTGGACCATCAGCCCTTTCAGCTTCAGAGATACCTGAGATATTGGAACAATTGGACCACTCATTCAAGAATAAAAAGCCAGCAATTACTTTTTATAGATACAGTAGTACCTTGGGTTACATATGCTTCAGGTTACATATGCTTCAGGTTACAGACTCTGCTAACCCAGAAATAGTGCTTCAGGTTAAGAACTTTGCTTCAGGATGAGAACAGAAATTGTGCTCCGGCGGCACGGCAGCAGCAGGAGGCCCCATTAGCTAAAGTGGTGCTTCAGGTTAAGAACAGTTTCAGGTTAAGTATGGACCTCTGGAATGAATTAAGTACTTAACCCGAGGTACCACTGTATCCTATTAACAATACACAAGTTCAATATGCAGACTGTAAGAGAAGGTTGGAATAAAGAATTGGAATTTTCATTATTACACAGATAGTGGGAAAATGTATTAGCTTCAATACCAAAGGCGTCATTAGATTTTAGATTAAGAGTAATACAACAGAAAATAATACTTCGAGTTTATTGGACTCCTTTAAAGGTAAAGGGACCCCTGACAATTAAGTCCAGTCGCGAATGACTCTGGAGTTGCGGTGCTCATCTCGCTTTACAGGCTCAGGGAGCCTGCGTTTGTCCACAGACAGTTTTTCCAGGTCATGTGGCCAGCATGACTAAGCCGCTTCTGGCGAAACCAGAGCAGTGCACGGAAACGCCGTTTACCTTCCCGTCGGAGTGGTACCTATTTATCTACTTGCACTTGACGTGCTTTTGAACTGCTAGGTTGGCAGGAGCAGGGACTGAGCAACGGGAGCTCACCCCGTTGCATGGATTCAAACCACAAAGTGGTTTAACCCACAGGGCCACCCAAAAAGGGGTTAGCTAAGATAGCTCAGTGTTGGAGATATGGCAAGGACAATGCCTCTCTGAAGCACATGTTTGTACAGTATTCTTTACTTAACAAGTTTTGGGTGAGAATGTGCTGGACTGTGTAACTATGACTGTGCAGAAAAAGTAAAATCTCAGTGGAGAATATTTTATTTAACTATATAATTTACCTGCGGTAAGGAAATTATCAATGGGGCAACGGAAATGGATTTTCCATGTCCTAATAGTGACCAAGAGATTGATATTGAGGAATTGGAAAAATAAAGATATTTTACTCTTCAATCAATGGACTGACAGTATGACTTCACTGGCAGTTTATGAATGGACTGCTTACAGGCACAGACCCTCTATGGATAAACATCATAACATCTGGAATGAGTTTATACAAAAAGTAGTAGGCCTATTAACGTTTACATAAGCACTAGGACAATAACAGGGCCACTGGGCCCATCACCTCCTGGCAAATAGAAGGGGAAGAAATGGAGACAGTGAGAGATTTTACTTTCTTGGGCTCCATGATCACTGCAGATGGTGACAGCAGTCACGAAATTAAAAGACGCCTGCTTCTTGGGAGGAAAGCAATGACAAACCTAGACAGCATCTTAAAAAGCAGAGACATCACCTTGCCAACAAAGGTCCATCTAGTTAAAGCTATGGTTTTCCCAGTAGTGATGTGTGGAAGTGAGAGCTGGACCGTAAAGGATGCTGATTGCCGAAGAAATGATGCTTTGGAATTATGGTGCTGGAGGAGACTCTTGAGAGTCCCATGGACTGCAAGAAGAACAAACCTCTCCATTCTTAAGGAAATCAGCCCTGAGTGCTCACTGGAAGGACAGGTCCTGAAGCTGAGGCTCCAATACTTTGGCCACCTCATGAGAAGAGAAGACTCCCTGGAAAAGACCCTGATGTTGTGAAAGATGGAGGGCACAAGGAGAAAGGGACGACAGAGGACAAGATTTTTGGACAGTGTTCTCGAAGCTACCAACATGAGTTTGACCAAACTGCGGGAGGCAGTGGAAGACAGGAGTGCCTGGCGTGCTCTGGTCCATGGGGTCACGAAGAGTCGGACACGACTAAACAACTAAACAACAACAACAACAAGGACAATAACACTATACCAATTTATACAAGAATGTATGGGAAAATAATATATTGCTTTTTTTTGGCATATTTTCACTTTTATATTTATCTTTGTTTTTCACCCTCTCACTTTTCCTCCTCCTTTTTCTGTATCACTTTATTTCTTTTAACTGACATCACCTTAATAAAATATAAACATTAAAAAAATGAAATTTTCTTCTTCTTCAAAAGCGCCACATTCTACGCCCGACATGCTCCCCCCCCAACTCCTATGAGTCCAAACCATGCACAAAACCCTGCCATTATTTTGCCCAGTTCCTGCGGTTTCGTTTGCAGCTTGCCTCCTATACCAGAAACTCCACAAGGAGAATTCCTGCTTATCGCTGCAGGGAGGCTGTGTGGGTATTAACCTGGTTGTATTTAGAGGATTATCTTCTGCTGTCTAGAACGAAGAGTTCGATAGCTGTCACATTTATAGCGGTGCGTGCCGTTGTTGTTGTTGTTGCTTACGTAGTCCAGGCCCAAGCGTGTGTGTTTGACAAAACGATGCTTCTTGGCTGATCGTAATCTCGACCTCTCCCAAATGCAAGTGGTAACCAACTAGTCCCTCTGATTCTCTTTTTTATATATATATAAAATTTTTATTAAGATTTTTGCATTACAAAAAAGAAAAAAAAGAAAAAATACAATATAAAAATTGTTAAAAACAATCAATCTTTCCATCACATTATGTTTCATTTACTTGTTTCTCGGACCTCCTCATACCTCCCTTTTTTGTATTCCAATTTGAATTATTAGCTCAGCAGTTTCTTTCTCTCTTTATTCTACCCAAATCTTTATTCTTAAGTTATTACAATCTTAAATTTTTACTTATACAAACCCATTTTTTCATATTCTTTTAACCCATTACAGCTAGAAACCACTTAATTTCAATCCAACATTATTCTAAGATTCATTAATTTTACAGTGTCTCTGTAAATAGTCTTTAAATTTCTTCCAGTCTTCTTCCACTGACTCTTCTCCCTGATCTCGGATCCTGCCAGTCATTTCCGCCAAACGAATTTGCGTGTCATCCTTGCGCAGGGGCCATGCTAATCTCTGTATCGTTCCAATTTTAGTATATGTGCTGCCGAAGCGAGCACTAGTCCCTCTGATTCTCCGATTCTTCTTTCTTCCTCAGGTCCACTGGTGTTGACTGCCGATGACTTTACGTAGGAGCCATGGTTATTCTACGGCAGGTAAGTTGCGTGCCCGCTCTCTGTTGACAGTGCTAATTTTAAGATACAGTACTGTGTTGCTCCCCTGGCTTAAGAAGAAACCTTGTCAGAGATGAGGGGGTGGATACATCTCCGGCTATTTTTATGTGACACCCCCACCCCACCCGTTTCTGGAAGAGGGCAAGTGGACACTTTTATCTCTTGTATCTCATCGGCCTTAGTCCTTGATTGGCTTAAAGGGAATCACTGACGTGTGTTGTGTAGATTAACTAGCTGGTAAGTGTTTGGCATCATGCAAGGAGTAGATTATATCATTCTCAACTGGTTGGAGGGGAAACAGCTATAAAGTAACTACACAGAAGTGATTAGAGAAGATCGCGGGAACTTAACGAGACATCTTGCTGAAAATGCAAAAGGAAAAAGGGGGAAAAGGGAAGCCGATTCACCTGTGGTTTCCCCCCCAAATAATCTTGCATATGATCCATAATATAAGAGGCATTCATACAGATTTAGATCTCCTCTGGTGTGCAATTGTTTATATTTGGAAATTAGTCAGACATCAGAGAAAACTGATAATCGTTCACGATGTGGGCAGTGCAGTTCTATAGCATTAACAGAGATCGAAAGCAATTCCCATTGTGAAGGAAATAGCCATCATAAATTTGCTGGACCTTTGAAACTGGGATGGCTCCCGTAAATCCTGGACTGTCCCTGGAAAATAGGGACACTTGGAGGGTCTGGGGGCGCTTTGTTTTCAAGAGAATAGTGTGCAAGTTATGTTATGTACAGTTGAGCTCCAAGGAAAACATAACCTATGTCACTGCAAAATAAGATATTTGTTGTTTAGTCGTTTAGTCGTGTCCAACTCTTTGTGACCCCATGGACCAGAGCACGCCAGGCACTCCTGTCTTCCACTGCCTCCCGCAGTTTGGTCAAACTCATGCTGGTAGCTTCGAGAACACTGTCCAACCATCTCGTCCTCTGTCGTCCCCTTCTCCTTGTGCCCTCCATCTTTCCCAACATCAGAGTCTTTTCCAGGGAGTCTTCTCTTCTCATGAGGTGGCCAAAGTCTTGGAGCCTCAGCTTCATGATCTGAAGATATTGGAGCACTCTAAATCATATGCACATACACAGAAAATACCAGCAACACATGTAGGTCTGCACTGATTGTTGCAATGCCTCCCAAATCAGTATTATTCTATTATTATAAGATGATTGTAGAATCTTAAAAGGCTGTAAAAACTTTACAAGGGGCTGTGACCCTCACGAGGGGACACTGCGTTTCTGAAATTGGCCACTACTCTGGTGAAGAAAGTTCTGATGCAACCTCAGTTTGTATCAGCTCTTGTCATAAAAGGAGGGGAAAGCCGAGCTTTGTCTGAGGAAGAGAAAGCTCTCAAAGAGCTCAGAGAACCTATCCGCTCATCCCGGCATCTTTTCCCTTGCACATTGTAAGTTTAAAGAGAAGCAAATATTGTTGGGCAGAGGGAAGGTCTGTTGAGAGCCAGAGCTTATCATCTTTAGCGGCTGGCAAATTGGTTGTGGCAACCTGCTTTCTGGGTAAACAAAGAGAGGAGGAACGGGTGAGGAGCAAAGGGGCTGTAAAAACTGTGGCCTCTGTGTGTGTGTTTTATGGTACTGCTGGGCTGCATGAAAGGATCACAACATTTGTCTGCGATACAGCCTTACCGTATTTTTCGCTGTGTAAGGAGCACCTGATTCTGTGCAGAGCATGTAAGCGGCTCTCGCTTTTCTTGCTTTAAACCCTTCCGTCCCACCTCCCAGTTCGCTGAGAAGCGAGGAGAGCAAGAGCGATAGCTGCGCAGCACCTCTTCTGCTGGCTTCCCAACAAAGCGGGATGAGGGACGAAAGGGAGTCCATACAAGGGAGCGCTGAGCAGAGGCTCTTGCTGGCTTTTCTGGGAGGTGGGGGAAGGGACAGAGGGCAGCCTGCCAGTCCCTTCCCCCACCTCCTGGAAAAGTCCCCAAGAGCTGCGCTCCCTTTAAAGAGTCGCGCGGAGCATGGGGGGGGGGGCTTGGGGCTCTTGGGGGCTTTTTCCTAAGGAGGGAGAAGGACTGACAGGCTGCCCTTCTCCCTCCTGGGGGAAAAGCCCCCAAAAGCCGCACACACGCTCCGCGCGGCTCTTTAAAAGAAGCGCTGAGCAAAGCCTCCCGCCTGCATTCGCTCCATAAGACGCACTCACATTTCCCCTTACTTTTTAGGAAGGGGAAAGTGCATCTTATGGAGCGAAAAATACGGTAGTTCAGGACCAGGTGAATGGTTCAGTCTGGGGGGGAAAGAACTAAAAACTCTGTTTTGCAACCCCTTTGTTTACCACTGAGTTATGTACCAGCTGGGTATTTGACACCTGTTAAACTAGCGAGAAGATCAAACCTATCCATTCTGAAGAAAATCAGCCCTGAGTGCTCACTGGAAGGACAGGTCCTGAAGCTGAGGCTCCAATACTTTGGCCACCTCATGAGAAGAGAAGACTCCCTGGAAAAGAGCCTGATGCTGGGAAAGATGGAGGGCACAAGGAGAAGGGGACGACAGAGGACGAGATAATTGGACAGTGTTCTTGAAGCTGCCAGCATGAACTGTGAGAGGAAATATAAAAAGCAGATCAAAGGTTATTTATTTATTTATGTATGCTATGACTGCTGCCAGAACTTTGTTAGCCCCAAAATGGAAAGTACCAGAATTACCAACAGTAGAGGAGTGGCAGACGAAGATGGTTGATTATGTGGAACTAGCAAAACTGACCTGTCGGATCCGAAATCAGGAGGAAGCAAAATTCCAAAAAGATTGGAGTAAATTTATGGAGTACATAAATAATAACTGTAGAAATTTGAAGACTCTGGCAGGACTTAAATAAATCTTACGACGTAGATAGGATTGGATATACAATATGAAACTGTGGAAAAGTAACTGACATAAGAAAACCTGTTGAAGTGAGGGGAGGAACTCAATGCTCAGCAGAGTGTGGGGAAGGAATGTGGGTAAATGATTGTTGAATTTTACTGTATTTTATTTGTTTGTATTCAATGAAGCACCAATAAAAAGCATTTTTTAAACAAAGAGTTATGTACCAGCTGTAGCTCCATAGTAAACGAAGGTGTTGCATGCAGACGGATCTCAGATCTCATCCCAGTCAAAGGGTAGGGTAGGAGGAGACAGGAACCACCTCTCTCTGCCTGAGAGCCTGGAGACATTCTGCCAGTCAGAGGAGCCCTCCAGATACATTTGGACTACAAAGACTCTCCTCTCTGGAAGAGAGGGGAGTGGTTGTGGGCGGGAGCCCGAGCACCGCCCCTAGCAGGGGGCGTTAGCCCCCTGCCTCCACCTCTCCTGGCTGGCGCCCACGCCCCTCGGCAGGCACCCAACCAGGTGCCTCCGAGGGGGCGTGCTCAGCAGCCTTTTGCTGCAGCGCCAGCCTCTCCCCGGCCTCATTCTTTGCCGTCGTCTCGTCGCGAGTCACCCACCCTCCACTCTCTTTGAGTTAGGGCTTAGTTCATTGGCCTTGCTATGGACCTTAGGTTGGTCGCCCTGGTTGTCCAGGGGGCCTGGTAGGAGTTTTTCCATTCGGCATTAGGCCTTTTGGTTTTTTAACCTACCTCGTAGCAATCGTCACAACTTTTGTGGTATTGGTGGGTAGGTTAGGCATTGGAATAATGTGTTGTGGTGTGTCGAGGGGCTAGGTGTGGCCATCGCCTATGCCTTCAATTTTTGGGTATTCCGTTAAAGGAATCTGGCGGTCGTGTATTCTGTCCGATGCCTGCTTGGCGGGAGGCCATGGCACGACCCTCGGTGACATCAGGGGTGAGCCTATAGTTGGATTAGCATCAACAGGCTCCACCTACTAGTGAATAAACCCACTTGGTTTAGAGATCCAATGCCTAAGCCAATACCTTTTCACTGCTGTAATCAATAAAGTTGTGGCCTTTCCTTGCCCATTAACCTTATATCACGTGTCCTTGTGTATTCATTTCACATTGCGGGGGTCGGGTCCTCGAACCACAACTCCCATCATTGCTTACCACTGGTGACTCTGGCTAGGGCTGATGGGAGCTGTAGTCCATCATTTTCCTGAGGCCCCCATGTTTTCTGCCCCTGAAGGAGCCTAGACCATGGGTAGGCAAACTAAGGCTTAGGGGTCAGATCCGGCCCAATCACCTTCTAAATCCGGCCCACAGACGGTCCAGGAATCAGTGTGTTTTTACATGAGTAGAATGTGTTCTCTTATTTAAAATGCATTTCTGGGTTATCTGTGGGGCATGGGAATTTGTTCATTATTTTCCTTCAAAATATAGTTCCCCCACAAGGTCTAAGGGACAGTGGACCGGCCCCCTGCTGAAAAAGTTTGCTGACCCTGGCCTAGACTGAGTTAGATGGAATATTGTTTTGTTCTGATAGAAAGCAGCTTTCTGTGTTCCTTCCCTTCAGTACTTGGACTTGGTCTAAGACTCTACCTGTCTGCGCACTGTCTTGCCGGAGTATTACATGCTCTGATTATATCCTGCTTGGACTACTGCAATGCGCTCTACGTGGGGCTACCTTTGAAGGTGACCCAGTAACTATAACTAACAAAGCTGCCAGACTGGTGACTGTGAGCGGCTGCCAGGACCATATAACACCAGTCCTGAAAGACCGACATTGGCTCCCAGTACATTTCCAAGCACAATTCAAAGTGTTGGGTCACAATCTGCAATGCCGCATCTGCGCACGCACGGGTCGCAATTCGGTGCTACTGCGCATGCGCCGAAACCCGAAAGTAACGTGTTTCGGGTTCAACACGGTGCGCAACTCAAAATTGCGCAACCCCAAGCGTCTGTAACCCGAGGTATATCTGTAATAAAAAAGTCACATACATGAAACCAATTCTAATCCGAGATACCGAGATTTAAGAAGGCTTGTCAAAACACAATAAACCCAACACAACATCAGAGAACCCGCACAACTGTTCTGATTGAATTATTGGATGGAATAACTCTCGTTGACAGTTGCCAAGTGCTACAAGATAAAAGCCGGCACTTTTCTAACAATTGTATCTCACTCTTTGTTTACAGAGCTCATAATAGCTCAGGTGGCAACTCTCAAATTAGAACAATCCAGACAAGTTGTGTGTTGCCCTTGCGCCAGGAGGGGCACCCATAGCTCAGTTGTAGGACACTTGCTTGGAATGCAGAAGAGTCCAGATTCAATAAGAGCCTAAAAAGGGCCTTTTGGATGAGGCCAATGTCCTACCTAGTCCAGAATCCTGTTCTCACAGGGGCCAACCAGAAGCCTACCTGCGATTCCCACCAAAAGGCCATTTCTGTGGTCGCTCCCTAACCTTGGACTGCTCTCCCCAGAGAGGCTCACCAGGCGCCATCATTCCATGTCTTCTTTTAAAAAAAAATTTATTTGTGATTTTCAGTTACATACATTTCAATAGTTTTACAGTCATTTTAACATTTCAAAACTCCCTTCTTCCTCTTTCTGCGGTTCCTTAAATTTATTTTTATCATTTCCTGCATATTCTAAATTAAGTCATTCTTTTATTCATCTTCTTTAATTATATACTCTTATAAAACTGCAGGTTATTACACTAATCCTACCAATGTCCTTATCTGTTTACAATTTGTTTCCATTCTTTTCTAAAAAGTTTGTTATCTTTATTGCTTACTTTTCCGGCAAGTTTCACCCTTTCTGCGTAGCCCATAAGTTTTTGTATCCATTCTTCTTTCGTTGGGACTTCTTATTATTTCCATTTTTGGGCAAATAACATTTTTGGCGCTGTAGTCACATACATGAATAAATTTCTATACTGTTTAGGTAGTTCTACCCCTGTAATTCCCAGAAGAAAAGCCTCTGGGTTGTTGTTTTTTAAACAAATGTTATTTTAAACATCTTTTTCAATTCATTATCATCATTACATGTCTTTAGGCACAAGGCAAAACATTCCTCTTTACCCAGGCCTAAGGCTTTTAAATCTATTAAATCCTGTGTAAGTGTGAAATGTCATTAATTATTTTATTATTTGTCTGTCTGTCAGTATGATTTTTATTCTGTTTTTATTATTGATGTACTGTAATGTGGTTTTAATGTTGTACACCACCCTGGATTCTTTTGATAGAAGGCGGTACATAAATTGAAATAATAATAATACTCAAAATACTGGAATTAATGGGCCTAGCTTAGACCTGAAACTCATTAATTTCAATGAGTTACCGGTATCTCTGAGTAAAAACTAGTGGAATACGGTGGAACCTCAATTCCCAAATTCCTCTGTGGTCATACGTTTCGGTTTTCGAACACTGAAGACCCAGAAGTAAATGCTTCCGTTTTTTGAATGTTTTCTGGAACCCGAACATGAGACGCGGCTGTTGCTGAGTGCAAGAAGCTCTTGCAACCAACGGGAAGCCACATCTCCGCTTTTGAAGGTTTCAGAAGCCAAACGGGCTTCCGGAACGGATGCCGTTCAAGAACTGAGGTACCACTGTACCACCCCATGTATCTAAATGTCTAAAACCTTTGGATGAACCTATTGTCAGTGATGGCTGAGTGACACTTGGGCCCCATGTGACGGGACATGTTCAGTTTTCTTCTTTTTCTTCTTCTTCTTCTTCTTCTTCTTCTTCTTCTTCTTCTTCTTCTTCTTCTTCTTCTTCTTCTTCTTCTTCTTCTTCTTCTCACTTGTAGCTGAGTAACATTATCTTCCATGAACACAGTTTTAACAATGAGTCCGTAAGTGACCGTGGAGGCCAATTCTGGATCCACATGTCCTTCCACAGTGGGGACATTGGTTTCCGGGTGGGAGTTGATCATGGTGAGGATTCACCAAGTCTGCCTACCTTTTACCATGTTTCTCCCTTGAGTCCTGAGTTTGAGTGTCTTCAAAGCCCATGACACCTTTGGTAAAGGCTGTTCTCCAACTGGAGCGCTCGCAGGTCAGTGTTTCCCAATTGTTGGTGTTTATACCACATTTTAAAAATTTGCCTTGAGACAGGTTTAACTCTTTTGTTGACCACCAGCATTACCCTTTCCATTTTTAAGTTCAGAATAGAGTAGTTGCTTTGGAAGACGACCATCAGGCATCTGCACAACATGACCAGTCCAACAAAGTTGATGTTGAAGAATCATAGCTTCAACACTGGTGATCTTTGCTTCTTCCAGTACACTGGCATTAGTTCACATGTCTTCCCAAGTGATGCGTAAAATTTTTCAGAGACACAGTTGATGGAATCTTTTGAGGAGTTGGAGATGGCGTTTATAAGTGGTCCATGTTTCACTAGTATACAGTAAGGTTGGTAGCACAATAGCTTTGTAAACAAGCATTCTGGTTTCCCTGCGAATGTCCCAATCCTCAAACACTCTGAATTTCAATCGGGAGAAAGCCGCACTCGCAGAGCTCAGGCGATGCTGGATTTTGGCATCAATATTGGCCCTTGTGGGAAGATAAGACCACCAAGTGCTTTTGGATGAGTGAGGGACGTGAAGGACGGCAACAATTACCACTGGCCTCCCAGACATCATCACCACAGCTGTGAGCCCTCCCTCATAAATCACACACTCCGCAAGCTGTTGTCCATTCTTGTCTTGTACAGGATTGATGTCCAAACCTGGAAGCTTCTCTGGACGGCAGTAAACAGGGCCACAAACGGCGCTCTGAGTGCCTGCCGGATGGTCCATTTGCATATAGATTGAAATGTGAATCACTTGGGCCTACTCATTAGCTGGAGGGATTGAGGCGTTTGGCATTTTTAATGGCAGCCACTGTCAGGATCCTGGCCATCAAATGGATTTACGAGGCAATTAATGCCTCCACGGTGGGTGCGATGGGGCAATGAAGATTCAGGTGGTGGGTGTCTTGCATATTCTTCAACATTTCTCTGGTGAAAATAGGGACGTCCCTTTCCACAGTGATAATTTCACTATTTACACCCCACACGTCTGACTGGGTTGTCCCAGCCACGCTGGGCAGCTTCCGACATATATAAAAACATAATAAAACATTAAACATTTTTTTAAAACTTCCCTATACAGGATTGCACTGTCAAACACGGCCGCTTAACAGCAGCAACAATATGGTTCAAAATGAAACCTGTCTTTCTGTATTGTTTCTTATGTTCCAGCTTTCAAAGCTTTGAATTTCTTATGCTATGCATCTCAGCAGCAATATAGCATTAACAAACTACTGCCACAGGGCCAGACAGAGAGACCTGGAGATCTGAATTTGTCCTCCAGGCTTGAGATTCCCTATTCTGGGACTAGATCATACTGACTCTCTGTAGAGTGTGTGCTCTAACATTCCCAACCCCGCCACATAATTTGGCGTCCGGTGGGTACCCAAATATGCCTGGTGGGCCACACTCAGCTTAGTGATTCACTACTATGTTTCCAAGCACAATTCAAAGTGTTGGTGCTGACCTTGAAAGCCCTAAACGGCCTCGGCCCAGTAGACCTGAAGGAGTGTCTCCATCCCCATCATTCAGCCCAGACACTGAGGTCCAGCGCCGAGGGCCTTCTGGCAGTTCCCTCACTGCGAGAAGCCAAGTTACATGGAACCAGGCACAGGGCCTTCTCGGTGGTGGCACCCGTCGTGTGAAACGCCCTCCCATCAGATGTCAAGGAAATAAACAGCCCTGCTTAGGGATGTTTTTAAATGCTTGATGTTTTATCCTGTTTTAATATTCTGTTGGGAGCCACCCAGAGTGACTGAGGAAACCCAGCCAGATGGGCGGGGTATATATAAAAAATATATTATTATTAAATTATTGCTAAAGATGCACAAACCAGTCCATTTTGGTTCTCTCTTGTTCTTCCGAACTTAAATCCAGTTTCCCACATTCCTGCAGATTTTTCTTTATCAATTCCTCTTGAATGTTTGTTAGCATTCTAGTGTGAATTTCTCCTAATATACACATTCCATGCTGGTTTGATTAATTTGCATATTCTAAAAAGAAATTCCTTCCACTACGATGCATTTCTGTCTGTTACTTTCACTAATAGGTATGATATTATGCACCGGTCCTCCTAATACGATGCGTTTTGTGCAAATCACTTGATTGGAGAACAGCGTCCCCCAAAATTCAGCGGAGTATGAATTTTGAAGGATGCTTGGGGGTTGTGTTTTGGGTCTGATTCGCAAGAGAGGTGCCAATCAGGGACTTCCTCATTAAAATGCAAACGAGATCTGATTTATCCCAACATCTCAAAATGCCCGGCTCCCCTCTCCTGCTGATCTCACCAGCACAGAACGGAGAGTTTTTCTTCTCCCAGCCGAATGGCCTCTTTTGCGCAGCCAGGCCAAATGGAATGTGAATGATTTATGGCCGTTTGCCAAGGGAGAGGGCAAGGCCCATTTTACTGCCTGTGCCACCCACCACCAGTGCCTCTCTCTGGGTCACAGGCCGCAGTTTCACGACCCACAAATCACTCCCTGGAAGGCGGCTTCCGCGTAGATTTATTGCAAGGGGGAGGGGCTCATTTTGCAGCGAAGCAGGCGACTGTTCTTATCTGACCATAATATCACCTGCCAGAAGATGCTATCAGTTATGTTGACATTCTCCACGTCTTTCCTTCAGGGGTGCCATAGAACAAGAACTGCTGTGCGTGTTTTGCCAAGATAATGTCATTGCGAATCTATACATGCTCAGCTGTTGTTTGACAATATGGTGTGGGAGTCTTTCATTTATTTATTTATTATTGTTAACGGAGAAATCTGAGGGCTCCCTTGGACCAAAAACAAGGACACCAGCCAGGAATACCAGAATGAAACAGCAGCCAGTAGGCTTGGTCTTTATTGAAGTCCTGTCGCGACAGGACTCCCACCTGCCACAAGGTGGAACAAGATGGAAGCCCCGAACAAAAGAGCCCCCAAACTTTTATTAGCTGCTAATCCCCATGTTACACCCCCCAAACTACATCACTCATACATCACGGTTACATCATGAAAGGGGAGGTCTGGTGGCAGTAATCTGAGCATCCTGGACCCTGCCCCATGTTCTCCTTGCCCTCCACCAAACACCCATCAAGTGTAACAAAAGAGATCTTTACATTTCCCTGTTTCCCAGCCAAGTTAATCACACCCTTTTGTCTTCATCGGGGTTTGTTATTTCTGGAATGGCTACCTGTCTGGCACTCAGGTATCAGGATGCCAGGGATTATCACTCAGGCAGAGGGGCTGCTGAGGACCTGAGCTCACATGTCTATATGAATTTCTGAATTTTTCCAGTGAGCCAGTACAGAGATACATTTATCAGTGAATTCTTACATTTGGTATCGCGCAGCAAAAACTCTTTGAATAGATAGGAAGAAATTGTGACCAAGTGTTTTGTGGGGACAAATCACAAAAGTCACAAAAGCAATTGTGCTTGTTTTGGTAGTGGGCTGCATGTGCATGATATCTGCTGGAGGGGCAACCCCCCCAACCTATACATAAATTCCTGCAACATTATTAAATTTAAAGACATAAGAAGAGCACTGCTGGGTCAGGGCATTGGCCTTTGTAGGGCAACATCCTGTTTCACAATGGCCAACCGGATAACGGACAAATTCCAGACCTTTCAAGTGTCCCCATTTTACAGAAGCCACCTCAGTTTCTGGTTTGATCCCAGAATGTCCTGCTTTTCTTTAGGACGTCCCTATTTTCATCAGAGAGATGTTGGAGGGTATGGAGTTATCCGACCCACAAGCCAAGGAGATAAGTAACACTGCAACATTTAGAAGACATCTGAAGGCAGCCCTGTATAGGGAAGTTTTAAAAAAATGTTTTATGTTTTATTACGTTTTTATATATGTTGGAAGCTGCCCAGAGTGGCTGGGACAATCCAGTCAGATGGGTGGGGTACAAATAAAATTATTATTATTAAATAGGGTGTCCCTGTTTCCATCAGAGGAATGTTGGAAGGTATGCTTTGTTATGGGGTTTGGAGCCAAATTTAGCGAGTGTGCCAGCCATCATTGATTGACTCATCAGGAGAGTGTGTGATTTCACCGGTGTGCAAAAATGCTGATATTTACGTGTGACATTCACTCTTTCACCTTCATCCTGACTATAATAAAGTAACCTGTTGGTCAATGTTGAAATGCAGGATGAACCCAATGATTTGCTAAGTGGTATACCACATGTGTAAACAGTTGTTGAAACTGGTTCAGCAAATGGTGAGTGGGATCTTTGCCCATTTCCCTGAATTTCTGAAGTGTTATATGCATATGTTATATGCATACAGTGGTACCTCGGGTTCCATACGCTTCAGGTTACAGACTCCGCTAACCCAGAAATAGCACCTCAGGTTAAGAACTTTGCTTCAGGATGAGAACAGAAAATGTGCTCTGGTGGCGCAGTGGCAGCAGGAGGCCCTATTAGCTAAAGTGGTGGTTCAGGTTAAGAACAGTTTCAGGTTAAGAACAGACCTCCAGAACGAATTAAGTAATTACCCCAAGGTACCACTGTATATGGGATGCAGGTGGCCTGTGGGTTAAACCACAAAGCCTAGGACTTGCCGATCAGAAGGTCAGCAGTTCGAATCCCCACGATGGGGTGAGCTCCCGTTGCTCGGTCCCTGCTAGTGCCAACCTAGCAGTTCGAAAGCACATCAAAGTGAAATTAGATAAATAGGTACCGTTCTGACAGGAAGGTAAATGCCTTTTCTGTGCGCTGCTCTGGTTCGCCAGAAGCGGCTTTGTCATGCTGGCCACATGACCCGGAAGCTGTACGCCGGCTCCCTCGGCCAATAAAGCGAGATGAGCGCCGCAACCCTAGAGTTGGCCACGACTTACCACTGTATATATATATATATAGAGAGAGAGAGAGAGAGAGCGCGCATAGTGAAATATGCCTCTATCTGGCCATTGTCTTCAACGACAGGCAGCACAGTTCTGAAATTTCAACTATTACCAGGAGAGTGTGCTGGAAGGCAAGAGATCAGATTCTCCCTTTCTCCTGCTGGAAGAGGAAACAAAGAACAGAAAGATGTGATAACTTTTATTTGAGGAGATATGACTCTTGCTAAAAGCAATCTCTACGCCCCAATATGGCGCAAAAGAATCCAGGAACATTTTTGGAACACCGATATTATTCACAGGTCAAGGGTCAATTCCCCTACCATGGCTGAAGGATCGACTCCATCTATCACATGCTGCATTCTTTGGTGTCTGTGATGGACTAATAATAATAAAATAATAATATATTAAATATATTTATACTCTGCCCATCTGGCTGGTTTTCCCCAGGCACTTTGGGTGGCTCCCAACAGAATATTAAAAGCACGATAAAACACCAAACTTTAAAAACTTCCCTAAACAGGGCTGCCTTCAGATGTCTTCTAAAAGTCAGATAGTTGTTTGTTTCCTTGACATCTGATGGGAGGGCATCCCAAAGGGTGGGCGCCACTACCGAAAAGGCCCTGTGCCTCGTAGTTGCGAAAAAGAGAATTCCAAGTTAGGGACCATTAAGGAAAGGATTGAAAATAAAACCGTCAAGTAAGACAAATTTGTAGCGTACATTTCGGGTTGCTGCATCTCATAAAGGATGTTGCAGGAAAAGGTGCAGAAAAGGGCAACGAAAATGATCAAAAGGCTGGAACAACTTTCCGAAGAAAGGATGGGAGCTGTTAATTTGGAAAAGGAGGCAGACACAACAGAGGTCCCAGGAACCAGGTGTTGAGGAACCTTCCTGACTTTGCAGACCAGATTCTTATCAGGATCTGCCTCGCAGGCCAATTTGGAAAGGTGGCCAGCGCCTTTCCAAATCCTTTTCGCTCTGATCTTAAAGGCGGAAGTGAGAAGACTGGCCAAAGTCTCTGTGAGGCTTCCCCCTTTTAAGATTGAGTCACAGAAGGGACCCAAGGGTCATCTAGTCCAACCCGCTGCAATGCCGGAATCTCAGCTAAAGCATCCCTGACAGATGACCACCCAAACTCTGCTTGGAAGGAAGGAGATCTACAACCTCCCGAGGGAGACCGTTCCACCACTGAACAGCTCTGACTGTCAGAAGGTTTTTCCGTATGTCTAGTCGGAATCTCCTTTCCTGCAACTTGAAGCCCTGTGTTCGAGTCTTACTGTCTGGAGCAGGAGAAACAAGCTTGTGTCACCCCCCATGTGACAGCCTTTCAGATATTTGAAGATGGCTATCATATCTCCTCTCAGTCTCCTCTTTTCCAGGCTAAATATACCCAGCTCCTTCGACCGTTCCTCATCAGGCTCGGCTTCTAGACCCTTCTATTGGCCTCGCTTTTGAGAAGTGCTTAAAGGCAGCTCAATGATCCCATTCCAGCTGAATCGGGACATCAGGGGCTGCCTTAAATCCCTTCTCAGAAGCATTTTTTTAAACTGTTGCAGTGCAAAAAATGAAATGTCATTGACTTCCCCCTCCCTTCCCTTTCGATTTTTGTGACTCTTTCCCCCCCAACTCAAATATTACCTATAACAGTAATGTCTCGCTCCGAATATGAGTGATATTTCTGAATGATTCTGTTGTGTGAAATCAGAGACTGTGTATTTTATTTTTACCAGCAACCAAGATGATGATGGTGATGTTTAAAGCATATTTTGAGGCATCTTCCTCCCTCCTTTATTTAAGTGGGGCAAATGCTTCAAGCATCACTTTTGAAAAGGGGTTTAAGGCAGCACCCCCGTCCACACCCATGGTCCCATTTTAGCCGATATAGGACCAGCGACTGTCTTAAAGTGTTTTTCAAAGGTTCTGCTTCTCCTGCAAGCTGCTGGGTGCCTTGACTATCTGCTTGTCAGTTGATAAGCAGAGATTAAATCCTGCTGCCCAGGCTGCCTGACCCTGTTCCCTGCTGGGAGCAGGGTACGCAGCTAATGCAGGATTAAACCCTGTCCTCCTGCCCATCGGCTGGCATCACCAGGGACATCAGGGGGTTGCATGGAGTTTTTGAGGGGGGGGTGAAATATACTCGGAGTCGAAAGTGGATTTCATGCTCTTTATTCAGCTCATAGTGGTGAGGAGGAATGGAAGTTCCCCCAGAATGTCTGCTTTATATACATTATTTGCACAATGGGTCCCATGTGATTGGCTAGATCCAGGATTCTCCTGTAGGCCAATCACGTTGTGGATTCACTTCCACCTGGAGCTGGATTGGGTGGCTCCTGTGGACCAATCAGACTGCTGCATTCTGAGTCCTATTGTTCTAGACCAATCAGACTGCTGCATTCTGAATCCTATTGTTCTAGGACCAGTCAGACTGCTGCATTTTGGATCCTATTCAACTCAGTACATAACAGGGGGGAACAGCTTCGTGGCACAAATGGGACCCCCCTGGTGGGCCAAGAATGAATTGGTCTTGTTTTTGAAAGCATGACGTTTCTGATTTTGATACACAGTGGTATCTTGGTCCTCAAACAACTTGGAACCCAAACACTGCAAAGCCAGAATTAAGTGCTCCGGTTTGCGAACTTTTTTTGGAATCCGAATGTGCTCCGTTTTGAGTGCCACACTTCCGTTTTGTGTGTTACGCTGAGGTCTGTCTGGTTTTGCTATTTATTTTGCATTTCTGTTTTTGTGGCTCTTTTAGTTTTCTTTTTGTAACTGTGTGGAACCCAGTTTAGCTACTGATTAATTGATTGTGTGACTGCAGTACATTGCTTATTGCTTTCATTTTATGGATCAATGGTCTCCTTAGATAGTAAAATCCATGTTAAATTGCTGTTTTAGGGGTTGCTATTAAAAGTCTGGAATGGATTACAGTGGTACCTCTGGTTACGAATTTAATTCATTTCGGGGTGCCATGCATATACACTTCCAGGTTTGTTGCGGCCATAACCCAAAGATTCTATAACCTGGAGGTTACGCAACATGAGGTACCACTGTAATCTGTTTTGCATTGCTTTCTGTGGGAAAGCGCACCTTGGTTTTGGAACGCTTTGGTTTTGGAATGGACTTCTGGAACGGATTGAGTCTGAGAACCAAGGTACCACTGTATATAGCTGTATAGAGAGCCAATGTGGTGTAGTGGTTAAGAGCGATAGACTCATAATCTGGGGAACCGGGTTCGCGTCTCCACTCCTCCACATGCAGCTGTTGGGTGACCTTGGGCCAGTCACACTTCTCTGAAGTCTCTCAGCCTCACTCACCTCACAGAGTGTTTGTTGTGGGGGAGGAAGGGAAAGGAGAATGTGAGCCGCTATGAGACTCTTTCAGGTAGTGATAAAGCGGGATATCAAATCCAAACTCTTCTACTTTTTCTTCTTCTTTTGATTTTGCTAATTGATTTTGACTTCCTCCAGAGTCGGAATTTGTTGACTTAAATAAGTCCACAATAAGAAACTAAGCTAGTCATGTATGGAAGTGAGAGCTGGACCCTAAAGAAGGCTGATCGCCAAAGAATGGATGCTTTTGAATTATGGTGCTGGAGGAGACTCTTGAGAGTCCCATGGACTGCAAGAAGATCAAACCTCTCCATTCTGAAGGAAATCAGCCCTGAGTGCTCACTGGAAGGACAGATTGTGAAGCCGAGGCTCCAAGACTTTGGCCACCTCATGAGAAGAGAAGACTCCCTGGAAAAGACCCTGATGTTGGGGAAGATGGAGGGCACAAGGAGAAGGGGACGACAGAGGACAAGATGGTTGGACAGTGTTCTCGAAGCAACCAGCATGAGTTTGACCAAACTGCAGGAGGCAGTGGAAGACAGGAGTACCTGGCGTGCTGTGGTCCATGGGGTCACGAAGAGTCGGACACAACTAAACGACTAAACAACAACAACAAGAAACTAAGCAGCAAGGGAAGCATCCTGATCTGTTTGTCTGCTAAGAGGAAGATCCCAGGTTAAATCTCTGCTCACATCTCCAGGTAGAGAAGGGATTGCCCCCTCTCTGAAATCCTGGACAGCCTCCCAGTCAGTGTGGGCAACACTGAGGTAGATCCAAAGGCCTGGGTCAATATAAAACAGTTTCTTAAAACCAGAGTCCTTTTTGCTGGGGATAATTCAGACGGAAATTCCCAGGTGTCAAAAAAGGTTATTTATGTATGCCACTACTGCGGCCCATGTTTTGTTAGCCCAAAAATGTAAAACGAGCGAGGTCCCAACAAAAGAAGAATGGCAACTTAAGTTGACAAAATATGTGTAGCTTGCACACTTAACATATAGAATAAGAGAACAAGAAGAACATATGTTTAGAGAATGCTGTAAAATGTTTACTGAAAATATAGGTGAAAATTGTGTTCCACTTAAAAACGCTGGTAGCATTAAGATAAATTCAACAGTGTAAATAAGTTCTGATGGATATAACAATGGATTACTGAATGATTTAGTTCATGTAAATTATGCAGGGATGTATGGTATGCAAAGAGGGATGCGGGTGGTGCTGTGGGTTAAACCACAGAGCCTAGGACTTCCCGATCAGAAGGTTGGCGGTTCGAATCCCCACAACGGGGTGAGCTCCCGTTGCTCGGTCCCTGCTCCTGCCAACCTAGCAGTTCGAAAGCACCTCAAAGTGCAAGTAGATAAATAGGTACCTCTCTGGCGGGAAAGTAAACAGCGTTTCCGTGCACTGCTCTGGTTTGCCAGAAGCGGCTTAGTCATGCTGGCCACATGACCCGGAAGCTGTACGCTGGTTCCCTCGGCCCATAAAGCAAGATGAGCGCCACAACCCCAGAGTCGGCCACAACTGGACCTAATGGTCAGGGGTCTCTTTACTTTTTTTAATAGTATGCAAAATGAACCATGGAAAGAAAAGAAGGGAAGTCATTGATTTAAGGTTGTCTAAAAATGAATGTTTTGAAATGTAAATTAGAAAATATTAATAAAAAGTTTGTGTATATGTGTATGTACAGTGGTACCTCGGGTTACATATGCTTCAGGTTACATACGTTTCACTCTGCTAACCCAGAAATAGTGCTTCAGGTTATGAACTTTGCTTCAGAATAAGAACAGAATAAGAGCAGCAGCAGGAGGCCCCATTACCTAATGTGGTGCTTCAGGTTAAGAACAGTTTCAGGTTAAGAACGGACCTCCAGAACGAATTAAGTACTTAACCTGAGGTACCACTGTATATAAGATATATATATTTGTGTGTGTGTGTGTGTGTGTGTGTGTGTATGTATATATATATATATATATGAATTAAACCCCTTGTTTGTTTGTTTGTGCTTTAAGAACAGCTACTCTGGGGTGGAGGATTTCTGTATTTTCCTTCCTTGTCCTAGCAGGTTTCAGAGTGACCAAAGTTGTGTGCAAGGAGGTTGCTGTATTATTTAAAGGCTGAGTTTGCAGCTCTCCTTTCAATAGGGACAGTATTCGCTTACAACGCCTGACCATCTGAAGCTGGTGTTGCCCTGAGACACGAGAACAGTAATTCCCAAGCTGTGAGCCGTGATGAGAGATGTACCACGGCACTGTTAGAAATAAACTTTCTTGTGAGCCCAAAGGATCCACACGTACGGGAGGCTACCAGATGCACCTCTGTTCGATTGACTGATCTACCCATGCCTCTTTCCAGTCAGTTTTCTCTGGGGGCAGCCATGTCTCTGCGTCATTCAATCGCTCCTGATAACAGAAAGGCAAAACTTCCAAGCCTCACAGGAGTCTACCCTTCACACAAAATATGCTACTTCTGTAACCTTTGACATTCCACCCATCTCAATTTCAGTTTCAGTTTCTCATTTCCCCTCTCTTAAGTTCCGCAATCCACATTTCCACTAATACAGTAGTACCTCAGGTTAAGACCTTAATTCGTTCTGGAGGTCCGTTCTTAACCTGAAACTGTTCTTAACCTGAAGCACCACTTTAGATAATGGGGCCTCCCGTTGCTGCCACCGCCACGCGATTTCTGTTCTCATCCTGAAGCAAAGTTCCTAACCCGAGGTCCTATTTCTGGGTTAGCAGAGTCTGTAATCTGAAGCGTCTGTAACCTGAAGTGTCTGTAACCCGATATACCACTGTACACTCATTTTGTATGGAGTTTTACTCAATATACGCACACAGGACAGTAATAAACAAAAACAGAATAAGACATATGTCAATATACCACCTGTCTTTAAGTTGCATTTTAAATTGTATTTAAGCTGCATTTTAAACTGTATTCTAACTTATGTTTTAATCAACTGTTGTTGTTTTTTTAAAAAAATGTTTTTACTCTATTTATATGTTGGCTGCCCTGAGCCAGGGAGGGCGGGGTATAATTATAATTATTATTTAGGTTTGTCTAAATGAAAAGGCTTTTAGCAGGCACCGAAAAGAGTACATTGGTACCTCGGAAGTCGAACGGAATCCGCTCTGGAAGTCCGTTCGACTTCCAAAATGTTTGGAAACCAAGGCGCAGCTTCCTGCAGCCAATCAGAAGCCGCGTCGGACATCCGGGTTCCAAAGAACGTTTGCTAACAGGAACAATCACTTCCGGGTTTGCGGCATTCGGGAGCCAAAACGTTAGACTGGCGAGGCGTTTGGCTTCCAAGCAATTTTTGGAAGCCGAATGTCCAATGCGGTTGTCAGCTCTTGTTTCCAGGGCACCTGCGTCAATCACAAGCTGTGCCTTGGTTTTCGAACGTTTTGGAAGTCAATCGGACTTCCGGAACAGATTAAGTTTTGCGCTTTTGTTTTTGCTATTTATTTTGCGTTTTTGTTTTTGAGGTATTTTTGGTTCATTTGTTTTTGACTGTGGAACCCAGTTCAGCTACTGATTGATTGATTGATTGATTGATTGATTGTGTGACTGCAGAAATAGATAAAAGCCCCCCATCCAAACAATGACTATCATCAGTGCAGGTAAGGGGGGGGGAATGCAATTTTAATTTTTATAATCTACAATCCTGCCTTATTTATTTTATAATACAGTACAGTGGATCCTCGGGTTACATTACCTTCGCGTAACATAATTTTTGAGTTGCGAACGCGGCAAACCCGGAAGTGGGTTTGCCACTCTCGCACTTCGCACATGCTCAGAGGCGCTCTGTGGTGCTGTGTGTGTGCACAGAAGCGGTCCTTCAGTTACAAAATTTTAAGGATACAGCCAGGCCTCCGGAACGGATCCCGTTCGTAACCGGAGGTACCACTATACATTGATCATTGCTTTCATTTTATGGATCAATGGTCTCATTAGCTAGTACAATTCATCTTAAATTGCTGTTTTAGGGGTTGCTTTTAAAAGTCTGGAACGGATTAATCTCTTTTGCTTTACTTTTGATGGGGAAGCGTGCCTTGGTTTTGGAATGCTTTGGTTTTGGAACGGACTTCCGGAACGGATTAAATTTGAGAAGCAAGATACCACTGTAATAATAATAATATATGATACACTTTCTAGCCAGGCAGCAACACTTGAGCTCTAAAGCAGGGTCATTGAGGAGTGTTGCTAGGGGGGGAGATGGCGTAGCCAGAGGAGAGTTCAAAGGGCCGCATAGAGAAGCCTGGAGGGCCACATTGGCTTTTTAGGGCCTCATTTCCCCCTACACCTGTTATACATGCTGATCTGGGAGCAGATACCTCTGGGACTTACTTCTGAGTAAACATGCATAATATTGCTCTGCCAATCAACAGGCATTTTATGAAGTCACCATAACGTGTCGTTTCCCTTCTTGGGTCTATCCTGCAACTCCATCCACTTAGTAGGTATTAACTGTTCAGGATGCCTCACACTCAATTATTTAAAATTCCGTTGCTATGGCTCCGCAGCCCGGCGACGGGGTTTAAGGCGTCCGCAGATGGCCTTTGGTTTTGAGTTCCCGTTTGCGCTTTGGTTAACTTGGCGCTCCGAGGTATTAGGTTAATTAAAAGCCATGTGTTACACGGGGGAACCGACTTACATTTGTGGATTAATAAGTACCCGAGAGAGCTGTTGAAAGGCACGAAGCATCGTGGAGCCTCTTCTTGGAATAAGGGGAGCTGGGAGCTCTGGAAGAGAAGATCCCCCCTTTTTTTACACACACCTCCCTCAGATATGAATTTCTAGCCTCTTCCAGAGCTGGAGCCCGAGATCCAGTGTGGATTTCCCTTGGAGGCAGTGCTGAAACTGCAGTGGACTTGGGGAAATACTATTTAAACAACAAAGAATGTGCGCAGGATCTCATCTGTCCCAGCAAGGAGGCAGCTTGTGACTGAGAACAGTAAGCCGGAACCTCACAGACGGGGAGAAAAATAGGAGTTGCCGTCTCAGAGAACTATGTTGCTGCTTCTCCAGATAAAGGAATTCGTCTAAGGCTCAAAGAAAGGAAAGAGAGAGAGTTAAGAGCAACCTCCGTGGAATGCCAGCAAGGCTGAATCCACCATGTTCCCAAGCTACGGCAACCCGGCTGTCCACGAAAGGGACCAGAAAAAATGGGCCCTCATCCGCAATGTCAACCAAGTTCTGAAAGCCACTACACTGCTATCGGTAAGAGACATGCACACCAGCTCTTGGGTCTGTGTTGCAGGCTGAAATCTTGCTTATTTACAGGTGAAACTCGAAAAATTAGAATATTGTGGGAAAGTTTATTGATTTCTGTAATTCAGCTTAAAAGGTGAAACTCATATATGAGATAGACTCGTGACATGCAAAGTGAGATATGCCAAGCCTTTCTTTGTTATCATTGTGATGATCATGGCGTACAGCTGATGAAAACCCCCAAATTAACCATCTCAGAAAATTAGAATATTCAATGAAATCAGCAAAACAAGGATTGCAATAGAGCAAGATTGGACCTGTGAGAAGTAGAAGCATATCTCGCTTTGCATGCCATGAGTCGATCTCATATGTTAGTTTCACCTTTTAAGCTGAATTACTGAAATCAGCGAACTTTTCCACGATATTCTAATTTTTTGAGATTCACCTGTATTTCATAAAACTTATACACCGCTCAGCCATCAAAAGACCTCAAAGCGATGAAATTATCGCTAACCATAGTTTAAGACTTGAAAAAAGCTAAAGTCACAATGGGCTGAAATTAAAACTCACACCAGCTTTCCGAACACCTGGCTTCCCCGAGCAAAAATGATTTTAGCAGGAATTGAAAAGCGTACATTTTTGGCGCCTGTCAATTGGCAGGGAGTTCCAAAGGTGTGCTGTGAGCACTAAAAGATCGATTGCTTATAAATGCGGAATGGGTGTTACGTGGCACATGTAATAGTGCCACTTCTGCAGATCAGAGGTACTCAGTGGGCGCAGTGGGGAAAGGTGATCACATAGGCAAACAGGTCCCAGGTGGTTAAATACTAATAGCAACGCCTTGGACTTTGTGATAGGAATTTTGAGGTCTTAGATATATGGTAATGTTCATAACCACATGTACACAGATCAGCACAGGAAGACCGACCTGAAGCCATTTTGATTCCTAAACTGCACAAATGTTTTCTCTGCAAGGTCAAAGTGGAAAAGCCTCCCCATTGTCTTTTCCTTCACAAATCCTATCTTAAGGGTATGTCTGTGTTTGAATAGGGTGTGAGCCTGTGACCTGGCCCAGGAACTAAGTATTTATCACTACAAAAGACTGGCCAGGCTCCCCAGGAAACCCAATCAAGTAACCTGCCAGGCAGAGATAAACAACAACAGGAGAAAACAATATTCAAATTTCTGTTTTAGACCGCCTTTTCTGTTATGTAGGTGTGATGTATCTGAGGGGTGGTCTTAGGTTACACCCCTTCTGTGATGTATGTATGATGTTTCTGGTTGTGGTCTTGATCTACAGGGTGGCAATTTCAAAAGTCTTTATAAGGCCTTGCATGCCATTTTTCTGGGTCCCTCCTCTCTCCTGCGGGTGAGGGGAGCACCCTGTTGCAACAGATCAATAAAGATCAAGCTTACTAGCTGCTTTGCTTCTCAATATTCTCTGGTTGGCCTCTGTTATTCTCTCCTACCAATAGGGAACCTATGTAAGGACTCTATATGGGCTCTGGGATACCCCATAAGGGAAAAGGGAATTTTTTGTTTACAACTTCACCTGGTAGCAAATCGACAACCCTCACCAGTGTCAGCAATTGTGCTGCAGCATTCTGTGCTAACTGCAGCTTCCGGGTCTCTGTAGAAGGTTCCCCATAGTGGACCTTTGTTGTGTCCTGATTTTCTGACCACCTTGGAAAGATGAGCTCGGCAGATTTTAGAGTCCAAAATCCCAGGGTCATTGTTTGGGGAGGAGGGAGCGCGGGGGTTTGGGGCAGGGCTGGCGAAACTTCTTCCTGTTGTGGGGGACTTTGGGGGGGTGGGCAGGCACAGACCAGTGGCTGGGGCGGGGCAGAGCGGGGGGTGGCTTTGCGTCGTATGCTTCATTCATTCTTCGGCTGTGGCACCTAGTTCTGAAACACCTTCCCTTTTTTCCCCTCAAAAATTTTATTGGTTTTCCACATTTTTAGACAAACAAACACAAATCATAACTGAACTTGATCCAATATTAATATTGGAGATAAAACCTCCCTAATGTCTTCTAAACATCAGATAGTTGTTTATTTCCTTCACATCTGATGGGAGGGCGTTCCATAGGGAGGGCGCCACCACCGAGAAGGCCCTCTGCCTAGTTCCCTGTAACCTCACTTCTCACAGGGAGGGAACCAAGAAAAGGCCCTCGGCGCTAGACCTCAGTGTCCGGGCTGAATGATGGGGGTAGAGATGCTCCTTCAGGTATACTGGACCGAGGCCATTTAGGGCTTTAAAGGTCAGCACTAACACTTTGAATTGTGCTCGGAAACGTACTGGGATTATAACAATGCATGCTTGTATATTTGGTAGGCGAGGCTCCTTGCGGATGCATTTTAGATCTCTGCCTCGTGTCTGTTCTTCCGGTTTATGCTAATTTTCAAGAGAATATATTCTCTTATCGATAACACACCCCTTAACCCTGGCTTTTGGCACTTGAGACGTTCCTTTTCACCTTATTTCTGCAATTTTAAGCACTGCTTTTAATTGTGTGTTTTAACTGGGGCCTTGGGGTGAAGGTGGAGCGATAAATTCTAATAATAGAAATAGAAATAACAACAATTGTTGCCAGTTCTGCGCTAAAATATGATGCATGCTTTTTTTAAAAAAAAAAGCCATATTTTTGCGTTTGTCGTCTTTTTAAAGGGGTGTTGCAAAACTTTTAGAGATTTTCTTTGTGGAGCTGTGTCTAAACCACCTAAAAGATACCGTATTTTTCGCTCCATAAGACACACTTTTTTCTTCCTAAAAAGTAAGGGGAAATATCTGTGCATCTTATGGAGCGAATGTGTGGTCCCTGGAGCCCAATTGCCCAGGGGCAAAAAGCAGCTCATGCTCCCCCCCTTTTTTTTGGAAAGAGGGAAGTGGGTGTTGAAACAAAGCCACTGATTGTTTGCCGATCAGGGAGAGAGATAAGGGACACCAGAGATAGAGGAGGCTGCCTGAGGTAAAGACAACAAACTTGCAAAGGGGGAGAACAAGAAGTTGTTGTTGTTTAGTTGTTTAGTCGTGTCCGACTCTTCGTGACCCCATGGACCAGAGAACGCCAGGCACTCCTGTCTTCCACTGCCTCCCGCAGTTTGGTCAAACTCATGCTGGTAACCTCGAAAACACTATCCAACCATCTCGTCCTCTGCCGTCCCCTTCTCCTTGTGCCCTCCATCTTTCCCAACATCAGGGTCTTCTCCAGGGAGTCTTCTCTTCTCATGAGGTGGCCAAAGTACTGGAGCCTCAGCTTCACAATCTGTCCTTCCAGTGAGCACTCAGGGTTGATTTCCTTCAATATGGAGAGGTTTGATCTTCTTGCAGTCCATGGGACTCTCAAGAGTCTCCTCCAGCACCATAATTCAAAAGCATCAATTCTTCGGCGATCAGCCTTCTTTATGGTCCAGCTCTCACTTCCATACATCACTACTGGGAAAACCATAGCTTTAACTATACGAACCTTTGTTGGCAAGGTGATGTCTCTACTTCTCAAGATGCTGTCTAGGCCTGTCATTGCCCTTCTCCCAAGAAGCAGGCGTCTTTTAATTTCGTGGCTGCTGTCACCATCTGCAGTGATCATTGAGCCCAAGAAAGTAAAATCTCTCACTACATAGAACAAGAAGACTAAAGCAATAAGGAGAGAAATTAGAAGAAAAGGAGGAGCAAAAAACTGCTCCAGCTAAGGAAAAGACACTAAGGCAAACAAGAGGGAAGGGAGTGTTGAAAGGAAGCAGCTGATCGGTGGGATCGGGAGAGAGATAAGGGACACTAGCAGAGGCTGCCTGGGAGGGGGGAGGTAAAAGCCCATGGATCCTCAGGATTTTTACATTGGGTCACCCCAAATTCACCATGAGATTGCATAGCATGTCCATGGCTACAGCCTGCACCAAAAAAATCATGCACCCACTGCTGAGTGGGGCCACAATGGCGCAAAAACGTGGTTACAAAGCACGGATCCACATGGATCCTCAGGATTTTTGCGTTGGGTCACCCCAAATTCACCGTCAGATCACATGTCTGTGGCCACAGCATGAACCACAAAAATCATATATCCATTGTTTCGTTTAGAATATATTTTTTTCCTTCTGGTTTTCCTCCTCTAAAAACTAAATGCATCTTATGGTCAGGTGCGTTTTTTGGAGCGAAAAATACAGTAAGCGATGTGGGTGGGGTCTGGGAGGTGGAGCTTTTGGCACTGGAGGGCGGGGCCTAGAGCGGACCTGGAAAGTGGGAGTGGGGCTTAGACCTCCCTTCATTCCCCTCCATCCTTCTTGCTGTGTCCTTCCCTTTTCCAAGATCAGCTTCACTCTCTCTGCCCATCCAGCCGGCTCTCCTTTTCAAATCCTCTCCAGAGAGGACGTGAGGACATGGTCTCTCCCTTTGGTTCCGCACGCTCCTTGCTGAGCAGAGAGTCAGGGGACAAGGACAAGACCAGGCTGCTCTTTTGACCTCTGATGACAGATAAGAAGGGATTGCTTCAGAAAATAACGGGGAAGAAAGCAATTCAGAACTGATGAAAGTTTTACATTTGAGGGAAGACCTTTGACATGGCAGCAACAGAAGATCCCAACTGAGTGACAGGAGCACCCTATGATTGCAATTATTTTTTGCAGGACGGTTTATATCTATATATTATTAATGTATTTAATTCCCTACAGAAGTCGCTTCCTAGAAAACAGCTTGATGTGACTTGACATTAAAAACAAGTAAAACACACATTTCATGTAAAAAAAAAATTGTCCAGTAGCACCTAAGAGACCTGGGTTGTATTTCACATTTTTCGACTCTTGTTGCTAATTCTCTTGATACCCAGATCTGGTCTATTCTACCCCAGCTCTGGTGCGGCTCTGAAAAGTGTGTAAATTGTTTTGTTAATGGGTTTTTGTGTCTCCAAATGTCCATCGAGTCTAAATTTTCTTCAAGGTTTTTAAATGATCTTGGTAGTTTCCCCTGACTCATTTTTTTCTTTTTTGCACTTCTGTCTAGCTCTGGTATTGGAACTCCATTTAAGTCACCTAGTAGGATCAATTTATGAGGCTCTAAATCCAGTAATATTTGTTCCAGTTTTTAAAAAAATTCTGCTTTGTTTGTGTTTGGGGCGTAAACATTTACCACGTTTAATTTTTCTCCCTGGTGAATAATCTGTACCCCCACGATTCTCCCTTCCTCATCTTTACATATTAATTTGGGGTCTCCTTTTTCTTTTGCATATATCAGGGTATGGTAAACCTGTTGATGACTGTTAACAACCGCAATTAGTCCTACAGGAAAAAGCAAGGGATAGTATGCAGATGGCCAAAAATAGCTTTAGCATGTGTAATGAGACAAGAATCCAATATCTCTATTCAGACCAGGTCTCTCCATAGTTTTCAATTTAGTAATAGGTAGTAATTCAGCAACTTTTCTTTCAAGTCTATTCCTGAAATTCTTTTGTAACAAGACAGCTGCTTTGAGATCTTGTATTGAATGTCCTGGGATACTGAAGTGTTCTCCTACTGGTTACTCTGTCTTGTAATTTATGTCTGTTTATCTTTGGCATAAATGAGACGCAGGTGGCGCTGTGGTCTAACCACAGAGCCTAGGGCTTGCCGATCAGAAGGTCAGCGGTTCGAATCCCTGCGACGGGGTGAGCTCCTGTTGGATTCTAAATCAGAGACACAATAAATTCGAAAAAAAGGAAAGAAAAAATCCAGCAAATTTTGGGGGATTTGCTAGAAATTGCTTTGTTAGCTTTCCACTAAGCCAGAAAAAGTGCCTCTTTGCGATTCTTGTTTAGTGTACAAAGGTCAAACTCTTCCATCTCCTCCTTGAAATTCTAGGTTCATGCATCACAAAGGCAACAAGAGAAATGTGTGTTTGATATCTTTCTTCTGACCGTGCCTTGTGCCTTCAGTGTACAGCTTTTGTCATATGCTAAAGACTCACCTTTTTATATTATTATTATTATTATTATTATTATTATTATTATTATTATTATTAAATTTTCTGTTTTACAATTTAAAACGCTCACTTTTACAACCTTAAAATATCAATGACTTCCCTTCTTCTCTTTCCATGGTTCATTTTACATATCATCAATCCCTGCATATTTTACATAAGCTAAACCATTCAGTATTCCGTCATTATTACATCCATCAAAACTGTTGAATTTATCTTAATGCTGCCAACGTTTTCAGCTGTACACAATTATCCACCATGTATTCAACAAACGTTTTCCAATCTTCTCTAAACGTATGTTCTTCTTGTTCTCTTATTCTATATGTTAAATGTGCAAGCTGAGCATATTCTGTCTGCTTAAGCTCCTATTAATATTATTAATATTATTATTATTAAAGTTATTACTGCTTCGCCTGCAGTCCTGCTCTCCTTTGCTTGTTTTCCATTGCATTTCCTCAAAAATTAAATTTCCCCTTGTGTTTCCTTCCAGGGAGATTATGTATGGATGGACCTGAAGACCGGGCGGGAATTTGATGTTCCCATCGGAGCAGTGGTCAAGCTGTGTGATTCTGGGCAGATCCAGGTTCTAGACGATGAAGGAAATGTATGTAAGATGGAAATGGAAATCGATGGTCTTATTTTGGCTGTGTTTTCCTCCTAGGTCTTGCGCTGCCATGAGAGATCTCCATTTCGTATTGAGGAACACGAGTGATTAAGCAGACTCCATTTGCAACCGGATGTTCAGCAAATATTACCGTATTTTTCACTCTATAAGACGCACCAGACCACAAGACGCACCAAGTGTTTGGAGGAGGAAAACAAGAAAAAAAATATTCTGAATCCCAGAAGCCAGAACAGCAAGAGGGATCGCTGCGCAGTGAAAGCAGCAATCCCTCTTGCTGTTCTGGCTTCTGGGATAGCTGCACAGCCTGCATTCGGTCCATAAGACTTTTTGGGAGGGAAAAAGTGAGTCTTATAGAGCAAAAAATACGGTATTTTATTAAATCCACTTGCAAATTGCTTCTCTGCAATCTTTAAGTGTCCTGTTGGAAGTGCAACAGCAGGGATCATTCAATTTGTAATTTGGGAGTTAATTTTGTTCTCAGTCAACTACTCAGTTGTGTGTGTGTGTGTGTGTGTGTGTGTGTGTGTGTGTGTTGGAAACGTTGTTTACCAACCAGACATGAAGATTACAGAGGCATTTTTTCATCTCCGCCAAGCTAAGCAGTTGGCTCCTTACCTCTCTCGCCCTGACCTAGCCACTGTGATCCATGCGATGGTCACCTCCAGGCTTGGTTACTGTAACTCGCTCTACATGGGGCTGCCCTTGAGACTGACCCAGAAACTCCAGTGGGTGTAGAATGCCACGGCGAGACTCCTTACGGGGGTGCTGGTTTAGACCTTTAAAGCCCTATATAGCCTAGGACATTCGTACCTACGGGACCGCCTCTCCTGGTATGTCCCACGGAGGACCTTACGGTCTTCAAACAAAAATATCTTGGAGGTCCTGGGCCACAGGGAGGTTAGGCTGGCCTCAACCAGAGCCAGGGCTTTTTCGGCTGTGGCCCCGATCTGGTGGAACGCTCTGTCACAAGAGACTAAGGCCCTGCGGGACTTGACCTCTTTCCGCAGGGCCTGCAAGACAGAGCTGTTCCACCAGGCCTTTGGCCAGGGCACAGTCTGACCCCCTCCTTTGGTAATCCTCGCAGAACTCTGGCCCAATGGTTACCATTAATTTGATTTGAACTGATTTTATAATGAATTGATTTTAGAATGCTGTATTATTTTACTGTTGTTAGCCGCTCTGAGCCCGGCTTCGGCTGGGGAGGGCGGGATATAAATAAATTATTATTATTATTATTATTATTATTATTATTATTATTATTATTAGCAAGTGCTCCAATTGGCTGTGCAATTCCGAGGAAGCTTCTCCTCCGCTTGTTTAGCAAAAACACCTTCCTCCTCAAATTATACGCTGTTTTTGTTCACTTTGCTCAGTAAAGCGTCGCCAGGGCATTCCTCCCTGGACTCGGCTTGCCTGATCTAACTGGCCCCACGAACCTCTGCAAATGCTGTTACACCTGATCACGCTGTCTGCTTTTTCTTGTCTCTTTCTAACTGCCAGTACACTCTGCTCTCCCCCTTGCCCTTTTGCAGGAGCACTGGATCTCCCCCCAGAATGCCAGCCACATCAAGCCTATGCACCCCACCTCCATCCACGGGGTAGAGGACATGATCCGTCTGGGAGACCTGAACGAGGCAGGCATCCTCCGCAACCTGCTCATCCGCTACCGGGAACACCTGATTTACGTGAGTGTCGCAATAGCTCATGCTTCCCTTTTGCTCCCTGTGTCTGTCCCAGACTCATCCCCTCTTAATCAGACTTTATTTGCAGGAAACCATAACAACAACAACAATTTATTCATTTATTTGTTCCGTTTGTATCCTACCCTTCCTCCCAAAGGGAGCCCAGGGTGGCGAATTCACCCATAACAATCCTTACCACCACCATTTTAAAAAGCATTCTGTTGTTGTGGTTGTTTAGCTGTGTCCGACTCTTCGTGACCCCATGGACCAGAGAAGGCCAGGCTCTCCTGTCTTCCACTGCCTCCTGCAGTTTGGTCAAACTCATGTTCATAGCTTCAGGAACTCTGTCCAACCATCTCGTCCTCTGCTGTCCCCTTCTCCTTGTGCCCTCCATCTTTCCCAGCATGAGGGTCTTTTCCAGGGAGTCTTCTCTTCTCATGAGGTGGCCAAAGTCTTGGAGCCTCAGCTTCAGGATCTGTCCTTCCAGTGAGCACTCAGGGCTGATTTCCTTCAGAATGGAGAGCTTTGATCTTCTTGCAGTCCATGGGACTCTCAAGAGTCTCCTCCAGCACCATAATTCAAAAGCATAAAAAAGCATTCTAAAAAAGCATTCTAAAGACAGTTAAAAGCAGTCTCTACGATGATGATTTCAGAGCTTCCAGGGGACAGTATTATTAAATTATTAAATCCCTCCTGGAAGCCCATGACAGGGGAGACAGACACAACCCACTGGGGTTACACAAAGGGAGGTCTGCCACTGAAAAGGGAATGTTGAGGAAAGTAGGAGAGGATATATTGATTCAGTATTATCCCTCCTTACTCACGCTAGTGAGCAAGCAGGAGAGCACATTGCGCATTGCTAGAAGCAAGTTGATGGATTTGTTAGAATCATTTAAGTTAAGCAATCCAGTCTGGCTTGTTCCTGGTAAGTTTCCCCTTTTATTTCATAATAATAATAATAATAATAATAATAATAATAATAATAATAATAATAATTTATTTATACCCCGCCCTCCCCAGCCAGAGCCAGGCTCAGGGCGGCTAATATCAGTAAAATTACAATTTTAAAAAAGCCAAAAACCAATTTAAAATACAGATATAATAACACGACAATCTTGATTGAAAGTAAGAGTAAAGTTTACTCACATTCAGTCCACAGTAGTATTCCAAAGGCAGGCTTTATCTTTACATTTGTAGAGAAAGGAAGTCTGAGCCAAGCCTCAGACTTTCCACCTTACGGCTTCCATCCTCTGTAAGGATGAGCCATGTGTTGCTGGCTAAGAGCCAGCAGAGAGCAAGAGAGCAGAAAAGGCAAAAAGAGGAAGATGGCTGTGTGACTGGCCCTTTTATAGGGTCTGCTGGGGTCCCGCCCATCTACCTGGTCACAGACAGAGTGAGGATACTCCAGAGCAGGTATGGCAGGAAGTCCTCCTGGCTAGAGCAACATCCCCCTGCATGTCCACTCTAGGAAACAGGAAATGTTCTATTTGACTGCTACAGTGATGATACATCCCCAAAAAGGCCCTGCCACGGGCCAACCTTTTTAAAAAAGTGTCCTCATTTAAGATGGACTGTGCATATTCCATAGACCAATAGGCCCATTCAGCGCTTTACACAATCGTGGAAATCCATACAACAGGCTTGCACGCTAGGCTAAAATTGGCTCAGTGTAGTAGTAGTAGTAGTAGTAGTAGTAATAATAATAATAATAATAATAATAATAATATATTTATACCCCGCCCTTCCCGGTTCAGGAAACCGTGCTCAGGGCGGCTAACAACAAATTTAAAACACTTAATTGATGTTAGAAAGAAACCAGCATAAAATACGGCATAAAGCGTAAATAACAATAAAATCAAAAATCAATTTAGGGGGAAAATCCATCCAATAAACATTAGATGATCACCAGGGCTAGCTGGCTAAATTAGTCCCACTTGGGCCAGCGAGGAGACCAGGGGAGAATTAGCTCTGGGATCCCAGAATCTTCATAAAAAGGGGAGAGGGAGGGAAGGAAGGGGAACAAAAGATCAGGCCAGGTTCAAATTGAAAGTGTAGGATCTAGAGGGTGAGGACGCTGCTCCCAGAGAGCCACAGAATCATAGAGTTGGAAGGGGCACCAAAGGCCATCAATTCCAACCCCCTGGAATGCAGAAATCTCAGCTGACGCATATATGACAGATGGCCAGCCGACCTCTGCTTACAGATATGGGCCTGCCTTTGGGGAAGCAGCCAGGGTGGTGGCCATGGGCTGAGAGCTCATGGCTGGGGTGGGAGAGTGAGAGAGCCTTCCTCTCTCCCCATACCCTAACACAATGGACCCCCATCATCCAGCCTGAGCACTGAGGTCCAGCGCCGAGGGCCTTCTGGTGGTTCCCTCGCTGCGAGAAGTGGGGTTACAGGGAACCAGGCAGAGGGCCTTCTCGGTAGTGGCACCTGCCCTGTGGAACGCTCTCCCAGCAGATGTCAAGGCAATAAACAACTCTTTTACTTTTAAAAGACAACTGAAGGCGGCCCTGTTTAGGGAAGTTTTTAATGTCTGATGCTGTATTGTTTTTAATGTTGGGTTGGAAGCCGCCCAGAGTGACTGGGAAAACCCAGCCAGATGGGTGGGACATAAATAATAAATTATTATTAGGGATGCAGGTGGCGCTGGGGGTTAAACCACAGAGCCTAGGACTTGCCGATCAGAAGGTTGGTGGTTCGAATCCCTGCAACGGGGTGAGCTCCTTTTGCTCAGTCCCTGCTCCTGCCAACCTAGCAGTTCGAAAGCACGTCAAAGTGCAAGTAGATAAATAGGTACCGCTCCAGCGGGAAGGTAAACGGTGTTTCCGTGCGTTGCTCTGGTTCGCCAGAAGCGGCTTAGTCATGCTGGCCACATGACCCGGAAGCTGTACGCCGGCTCCCTCGGCCAATAAAGCGAGATGAGCGCAGCACCCCCAGAGTCGGCCACGACTGGACCTAATGGTCAGGGGTCCCTTTACCTTTACCTTATTATATTATTATTATCTTGTATGTGTGAGAAACAGCCCCATGCTCTTCCACTGCTGAGTCCTGTCTCTGCTTAAATTTTAAATTTGCATTTGTGGGGGGGGGGTGGAGGAGGAGAAGAGGGAGCCACATCTTGGTGTGACCACAGGCATCTGAGCACTCCGGCCTCGGCGCAGCGCATTAACTTTTCATTAAGTGCATGAAACACTGTCCTGGATATCTCTCTCTTCGTAGGAGGTTCACCCTGAAGCAGCAATGAATTTTTCATCAGATTAGCAACCCTAGGCTCCTTGATGGTTCTTACTGAATCGCTCCCCCACCCTCCAAGACCCATACGCTCCGGCCTTCTTAAGCAATACAATGGACAACTTGTCAGCACCACATTTGAGGGGGCAGCTGTCCAGCTGTGTCTCTCAAAGGAGGGAGCTGTCCAGAAGGATGTTGTATTAAGGGCTAAATCTATAGGGCGTTGTTGCATCAGCAACTGTCAAGCATCAAATGTTGGTGGCGTCGCAATGGCAGCAAATCTTGGGCTAAATTTAAGGGGCAGTTATTTGTGAACACAGCCCCACACAGCCTGAGGACCTGTGTCACTGGACACGGGTGGCACTGTGGTCTAAACCACTGAGCCTCTTGAGTTTGCTGATCAGAAGTTTAGCAATTTGAATCTGCATGACGGGGTGAGCTCCCATTGCTCTGTCCCTGCTCCTGCCAACCCAGCAGTTCAAAAGCCCGCCAGTGCAAGTAGATAAATAGGTACCACTCCGGCGGGAAGGTAAACGGTGTTTCCGTGCACTCTGGTTTCCGTCACGGTGTCCCGTTGCGCCAGAAGCTGTTTAGTCCTGCCGGCCACATGACCCGGAAAGCTGCCTGTGGACAAACGCCAGCTCCCTCGGCCTGAAAGCGAGATGAGCTCTGCAACCCCATAGTCGCCTTTGACTGGACATAACCATCCAGGGTTTTACCTACCTATCTTACCTTTACACAGCCCGAGAGACCGGGGTATCTAAAAGGTTGACTTGGCCCTTATTTACCCGACCAACCACTGTGCTCTGCCAGGAAATGATTCCAGCAGAGACCATCTTATCATCTTATCATGAAGCCTATTCAGCACAGTATAGGAGTTGGGCACCTGTCCTTTGGAACTCCTCTCCCCATGAATATTAGGCACTGTTGTCTTTTTCTGTGTCTGCTGAAGGCCTTCCTCTTCCAACCGAAATTTGTAATTTACCAAGCAAAAAAAGGTTCTGTCAGGTCTAATATCTGCATAAATCCTATTCCCAGTAGGAAAAAGACAATCACGGAACCAAGAAATTGCACAAAACAAATGAAATACCGAGAAAATCTCTGAAACGAGAAGTAATCAACTAGAAATATTATCTTATGGAAATAAACTAAATAGTAAAAATCAAAAAGTTTCAGGGAAAAAATTAGAAAAACCTCAAATTGAACAAAGCCTTAAAGGGGTGCTGGCTACAAACCTCGTTTCACTGAACTATTCAGTTTCCTCAAAAGGAAATAGAAAAATCATAAACCTTAAATGACCAAAAATTCAAAAAAGGGGGTAGAACTCCCAAAAATTCTGAAGTATTATAATCCTAGCTCGACCTAGGTGAAGCAAAGCGCAGTAATAAAGGACTGAGGACTCAAAGGTACCGTTTCTAATATTGAATTTAAAAAATATGTTTGCAAAACTAAATGGCAAGTTTTAGACAAAGCCCAGCTTAAAAGAAGCAAAGCACAGTTGAGGACTCAGCTGTGAAAATTCTCGTGTTGCCTTTACAAAAAGGTTTAAAAAACCTACATGGCACAAATTCAAAGAAAGGAATACAGTGGTGCCTCGCAAGACGAAATTAATTCATTCCGCAAGTCTTTTCGTCTTGCGAGTTTTTCGTCTTGCGAAGCACGGTTTCCCATAGGAATGCATTAAAAATCAATTAATGCGTTCCTATGGAAACCGCCTTCAGACCAGGTCCAGGGACAGTCTGTCCCCCGACCTCTTCTGAAGGCGGGCAGGGGGCAAAAGTCTTTGCTCCCCCCGCCTGCCTTCAAAAGCCATCCGGGATAGCGGGAAGCGCTTCCCTGCTATCCCGGACTGCTTTTAAAATGCTGGCGGTGGGGAGCAAAGCCTTTCGGCCCCCGCCGGCCTTCCTGGACCTCTTCTGAAGGCCGGGGGGGGGGGAAGGCTTTGCTCCCCACCGCTAGCATTTAAAAGAGGTCCCCGGAGATTTCCCTATGGGCTTTCTTTTTGCGAAGCAAGCCCATAGGGAAATTCGTTTTGCGAAGCGCCTCCAAAACGGAAAACCCTTTCGTCTAGCGGGTTTTTCGTCTTGCGAGGCGTTCGTCTTGCGGGGCACCACTGTACAAGATAAGCTGTTTTAGATTTTAAACAAACTCAAGAGTGGATGGGACATTGACCTAAGATGCCATCTCCATGTCCCCTGGTTCTTTGCCCGCTTCCGTTCCTGGCAGCTGGCAGGTCATGCCAGTCAAACTCATGCCCCAAATGAGGTTGATGGGGCAGGTTACAATCCCAATGGTGTCATAGATGCCTTGTACTGTATGTTTCAGTTTGTGGTTTATGCCTCTTAGAAAATCACATGCTCAGCGGTGGGACAGCACAGGGCATCCTTTTCCTCTTCCCTCCTCCTCCTCCTTTCCTCAGATGTCTTTGACTTTGACAAAGAGTTTTGTGATCTGCTGATAACAGACAACATGTTTCCCCCTCTGCCTCTGCTTCTTCAAATTTTAGACCAACTGCGGCGGGAGGGTAAGTCTGACTAGCCAAAATGCTGAGCCATCCCATTTTCACACACGCCAAACAACAAAGCCTTGTCATCTCATTGTGACCTGCTTGGTCCTTCATTGATACTCAGTGCTGTGGAGTTCTTCCATCTGCCTGCATTTGCTTCGTAAACTCATTTGTTTAAACCTCATCCTCCATTGGCTTGCTATGCGGCTTTGCTAACAACAAGGAACTGGCAGCAAACAGCGTCTAAACAAGGGAGAAGACTGGTATTGGGAGTTGTAGTGATTTGTTTCTTAATTCACGTTTTGGTGAAACGAGCATCACCAAAAGCTTTGCCTAACTGCCCGTGCATGACACCATTTTTTGCATGTACAGAAACAATGGCCCTGAGTAATGATGTGATTTTGTTGTTTTGTTCCTTCTGCTAGCCATAGAAAATTTGAAGGGCCTCTGCTCCTCACTAATGTGATCATATCATGTGTCTCAGCGAGGAATTTCACCTCCAGCATCTATAGTGATTAAACAATGCCTTCCTGCAAAGTCATTGTGGAGTCCAGTATACTCAAAATAGCAATTCTCTGTTGAATCCATCTCAATTTTAAGTCTCAAGGAACATTTCGTATGGATTCCAAAGCAATTTTCCATTGTTTAGCTTGTAGAACATATTCTAATTCTCCGGACTATTTAAGTCCTTGAACTTCTATTTACCTGCTCCCAATAAACATTTATAAACAATAGCAACAGGTTTGATTATCTGTGAAGATCCATATATTCCTTCCAGTAATTTAGGGCACACTGAGGCAAACAAAGAATGTGTATGAAAAAGTGGACATTTGTTAGAGTATACCACTGAATAAATTAAGAATATTAGAAGAAAGCATGCATAAAACTGCATATTATGACAAGAAGACATAAAATGCATTTTATTAGGGAAAGTTGCTTGCAAAAGTGTGTGTGTTTTAATGCAAAATCACATACCATATTTTTTGCTCTATAAGACTCACTTTTCCCCTCCTAAAAAGTAAGGGGAAATGTGTGTGCGTCTTATGGAGTGAATGCAGGCTGCACAGCTATCCCAGAAGCCAGAACAGCAAGAGGGATTGCTGCTTTCACTGAGCAGTGATCCCTCCTGCTGTTCTGGCTTCTGGGATTCAGAATATTTTTTTTCTTGTTTTCCTTCTCCAAAAACTAGGTGCGTCTTATGGTTAGGTGCGTCTTATAGAGCGAAAAATGCGGTACATAAATATGCACCTGAGGGCTTTTTTAAAAAAATGCAAACTGCTGCGGAAATCTAGGGATTTCATCTAACAGCTAAAAAACCGAGAAGCAGAAAGAAACTGAAATTGACCAATTCATCCGTCCCTATCCAACGCAGCTGTTTTTATCCTTGTGTGAACAAGCTTTTCCTCTTTCCAGACCTACACCGGCTCAATATTGGTGGCTGTGAACCCTTACCAGCTGCTTCCGATCTACTCACCGGAACAGATCCGCCTCTACACCAACAAAAAAATTGGAGAGATGCCGCCGCACATTTTCGCCATCGCAGACAACTGCTACTTTAACATGCAGAGGAACAACAAAGATCAGTGTTGCATTATAAGGTGGGTGGGTGGATTCCACAGGTACGTGGCTGTCAAATGCTCCATATCTTTGCTTTGAAGGAGCTGTGGCTCCTTAATAAGTCAGGAGTTTGAGCCGCTGGTCCACTTTACCCTGGACTGACGCCAAGGTCTTTCCTCCCAGCTTTGCTAGCGGAGAAACTTACTGGCGATTTTGGCAACAGAATCTTGGTCCTGGCAAAATTACCTTTAGGGGTCCAGTCTGAAGGCTCACACTAAATTCCCCCCTGGCTCCTAGAAGCTGTCTTTCACATCGCCCTGAGTCTGGGACATAGCTGTCAAATTTTCCCTTTTCTTGTGAGGAATCCTATAGGGAATAAGGGAATTTCCCTTAAAAAAAGGGAAACGTTGACAGCTATGGTCTGGGGCAGGGCTGGATTTAGGTTTGATGAGGCCCTGAGCTACTGAAGGGAATGGGTCCCTTTATATGTCCAGCTGCCCTTTGTCAACAACAAATTGTCGCTGTTTTTTGTGTTGAATATATGGTAATTTATGGACCTAATAGGTATAGAAAGCCATTTGCACATGTTGCCATGCAAGCAGTCCATGCAGAATGGTGGCACCCTATATATAGAAAGGAACAAACCAGTGATATTTTAGGGAGCAGGCTAGCAGGCGGGGGCCATTGCTTACATCATAGGAGCCTACACAACACAAAACACTCTTGCTGTGTGTAGGTTTTATTTTATTTGTTCTTTATCTTATATTTTGGAAATGTAAGGTAAAGGTAAAGAGACCCCTGACCATTAGGTCCAGTCGTGGACGCCTCTGGGGTTGCGGCGCTCATCTCTCTTTACTGGCCAAGGGAGCCGGAGTACAGCTTCCAGGTCATGTGGCCAGCATGACTAAGCCACTTCTGGCAAACCAGAGCAGCGCACAGAAACGCTGTTTACCTTCCCACTGGAGTGGTACCTATTTATCTATTTGCACTTTGACGTGCTTTCAAACTGCTAGGTTGGCAGGAGCAGGGACTGAGCAACAGGAGCTCACCCCATCACAGGGATTCAAACCGCCAACCTTCTGATCGGCAAGCCCTAGGCTCTGTGGTTTAACCCGCAGCACCACCCGTGTCCCACTTTGGAAATGTACACCCAGGTTTTTTCCCTTAAATTTTTTTGGGGGGCCCCCAAGAGAGTGGGGCCCTAAGCTATAGCTTGTTTAGCTTATGGGATCATGGAGAACCACAGAAGTGAGGAAATTGGGGGCAGAGAAGCTTTTCTGTCCTTCGTCTTGACGAGATTTGGCCATGTGGTTACAGCCAATTTTGTTGTTGTTGTTGTTGTTGTTGTTGCAGCGGTGAGTCAGGCGCAGGGAAGACAGAAAGCACCAAACTGATTTTGCAGTTCCTGGCCGCGATCAGCGGGCAGCACTCTTGGATCGAACAGCAAGTTCTGGAAGCCAATCCCATCCTAGAAGGCAAGTTCATAAACGTGGAGAGGGATGCTTCTTTGTAATGTACTCTTGACACCCCAATCACCGGGCACTGCAAGATTCCAGGGGCTCCAGGCGCTTGCCCAGGGTTCAGTTTCTACGGAATAAGGGGCATTGGAGACTGTGGTATATTTAGGATATTTGTTGTTGTCGTTTAGTCGTGTCCGACTCTTCGTGACCCCATGGACCAGAGCACGCCAAGCACTCCTGTCTTCCACTGCCTCCCGCAGTTTGGTCAAACTCATGCTGGTAGCTTCGAGAACACTGTCCAACCATCTCGTCCTCTGTCATCCCCTTCTCCTTGTGCCCTCCATCTTTCCCAGCACCACTGTCTTTTCCAGGGAGTCTTCTCTTCTCATGAGGTGGGCAAAGTCTTGGAGCCTCAGCTTCAGGATCTGTCCTTCCAGTGAGCACTCAGGGCTGATTTTCTTAAGAATGGAGAGGTTTGATCTTCTTGCAGTCCATGGGACTCTCAAGAGTCTCCTCCAGCACCAGAATTCAAAAGCATCAATTCTTTGGTGATCAGCCTTCTTTATGGTCCAGCTCCCACTTCCATACATCACTACTGGAAAAACCATAGCTTTAACTATACGGACCTTTGTCGGCAAGGTGATATATTTAGGATTGTTATATTTAGGATATAGGGTTTATTGACACATATATACAACCTGAGCCTACGATGGAGGGGCTCACAGCATTGTCACCCCATGAGGGCCTTGCGTGTCCCATTGCCACAGCCTTGGCTTCAAACAGAAATCAGGCATGGCTCTCTCTGTCTCCCAGCTTCCCAGCCTACTGCCTGGTTCTAGCTACTAGCTGAGACCTCCAGCTCTGACTTTTGTCTTTCTATCTACCGCACAGTTGAGGGAGGAGGCCCAAGCCCATTTCTCCTCTGGCACAGAGCCATTTCCTTTGTTACCTTAACAGCCCATACTTAGCGGCTTATTATGACCCTTGTCTCGTTGATTCAACAATTGAATCCCTTCCGGGTGCAGGAATTGGAAAGGTCTCAGGCATCCAGCCTATCCGCACCCCTAAACTCGCAACAGTACTAAGGTTTATTCAGCTGGGCAACAACCCTACTAAAAACCGATTATAAAAAAAGTTGGAGAGAACTGTTGGGGACACTACTGTTTTTCCCCCTTTGTTTTTGTCTCCCGTAGCTTTTGGGAATGCAAAGACGATTCGCAATGACAATTCCAGCCGATTTGGTAAATACATCGACATCCATTTCAATAAGCGGGGTGCTATCGAAGGAGCGAAGATTGAGCAGTACCTGCTGGAGAAGTCTCGTGTTTGCCGACAGGTGAGGGTCTTTGGGTGGCACAGGTTTAGGTGTTGGTCTTCCACATGTATGACTCGCCCTTTGTCGTTCTGAAGCTTTCATTGGGTTCAGGATGGAACCCAAAGCATGTCACCCCCGGCTGTTTTGGCCCAGACGACTATCTTACATAACGCCTAGCAAGGCAACCTTATGCTCATCACATCTGGAAATATAGTCATCTGAGAAACGTAGGAAAGAGTGGGATATGTTTAGCCAGGTAAAAGTTAAAGGTAAAGGACCCCTGGATGGTTAAGTCCAGTCAAAGGTGACTATGGGGTTGCCGAGGGAGCCGGTGTTTGTCCACAGACAGCTTTCCAGGTCGGGTGACCAGCAGGACTAAACCACTTCTGGCTCAACAGGACACCGTGATGGAAACCAGAGCACATGGAAACGCCATTTACCTTCCCACCGGAGTGGCACCTATTTATCTACTTGCACTGGTGTGCTTTTGAACTGCTAGGTTGGCAGGAGCTGGGACAGACAAATGGGAGCTCACCCCGTCACGGGGATTCGAACCACCGGCCTTCTGATCAGCAAGCCCAAGAGGCTCAGTGGTTTAGACCACAGCGCCACCTGTATCCCTGTTTAGCCAAGACGCAAGACTCTCAAGGGGAGGGGAGGCGGGATTAAGGAAAGCCAGTGTTGGGTCATGGTTAGAGGGGGTCAGACTAGGACCTGGGAGACTAGGAAAGTTTGGTGCTAGGCCCACTCGCAGGGTTGTTGTGACGGTAGATAGAATCTGACTTGGTTAAATAATTTTATTAATTTTCAGTTACAAAAATCCAATGTACACCATATTATATTAACACCAAATAGCAATAGCAATTCAAATACAAATCAATTACATAGCTGATTAAACATAAAAAATTGTCCAGCAGCACCTTAGAGATCAACTAAGTTTGTTCTGGGTATAAGCTTTCGTGTGCATGCACACTTCTTCAGATACCACAAAATATACCTTCTTTAAATTCACATGAAAGCCAGAACAAACTTAGTTGGTCTCTAAGGGGCTACTAGACAATTTTTTTATTTAATTTGACTGCGTCAGACCAACACGGCTACCTACCTGAATAGTTGATTATAAATTTTGTGTGACTTCCGATGTGCTGTTCTTCAAGGTCCGATTCCCTTTAATTCTGCCTCCAGACTATTGCTCAAACCAAATACAATCCACTCTTGATAAAATCCCTTATATCACAGCTACAATGACTTACTGTAACTTCGATTCGTATTAACACATATAATAATTTGTAAATTCGCAAATGTCAGGGGCTCAGGAGCAGAGGCACAGGGGAGAGAGGAAATGGAGAGCGAAGGGGAAGAATCTGAGGGCAGCGTAGGGGAGTATGACAGTGGCCCGAGAGATTACATGAGTCTCTCCAGCGAATCAGAAGATTCCCAGAGGGGGGCGCCGATGGCCAGGGCAGGGGGGGTCCCAGGGGGGGACACACCAGAGACAAGGGCCAGCGGGGACTCCCAAAGCAGCAGCGGGAGATCAGGACCAGCTCCCCCACCAGAGCGTAGTGGGGGGGGAGAGTCCCATGTATCAGGGCCAGCGTCTCCTCCAGCAGGGAGAGAAGATGAGCCAGGGCTAACCACGCCTCTATCGGAGAGTGAGGGAACGGAGGGGAAGTCAGGTCCAGCTAGCTACCCCGAAGGGGGAAGCAGTGACAGGAGCAGTGTAACGGTCAGGAGGAAGGTTGCCGGCTGGGCGCGCGCGCCAAGTTCAAATGTACAGGCGCGCGGGACAGCAGAAAACTCGGATTGGGAACCAGGTCCTAAAGCCCGCCGGAGGGAGGGGGAAGACTCAGGGGAATCAGCGTCAGAAGAGAGTAGAAGGAGCGAAACCCCAGCGGACAGGCGGACCCAGAGGAGGAAAGAGCAAAGGAAGAGGTGGAGCAAGGCTAGAGTCTTAAACTGTTATCTGGGGGGAGGAGATTCAGACGGAGCTTCAGCGGTCTAGAGTTTGAGACGTAGAGCTGCACGCCGCGGCTTTGAAATTGAAACTGAACTTCAATAAAGACTTTTGTAAATACTAACGCACTGGCGTTGGTCGTTTGTGAGCTGGGACCTCGGGCAGCTCTGACAGCAAGTGACTTGGAACTCAAGGCTGATGTGGCCTGTTTAATTATTATTTGCTGATGTTGGCCTTTACCGTTGACTATTAGATACTGATGGATTGTTGAATGTTGCTTTGTTTGAGAGAAGTTGTTTATTTTAAAGATATTGTGACTTTTATATTGGATCAGATTGTTACTATTAATGTTTGATGTTTTATTGTGTTTTTATGTCTTGGAAGCCGCTCAGAGTGGCTTAGGGAACCCAGCCAGATGGGCAGGGTAGAAATGAATTATTATTATTATTATTATTATTATTATTATTATTATTACTGAGCTTTGCTTCTCCCTCTGTTTCTCTTTCAGGCCCAGGATGAGAGAAATTACCACGTCTTTTACTGCATGCTGAAAGGAATGACCCCAGAACAGAAGAAGCTGCTTGGACTTAGGAAAGCAGGAGACTACAACTACCTCTCAATGGTGAGTGCAAAGCCATTTTTAAAAAATTAAGGGGGATGAGTTTTCACTGGAATCTGAGGCCCAGTTTTCACTGAGGTGGGGTAAGCCTCTGTCCATGGACTGCCCTATTTCGCTCTGTGGTCAGGGGCTCACACAATGGAAAACTCCTCCATACCAAGAAAACAAAATACCTGCACTTAGAAACCTAGCATGTCAGGGAGGGGAGGCTAAGATAGATTGCTTCTTCCGGGCATGCCGTTCTAGATCTCTACATGCAGGGAACTTCCTATGGTTACTCTGTGCATGCTCAGAAGTGCACCCAGCATTGTGACGTTTGCCAAAGACATTTCTCCCCCGCCCCAAATATTCCCAAAATAAGTCCTCTTTATGTTTCTGCTGTTTTAAGACTCTCCTTGGTTTTTTAGTGGCTCTTTGGCTCCACTCTGACAGGTGTTATTGTTATGTACTGAAGTTCTCACCCTGGGCCAGCAGGGGGATATTGTAGATAGTTCAGGTCCACATATGCAAATAAGGGATCGAAAGTGACGTTCAGTGATTGGATAGTTACAGAAAGTTGTTACAGTTACGTTGTACTGGAGCTCTATATAAGCAGGCTGGCTGGACCCTTCAGTTCAGTTCTGTTCTGGCCTGTGAATAAACAAGAGAATCGCTGTGTCGTCTGATATGTTCACCCACAACTTAACAGTTGTAACCCCTCCAGACAGCACTAACATGCTTATAACAGGGAAGCCTTGCAGAACAACCAGTAAGGCCTAAGAAACCCACCGATAATGCTCTATTATTGCGGCAAGAACTTGTTGGAGAAATTCCAGCTGCATTAAACCCCTAGCAGCCCTTAGTCATGAGTTGCTGTTTATTCAGTGGCTCCCACTTACTGTTTTTAGTTGTCATGCTTTACTTTTTCATATTGTCGCCTCTTTGAAGGGCCTTGACATATACTCGGAGTCGAGTGTGGATTTCATGCTCTTTATTCAGCTCATAGTAGTGAGGAACGGATGTTCCCCCGAAATGTCTGCTTTATATACATTATTTACACAATGGGCCCCACGTGATTGCCTAATTCCGGGATTCTCCTGTAGGCCAATCAGGTTGCGGATTCACTTCCACCTGGAGTTGGATTGGGTGGCTCCTGCGGACCAATCAGACCGCTGCATTCTGAATCCTATTGTTCTAGGACCAATCAGACTGCTGCATTCTGAATCCTATTGTTCTAGGTCCAATCAGACTGCTGCATTTTGGATCCTATTCAACTCAGTACATAACAGGCCTTCAAGATGTGATGCGCTTATTTTTGTCCTTGCAAAATAATAATAATGAGCCGATTAAGCCCTGGGCTACAGATGTCCAAAATTGTGTGCCACCAGGCACAAGTACGTCTGCTCCTTGTCGATGGCTCACTGAACCATCTCATCCTCATTAGGGTAACTGCATTACCTGCGACGGCCGAGACGACAGCAAAGAATACTCAAACATCCGAGCGGCAATGAAAGTCCTCATGTTCACCGACACGGAGAACTGGGAGATCTCCAAGCTCCTGGCCGCCATTTTGCATATGGGAAACTTGCGGTATGAAGGTAGTATCCCCGGCAAAGAGTTGGATAACGGCGGCAAATGGGATTTTCCTGGAGAGACAGTTAAATTTAATATTGTTGCAGCTGGCGGGTTGCCAAACCTTTTGTCAGGCTAGCTGTGTGCCAATGGATACCTGGTGGGTCTTCTCTCAAATGCAAGGCAGGGGTCAGCAAACTTTTTCAGCAGGGGGCCGGTCCACTGTCCCTCAGGCCTTGTGGGGGGCTGGACTATATTTTTTTGGGGGAAATAATGAACGAATTCCTATGCCCCACAAATAACCCAGAGATGCATTTTAAATAAAAGCACACATTCTACTCATGTCAAAACACCAGGCAGGCCCCACAAATAACCCAGAGATGCACTTTAAATAAAAGCACACATTCTACTCATGTAAAAACACACTGATTCCAGCGTGCCGGATTTAGAAGGCGATTGGGCCGGATCCGACCCCTGGGCCTTAGTTGGCCTACCCATGTTCTAACGAATCCATCAACTTGCTTCCAGCAATGCGCAAGGGAATGTGCTCTGCTACTTGCACACTACCGTGAGTGAGGAAGGATAATATTGAATCAATATATCCTCTCTTACTATCCACAACATTATCACAGTGTGAATGTTTTGGAGCCTTCCTTTTATTTAAAATGAACCTCTGGGTTATTTGTGGGGCCTCCCTGGTGTTTTTACATGAGTAGAATGTGTCCTTTTATTTAAAAATAAAAGTTTGCTGACCCCTGCATTAGAATCATATAAGTTGAGCAATCATATAAATTGAGCTTGCAGATTTCCTCCTCAGTTCCCTCTTAAAAACAATAATGACACAATAGTCTTGTTTAAAAGCAATGATGAAGCTTACTCACATTCAGTTCACAGTATTCAGCAGGTTTTATCTTGTAGTTACAGGTGCATTTGTAGAGAAAAGAAGTCTGAGCCAAGCCTCAGACTTTCCACCTGACGGCTTCCATCCTCTGTAAGGATGAGCCATGTATTGCTGGCTAAGAGCCAGCAGAGAGCAAGAGAGCAGAAAAGGCAAAAAGAGGAAGATGGCTGTGTGACTGGCCCTTTTATAGGGTCTGCTAGGGTCCCGCCCATCTACCTGGTCACACACAGGAGGAGGATGCTCCAGAGCAGGTATGGCAGGAAGTCTGGAGCAGCATTCCCCTGTATGTCCACTCTAGGAAACAGAAAATGTTGAATTTGACTGCTTCAGTGAACAATATATCCCACATAAACAAACAGCTACAAAGGGCTGTATCCAATGTCTTCTCCCCCACTAGTGTGAAAGCCCTTTCACTAATGAATAGCAGGGTTTAAAGTCTGGTAAACAAAGGAATCCAACTGTTGTGCCGGCAGATTCTTGTTGTGAAACAGCTGATCCTTGCCGTGCAACAATCTTTGGCAAGGCGCTTGCCTTTTCCCTTTTGCAACATTCTGCCAGTGAAACGAGTGTGCTGCTAGTTGACTTTAAATGAGCTCTGCATTAGACGCAACGCGTAAGAAGGTGCGCTCCTGTATCAACTGTTTTTGCAACCATCTTATCTCGGTTTAACCCCCACGCAGCTCGGACCTACGACAACTTGGATGCCTGCGAGGTGGTACACTCTGCATCGCTGATCACCGCGGCTTCGTTACTAGAGGTGAGCTGAACATCTCCCTGTTGGGTTATGCAGGCAGGCAACTGCCAACTGCTGAGGGAAAAAGACCCCCTGGATGCAGGCGCCATTTTGTGTTCCTGTCTCCTTTCCTTCTCTTTTGAACATGGCAGCCATGTTGTGCTATGCCCCGCCCACACAGCAACCAGTTCAGATTGTGCAATGGCCCCAAGAGGTCTGGAGAGATAAAATCGGATCTGGAAATATGGAAATATCGTGAGAGACAGGACTGAGATATGGATACGCTTCAAGGTTCAGACTGTGGGAAGCCGTAAAATCAAAATTACAATTCGGAAGACAATTTGATATTTTTTATTTGATTTTTTTTATTTTTATTGGATTATGATCTGATATGTTCATTGGATCTTTCTTATTGAAAAATTAATAAATGCTCTAACAAAAAAAAAATTGTGCAATGGCCCCACAATAGCCATGTTGTGTTATGCGACACCACTGTTATGAGGCATTTTGTGTCATGCCACGTCTCCTTTCTGATTGGTGCCCACGACACATTTTGCAAAATTCCAGACAGGTACCACTGGCCCCAGAAAACCCCAGATGTAGATGCTGTGCTTCTGCAGATCTTATGATTCCCCCAGAGCTTGCTGATGAGTCCCTTGTGTTTCTCAGTTATTTCCTTTTAGCTGTAGAGCAGCTTGTCCTCGCCACCTCAGTTTGTTGTGCCCGTGTTTGAAAAAGAAAAGGTTCTGACCTCCTTTTTACTCTTTTGCCTAGTCCTCAGACCTTAGTTGGCACAAAAGAGACTTTGAAAAAGAGTATTCTTGCAGAGTATTGCTGCTTTTATTCTTAAAAAAGGCTTCTTCTCAAACCACGACCGACAGCTTTTACACACACCAAACGCAACCAGCTTTCTACCATCCTTCCAACCAACTCACACCAAACACTAACACTGACCACTCTATATACAGGTACAATTTGGTGAAAGGTTGCATGAGTCATTGTAGGCCACTGACTCAGTTCTTTTAGCATTAAAGAAACAGTGGACAATTTTCAGCCGTGACATGTTGTTGAAGTTGGGGGTGAGGCGATAGCTGCTCAGATCAGAGCTGCAGAGGGCAGTGAATGGCTTTTATTTCCAATGCATGCAGGTTGACCCTCAGGACCTAATGAACTGTCTCACCAGCCGGACTATCATCACAAGGGGGGAGACTGTCTCCACCCCTCTCAGCATGGAGCAAGCGCTGGATGTCAGGGATGCTTTCGTAAAGGTAAAGTCATTCCCATCTCTCTCTTATTTATTTTCTAAAATTTGCACACCACTTGATTCGGGGGGGGGGGACACATCAAAGTGGTTTACAAAACACTCAGGTTTGTGGGTTTCCCAGGAGCAGGTTGAAATTATGCAGGGACATTAAAAAATTCAAGGATAACAAACCTAAATGAATTCTATCATCAGCTTCTGTCTACGTGGAATCTAAGGGATGCGGGTGGCGCTGTGGTCTAAACCACTGAGCCTCTTGGGCTTGCCGATTAGAAGGTCGGCAGTTCGAATCCCTGCGACGGGGTAAGCTCCCGTTGCTCTGTCCCAGCTCCTGCCAACCTAGCAGTTCGAAAGCACAACAGTGCAAGTAGATAAATAGATACCACTGCAGTGGGAAGGTAAACAGCGTTTCTGTGCGCTCTGGTTTCCGTCACGGTGTCCCGTTGTGCCAGAAGTGGTTTAGTCATGCTGGCCACATGACCTGGAAAGCTGTCTGTGGACAAACGCCAGCTCCCTTGGCCTGAAAAGCGAGATGAGCGCTGCAACCCCATAGTCGCCTTTGACTGGACTTAACCACCTTTTACCTCTTACATGGCATCTAATGGATGTGAGGCCATAAAATTGTCAACAAAATTCATTGCATAAAAATGGGAGCTGATGAGAAGAGTCAATACAAAATTCACAAAAACTGAATGCCAGGTGTAAAAATTCTGCTATGCAGTAACAGAACTAGATAGAGCCATAAAATGGAATTATTTGCTCCATTTATTTATTTTGACAATTTGTGCACTGCTTCGTCTCGGTTGCCTCTAATGTATCTCAAAATAATATTTCCTCAGCATGTGAAGTCCCATCTGTGCCGGATTTACGTATAAGCTAAACAAGCCATAGCTTAGGGCCCCACTCTCTTGGGCCCCCCCAAAAAAAAATTAAAGGAAAAAACAAACTGGATGTACATTTCCAAAATATAAGATAAAAAACAAATAAAATAAAACTTACGTACAATTAGAGTTAATAATTGTTTCACTATTAATATACTACTTCTTAATTGTATTTCACTATTAATATACTTTTTCTTAATTGTATTTCAGTTCAACAATTACTTTGATAAAATACATATTTTGTTATGTACAAATGGCTTTAGATACCTATGAGGTTCATAAATTACCATCTAGCATATATTCAACACAAAAAATAGTGACAATTTGTCGTTGACAAAGGACAGCTGGACATATAAAGGGTCCCATTACCTTCAGTAGCTTAGGTCCTCATCAAACCTAAATCCGGCCCTGTTGTTGTTTAGTCATCTAGTCATGTCCAACTCTTCGTGACCCCATGGACCAGAGCACGCCAGGCACTCCTGTCTTCCACTGCCTCCCACAGTTTGGTCAGACTCATGCTGGTAGCTTTGAGAACACTGTCCAACCATCTCGTCCTCTGTCGTCCCCTTCTCCTTGTGCCCTCTATCTTTCCCAACATCAGGGTCTTTTCCAGGGAGTCTTCTCTTCTCATGTGGTGGCCAAAGTATTGGAGCCTCAGCTTCAGGATCTGTCCTTCCAGTGAGCACTCAGAGCTGATTTCCTTCAGAATGGATAGATTTGATCTTCTTGCAGTCCATGGGACTCTCAAGAGTCTCCTCCAGCACCATGATTCAAAAGCACCAATTCTTCAGCGATCAGCCTTCTTTAGGGTCCAGCTTTCACTTCCATACATCACTTTGTTGGCAAGTTGATGTCTCAACTTTTTAAGATGCTGTCTAGGTTTGTCATTGACAAACCTAATGACAAACCTAAATATTTGTCAATGACAAACCTATATCTGGCCCTGAGTACCATGCAATAATCTGAATGGAAATAAAACCTCTACACAGCACAAGTATTCTTACAATTCTTCAGTCATTCTTTAGATAGCTGAAATCCCAGTATAAGATGCTCTTAATGTTCTACAATCAGATATTCTGGATAACTGAAATGCCAAACATGTTCTGGCTTAATTAGCTGTCAGCGGCCTGTTTTGTTATGTGGCATCAGCCAAATTGTATGCATGAGCTCAGCCAAACTAGAGCCAAACATCACCCTTGCTTGAGTCGAGGCCAAAGGCCTTTGGCACAGGTTTGCAAATTGAAAAATAAAAAAATGCACATTGTAAATTTCTAGAATCCAGTTGTTACGAGTAGTTCCTGTCCCTGGGCAAGCAAGAGGCATGTGGAAGAGCCAAAGCTTTTGAGGCAAGCTATAAAATGAACGGCATTTATTTCCCTTCCCTTTCTCCAACCTTTCCAGGGAATCTACGGAAGGCTTTTCGTGTGGATTGTGGAGAAGATCAACGCTGCCATTTACAGACCTCCTTCCCATGAACACAAAAGTGTGAGGAGATCCATTGGACTCCTGGATATCTTTGGGTTCGAGAACTTCACGGTGAACAGGTACAGGAGCGAGAAATGTCATCGATCCACCAGTGCCCATATCTGGGCAGGATGTAGAAGGGAAAGTGAGGCTCGATCACAGTGAGAACCTCTTTGTAACTCTCTGTCAGAGACCAGGCTGAGGAGTACTGCTCTGATGAGGAATGGTGGGGGCCTCCCCTCCCCCTCCCCCTGCTCCTGACCAGGATCCTGAAGCTGCCCAGGAGCAGTGGAGCAGTATAGATTTGGAACAGCGGTTTGCAGAGAGGCATAGTTCTGAAGACAAAAGTTGGGAAGCATTGGGGGGGGATGAACAGCAAAGTGGAGAAGAACCGGAAGAGAGAGAGAGCTAACAGACTTTCTCACTGGAAAGTGTCCAGCCTATCAGTCCAAAGACATGCCGAACAGATAAGTTGGCTACACAAAAAGCACAGTGGTTGAGAGATCAGGTTGCAAGGCGCGGTGGAAACCTTAATTGGAAGCACCTTCATTTCAAGAATGGCTGCTTTGTTCTTTTGCTGTGATCATTAAAGACCCTTTATATGGTAAGCGGCTCTTTTCGCTTTGTCCTGCTTATCTGCGGGCAAAGGGGAGGAGGAAGTTGAATCCCCGAAGCCTGACATTCTCCTTTGTTCAGATTTGAAGAGATGGGGGAGGGGTGTCCAATCCTGGCACCTAATTAAAGTGATCATGTTTAAAGAGGGAAGTTCAATGTAGGATTCAAACTCTGTCTAATGGTAGGGCTGGCCCTATACCGGAGTGCATAAAGAGTGTCACCACTGAAAAGGCCCTACTTCTGGTAGACCTGGTGAGGGCACCCAGAAGAGGACTTCACATGTTTCCATTAAGTACATGGGTATATCTGCGAGAAGGGGGTCCTTCAATTCATCATGTTGGGCATTAATTCTTAGCCCAACATGGGCTAATTAATTCTTAGCCATATATATACAGACGTGGGTGGCGCTGTGGGTTAAATCACAGAGCCTAGGACTTGCCGATCAGAAGGTCGGCAGTTTGAATCCCCACGACGGGGTGAGCTCCCGTTGCTCGGTCCCTGTTCCTGCCAACCTAGCAGCTCGAAAGCACATCAAAGTGCAAGTAGATAAATAGGTACCGCTCTGGCGGGAAGGTAAACGGCGTTTCCATGTGCTGCTCTGGTTCGCCAGAAGCGGCTTAGTCATGCTGGCCACATGACCCAGAAGCTGCACGCCGACTCCCTCAGCCAGTAAAGTGAGAGGAGCACCACAACCCCAGAGTCGGTCACGACTGGACCTGATGGTCAGGGGTCCCTTTACATACATACATACATACATGTGTGTGTGTGTGTGTGTGTGTGTGTGTGTGTGTGTTTGTGTATTCTTGCATCTGTTGCCAAATTATTCCTGGGCTTTTTTTAAAAAAAATTCTGTTTCTATATTTCCCTCGCTGATGATGCTTGCTATCCCTCCCCCAGCTTTGAGCAGCTCTGCATCAACTTTGCAAACGAGAACCTCCAGCAATTCTTTGTCCGCCACGTCTTCAAGCTGGAGCAGGAGGAATACAACCTGGAGAACATTAACTGGCAGCACATCGAGTTCACCGACAACCAGGATGCCCTCGACATGATCGCCATCAAACCAATGAACATAATCTCACTCATTGATGAAGAGAGCAAATTCCCCAAGGTCAGGATTAAGAACTTGTGTCCTGGATCAAGGGAAGACCTCCTTCTTTCCAACAGACCCTCTCACCAGTGCTGAAATCAGCAGTTGCTGCACTCAGGTCCATGAGAAGGCTACAAGAATGATCTGATTACAGTAACTCCCTCTACTGATTTCAGCACTTGAGGGGGTCTGTAAGGAAGGAGGTCTTTCAGATATTTGAGGCCAGAATCATCTAGGACCTTAACACCAAAGCGAGCACCTTGAATTGGGCATGGAAACGAAATGACAACCAGTGCAGCTGTTTTATGAGATCAAAACGGAACCCTTCCCACAGTCGCCAATGTCTCCTCCTCTCCAGGGAAGTGGGTGGCACTGTGGTCTAAACCACGGAGCCTTTTGGGCTTGCCGATCGGTTCAAATCCACGTGGTGAGGTGAGCACCTGTTGCTCTGCCCCAGCTCCTGCCAACCTATCAGTTTGAAAGCACGCCAGTGTAAGTAGATAAATAGGTACCGCTGCGGCGGGAAGGTAAATGGTGTTTCTGTCTGCTCTGGTTTCCATCACCGTGTCCCGTTGTGCCAGAAGCGGTTTAGCCCTGCTGGCCACATGACCCGGAAAGCTGTCTGCAGACAAACGCCAGCTCCCTTGGCCTGAAAGCAAGATCAGCGCTGCAACCCCATAGTCGCCTTTGACTGGACTTAACCGTCCAGGGGTCCTTTACCTTTACCTCCTCTCCAGGGTCCCCCCCCCCACACAAGCAATTAGAGACTGTGGCTGTCCTGGTCCTGGAAGATCAGAGGGTAGGGTAGCTTGTTGTAGTGACTCTTCACCAACCAGACCAGACCCATCTCTGCTTCTTGACCCCCCTCTACTTCTGCCTCTGCTTCTGGACTGCTCTCTGCCTTGGACTCTTCCTGCTCACTAAGCCCTGTTGTCCATTCAACTTCCAACACCACCTCCTCCCAGTCTTCTCCCTCTAACCACTCATCATTGTCCCGCAACTACTCCCCATAGCTCTGAGCCTTCTTCCCTTGGGGGTTCCACAGCTGATTCTTCCCACCCTTCCTCTGCATCCAACCAGAGCCACGAGCTTGCAAAGAAATTTGCATATGCAGACGCTGATCATTGCACCCTTGAAAGAAAGTCATCCAGGTAGTATACGATGCAAGGAGGGTTCGGTGGAGAAAAAGGTTGGCAGATCAAGCTGATCATTTTTGGACCACTGCAGCAAACCTTTTAAAGTTGGGTATTGTGTTCTAATTGATATAGGGAACAGACACCACCATGCTGCACAAACTTAACTCCCAGCATAAGCTCAACACCAACTACATCCCTCCCAAAAACAACTACGACACCCAGTTTGGCATCAACCACTTCGCTGGAGTCGTGTACTATGAGACGAAAGGTAGGTCAAGGTCATAGAATCGTAGAGTCTTAGAGTTGGAAGGGACCCAAGGGTCATCTAGTCCAGCCCTGCTGCAATTCAGGAATCTCAGCTAAAGCATCCATGACAGGTGGCTATCCAACCTATGCTTAAAAACCGCCAAGGAAGGAGAGTCCGCAACCTCCTGAGGGAGTCTGTTCCACTGCCAAACAGCTCTTACTGCCAGAAAGTTTTTCTGTATGCCTAGTCATAATCTCTTTTCCTGCAACTTGAAGCCATGGGTTCGAGTCCTACCTTCCAGAGCAGGAGTCTGCAGGTGTGAGGCTGGTGATTATTATTATCATTACAGTGGTACCTCAGGTTACAGATGCTTCAGGTTACAGACTCCACTAACCCAGAAATAGTACCTTGGGTTAAGACGGAGTGGGAGGAAGGGTCCACAGGGCTGTATTTTGCTGACCCCTGTTCTGCGGCATGATTACGCTAATCATGGCACTTAACTAGTCAGCCACAACTATTGCCAGGACATAGGAGCTGGTTTGGCACTCTTGCTCCTCATACTTTCTACCCTGCACATGATCCCAAGAACTGGAAGGGACTCAGAGCGTCATGCCGACTGACTGACCCACCCACCCCCTCCCAAAAAACCTCACAGCAGTGTAAATAATTCTGGGCTCATGCTGTTGTCTTCTCCACTACAGGATTTCTGGAGAAAAACAGGGACACACTTCATGGAGACATCATCCAGCTGGTCCACTCCTCGAGGAACAAGTTCATCAAACAGATCTTCCAGGCTGATGTAGCCATGGTAATAAATCTCTTTTGCGGAGGGGTAGGGTGGGTTGTCGGGTGCGGAATATGAATATGGGCAGAATACCTGTGAATGCCAAGTTGCTGGGAACTACAATTGGGCAGGAGTGCTGCTGCATTTGGGGGTCTTGCTTTTGCGCTTCCCATTGGGCCATCCGGCTGAGAACAGAATGCTGGACTGGGTGGTCCTTTGGGCTACTTGTACATTTGTAGCCTTATTAGACTTTACCGACTGGTGGGGTCTGCGTTGCTCCCGGGAGGGAGAAAGGAAGTCAAATGACACTGAGGTTGCTTCAGAGAAAGAGTTTATTCTGCTCTCCGGATAGCAGAAGGCACTTGCGTGGTCAGTTCACAGCAAGTCCAAAGAAATGAGAAACTTCATGCAGTATATATATCCTCCAGGCACCCTCTCCCCCCTTCCCCAGGAATCCAACCACGTCAGCTCATACACGTAAGTTGACATCCATGACCATAAATAGATATTCCTGTTCTTGACCACAAAAGGTTGTTCCTGTTCCTATACTCTTATTTTGGGGCAGGAGGTCACCAACTCCTGGTGCCGTTCCCAGGTCTCTTGTCAGATTTGACAAGGTCTGTGCGTCTTTGTGGTCAGGATGCAAGATAAGACCCAGACGCATCATCCCTGCTCAAGTGGAACTGGCAAGGCCACTCATTGCCGTTACGGACTGATAAGGGAGAGAGCTTTGAGCACTTGTTTATACAGCTGGGTTTTGGCTCAAGAGCTGAAATTACAGCATTTTAGAAATGCTCCCTTGGAGGAGGAAAAATGGGGATTTTGGGTCAGTTTCAAACTGACTACACAGAAACCCATTCATTCCCCCTTCACATTCTTGATATCCAATTCTTTGCACAAACTAAAGGGCCCACTTAAAAGTAACTGTGCGCAATTTGACATCCATTTAAAAGCATACCAGCCTCTTGGAGTATAAAAGGAAAATAGAGGGTTAACCGAGACAGAGAGCATATCCTTCTTTTTGGAATGCTGCTAAATAGTCTCTAATTCAGGATTTCCCAAACTTCGGTCTCCAGCTGTCGTTGGACTCCCATCATCCCTAGCTAGCAGGACCAGTGGTCAGGGATGATGGGAACTGTGACCCAAAAAACAAAAACAGACCCAAGTTTGGGAAGTCCTGCTCCAGTTAATAAAGCTGCTACAAGAAGCCCTTTTATCATTACAGATCCTGTTTTCTTTCATGTTTTGAGGAATACACTGAATTTTTCCATAATGGCTGGGGAGATGACCATATCGGCAAAACCTATTTGGAGTTTCGCAGCCTTCTGACTAGTTGCAGGACCTTAGCCAGACCTAGCAGAGTACATGCAGAATCCACAGAAGCAATTGGCGACTTGGCTGCAGACAGGATAGATGAAGCAGGAACCAGGAACTTGTAGTTAGGTGTTTATTATATACAGTGGACTATTTACAGGAACAGAACACGGATCTTATGCTAGCTCTCTCTGACACGACTCACAACTCCCACACTGACACACAGAACTCAGAACTCACAAACACTGAACCATGCATTCAAGTTAGTAGGCCATTAATATCACTCCTTTGAGAGAGCTTGACCAGACTTCCGGTCGGCGCCAGCGTTAATGGCGGTCCTTGCTTCGAGCTCCGAAGCAGGACTGCTCCGTGAGTTCGGGTCTGACCCGCTACGGCGAGCGGGGGACCCCTAAAATCACAGGCGCTGAAGCCTGTGAACAAGGAGATTCGGTGGGCACCTTTGCGCCCCCCGGTATCGCGAAAGAGCCTTTTTAAAGGCTCCGGAGCGGCATCGGGTGTGAGCGCGGTGCTCAGGATCGCAACCCAGCCCACGGAGCGAAGCCGCGTTGCCATTGACGGAGAGCGCCGATTCCTTCCTGAAACTACCGATTGGAAACAACACCCGTGAGTAAGAACAGCAAATAAAGGGAACGGGACTTTAAAATTTAAGAAGATTCGGCTGAAAACGGGAGAGGCAAAAATTAAGGAAGTCTGCCTCCCGGAACTGCATGATTGACTGAGCAACGAAAAGAGTAAGCTGTGCTTAAAGGGGACGTATTTATGCTTTTTAACCCTGTTAAACCTGACATCGGAAGAGGACCTCCCCCCCCCCCAGTGAGCAGGAGAGGGGGGGAAGAAATTTGACTTAATTTAATCTGCTTAAGAAAGGAGTTTTGAATGGGAAACTTTCCACTGCCGATGCCTTTGGCCGGGCTGCCGGAGCAGTGAGTGCCTGAAGTGAACTGTCAAACTAAATTGAGGATACAAAGTAAGATTTATCTGAAACAAAATAACGGGGCTTTAGTGGACAAAAACTGTAATATTTCAAATTGCAACAAAGTGGGATTTTTTACTTGGACTTTCGCTTTTGGAACTTTGTATGGCTATTTCTTTCCCTGTTTCTTTGTTTTCGTATTGGATACAATGTACTCCCTCTAGAGGCTTAAAAAAGAGACTGCTGCATTGAGACAGAAATAGTGGGATTTTCCAACTGCAACTGTTCCTGTGGGAACGACCTTGAGATATGAGCGGCCCACTGGATGAAATATCAACAAGATCCAAAGCAAAACAGGCTCAGGCTCAAAAGAAAAGAGGCTCCTTGACAGGAGCAACAGCAACACAGGAAAGAACAACAACAGTATCAATGGATTCCATGACACAGGCTCTACTCAGGATAAATGAATCTTTAGAATCACTTACTAGGCAAACTACAGAGAACTCCAAGAAATTGACTGAATTGACAACAAGATTGGATCTGAACACGACAATAATATCGACTAATACAGATTCTATAAATCGTTTAATTCAGGAAAGTACAGAGACGAGGAAAATAGCTGAAAGCGCGAGGACCACGGCTGAGGAAACCAAAGGGAAATTTGTTCCTATTGCAAAGAAGGTACATGAACATGATGAAGCCCTGGCCCTCATGGAATTGGAGAGGAAAGGCAAGAATTTGAAACTGAGACTGGTACCTGAGGAGGAGGAGGACAAGCTCGGGGAATTTCTTACAGACAAGTTCCAAGAATTTTGGAGCGAAGAGTTAGGGGAAGAGGAAGAGGATTTTACAATAACTACAGCCTTCCGGATTGGCAGAAAGCAAGGCAAGAAGCCAAGGGATTGCTTAATTACTCTTAGATCCAAGGAAGAAAGAGACAAAATATTGAACCTACACTTCCAGAGGGCATTGGTTATCAAAAATTCCCAAATACAGATCTTCAAAGATATTCCTAGATACTTTTTGGAGGTGAGAACACAATTTAAAGACTTAGTCGACCTATTGAAACAAAATAACATTCAATTCAGGTGGGAATTCCCACAAGGGTTGTCCTTCAACTTCAAAGGGAAGAAAATCAAAATAAAAACAATTCAAGACAAAGAACACTTTTTGGAGAGAAACTCTGAGGACTTTCACAAAGGAACTGTAGAGAGGGAAACACTGGATATTACAAACCTATCGTTTGGATTGAACCCAGCACCGACTGACGAGGAACAAGAACTTGGAGCAGTGGGTGGGAAAAATACCCAATAACAAAAATGTCCCTGCAACTTCTGAGTTGGAACTGTAATGGTCTAAACCATCCCCGAAAAAGAGATCAAGTTTTTCACATATTAAAGAAAGAACAGTTAGATATAATCTGCCTGCAAGAAACCCATATTGCCAGGATACACAGGAAACTTTTGATAAATAAGAGATTAGGACTGGAATTTGTATCCTCAGACAAAGTTAAGAAAAGAGGGGTGGTGATTTATGCCAAGGAAAAATGGGAACCAAAAATGATCTTCAAAGATGATGAAGGAAGATACCTGGCAGTAGAAATTCAAATTCAAGGAGAAAAGATCTTAATTGTTGGAGTTTACGCACCCAATGAGGGGAAGGCAGAGTTCTTTAAGAAGTTGCATGAGACTTTAATGGACTTTATGGACTTTAAAATTATAATGATGGGAGATTTCAACGGAGTTGTCTCCACAAACATGGACAAGGCACAAAGACAAGTAATATCTAAGGACGGGAGACTACCAAAGACCTTCTTCGAACTCACTGACACCATGGACTTGATTGACATTTGGAGAACTAGGAACCCTCTGGAAAGAGAGGGAACCTTTTTCTCGGAAGTAAAAATGACCTGGACTAGAATTGATCAAATTTGGATTTCTAGCAACCTGGCACCAAGAGTGAAAAAAACAGAAATCTGCACAAAAACCTGCTCCGACCATAATGCAGTCAAGATGGAAATGAAACTAACAACGGCTGGAACCTTCAGATGGAGAATGAATGACACCCTACTTAGAGATGAAGGAATTTATCAAAAGGCCCAAAAAATATTGAAGGACTACTTTGAGATAAATTTGAGAACGGAGGTGGAAAAAAGAATAGTATGGGACGCAAGCAAGGCCGTGATGTGTGGATTCCTAATTCAGCAAAATTCCATAAAAAGGAAGAAACAAAATGAGAGGAAGGAAAAGATTTTGAACCAGATAAAGGAAGGAGAAAAGAAACTGAGATCTAAACCGAAGTCTCATGAGATTTTAAGAGAAATAAAGTACCATCAGACGCAATACATGGAATTGATGAACCAGGAAATAGAATGGAAGATAAAGCAAATGAGACAAAGGACATTTGAATCGGCAGATAAATGTGGGAAACTGCTGTCATGGCAACTGAAAAAGAGGCAAAAGTTAAACACCGTGACATCCCTAGAAATAGATGGGAAAATTATCAACAAACCAAATGAAATAAGTAACTGTTTTCAAAGCTTCTTCAAAAAACTTTATGCACAAGGGCCTACAAACGAACAAGAAATAGAGGAATTTGTTAAAAAATATGGATTATCAAAGATTTCAGAACAAAATAAAAGGATTTTGAACGAAAAAATTACAGAGCAAGAAATAGAGGGTGCCATCCAGAACATGAAATTGGGGAAATCACCAGGACCAGATGGTTTGACTGCGAAATACTATAAAGATCTTAAAGAATGGCTAATACAGCCATTGAAGGAAGTATGCAATCAGATATTAGAGGGGAAAAAGGCTCCCGAATCGTGGAGAGAAGCATTCATCTCACTTATACCGAAGACAGAGACTGAGAAACATCAAGTTAAAAACTACCGCCCTATATCACTCTTGAATGTGGATTATAAAATCTTTGCAGACGTTTTGGCAAAAAGATTTAAGAGGGTTTTGGTGGAGGAGATTCATAAGAACCAAACAGGCTTTCTCCCAGGGAGACATATGTCAGAAAATGTGAGGAACATTATAGACATTTTGGAGATGCTAGAGGTGGACATTAATAGGAAGGCAGTTTTGATCTTTGTGGACGCGGAGAAGGCCTTTGACAACATTTCTTGGAAATTTATGAAGAAGAATCTCCATGGGATGGGGGTAGGCCAAGGGTTTGAAAACGGTATAGGTGCAATATATTCTGAACAAAGAGCGAAACTAATTGTGAACAATGTGGTAATGGATGAAATACCAATAGAGAAAGGTACACGACAGGGATGCCCTATATCCCCTTTACTGTTTATATCTGTCCTGGAGGTTTTATTAAACATGATCAGGAAGGACCAGCTGGTAAAAGGAATACAGGTCGGATCCAAACAATATAAGTTAAGGGCATTTGCAGATGACTTAGTGCTAACTTTGCAACAGCCAGAAGCTAGTACCAAAAGAGTTTTAGAATTAATGGAGATATTCGGCCAGGTCGCAGGATTTAAACTGAACAAACAGAAAACAAAGGTGCTGAAAAAAATCTAACAAAAGAGGAGAAAGATAGGTTTCAAAGTGAAACTGGGTTGGAAATAGAAAAAAAGGTTAAGTACCTGGGGGTAAATCTGACATCAAAAAATGTGAATCTATTTAAAGACAACTATGAAAAATGCTGGACAGAAGTTAAAAAAGACCTAGACATATGGTCTAGGCTGAAACTTTCCTTGTTAGGCCGAATCGCTGTTATCAAGATGAATGTATTGCCAAGAATGTTGTTTTTATTTCAGACGTTGCAGATTCTAGACAAAATGGACCGTTGCAAGAAGTGGCAGAAAGACATATCTAAATTTGTCTGGCAGGGCAAAAAGCCCAGAATAAAATTTAAGATTTTAACTGATGCAAAAGATAGAGGGGGCTTCGCCCTGCCAGACTTAAGACTTTATTATGAATCAGCAGCCTTTTGCTGGTTGAAGCAATGGCTACTTCTTGAAGACACAGACATTCTTGATCTGGAAGGATATGACAATAGTTTCGGTTGGCATGCATATCTGTGGTATGACAAGGTAAAGGTTTATAAAAGTTTTAAAAACCATATTGTCAGGAAAGCATTGTACAATGTTTGGAATAGTTATAAGGATTTATTTGAAAGTAAAACCCCTAGGTGGTTGTCACCAATGGAAGCGAAAGCAGTGAAAAAAATTAATATGGACTCTAATTGGCCTAAGTATTGCGAAATTTTAGAATATGATGGCGAAAAACTGAAGTTACAAAGCTTTGAGAAGCTAAAGCATAAAGTTCGAGATTGGTTACACTACCGTCAGATAAATGAGATGTTTAAGCAGGACAGGAAACTTGGTTTTCAGAAGGAGAGGTCAAAGTTAGAAACAGAATTGTTAGAATCCAATACCAAAAATCTATCTAAAATGTATAATTTGCTGCTGAAATGGAATACACAGGATGAAACAGTGAAATCAGCTATGATTAAATGGGCACAGGATATTGGTCATGACATTATGTTTGACGACTGGGAACAGTTATGGACCACCGGTGTTAAATTTACGGCATGTAATGCCCTGAAAGAGAATATAATGAAAATGATCTATAGGTGGTACATGACCCCAGTCAAACTTGCAAAGATCTACCATCTGCCCAATAACAAATGTTGGAAATGTAATGAGGCTGAAGGTACTTTTTATCATCTTTGGTGGACTTGCCCAAAGATTAAAGCCTACTGGGAAATGATCTATAATGAAATTAAGAAAGTCCTTAAGTGGACATTTGTAAAGAAACCGGAGGCTTTTCTCTTGGGCATGGTCGGCCAATTGGTACCAAAGAAGGATAAGACATTTTTTATGTATGCAACCACAGCAGCAAGAATCCTGTTGGCAAAGTATTGGAAGATGCAAGAACTACCTACTCTGGAAGAATGGCAATCGAAGGTGATGGAATATATGGGACTGGCAGAGATGACCGACAGAATCCGTGACCAGAGGAAAGAGACAGTGGAAGAGGACTGGGGGAAATTTAAAACATATCTAAAAAACTACTGTAAAATTGTGGACTGATAAGATGTTAAGGGCTAGGAAACAAAGAATTACAGCTGTAAATCATAAACTTTAAGAAAACTCAAAAGGGACTTGACTAAAGACTGATCGATGAGTTGCTCGAAAAAATGGTAAAACAAGGATGTGGCGAAGGGAAGGCATGGGGAAGTCAATTTTTGTCGTTTGTTTTTAATGTTTATGTTTGTTTTGTTTGTTCTTATTATGTGTAAAAACCAATAAAAATATTTTTTTTAAAAAAAGAGAGAGCTTGACCAATCAGGGAGCAGTCTCCATGCCTCTGTTATCTCCAGGCAGACTTACTCCTTCAGATTGCCTTCTGGCTGTCTGCCAAACCTTAATTGACTCTGTGTGAGTAGCTGCACGTACACAGTTTCCCAACAGATCATTCTCCAACATTTATTGCTAAAGCTCGCGGAATCCTCTCAGCCAGCCCTTTCCCATGTCTTTGTACCGCCGCATGCAACTGATGTTGAAGATAACACCAGTTTTCCTTTGGCCAGCGAAGCTAGTTCTGAAATGGGAACTGCAATATTTATTTTATTCCTTGCATTTATTTCCCACCTTTTTCTCCCTTGCATTGTTCTCCCTGCTCCTCATTTAACCCCCACAACAATCCTGTGAGGTAGGTTAGGCTGAGCGAGGCAGAGACTGGCCCAGGGTCGCCCAGTGAGCTTCTTGGCTGAGCTGGCATTTGAACCCTGGTGGGTGGCACTGTGCGTTAAACCACAGAGACTAGGACTTGCTGATCAGAAGGTCGGCGGTTTGAATCCCCGCAACAGGGTGAGCTCCCATTGCTTGGTCCCTTCTCCTGCCAACCTAGCAGTTCAAAAGCACGTCAAAGTGCAAGTAGATAAATAGGTACCGCTCCAGCGGGAAGGTAAACAGCATTTCCATGCGCTGCTCTGGTTCGCCAGAAGCAGCTTAGTCATGCTGGCCACATGACCCAGAAGCTGTACTCCGGCTCCCTCGGCCAATAAAGCGAGATGAGCGCCGCAACCCCAGAGTCAGTCACGACTTGACCTAATGGTCAGGGGTCCCTTTACCTTTACCTTTTACTCCCGGTCCTCAATCTGACACTCTAACCACTACACCACAACTGACCTCAATCAATCAATCAATCAATCAATCAATGTTAGATTAGTCACTTCAAAAAACATTTTGATCGCCTGATGACATGTCTTTGATTAATCAAGCTGCAAATTATAAATGCCTCATTTGAGCACCATCTATAAACAAACATTCTTCTTCCTGCAATTCTATACCTTTTTCCTGCATGAAAATTTATACCTATTAATCAGCTAAGTCTCCCAACCAGCTAAGATTTCTTCAGTCAGGTGACAGCCATACCTGAAACCACGAAAGGCGTGCTCTTGTGATGTTCATTTTATGTTCCTGGTTTAGTGACGTGTGCATGGTTGGGAATGTGCAATGTGTTTGGTTTTTTTTTTTAAAAAAAGGCAGATTCTACCTTTTGCTCTGGGATGCCTGCCATCTGACAGCTCCCCGTTGGTCCTGCCTGGCATATGGGTGGCCAAGGGACCTGAAGGGGTTTAAGTCTCTGTGTGCATGCGGATGGCCAGAATCAGGCATGCTGGCATGGAATGAGCGCATCCGCCGTCTCCCAAACCATTGTGCAGCCATGCTAAAAGATTCCTAGGCAAAGGGCACACTTGCAATTGGAGACCAGCAGAACTGTTGCTTTAGGATGGTTTCACTTGATCCTTTTCCTAAGCTGGGATGGCCTCTGTAAAAGGAGGAGATGCAGTCTGGTTAGGCAACCTGTGTGCCTATTCATTCCCCCTGGATTGAGGGGACGCGGGTGGCGCTGTGGTCTAAACCACAGAGCCTAGGGCTTGCTGATCAGAAGGTCAGCGGTTCGAATCTGTGCGATGGGGTGAGCTCCCGTTGCTCTGTCCCAGCTCCTGCCAACCTAGCAGTTCAAAAGCACACCTGTGCGAGTAGATAAATAGGTATCACTGCAGTGGGAAGGTGGACGGCAGGTCCGTGCGCTCTGGTTTCCATCACGGTGTTCTGCCAGAAGCGGTTTAGTTCTGCTGGCCACATGACCCAGAAAGCTGGGTCTGTGGACAAACGCAGGCTCCCTTGGCCTGAAAAGTGACAACCTCATAGTCCCCTTTGACTGTACTTAACCGTCCAGGGGTCCTTTACCTTTTACCTTTACCTTACACTCTGGATCCTATTGTTTCTCCCAGCTCTTGTGCACCTCCTGATCCAAAAACATAAGCAAAGGGCACCAAGTCCGTCTCCCCCAGTATGAACCAGAAAAAGAGGCTTTCATTTGGAAGACATGGCTGGATAGCTCAGTTGGATAGAGTGTGGTGCTGATAACGCCAAGGTTGCAGGTTCAATCCCCGTATGGGACAGCTGCATATTCTTGCATTGCAAGGGGTTGGACTAGACCAGTGGTGGCCAAACCTGGCCCTCCAGCTGTTTTGGACTACAACTCCCATGATCCCTAGCTAACAGGCCTGGTGGTCAGGGATGATGGGGATTGTAATCCCAAAACAGTCAGGGTCCCTTCCAACTCTATGATTCTATACGATTCTCCCATGCTGCACCTAAGCCGCCCACTCCAATTTGCTCATGTCTTGGCTAATGCCTGGGAGACCTTTGTCTAAACCTTTGTTGCTGTAATCAGGCTGAGGAAAAAGGGGTTAAAGATCCCTTTACCTGTATACAGAAATGCCATCAGCTCTGCTCAGTTGGAGACAGTAGCCAACTCCCCTATTTACCGTATTTTTCGCTCCATTGGACGTACCGGACCATAGGACGCACCGGATTATAGGAGGGGGAGAACAGGGGAATTTTTTTTTCTTGTTCTCCCCCTCTAAAACAAGGTGCGTTCAAGGTACATTCACCAGAGCTTGTGGGGCTGGCGGTGGGGGGAAGCACTGCTTTCCCTCACCGCCAGCCTCAAAGATCCCTGAAGCCTTTGGAGTGCAGCGCCCCGCTGCCCTGGAGAGGCTGTGCGCGCAGCCATCCCCAAGCTAGAGCAGCGAGACAGAGCGCTCCGCAGTGCTCCGTCTTCCTGTTCTGGCTTTGGGCTTAGTGGCGCAGCCTGCATTCGCTCTATAGGACGCACACACATTTCCCCTTAATTTTTGGAGGGGAAAATGTGCGTCCTATAGAACGAAAAATACGGTACTTGCATCTTGGCTGTTTTATTTTTTTCCCTTTATTTCTAAAAATATGTATATACTGCTGCATTGCAAAAATACACCATAGTGCTTTGCAGCAATATGAAAACATAAAACCAAACAATAAGATAAGATAATGAGATACCTTCTTGGTAGTGGCGCCCATCCTGTGGAATGCCCTCCCATCAAGGAGATAAATAACTCTACAACTTTTAGAAGACACCTGAAGGCAGCCTTGTATAGGGAAGTTTTAAATGTTTGATGTTTTATTGTGTTTATATATCTGTTGGAAGCTACCCAGAGTGGCTGGGGCAACCCAGTTAGATGGACAGGGTACAGTTATTATTATTAGTAGTGTTAGTTGTAGTAAGCATAAGTTAAAAACAAACACCAATAGGCCATTGGGAAGGATGTATCCTTAATTGCCTGCACGGGCCTGGCAGAATAGGAAAGTTTTCATCAGGTGTTTAAAAATTGGCACAGAAGGAGCCCACCAAATATCTAGTGGCAGGGTGTTCCACAGGAGTGGGCCGATGACACTGAAGTCTTGATTTCTTGTTGTTGTCAAACAAGCCTACCCAACTTGGGAAATGGCCCAAGAAACGTCTGCGAACACCTTGGAGGCCAAAGAGATGTCTTTGTCAAAAACTTTGTTGCTGGAAAGGTTGGGGTTAATGAGCCCTTTGCGCACTGGGTGGGGCCAGTGTGGGTGGGCCTTCCATCCTCACTCAATTGCAGAGAGCTCCCAGCACCCCTGTTTGCTTGCATCTTGGCCAGTACCTGGGAGGCCTTTGCCAAAACATTTGTTGCTGGAGAGGAAGGGGTTAAGAGCCCTTTGCCTCTCTACTGGCATGGGTGGCGTAGCTGTCAACTTACAGATTTGAAAATAAGGGACCAGCAGCCTCGAAAATAAGGGATCAGCAGCCAAAATAAGGGATTTTAGTCAACCAGCTGAAATGCGAAGTTAAAAGGGACCAGATAATTTGGGAGAGCAGCGCCGGTTTTTAGCCCTTCTTTTCCAGAGGTTGCTGCTCAAGACACCAGCTGATGCAACACTGCAATTAAATAACTACAAGCAGCAACCACTTTTCGCGCAAAACAAAGTCCAAGCTACGAAGATGCTGCTGCAGTTCTGTATCTTTTCTCTCGTGCTCCATCTGCAGCTCTCAGTTCCATCAGGCGGGGCAGGAGGAGGGGGGGGGGAATAGCGCCCGAAGTAAACCCGCAGATCAGACCATCTATGTTAGTCTACCACTACAAATCTATGGAAGAAGCGCTTGCGGTCCTTCCTCCGCTTTCCCCCTCTATGGTTAGCCCTTGGAACACCTGCCCGCACCTCCGCTTCCTCCCTCTGAACTCCTTTCTCTATGGTTGCTCTCGCTCTCCTCTCAAGGCTCCTCATCAATTCATAGGTCATGCCAGGCTGCCCATCTCATTTGGGTCCTTTGGTGGCACATCCGCAGTACTGCCTAGCGGGAGCGGCAGTGGGCAGAGGGGAGGCCCCAAGCAGAGATGCTCAGTTTGGCGGCTGCAAGGAGGATGGCGGCGGAAGGGCCCGAGGCTCCCGCCACTCCTGGCGGGGAGGGACTCCCAGGGGCTGAGGCTGGTGAGAGGAGGCCAGAGGGGGGACGGGCTGGGCAGCCAAGCAACACAGTTGGAGCCTCCCTCCTCCCTGGCCAGCAGGGAGGGAGGGAGAGGAGCTGCTTCCTTTGAAACCCGGGAAATTTAAGGGACATCATCAATAAGGGACAGCAGCGGGACACGGCGCTGGGATAAGGGAGTTTCCCGCCAAATAAGGGACGGTTGACAGCTATGATGGGTGGCCCTGCTCAGTTGATGACACTGTCCACATTTGTTTTTGTAAAAAATCAGCCGCTGAGCAGGAGCCTTAAGCGTCACTTAAGATGTGACTCGTAAAACACCTCTTAAGCACAGTGAGGTCAGGAGGTGCAGCTTAAGCGCATGGCTGCTGGAGAATGGAAGAAGCTGCTCTGAATTGGAAAGGTGAGGCTCACTGCAGCCTTTTTGCAGAAGAGTAACGCATATAAGGAGATAGAGAGCTAGCTCAGTGTTAAGAGGTCAGGGGTCGGCTCTTTGCCGGCGCATCAAATCGCTCGGCTGAACAGCTTACAGGCAAAGGTCATATTCGGGTGCCGCAGAGAGAACAGCTTCAGCAGGAATAAAAGAGACAGCGTCTCTGAATTTTGAGCCGGTGGAGCATTAAAAAGTCAGATTGAAAGGAAGCAATGAGAATTAGGGATGCGATGCATGCCCTCTTTTGTTTCCCAAAGTCAAAATCACCTATTTGTAGCAACTCTAGTAGTTATTTGCTCTACAGCGTTTGTAGCATTTTATGTGCATTGTCGTTCTGTGATCCTTACAAGCGCCTTGTCAGTATCACCCCTTATTGAGGGTGGAGGCCCAGCCTTCTCCAATATTCTCCTTTTTCAAGGGAGCAGGCTGGACTCGGGTCCCACCAGGTCATTTCAAGTTGCCGAATCCAAAAACTGTTGATTTCCACTTTGTGTTTGATCTTTCATACATCATAACAGTGTGGAAAACTCATGGAATATAGCTCGTGATTAGCGCTCATTTCGGTGTTATTTGATTCTGGAAGATCTCCATGTGAAGCCCCTTTAACCCAGCAAATCGCAGGAGTAAAGCAACATAATTTGGGGCAGAATACCAGCAAGCAAAGCTCTCTTTTTTCAGCTGGTGTTCACTGGAACTCGGCACCTCTCAGTGGGCACAATTGCCATTCTAAGAGAAAAAGGGGGAAGTTCATGGTGAGCTCTGGCACTTCTTTTTCCAGAGAAATAGCTCTGGCAAGGAACATTTGAAAACAGAAATGCTAGCACTATTATCAGGAAAACGAATGCAATATTCCCTCCTTGGTCCCTGGCAGGGACAGGGCCTTCTTGGTAGCAGCACCCAGGAATTGGAAGCCTCCCCGCTTTCCAGACCTGTCTGTCCACCCACTTTAGGGGCATTCCAGTGTCTGGTGAAAGCCATCCACTTCCATCAAGCCAATGGCTTTTATGTTCTCCTCATCTGCTGTTTAACCGGTGTTTTCTTTCCTTGCCGGCCTGTGTGTGTGTGTGTGTGTGTGTGTGTGTGTGTGTGTGAGAGAGAGAGAGAGAGAGAGAGAGAGAGAGAGAGAGAGAGAGAGAGTGTATTTGTGTTTTGCTCAGATTTTGTTATTTCAATATGCATGCTTTGCAGTCTGTGTTCATTTGGGCACTTTCTCTTTTATTTGATGATATGCTCCGCTTTTGACTCCTTTTGGGCAGAAAAGCAGCAATAAATGTCAGGAAAGGTGGGGAAAACCCCTAAGATTTGTGGTTCCCTAACAACCTCAGTTAAAAGACGGGAACTTTGGTAAGAGGAGAAGGATCTCTTGTGGTATTCCCAAAGCAAAGGAAGGATTGGACTCTGATAAAATACACACAGAAGCTTGACCAGCAAGACTCTAAGTGGGGTGCGTATAATAATAATGCCTGTCCACCCTCCGGCCCAGGTCGTTTTATTCACAAAAGAACTTTTTACTCAGTGTACATAAGAACCAATCAGATTTCCTCTGAGCATTTCAAAAAACCCCACGTGGGGACAAAGTTTAAACTACAAAGAGCTAATTTCCTACTTGAGCATCCATATGCAGTTCAGAGTAAATAAAAGAGGAATGTTTTTAGGAAACTCCGAAAGATCATAAACAGCAATAAACAGGACGGAAGGATGGCAAGGAAAGAGTATTTACCATCTCCTTGTGAACTCTCTTCCTGGCTCTTAAAATCTATTTAAAGATTAACAAAACCAAGGAAAGGTACATCAAAGCTGACTAGAACACAGCAATACATCAAACATTAAAAGCTTCCCTAAACAGGGCTGCCTTCAGATGTCTTCTAAAAGTCTGGTAGTTGTTGTTCTCTTTGAAATCTGGTGGGAGGGTGTTCCACAGGGCAGGCACCACCACCAAGAAGGCCCTCTGCCTGGTTCTCCGTAACTTGGCTTCTTGCAGTGAGGGAACCGCCAGAAGGCCCTCGGCGCTGGACCTCAGAACGATGGAGGTGGAGACGCTCCTTCAGGTATACTGGACCGAGGCCGTTTAGGGCTTTAAAGGTCAGCACCAACACTTTGAATTGTGCTTGGAAACGTACTGGGAGCCAGTGTAGGTCTTTCAAGACCAGTGTTATATGGTCTTGGCAGCTGCTCCCAGTGACCAGTCTAGCTGCCACATTCTGGATTAGTTGTAGTTTCCGGGTCACCTTCAAAGGTAGCCCCACGTAGAGCGCATTGCAGTAGTCCAAGTGGGAGATAACCACAGCATGCACTACTCTGGCGAGTAACGATTTGTTGTACATCTGTTTGAAAATTAAAACTATGTAGTTTAACTAATCCAACAAAATGGATGAACTTAGTCCAGCGACACCAGCTTTTCAAAGTCATTGACACCTTCAGCTCCTCCCCTGCTGCCCTCTTGGTAATCCCCCCCCCCGAGGGTGGTACAACCCACTTGTGGAACAACTGGTTTAAAGCATAAAAGAGGCTTCAATTGTATCTAATCAGCAGGGTGGGAGGGAAATGGTAACCCTTGTGTGAGACTAGAGGGTCTCTATGTTTGTCTATGATACACTGGAGGGGAGGGATATTACCTGTGATGGAACCTTCATATGTCAGTGGTGGCATCGATGCTGGGATGACCAGGTCTGTAAAGACTGATGCATATGGTTGGATCAGCCCCTGCCCAATGCAAATTTTGGCAGCTGCAAAAAGGGAGTGGGAAATAATGTATACATAGAGCTGGGTCTCCGTTGCATCCCGAGGTGGACGCAAATTGCCTGCTCCCCAGTCATCAGATTGATCATTTGAGGAGTGGGGTGAGTTTGATGACCCCCCCGACCAACCTCAGGTGATGTGCACAAGTTAGTTGAGATGGGGGACTCTGTGGGTCTTGGGTGTGTGCAACCGTGTGGGGTGGCTACACCCAGTTTTGGCCACGTCCATCACTGGGATATTAGCCTCCAAGAGTCAGTGTGGTGTAGTGGTTAAGAGCAGTGGACTCGTAATCTGGTGAACCGGGTTCGCTTCCCTGCTCCTCCACCTGCAGCTGCTGGGTGACCTTGGGCCAGTCACACTTCTCTGAAGTCTCTCAGCCCTGCTCACCTCACAGAGTGCTTGTTGTGGAAGAGGAAGGGAAAGGAGAATGTTAGCCGCTTTGAGACTCCTTCGGGTAGTGATAAAGCGGGATATCAAATCCAAACTCTTCTTCATCAAGCCAACAGGGAATGCAACGCTGGGGCCAAAACCAGGCAGCCACCCATATTGTGTAAGAAAAATATCACTGGGTATCAATTGTTAGGCGGTGGGCAAATGGCCAGAAAGACACCCTCTGCCACATCCCACTTAATCTAACCTGGCAACAGAAGTAGCAAAGGCTGTTGGCGTTGTTCCCATTAGCAACAGCACTTGGTGGGGGCCATGGGATGCTTGGGGACTGCTGTTTCCCAAGGCTCCTGAGTCCTTACTGAAGACCCGGGAGCCACGAGATTCTACAGATCCCAGGGGACCCAGTGTTCAAGATGCTGTTGCTGGAGCATTCAGGGGTCCTGGGGTCTGAAGGATGGGCTGGATCTGTGGGGTTTGTATTTAATGGATGCGCAGGGGGTGGGTGGGATGGAGATAGGTTTTGTGATCAGTCAGCACACGGAAAAAGAGCAGGCTCTCGGTTACTGCTTGAAATCCAAATTCCATGAAAGCTGCTTGCTGCAATGAGCCAATCTGATGCCTGATCAGATGCACACAGCTTCTACCACTCCACTCCAAAGAATGAAGAATAAAGAAAAAAAGTTTGCAGTTTTATACTGAAATCCACACACTGGGACAGATCAGCCGACGTCTGTTCCAATTCATTTTTGCTGGTGCTCAACCATCAGTCTGCTGTATCCCATTCTATGCAGAGTTATTTGAAGAATGAAGCAAAAATTTACACATTATTATCTGCAGCAATGCACACTTTTTTTGGCATGCATGCCCCCCCAAATGTGTACCGTATTTTTCGCTCCATAAGACACACTTTTTCCCTCCTAAAAAGTAACCCCTTACTTAATGTGTGTGCATCTTACGGAGCGAATGCAGGGGGGAGGCAGGCAGGAAAAGCCCCCAAGAGCCGCACACAAGCTCCGTGCGGCTCTTGCGGGCTTTTCCCCAGGAGGGAGAAGGGTCTGACGCGGCCAGTCAGTCCCTTCTCCCTCCTCGTAGAAAAGCCCACAGGAGCCGCACGCTCCTTAAAGGGTGCACGGCTCCTGTGGGCTTTTGCTGGAGGTGGTGGGAAATTGCCATAGCCGCACACAGCCTCTCCTGGCCGGAGAGGTTGTGCGCGGCTAAAGAGGAAGCGAGTGGGATCCCGCTGGCTTTGCTCTTTGGGGCTGGGGGGGGACCCGGGCTCCCCCCGGCAGCCCCGAGAAGCTCTGGGAGAAGCGGACAGGCTGCATGCATAATATTTTTTTCCTTGATTTCCCCCTCTAAAAACTAGGTGCGCCTTATGGTCAGATACTCCTTATGGAGCATACACGTAACAGTAAAATGTGTGTTTTTGTGGGCACTTTTTTGAGCACCAAAACTGTGATGCGAAATCCAGAGGAGTGAGTAGCCTCCGACCAAATGGATTCCTCCTCTGTTCAGAAGTGGGGTGAAGCCACTGCTCTAGCTTCCAAGTGGGTGTGCCATTGCTTCTTGCTGAAGTGGGGGTGGTGGGGAATTGGTGCGGTGCAAACACATCCTCAGGAGTGCTAAATTAGTTCCCGCAGCCCATTTGCACTGGGAGTGTTGAATTCCAATGAAACGGAAATGGGAGCCAAAGTTGCCGGGGTTGGCTTACCCCTCTGGTGTGCAAAACAGAAATCAACCCAGCGAAACAACTACATTAGTTAACAGAATTTTGCAGCGGAAGGCGATCCGCAGCGGAATGGAAACGCAGATGCATGCAACAAATGCAGCACGAAACGATATCTTCTTACACCCCTGGTTTGCACTGCACCAACCTTCCCACCACTTTGCCTGTCCTGTTAAGCTGCCATGGCCCCTGATCCTTGCAAGGAAGCTAGCGTAGCAGCTGCAACCCACCCCACCCAGCAAGCTGCCTCTGCCTCCATTCCTACCATTGGGTGGCAGGAATATAATGCCTACTCAAAAGCAGCCATTGCAAATACTTGGGTTTCAAACACCCCCGAACCAGCTGCTTGTGGTTAGTGAATAGCTCGGAAGTCCTGTCTTAGTCGTTCTTCTTTTTCACTTTTTTTTCTCCTATTCTCTGTCTCTCGTTTGTTTTTTTTGTCTTTTGATCCCCTGTAGTTTCTCTGTGGCTATGCGTCCAGTGCTTTTGGGCAGTCGCCAGCACCCAGCCTGAAGGTAAAAATAAGCCAAAGAGCTCCCTTGTGTGTGGTATGTTCATTTCTTCTCTTCCCCCTCCCCACCCCACTCCTGCTCCCCCTACCCCCCTGCCCTCCTCTGTCGCCGGTTTTACTCTTCTCCTTGCGTCCTTTGCAGCAGATCGCTCGCGAAAGGACAGAGGTGGTTGCGGACTCGCGGAGGGCTTGCCTTAGGGAAGCGAAGCTGTTCTCTGCCTTTGCTAGGGATGCCTGGAGCCACTACATTATGCTGGAAAAGGTGATGGCGAAGGGCAATCAAAGCGGCTCAGGGGTTTTCCTCTAGGGATCGAAGGCTAAATTGGGCCTCCATTAGTCTGGCAATTACCTGGTTGGGTGTGCCAGGAGAGTCTTCTGTCCTGCAAGAGCTCAGAGCGCAAGAGGAGGTTCCGAGAACCCATTGTTGTTGACTATAATGATAATAATAATAATTCAATATTTATACCCCAACCATCTGGCTGGGTTTCCCCAGCCACTCTGGGGAACAAAAACACAATAAAACATCAAACACTAAAAACTTCCCTAAACAGGGCTGTCTTCAGATGTCTTCTAAAAGTCAGATAGTTGTTTATTTCCTTGACATCTGATGGGAGAGCGGGCGCCACCACCAAGAAGGCCCTCTGCCTGGTTCCCTGTAACCTCACTTCTCGTAGTGAGGGAACTGCCAAAAGGCCCTCAGAGCTGGACCTCAGTGTCCAGGCTGAATAATGGGGCTGGAGATACTCCTTCAGGTATACTGGGCCGAGGCCGACTAGCAAAGTCAGGGCTTCTGGGGCCCCTCTAGGTGTTGAGGATTCTGGGAGATGTAGTCCAAGATGTCTGGAGAAGGCTGATCAAAAGCATGGCCACCATCATTTTTTTGCGGAGAGTGGTGGATCTGTGGCCCTCTAAATGTTGGACTCCATTTCCCATGATACCCAGCAAGCGTGGTCAATGGTCAAGGATGGTGGGACTTGTGGTCCAGCAACATAAAATCGTAGAGGGACCCTGAGAGTCGTCTAATTCAACCTCCTGCAATGTAGAAATCTTAGCTGAAGCTTCCCTAACGAAAGGCCATCCAACCTCTCCTTAAGAACCTGCAAGGAAGGAGAGTCCACCATCTCCCAAAGGAAACCGTTCGACTGTCGAACAGCTCTTACCATCAGAAAGTTGGAATAAGAATAATAATTTATTATTTATACCCCGCCCATCTGGCTGAGTTTCCCCAGCCACTCTGGATGGCTCCCAATTGAGTGTTAAAAACAATACAGCATTAAATATTAAAAACTTCCCTAAACAGGGCTGCCTTCAGATGTCTTTTAAAGATAAGATAGGTGCTTATTCTGATGAGAGGGTTTTCCACAGGGCGTACGCCACCACCAAGAAGGCCCTCTGCCTGGTTCCCTGTAACCTCACTTCTCGCAATGAGGGAACCGCCAGAAGGCCCTCGGCGCTGGAACTCAGTGTCCGGGCTGAACGATGGGGGTGGAGAAGCTCCTTCAGGTATACTGGACCGAGGCCGTTTAGGGCTTTAAAGGTCAGCACCAACACTTTGAATTGTGCTTGGAAATGTACTGGGAGCCAATGTAGGTCTTTCAAGACCGGTGTTATGTGGTCCCAGCGGCCGCTCCCACTCACCAGTCTAGCTGCCGCATTCTGGATTAATTGCAGTTTGCGGGTCACCTTCAAAGGTAGCCCCACGTAGAGCGCATGGCAGTAGTCCAAGCGGGAGAGAACCAGAGCATGCACCACTCTGGAATCTCCTTTTTTGTAACTTGAAGGAACTGGTTTGGGTCCTACCCTCCAGAGCAAGAGAAAACAAGCTTCTTCCATCCTCCACCTGACAGCCCTTGAGCTATTTGAAGATGGCTGGCCTATTTCCTCTCAGTCTGGTCTCATCCAGGGCAGTCAGTAAGACCCACCTGCTAAGGTAAAAGGTAAAGAAAGTCTGGGTGTGTCTGACAGGACATCAGGCATTTGCAACCTGGCAACTTCCTCTGATTCTTGGCTGAGCCCTTTTATCCTCCCCCTAACCTATTCCATAAAGGGACGCGGGTGGCGCTGTGGGTTAAACCACAGAGCCTAGGACTTGCTGATCAGAAGGTCGGCGGTTTGAATCCCCACAATGGGGTGAGCTCCCGTTGCTCGGTCCCTGCTCCTGCCAACCTAGCAGTTCAAAAGCACGTCAAAGTGCAAGGAGATCAATAGGTACTGCTACGGCGGGAAGGTAAACAGCGTTTCCATGCGCTGCTCTGGTTCTCCAGAAGCGGCTTAGTCCTGCTGGCCACATGACCCAGAAGCTGTACGCCGGCTCCCTCAGCCAATAAAGCAAGATGAGCGCCGCAACCCCAGAGTCAGCCACGACTGGACCTAACAGTCAGGGGTCCCTTTACCTTTATGTGTTAAGTCCAGCCAAATGCCTTGGACTGCTGTCCCTGAGCACTTTGCTCCAGCCAGTTCAAAATGCAGCAGCTAGACCAGAGCTTTCCAAACTGTTGCGTCAGCACACGTTAGCGTGTCGGCTGCAGTGTGTAGGTGTGTCGCACAAACACTCCCTGCACTCCTCCCGGGGTTGGAAAGGGCCTAGTTCAACCTCCGGTTTGCTAGAGAAACCGAATTTGCTCTGTTCTGAAACGATGCATGCCTAAAAAGTGTGTCGCCAACATAAGAAGTTTGGTAAGCTCTGAGCTAGGCTGTTGACGGGGACGGACTACTACCAGGGCATAAATCCAATGCTTCAAAGATCATTCCGTACTTTATCCCATGTGATTTGTTAATTTTTAAAAAATAAAATACCTGAACTTGCAGAAAAGTATTTCCTCCTTACCAAAGCAAGCAAGCAAGCAAACAAAAAACCACATGTAAAAGCAATTTCAAATCCAATACAGATACGGATTGTGTGGTGTTTGTATACAGTATTCCCAAGGGGTGGTTGGGGGGTGGTTTATTTTTATTTATTGAAATTATTGAATTTATATACCGCTTTATACCCACTTATTTGAATTTATATACCGCTTTATACCCACAGGTCTCAGGACCCCACTTTTATTCAATAGATGATAGATAGATATAGATAGATATAGATAGATAGATAGATAGATAGATATAGATAGATAGATAGATAGATAGATAGATGATAGATAGATGATAGAGATAGATAGATGATAGATAGATAGATAGATAGATAGATAGATAGATAGATAGATGATAGATAGATAGATAGATAGATGATAGATAGATAGATAGATAGATAGATGATAGATAGATAGATAGATAGATAGATAGATAGATAGATGATAGATAGATAGATAGATAGATATAGATAGATAGATAGATAGATAGATGATAGATAGATAGATGATAGATAGATAGATAGATAGATGATAGATAGATAGATAGATGATAGATAGATAGATGATAGATAGATGATAGATAGATGATAGATAGATAGATAGATAGATAGATAGATAGATAGATAGATAGACAGATAGATAGATAGATAGATGATAGATAGATGATAGATAGATAGATAGATAGATAGATAGATAGATAGATAGATAGATAGATGATAGATAGATAGATAGATAGATAGATAGATAGATAGATAGATAGATGATAGATAGATAATAGAATCCATTCTCTGTTAATTATTATATGGGCAGCAGGCAACAAAGGGGAATTTTGTTACACAGGATTTTCCTTTGGGCATCTGGGGCTACCACAGAAGAGGCATTGGAAAAGCTTATTGGACACTTGTCGCTCAGGGATGCTGGCTGTTTATTTGTGGCTGGGCAGGGAATTTACTTCCTGAGTCATGTTGCTTATTTGAGGGTTTAATCAAATCCGTAAAAATGGGACGTGACACTTTTTAAATGTGAACCAAAGTATGTGCTCTGTAGACGCCAAGGTTCACTGAACGTTAGAACGAACTAATTTGCTTTAACGAATTAGTAGTTCGAAAAAATCTCTGCGCTACACCTGAAAGTAGCTCCCACGAACTGCTGGGTGAATGGAATGTGAATTAAGTCTGTTTGGGGTAGAACTTTGAACAATTTTTCGTTCAAGTTCATTCTCTTGCATTCATTTTATTTTTCCTCCTAGGACTTGGGGGCCATTAAAATTAAATATCATAATTATCGGGGCCATTGACATCGCACTGTGTGATGTTTTCTTACTTTTCTTAAGTGTGCTTTATAATTTGACGCAGAATCTTGTAACGTTCTAAATGCTGGTGGGATGGGGAATGCAGATGATCTTTTCTATGAACTTGAAGGGAATGGATGCTCACCTTTTTCAGGTGGGCGGCAGTTGTGATCCCCCTCGCTTCCGGCACGCAGTTCTCATGTGCTTGCTGGCCATTGGAGATTTCCCCTGTCTGGCAGGATCTCAGGGCGGGACTTCCCCTCTGAACGCCAGCTTCAAACAGGCCAATCAGAGGCTGCCCGGTATCTGAGGAAGCAGCTACTGGTCAGAGCAAACAGCATTGGGGTAGATGGAGAAATAGCCTCACCTGGTACCAGGCAGTGTCCAGAGTTCCTATTGGTGACATTTTCTGAATCATGGAATGGTAGAGTTGGAAGGGGTTCCCAGGGTCATCTAGTTCAACCCCCGAACCGCAACTAAAACCTCCATGACAGACGACCACCCAACCTCTGCTTAAAAACTTCCAAGGAAGGAGAGCCCAAGGGAGACCTCCTCTTACTGTCAGACAGTTCTTCCTGAAGTTTAGTCGGAATCTTCCCTTGTTGTTTATTCTCAGCGCGTGGTATTCAAAGATACATTGACTCCACCTGTGGAGGTTCCTTCAACTGTGAGAACTGACCTCCATGAACGGGCATACCCTCTGCGCCTTGGTCCCCTTCCCACAGTGGCAGAAGACATGCTTTGAGTGCAGAAGGGCGCCAGTCCAACCCCTGCCATCTCCAGGGTGTCAAATTTCTCTTCCCTGAGAGCTTGGATGGCGGCAACTAATTGTTAACTCTTTTGAATCTTAGTGGGTTGTTATCTTCCTTAGTGGGGCCTGCAATCTGCTATCCTGAATAATGCTTTGATTAGGATAGGGGGCAAAGGGAGGCGGGTGGCGCTGTGGGTTAAACCACAGAGCCTAGGACTTGCTGATCAGAAGGTTGGCGGTTCGAATCCCCGCGACAGGGTGAGCTCCCGTTGCTCGGTCCCTGCTCCTGCCAACCTAGCAGTTCGAAAGCACGTCAAAGTGCAAGTAGATAAATAGGTACCACTGTGGCAGGAAGGTAAATGGCTTTTCCATGCGCTGCTCTGGTTCGCCAGAAGCGGCTTAGTCATGCTGGCCACATGACCCGGAAGCTGTACGCCGGCTCCCTCGGCCAGTAAAGCAAGATGAACGCCGCAACCCCAGAGTCGGTCACGACTGGACCTAATGGTCAGGGGTCCCTTTACCTTTACCTAAGGGTAGCGGGCAGTGGGGATGAGTTAATGGAAACAGGAGGCAGTACAGTGGATACTCAGGTTGCGAACGTGATCCGTGCGGGATGCACGTTCGCAATTCGCAGTGGCGCGTCTGCGCACGCACGGGTTGCGATTCGGTGCTTCTGCGCATGCGCAAAGCACGATTTAGCTCTTCTGCACATGTGTGGCCACCAAAACCTGGAAGTAACCTGTTCCGGTACTTCCGGGTTTCGGCGGGTCCGTAACCCGAAAAATCGCAACCTGAAGCATCTGTAACCCGAGGTTTGACTGTAATCCAAAAAGGCTTGGTTGCCCCGGCCAAGGCGGACGAACGGCCTGCCTTGCTGAAACACGGCTTCCTGTCCCCTGTGACTCAGCTTGAGAGGGAAATGCTCTGCTGCTGTTTGCATTATCCTTTCATTTCCTGACACTAATCCTCTGCGGCGCTCCCCCCCTTTCTTTCCAGGGGGCAGAGACCAGGAAGCGCTCCCCGACTCTCAGCAGCCAGTTCAAGCGCTCGCTGGAGCTGCTGATGAAGACTCTCAGCGTCTGCCAGCCATTCTTCGTCCGCTGCATCAAGCCCAACGAATACAAGAAGCCCATGGTAAGCCCATTTGCCTTCTTCTGCATAAAGCGGGGGTTTTAACTGTGAGGAGACAGGCTCTAGGTCATTTGCAGAAGGCTAGTAGCCAAAATGGCTCAGCTCTGCTGCCACACCTGGAGGCAACAACATTTTTGAATCTTCTTTGGTGATCACTCGTAGCTGAGTAAGACTGTCTTCCATAAACACTATTTTAACCAGGATTCCTTAGCCTCAGCCCTCCAGCGTAGCTGTCAACCTTCCCTTTTTTTTGCGGGAAATTCCCTTATTCCAGCACCATTTCCTGTTGCTTCCCGCTGCTATCCCAGATTGTTAGATATCCTGTAGACTGTCCCCAAGACAGGTGAGGCTGCTGATCCCTTATTTTCGAGGCTGCTGATCCCTTATTTTCAAATCTGAAAGTTGACAGCTATGCCCTCCAGATGTTTTGAGACTACATTTCACATCATCCCTGACCCCTGGTCCTGCTAGCTAGGGATCATGGGAGTTGTAGGCCAAAAACATCTGGAGGGCCCCGAGGTTGAGGAAGCCTGGTTTTGACAGTGAATCCGTAAGTGACTGTGGAGGCCAATTCTGGATCCACACTTCCTTCCACAGTGGGGACATAGGTTTCCAGGCAGGAACTGATCAGGGTGAGGGTTTGCCAAGCCTGCCTTCCTCTTAGCACGTTTCTCCCTTTCGTCCTGAGCTCGAGCGTCTTCAGAGCCCATGACACCTTTGGTAAAGGCTGTTCTAAAATTGGAGCACTCGCAGGCCAGTGTTTCTCAGTTGTCAGTGTTTACATTTTTTTAATATAGATTTGCCTCGAGAGAGTCTTTAAACCTCTTTTGTTGACCACCAGCATCACGCTTTCCATTTTTAACTGGCTTCTGAATGCCAGTTTCTGGAAACCACAGGAGGGGAGAGCAGCTCTTGCGTTCGAATCCTGCTTGCGGGTTCCCCCCAGCCACTATGACAACAGGCTGTTGGACAAGATGGGCCATTGGCCTCATCCAGCAGGATTGTCTTATGTTCTTGTGCCCTGGCCTCTTCTTTACTTGGTGGACTTTCATTAGCAGCACACCCAGGAAAAAAAGGGGTAGCCTGTGTTTTTGCCATGTCCTCCTTTCGACATTCTAGGCTCAGCCTATCTCCATGAACAGACAGATTTCCACTTGTACAGCAAAGGTTCCCCTGCCTTTCCTTTTCCTGCATCCCACCCACACACCCCTCCATCTGCTCCAGAGAGTTAAAGGTAAAAAGGTAAAGGGACCCCTGACCATCAGGTCCAGTCGTGGCCGACTCTGGGGTTGCAGCGCTCATCTCGCTTTATTGGCCGAGGGAGCCAGCGTACAGCTTCTGGGTCATGTGGCCAGCATGACTAAGCCGCTTCTGGCGAACCAGAGCAGCACACAGAAACACCGTTTACCTTCCCGCTGGAGCTGTACCTATTAACTACTTGCACTTTGACGTGCTTTTGAACTGCTAGGTTGGCAGGAGCAGGGACCAAGCAACGGGAGCTCACCCCGTTGTGGGGATTCGAACCATGACCTTTCGATCGGCAAGCCCTAAGCTCTGTGGTTTAACCCACAGCGCCACCCGCGTCCCAGCTCCAGAGAGTTGGTGGACCCACTGAGTGAACAGAAGTCCTGCTCGCTCGATGACTTGGTTGTGCTTAGCTCTCCAATCTTTCTTAACACTTCCCCCTCCCCTGTGGGGGAATATCCTTTGATATCTTCACACTGCATTCTGGCTCTGTAAATGTTGTAAGAAAAATACCTCTCATTCCCTTATGGGGTATCTAGATCCCGTACAGAGTCCCTTGGAAGAGCTGTCAGAGAGAAAGCAGAGGCCAACCAGGGTATATTGAAAGCAAAGCAACTAGTAAGCCTGATCTTTATTAAAGGAAATGAACTGTTGCAACAGGGTCCCCACTCGCCATGTGCAGGAGGGAGGAGAACCCTGAAAAATGGTGTGCAAGCCCCTATAAAGACATTTGAAATTGCCCACCCTGTAGCCCAAGACCACCCACTGAAACATCCTGCATACATCAGAGAAGGAGACAGTCTCCAGCAGAAATTTGAGAGGCTTGCTTCTCTCCTGTCTGCCAGGATACCTGATAATGCCTTACTCAGTTGCATTTTCTGGGTAGGCTGGCCATTCCTTTGAGATGGTAAATACTTTAGTTCCTGAATTTCTTAGGCATATTGATAGTTTGCTCAGCTTAACAGATACTCGTCAGACTGTGTTTGAAAAGGGAGGTGGAAGCCCTTACAGTCCAAAGACTGCCCATTTCCTTCCTCCTCGCAGAGGAATATTTGAGGTCAATTTGGGAGAGTCAAAATGGCTTCAGGATTGCTCTCCTGCGCTATTTCAGACACGTGGCTTATATACTGATGTATGTGTTTGCCTTGTTTACCACGAGGTGCTGTTCATTCCCCCACCACTGAAAGTCGTGATCAAAACCCTTAAAATACGCGGGGCAGCCAAAGAGAACGAACGGCACCACAATAGGAATCTGGAAGTAAAAGTAGCCTGTGAAATAAAAACATCTTTTTCCCCTCAGGAGAGGATTTTTGTGCCTGAGGTCAGAGAGGACCGAGAGCTGATAGTGACAGGAAACAGGATTTCAGGAAACTGGTGGAAAAAAACAGTGGAAAGAGCTTTGCCTGTTTTCGCATTACGTTCCCTGTTAGGACTTTTATTTAATTTTGCAAAATGCGGGAGAATCATGCTTTGTAGATGTAAAGGAAACAGATTTTGTTTCTGTCCAGGTATTTATGAGTGAATCTTCCCGGTACAAATTGTTTTTCTCCGAGCAGCCAAATTGGGGCAGTGCAATTGTGTGCCTAGTGGTTAAAACACAAATCAGGGCTCAAAACTGCCTCAAAACTGAGGGGGCCCGGCCCCCGTAAAACAAATATTGAGGGGGCCGAGGTGCCTTTCACCCCATAGAGTCGGCATGCCTGGCTTAGGGCCCTGTTATCTTGCCGCCATGGCTCTGTTTAGGTTTGGTGCTAAATCGGCCTGCCTAAATTCAAACAACCTTATTCCCGTTTTTGCTTATCGTCGTTCCTGTTGCCTGTTTTTGTAATGTCCGTGTTGAACAGAGTTATGTGGATTTTTATCATCATGTTTAGTATGCCTACTTGGGAAAATTCGTGCCTGAGCTTTAAAAGGCTGCTTATGGATCTATAAAGTTTGAAAGTAAACGCTGTTAGATGGAGCCTCGTGAAGGTCTCTCTGGGCCACTGATAAGTCGCCTCAGTTCTGGCGCATCTTCTCAGCTTGATTAAAGTCTTGTCAGTCTTTCTTATATTTTTACAGCTACAGGCTGTGGGGAGTATCACCCCTTGTCTCTTCTTTGCACAGGTATATGACCTCAGCTTGACTAAATCTTTGACAAACCTCCTGTTTTTCATGATCCAGAAAGGTCTGTGCAGATAGATCCACTTCTGTCCTTAAATCAGACATCTGGGCCTACTTAAATCATGAACCCAGGGTTCTCTTGATCAGAATTTGCTTCTGGGGCAATTGTCTTTGTCACGCACACAAATTTGCCCCACAAAAGACCTGAGGGACACCATGGTTTAATTTCATTGAGATGTACACAACCCTCCACATGGTGAAGAGTTGGGTTGTTCCTGTTGTTTAGTCGTTTAGTCGTGTCCGACTCTTCATGACCCCATGGACCAGAGCATGCCAGGCACTCCTGTCTTCCACTGCGTCCCGCAGTTTGGTCAAACTCATGCTGGTAGCTTCGAGAACACTGGCCAACCATCTCGTCCTCTGCCGTCCGCTTCTCCTTGTGCCCTCCATCTTTCCCAACATCAGGGTCTTTTCCAGGGAGTCTTCTCTTCTCATGAGGTGGCCAAAATATTGTAGCCTCAGCTTCAGGATCTGTCCTTCCAGTGAGCCCTCAGGGCCGATTTCCTTCAGAATGGATCGGTTTGATCTTCTTGCAGTCCATGGGACTCTCAAGAGTCTCTTCCAGCACCATAAATCAAAAGCATCCATTCTTCGGCGATCAGCCTTCTTTATGGTCCAGCTCTCACTTCCATACATCACTACTGGGAAAACCATAGCTTTAACTAGACAGACCTTTGTCGGCAAGGTGATGTCTCTGCTTTTTAAGATGCTGTCTAGGTTTGTCATCGCTTTTCTCCCAAGAAGCAGGCGTCTTTTAATTTCATGACTGCTGTCACTATCTGCAGTGATCATGGAGCCCAATAAAGTAAAATCTCTCACTGCCTCCATTTCTTCCCCTTCTATTTGCCAGCAGCCATGATCTTTGTTTTTTTGATGTTGAGCTTCAGACCATATTTTGCGCTCTCCTCTTTCACCCTCATTAAAAGGTTCTTTAATTCCTCCTCACTTTCTGCCATCAAGGTTGTGTCACCTGCATATCTGAGGTTGTCGGTATTGGGTTGTTAAGTACCAACAAATAAACAAATGTGCCATGCTCTTCACTCAAATGCATTAACTTGTTTGACCTTTGTATTCTTGCCATTTTCCTCTCCTACAGACTCTTACCTTACAGCTAAAAAAAAAAAAATCCCACAGAACTGGAAGGCGCTCTCAGAGGACATCTAGCCCACCCCCTTGCCTTCAGAAATGTCCTCCTTTGTGACCTCTGCATGTACCACTATATATTTTTTGCCCATTTATTCTGTTACAAAGCGTTTTTGGTTGTCAGGCGTCCTCCCCCAGTAATATTCAGCAGCTTGCAAAATACTTAAAAATGGAAAATGTTTAAGCTCATAAGCTCAGGAGTTAACAGGTAAAATAATTGACACTGAGGTCATTTTCCCCCATCACTGCAGTTGTTTGACCGGGAGCTCTGTGTCCGCCAGCTGAGGTATTCTGGCATGATGGAAACCATCCGGATCCGCAGGGCTGGCTACCCCATCCGCTACACTTTTGTGGAGTTTGTGGACCGCTACCGAGTACTTATGCCTGGGGTGAAACCAGCATATAAGCAGGTACGGTTGTAAACGCTCCTCAGAGCTCTAAAGAGAGAGATCCTGTGGCATTAATAAGGATGCTAAGAGCAGGGCCGGCCCACACTTGAGGCAAGGTGAGGCAGCTGCCTCAGGCGGCAAGATCCACAGGAGCAGTAGAACTGGCCTCTAACGAATGTATTACTCACTAACTACAGTGGCAGCAACAGCTGCAGCACGCTCCCTGGATGCCGGATTTGCTGCTATTATTATTATTATTACAGTGGTACCTTGGTTCTCAAACTTAATCCGTTCCGGAAGTCCGTTCCAAAACCAAAGCATTCCAAAACCAAGATGTGCTTTCCCATAGAAAGTAATGCAAAACGGATTAATCCATTCCAGACTTTTAAAAACAACCCCTAAAGCAGCAATCTAACATGAATTTTGCTATCTAACGAGACCGTTGATCCATAAGAAGAAGAAGAAGAAGAGTTTGGATTTGATATCCCGCCTTTCACTCCCTTTAAGCGGTCTCAAAGTGGCTAACATTCTCCTTTCCCTTCCTCCCCCACAACAAACACTCTGTGAGGTGAGTGGGGCTGAGAGATTTCAAAGAAGTGTGACTGGCCCAAGGTCACCCAGCAGCTGCATGTGGAGGAGCGGGGAAGCGAACCCGGTTCACCAGATTAGGAGACTACCGCTCTTAACCACTACACCACACTGCAATAAACAATGTACTGCAGTCACAATCAATCAGTAGCTGAACTGGGTTCCACACAGTCACAAAAACAAAGCAAAAAGAACTGTAAAAACAAAAACGCAAAGTAAATAGCAAAAACAGGTATCAGTGTAACACTCCAAACAGAAGTATGGCACTCAAATCAGAACCATAACACTCAAAATGGAAGCGTGGCACTCAAATCGGAAGCGTAACACCCAAAACGGAGCATGTTCGGCTTCCGAAAAAAAGTTTGCAAACCAGAACACTTCCTTCTTGGTTTGCAGTGTTTGGGTTCCAAGTTGTTTGAGTACCAAGGCGTTTGAGAACCAAGGTACCACTGTATTATTATTATAACTTACTGAATTTATATACCACCCTATACTCAGGGGTCTCAGGACAGTTCACAGAATAAAACCAAGATATAAAACCACAAAATAAATAATAAAAACAAAAACAAAAACCCAATAGCCTCCCCACACAAAAAAAACACATTTAAAAAGGGTATAGGATGTGTAGATCAAGTCAGGCAAAGGCCTGGTTAAAAAGGAACGTTTTTGCCTGGCGCCTAAAGGTGTATAATGAAGGCGGCAGGTGAGCTTCCCTGGGGAGAGCAATCCACAGACGGGGAGCCACTGCAGAGAAGGCCCTGTTCTCATGTTCCCACCCTCCGGACCTCTTGAGGAGCACACAAAGAAGGGCCTCAGAAGATGATCTCAGGGTCTGGGTAGGTTCATATGGGAAGAGGCAGCCCTTGAAGTATTGCAGTCCTGAGCTGTTTAGTTCCTGTTGTAGATCTTCACTCGCCCCTTCTTCCCTGACCAGGAGTGGGGGTCATTTTGTGGTTTGCCTCAGGTGCCAAAACATCTTAGGCCAGTCTCGACAAAGAGTCTAGCGGTATCCGTAGTAATGCTACAACATTTCCCCCCTAAACGTGACGCATGCCATGTTGATAATTATATTGTTTGGACGATGGAAGCTTTCCTACCTTCTACCCTGCGAAATCACTTTGGGACGTTTTATGAGGAGGGGTTGATGAATGGAATTAAGTAAAAGCAATGAAAACCCCACCATTTCTTCCAGGGGGACTTGTGTGGGACTTGCCAGCGCATCGCTGAAGCTGTGTTGGGCAGAGACGATGACTGGCAGATTGGCAAGACGAAGATTTTCCTGAAGGTAAGATAGCAAGCAGGTTTTTGGGGGGCATATGCCCGGAAGCAGAACGTGTGTGTTTGGCAGCTAGCTGATATCTCAAACGAGGCAACAGCCACCATTTAGCTCTTGTTTTCAAGGCTGAGATGCTATCAAAGCACCAAGATTCTTCCCCAGTGACCAGAAATGCCATCGTAACACCAAAAAGAGGAAAGCTTTGCTGTTTTCAGTTTTCCAAACAAACAAACGCTTACTCTAAAGACTTTTTATGGTTCTGTAGGGAACTGGTGCTTTCCACATGAAGAAGCATGAAATAATTGGCGAGAAATAAACCTCTTCTGTACAGGAGTGTTGCCGCTGTTTTAATCACCTCTCCACTGTTATCTGTACACTTCTTTTTTAAAAGGATGTTCCTGGCCTGATGCTTAGTTAGTTAAGTCTTAAGTGTTCCAGTCCGTTCCTCCAGAGAGCCTTATCAGGGCTGTGCAGCTGCATGAGGAGGAAATGGGGAAACGAGCTTGTCAAAAAGTCTTCTTTGGGTTGGGTCAATCTGGAAGCAGGCAAGACTATATCCCAGACTTGACATCAGTGGCCCAAGGAAGAAATCAAACAGCGAAGGTCAAGGGAAGAAAATCCTTAAAGCAGAGATTCCTAAAATTGAGAGCTGGGGTTCAGTTTGCAGTATTTTTTGCTCTATAAGACTCACCTTTTCCCTCCTAAAAAGTAAAGGGAAATGGGTGTGCGTCTTATGGAGCGAATGCAGGCTGCGTGGCTATCCCAGAAGCCAGAACAGCAAGAGGGATTGCTGCGTTCATTGCGCAGCGATCCCTCTTGCTGTTCTGGCTTCTGAAATTCAGAATATTTTTTTTCTTGTTTTCCTCCTCCAAAAACTAGGTGCGTCTTATGGTCTGGTGCGTCTTATAGAGCGAAAAATACGGTACTTTCAAAAAACCCCAAACATTTGCTTCTACATGTTTCCTGTTTCCTCCTTCCCTTAAAATTAGGGGACTGCACAATGGTCAATTCCAAAATTCCCAGAAGTTCCTAAATGTTCTTCAAATGGTGCGTGAGAAATGGGCTTGCTCCCAAAATCTTTTGTACGTGCTCCATTGCAAGCACAGAAAACCTTGCAAAAATGCTTGAAGTTAGGGATGAGGAGTACATTTTGTACCATTAAAATTTTAATGCAAACCCACCAGGCTTCCCAAAGCAGTCATGCAAACCATTGCACGGCTATCCTTTGAAATCCAGACTTCTCTGAATTTTGCAGTTCAGTTCTCCAACCAAGGGGCAAGAGAAACAGGAGGCGGGGGTTTGCTTCTGGCAGGAACTCCTGTGGGGAATGTGGGAACTTATAATTTCACTCCCTTCCCACTGCCCCCTACATTACCACCTCCCACTTCTCCTGCCCAGGTAAGTTTTGTGGCCCTGGAGGGGCAGAGGAAATGAGCGGTGGTAGCAGAGGGTAAAAGGTAAAGGGACCCCTGACCATTAGATCCAGTCGTGGCCGACTGTGGGGTTGCGGCGCTCATCTTGCTTTACTGGCCGAGGGAGCCGGCGTACAGCTTCTGGGTCATGTGGCCAGATTGACTAAGCCGCTTCTGGAGAACCAGAGCAGCACACGGAAATGCTGTTTACCTTCCTGCCGGAGCAGTACCTATTTATCTACTTGCACTGGTGTGCTTTTGAACTGCTAGGTTGGCAGGAGCAGGGACCGAGCAACGGGAGCTTACCCCGTCGCGGGGATTCAAACCACCGACCTTCTGATCGGCAAGCCCTAGGCTCTGTGGTTTAACCCACAGCGCCACCCACGTCCCAGTAGCAGAGGGGGTGGCTGCCAAACTTGTGGGCTGAGTGGAACCTACTTCACTTACACCCACCAGTGAGAAATGAATCTGTTTCATTTCCTGTAGCATCCCTCTTTCTTTCAATTCTGAAATGCTGAAGGGACGCTTCAACAGCACATGCGTTATACAACACACAACCTCCTGTGGAATGCCCTCAGTCTCCCTCACTATTAGCATTTAGGATAAATCAAGTAACATTCCTGCTTACTCAGGCAGCTGAGTCCTGTCACCAGCAACCCTTAAAATCGCTTTTAGGTGGTTGCTTTTAGAAGCTTTTAACTGTTTTTTGAAGGTTGTTTGTGGAATTTTAAACTGCTTTGTATTATTATTATTATTATTATTATTATTATTATTATTAACAAAAACAAAAACAATATTTTAATTTATATCCTGCCCATCTGGCTGGGTTTCCCCAGCTACTCTGGGTGGCTTGCAACATACAGTGGTACCTCGGATTTTGAATGTAGTCCGTTCCAGAAGACCGTTCAAGTTCTGAAACATTCAAAAACTGAAAACTAGCCGACAGCTAGGCCTCAGGATCTTGCACTCAGCAGAAGGTGCACGGCATGTTCGATTTCCCAGGCATGTTCGAAAACTGAAGCGTTTACTTCCAGGTTTACGGCATTCGAAAACCAAAATGTTCGTCAGCAGAGACGTTAGAAAACCGAGGTACCACTGTATATAAAAACATAACATCACACATTAAAAAACAAACTATCCTATACAGTCGTACCTCCTCTGGATACGTAAACTTTGGGATGCAAACATGGCAAACCCGGAAGTATTTTTCTGGGTTTCACCACATGCTCATGCACAGAAGCGCTAAACCGCACCACACACATGCGCAGGAATGGTCCTCAGGATGCGGCCAGACCTCCGGAATGGATCCCGTTCACAACTGGAGGTACCACTGTGCAAACAACAAACAAACCAATAAATTTATAACAGCAATACAATAGTTACAGGTAGGTAGCTGTGCTGGTCTGCCATAGTTGAAACAAAATTAAAAAATTCCTTCCAGTAGCGCCTTAGAGACCAACTAAGTTTGTTATTCGTATGAGCTTTCATGTGCATGCACACTTTAGGGAAGCTTTTAATGTTTGATGTATTGCTGTATTTTATTATTTGGTTGGAAGCCACCCAGCCAGATGGGCGGGGTATAAATTATTATTATTATTATTATTATTACGCAATAATAATTACAATAAACAGCTTACAGTTATACCCAAATTAAAATAACCACCAACCCCAACTAAACATTTAACCAGCTCAACAAAAACAAAACAGAGGAACCAAAATTAGAACCATTTAAAACATTTTTTAAAAATTGAGACACTTGCCCCAACCCAAGACTTGTTCCAGCAATGTCCCTCTGGCATCCCATGAGCCTCTTTCACCTGTTCAAGGTGAGTCTGGGCCAGGTGGAAATGGACCTTGCGGCAGGGAGTGGTCTTCCTTCCAGTAGAAGGCCAATGTATTGGTGTTGACGTGTTCGCTGCTGTGAGGGAAGGGCAGGATACGCAATTAATAAGTATATAAGAATAAATGAAATTAATTCCCTGCTATCCTGCGAAGTTCCAGAAGCGAGTGGCCTGCTGATGTGTTCTTCTCCTCAGGATCACCACGATATGCTGCTGGAGATAGAGAGAGACAAGGCCATCACAGACAAGGTCATCCTCATTCAGAAAGTGGTCCGTGGATTTAAGGACAGGTATGAAGCTTAGGCTGGAGACAACAGCTCTCACTAACATTTCTTCTTTTTATTTATAATAAATTTTCATTAGATTTTTCACAGTGATAACACAAACCACAAAGCAAAATGATACACAAAAACAGAAAAAGAAAAGGAAGGAAGAAAGAAGAAAGAAGGGGGACAATAAACAGATAAACAATAACAACAAACGTAATTCTTCACAAATCCAACCTTTTAAACATCTTGGTTGACTTCCTCAAATCCCTCCCTTCTGAGTTTCCTTGTAATTAAAAGTAACAGCTTTCCAATATCATTATTAAACTGAAACAATTTCCAATTATAGTCCATCTTATTTACTTTTCTTAACATTCCAAATCTCATTTATTTAATTATAACTTAATTTAATCCTAGGCCTATTTGTTTCTTTCAAGTAATTTCTAATTTTTTATATTACAATATTTATTCAAATAGTCCTTGAATTTCCTCCAGTCCTCTTGAAACTCCTCTTCTTTCTGGCCGTGGATTCTTCCAGTCAGGTCAGCTAGCTCCGAAAAGTCCATCATCTTCATCTGCCAATCTTCCACTTTTGGTAGTTCTTGTGTTTTCCAATTTTTAGCAAGTCATATACGGGTGGCCGTTGTGGCATACAAAAATAATTTAACATCTTTCTTGGGCAATTCTAAACCTGTTATTCCAAGAAGAAAGGCCTCTGGTTTCTTAATAAATGTATATTTCAACATTTTTTTCAGTTCATTATAAATCTTCTCCCAGAAGTTTTTCACCTTGGGACAAGTCCACCACATATGGAAAAAAGTATCTTCTTTTTCTTTACATTTCCAACAAAGGTTATCACTATTTCTCTCTCACTAACATTTCTTCGTAGTGAAGCCACTGCAGTTCCCGTAGGTAGAAAAAGTGGCAAGGAAGAAAACGGATTTCTTCGTCTTCAGGCAAAGATTATGCATGGGCAGACTTAATGATACTTGGAACGTATTTGTCAAAACCATAGTGATGCGTAGATTAACATATAAAGAATATGTTTACCCATCCACATATATACTGTATAGTTTTGTAGCATTAAGCACATTTTTTGTTATTGCTGTTTTCCCGTTTTTTTAAAAAAATGATTCTAATGTATTCTCTTCCTCTCTTCTTGTTTTCAATTCTTTCCTTTTTCTTCTTTATTCAATTTAATTTACAATAATCATCTCAATTTTATTTTATTTTATTTTTAAAAACAATTAAAAATCCCTGAACTTGCAAAACATCTTTAATCACTCTCCTCCAGAGATCCAGTGTGGTGTAGTGGTTAAGAGCGGAGGACTCATAATCTGGTGAACCGGGTTCGCGTCTCCGCTCCTTGGGCCAGTCACACTTCTTTGAAGTCTCTCAGCCCCACTCACCACACAGAATGTTTGTTGTGGGGGAGGAAGGGAAAGGAGAATGTTAGCCGCTTTGAGACTCCTTAAAGGGAGTGAAAAGCAGGATATCAAATCCAAACTCCTCCTCTTCTTCTTCTTCTTCTTCTTCTTCTTCTTCTTCTTCTTCTTCTTCTTCTTCTTCTTCTTCCTTAACCAGGGAGGGCATGGCATGCAAACAGGGCATCTCTCCACTCTGAACCACTTGGGTTGTTAGCAAACTTGGCCACCTAACTTCTCATCCCTGACTCCAGATCAGTTATGAACAAGTTGAAAAATGCGGGTCCCCAAACCTATCCTCAGGGGACCCCGCTTTCTATATCCCTCATCTATTGGAATGACTGCCTGTTTATTCCTACTACCTTTCCAAAAACAAGGCACAAGATGAAACAGAGAGGCATCCTTTGAATTTTGCGCTAACAGGTTGAGGCTGAATCCTGACAAGACAAAAGTACTGTTTTTGGGGGGACAGGAGGCAGGCAGGTGTTTATACCATTGCGACCTGCCCATCACATCCTGCAACTGCTGGAATTCCAGAAAACTGTTATCCATGCTAGCCGATCGCTGAATAAAACAGACATTGGCAGCGGTAAAAAAAAACAAAACACCACTTCATGGTGGGAGGCAGATAAGAAATCAAATAAATAAATATCCACGTGGAACAGGCCTGTTCCCCTAAAAATGGCTTTGGGGCTAATTGATGAAGTGAGGCCTCTTTCCCTACACCTTTGAGTTAATATGTAAAGGAACGAGTCAGCAAAAACAATTGTTCAGGCTTCTTGCTGAAGAATACATTTCTTACTTGTTCTTTGGACTGTTGTTTCCTGAAAGCGCCTGCTCTCGAAGGTTTGAATTCGGTCAAAGATTACTTCCCTTTTCAGTATCCAAACACCAATGGAGCAATGCTCTAGAGACATTAGGGTACAGTTTGTTTCCTGTTTGTAGTTTTAATGTGAAATCAGAAAGGTGCTTTGAATGAGACTGTGAGCTGTACATGACAATAGAGCGATTGTATTTGTCCACCTTCCTGAGGTAATCCATAAAGAATCGCGTTTCTTTCTGGGTCTGGGCTTAAAAACAAAGAGTGCACTAGAAGAAAAATGGATTGTAACTGTCTCTTCCCCAGGTCCAATTTCCTGAAAGTGAGGAATGCAGCTCTGATGATCCAGCGGACCTGGAGGGGGCATAATTGTCGAAGAAACTACGATGCTGTAAGTACGCCTGAAGCATGCAGGATTCTGGACCGATTGTCTATCCAGAGGCGGAGCAAGCTGATTGAGTGACTGGGGTGGTGCGCATGTCCTGTGCCCAGGGGCGGGGCCAGCTGCCCATGGGGCGGGGCCAGCCAGGGCAGTACACTCCATGGGGCCTCCAAGGAATCTGCCTGTCTCCTCCCACTTAGCCGCCCTATAGCTGAGGAAGAGGCAGTGAGTGAACCGTTTGGGGTAGCACGGAGCCTGTGGGCACCCAAGCCACCGCATCACTCCCAGGAGAGACGCGTGGCTCAGGCGCACTGCAGGCCCTGCAGTGAGTGCTGCCTGGCCTTTTGTCACTCCCCTCAGTGGTGACACCCGGGGTGGATCACCCCCACCGCACCCCCTTCCTTCGTCCCAGTCCCCTGCGTTCTTTGCTTCACCCATGCTACCACTGTTCGCATTAGAGCTCAAAACCACAGAGCTCAGGACTTGCCGATCAGAAGGTCGGCAGTTCGAATCCCCGCAACAGGGTGAGCTCCTGTTGCTCGGTCCCAGCTCCTGCCAACCTAGAAGTTCGAAAGCACGTCAAAGTGCAAGTAGATAAATAGGTACCGTTCTGGCGGGAAGGTAAACGGTGTTTCCATGCGCTGCTCTGGTTTGCCAGAAGCGGCTTAGTCCTGCTGGCCACATGACCCGGAAGCTGTACGTCGGCTCCCTCGGCCAATAAAGTGAGATGAGCGCCACAACCCCAGTGTCGGTCACGACTGGACCTAATGGTCAGGGGTACCTTTACCTTTACCTTAAGGACCCATAGCTTAGTGGAAGAGCATCTGCTTTGAATGCAGAAGGTCACAGGTTCTATCCCCGGGTTAATTTAGATCAGTGCGCGTTATGTCAGTTGTTTGTGCGTAGGAATTGCTCTCTGAATTTCTCCCCCACCCCAACAGATGAGGATCGGCTTCCTGAGGCTGCAAGCCCTCTACCGCTCCCGCAAGCTGCACAAGAGGTACCACATGGCCCGCAAGCGCATCATAGAGTTCCAAGCCAAGTGCCGGGGGTTCTTGGTGCGCAGAGCCTTCCGCCATCGCCTCTGGGCTGTCTTCACCATCCAAGCCTACGCCAGGGGCATGATCGCTCGACGCCTGTATAAGCGGTTGAAGGGAGAGGTAAGTGTGCTTCTTGCGTTGCCCCTAAAGGCCATCCTGAGGCGTATTTCTATTTTTTAAATTTACTAGGGTCTGCTCCCCTGCTTGCTCCACTCGCCAGCCCTGCCTCCCCTCTTTCCCCACACCTGGCCAACCCCAGAGCACCTCCCCCTCCATTAAACATCTCACCTGGGCCACCTGCTTACCCACGCTGCTTGCTCACTCACTCAGTTGCCTGCCTGCTGGTCTGACCTTACACTGAACTGCAGCGTGACGACCACCTTACATGTTTGTTTATATAGAAAGATACCTTATTCATCCTTCACTATAAGGTCCCAAGGTGGGCCACAAAAACATATATCAGTCACAAAAACAAATACAACTGTTCCAAATGGAACAGAAAAATAGTAATTTAATGAAAGAGGTGCATCTCATAAAACAAAAATGCATTTCAGTTCAGCGGAGTATATTGTTGGGAGGGGCTGTGAAGCTGAATGGTGTCTGTGATAGATATTTTAGGTATGGGATATCCTAGGGTTTGATGAGGGCTGGCGTGGTGTTTTAGTTTTAGTACGTTTCCGAGCACAATTCAAAGTATTGGTGCTGACCTTTAAAGCCCTAAACAGCCTTGGTCCAGTAGACCTGAAGGACCGTCTCCACCCCCATTATTCAGCCCGGACGCTGAGAGCCTTCTGGCGGTTCCCTCGCTGCAAGAAACTAAGTTACAGGGAACCAGGCAGAGGGCCTTCTCAGTAGTGGCACCTGCCCTGGGGAACGCCCTCCCCTCAGATGTCAAAGAGAAAAACAACTACCAGATTTTTAGAAGACATCTGAAGGCAGCCCTGTTTAGGGAAGCTTTTAATGTTTAATAGGTTATTGTATTTTAATACTCCTTTGGAAGCCACCCAGAATGACTGGAGAAACCCAGCCAGATGGGCAGGGTATAAATAAATTAGTAGAATCATAGAATCATAGAGTTGGAAGAGACCACAAGGGCCATCGAGTCCAACCCCCTGCCAAGCAGGAAACACCATCAGAGCACTCCTGGCATATGGTTGTCAAGCCTCTGCTTAAAGACCTCCAAAGAAGGAGACTCCACCACACTCCTTGGCAGCAAATTCCACTGTCGAACAGCTCTTACTGTCAGGAAGTTCTTCCTAATGTTTAGGTGGAATCTTCTTTCTTGTAGTTTGGATCCATTGCTCCGTGTCGCTTCTCTGGAGCAGCAGAAAACAACCTTTCTCCCTCCTCTATGTGACATCCTTTTATATATTTGAACATGGCTATCATATCACCCCTTAACCTCCTCTTCTCCAGGCTAAACATGCCCAGCTCCCTTAGCCGTTCCTCATAAGGCATCGTTTCCAGGCCTAGTAGTAGTAGTACTTAGTGTTGAACTAGGACCTGGAGGAGCCAGGTTCTGTGACCCACTTGGTCACAGAACCGTAGAATTGTACAGTTGGAAGGGGCCCAAGGGTCATCTAGTCCAACCCCCTGCAATGAAGGAATCACAGCTAACCCACTCCTCCTGGTACCCACTCCTCAGTCTCCAGTCAAGTCCCTGACATCTGCCCCCACTTCATGGGTGATTCCCGCCCCCGAAAACAAAATTGTTTTCCATTCCACCAGGGGAAAGATATTGAGTTTACATACCTTCTCTCCACCGGAGAGAAAATTAGTTGGGGAAAGGAGACTTTGGGTGCTCAGATGGTTTGTGGGGAAAGTATGCCCCCGCCCACTACAGTTGTCATCAAATGCCAAGTCACCACAGCCTTCATTTCATATGTCTCCTGCCTCATATCTTTTTTAAAAAATGATTTTTTATTAAATTTCCCACTTTTATCACGATCACATTTTGTTGCATAATTCTATAACTCTATAAGAGCATCGACCTCCTTCCCTCCCCCTTTCCGACTTCTACACATCTTTCTGTATATTTCGCATTTCTATAAAGCCACTCCCGACATAAGGAGGGGGTGGTTGCGGGCTCACACCCCACCTACAGCCTCGCGAGGCTGGCTGCAGCCCCGCGGGACTTGGGAATCCCGGGATTCATCATTCACCGCGCCAGCCAATCGGCTGGCGGCGGGGGCGGGCTTAGAAGAGTGCATTTAAGGTCGGGGCAGCCCGTGCTCGCCCCTTTCTTTGCTTTCTTTTCTTTCTTTCTTTTCTTTCTATAATCACGTTTACCTATCTTATTATAACTTTTCACCTTGTTATCGGTAAATCTGTTCCTTATATTTACATTACAAAACATTTCAGTTCAAACCTACAAACGTTTTCAGATGTTTACAATTAGTATAAATTTGTTCCAGTCCTTTCGAAACAGTTCGTCACGCTGATTCCGGATCTTCCCCATCAACCTGGCCATCTCTACATACTCCACCATCTTCGCCTGCCAATCTTCCAGTGTTGGAAGTTCCTGCTCTTTCCATTTTTGTTCATTTCATATGTCTCCTGCCTCATATCTAGCTTGTTCTCCCTGGTTGCCATTTACCTTCTAAACTGCAGGCTGGGTAATGAATGGAGCAACCCATTCAAGCAGTGCTTCTTGACTAGGACCCTCGTACCTACGGGACCGCCTCTCCCGATATGGACCGCACGGAGGACCTTAAAGTCCATTTTGCAACATCCTAGAGGTCCCGGGCCCTAAGGAAGTCAGATTAGCCTCAACCAGAGCAGGGCCTTTTCAACACTGGCTCCAGCCTGGTGGAACGCTCTGTCTCATGAGACCAGGGCCCTGTGGGATCTGATTTCTTTCTGCAGGGCCTGCAAGTTGTTCCACCTGGCCTTTGGCTTAGAGTCAGTTTGATCCCCCCCCTTTTTTTCCCCTTTCTCCTCCTATGATGAGATTGCTCCCTAATTGTTTTAATGTTGCATCTTAATCTTTTAAATTGTATTTTAATCAACTTGTTTTTATTATTGGTTGTTAGCCGCCCTGAGCCCGGTCTTGGCTGGGGAGGGCGGGATATAAATAAAAATGTATTATTATTATTATTATTATTATTATTATTATTATTATTATTATTCTGAATTTCCTTTCCCCAGTACCGCCGCCGCTTGGAAGCAGAAAAACTCCGCCTCCTGGAAAGAGGAACGCCTGAGGAAGGAGATGAGTGCCAAGAAAGCGAAAGAGGAAGCGGAAAAGAAAACACCAAGTGGGTTGACGCTTATGCTCTGTGTCCCTTTTTTTATGGCGCCAGAATCCACCATTCCTGGGTGTCCCTAGGTCTCTCATTAGTTGGCACAGCCCTTAAGAACTTGGGACCAGAAGAAGAGTTTGGATTTGATATCCCGCTTTATCACTACCCAAAGGAGTCTCAAAGTGGCTAACATTCTCCTTTCCCTTCCTCCCCCACAACAAACGCCCTGTGAGGTGAGTGGGGCTGAGAGACTTCAGAGAAGTGTGACTGGCCCAAGGTCACCCAGCAGCTGCATGAACTAGTGAAGAAAGGACATTTTTATTGCTTACTACTTGCGTATTGAAATTTTCTTTACAAAACAGTACAAGGGTCTTCTGGAGGCACGGACAGTTGTGTGATTCTGTGGCTCTCCAGATGTTTCCGGACTCCAGGGCCCTCCATCCCTAACCATTGGTCATGCTGGCTAATGCATATGGGAGTTAGAATCCAACTGCTGCTAGATAGCACCAGGTTTCCCTCTCAACTTAATAAAATATCAAGTTTGCCGAAACTTTCCTTAACCAGTAGCACTGGACCCTTCTGCCCTGTTGTCTGCAATTTGGTTTCACTGCTTTAAATGGTTTTAGCACGAATTTTCCCTACTGCAAACTGCTTTGAGATTTCTTTGTTGCTATTTTTATCAATAAACAAAATACACCAAATATAAAGAGCATGAAGAAATACTGTTACAGCAGGTTGAAAGTAGCATAAGGTTGGGATTCTTATTCCAAAACAGTATAAAAACACCCACCCAATTTTCCATTGTTCTGTTAGGCTGATTTATATTATTCTTTGTAGTAAGCTAGCTTAATCATATTACTATGGTCAAACTTTTTCAGTCCGTTCAGATATCATAAGAGATATGCCCCCTCCTCATTTCTGAGCTATTTTTAAATTTATTTTAATGTAAGCAGTAATTCTCTCCTCCCCCCCCAATAATCTTTATTAGTTTTTAAATTAGATACCCCACATACACATATTGTATTACATTTTACATTTATACTTGCTCTTCAGAGCTGACTTCCCTCCTTCCTTCTTTTGGTTTTTTATATCACATATAATTTTATCGCATTATTTTCTTCCATTTTATATATTGTTATTCATTTTCCATATTTGTCCATAGTGTATCCATAAACAAACAAGTCCTAACGTTTAAACAATTATTGTTGTCTGCTTGTTTTCATTTACCACTACTGTTAGTTATATTCGTTTCCTTATACATTTTGCTTCTTATTTTCATTATCCATCACTTTTCTTAATCTTCCCGTTATGAGGTTTGTTTCCAATTCTGCTGGTTTTACTATTTCAACTTATCTTTCCTAGATACAACATACACTTCCCCCATTCTTTTTGAAATGTTTTCTTGCCCTGCTGTTGAATTTCCCCTGTTAGTTTGGCTATTTCTGCATATCCCCTTCTGTCGCCATTCTTCTACTGTTGGCAATTTCTGCTGTTTCCAATGGCAGTGCCATTGATTTGCCTAGATCATTGTCTCTTGGCAAGAAATGGTGGCCCCGGGATTTTGTGTTGCGACGAGTGAGCAAAAGCTTTGCCTGGCGCCCCTGTGCCTCTTGGATCCTGGTTACTCATTGCCACAGTTCTCTCTTAGATACGCCTGGCCCAGCTGGCTCGGGAAGACGCAGAAAGGGAAGTAAAAGGAAAAAGAAGAAGCGCGGCGCAAGAAGGAGCTCTTGCAGAAAATGGAAAGGCCCCGAAACGAACCCGTCAACGACTCCGACATGGTGGACAAAATGTTTGGCTTCCTGGGAACCACGTCGTCTTTTCCTGGCCAAGAAGGGCAGGCCCCCAATGGGTTTGAGGTAACTGGAAGGAGACATTAACACACACACACACCCCGCACTCCATATCACGGCTCTGCTAGCATGTTTAGAAGCAGCTTCCCCAACTTGGTGCCCTCCAGATGTTTGGGACTACAATTGACATCTTCCCAATCCAGCACAGAGTTGGGGCGATGCTGGTTTAGAGAAGCAATGTATCAAATTACCGTACTTTTCCATGTATAAGACTATGCTTTTTCCTTTAAAAATCCTACTAAGAAGTGGGGGTCGTCTTATACATGGGTAGCGCATATGGTGGGCGTTTGAATGGTCGCTGCCGAGGCTGTCAGCGGCTATTGTGCTTTTTATTGGTCGCTGCATCAATGGGTGGTGCTGATTGGCTGACGCTCTGGCAGCTGTGCGGGTGATTGGCAGCTTCTGCCGGCGATGGGACAGACGGGAGGTGGATTTAGCGATCCCTGTGTGTGAGCGATTTTCGGCAATCCCCCCCTAAAAAAAAGCAAAACAACCCTGGGTAATCCCCCCCAAAAGTTCAACAACTCTCGGCAACCCTCCGCAAGAAAAGTTCAACAACCCTGTGCCATCTCCTCCCATTTTCTTAAATTTGAGTCCCCCAAAATAGTTGGCGACTTATACATGGGGGCGTCTTATACACGGAAAAGTACAGTAAGCCTAGGAAGGAAGAGCGTACCCCAAAATTGCAGCATCTTCTCCCAGCCCAAAAGCCATCCAGAGTTGATTTGCAGTTAGGCTCAGCTTTTTTTGTTGTTGCGAAGGTGATTTGTGGGGAGTGGAGAGAGGCAACATCGCGTGTGGGACGTCATGACGTCGGGAAGAGCTGGTGGCCACATGGCTTCAGTGGCCGGCGGCTCCTCCTCTTCCTCCTCCTAGCACCACCACCGGCAGAAGGGAGAGGAGGAAAAGGAGTTGGCCACTGGAACCGCACTGCGTTCTGCTACACGTTTCGCCTCCACGCTTTTTGGACCTTGGAGGGGCCCAGCCCACACACCCAAATTATTCAGGGGGCCCAAAAGGGTCAGCTCCCAAGAGCTGGCGCCCCTGACCCAGACTGAACCAGGTTAAATCTCCGCTGGTTCCCTCCCCAGGATCTCGAGAGGGCACAAAGGAGTTGGAGGAAGACGACCTCGAAACAGCTTGCCCTTGCCAGAAGAGGAGGAGGAAGACCTCTCGGAGTACAAATTCGCCAAGTTTGCTGCTACGTACTTCCAGGCACGACCACGCAAACCTACATACGCCGGCCCCTGAAGCAGCCACTCCTGTACCACGAGGATGAGGGAGACCAGCTGGTGAGTATGTGTGAACAGCCCTGGAGAAGAGCAGTAATGGTTGCGTGGTGAGTTCCCGCCTCCCCCCAGTGGATATAAAGACACATGACACAGATATTTAAGGTTAATGGGCTAAATATGGCCACAACTTTATAGGGTACAGGTGATGAGCGGTATTGGCTTAGGCATTGGTCCTAACCGACTGTCCGGCTTCAGCCTATTCACTTGAAGTCCGGGAAGGGTTAACCACCAGTAGGGGGAGTCCTGCTGATGCACATCAACTTGGAACTCCCCCGGGGTCACCACTAGGGGGCGTGCCTTAGGCCCTCACCTCCCTAGGCTTCGGAGAGGGCCACGCCCCCCAGAATCCTTTATCGGACTACCCTTCAATATGAGGGCAGGTGATGGCGTTACCTCCCTCTTCCATCTACCAAGCAATACCAATGCCTAACTGCCAATACCAAGGAAGTTGTGACGATTTGCTACGAGGTAGGTGAAAAACCAAGTGGCTGGTGCCAATTTGCCAAGTGGAAAAATTCCTACCAGGCCCCTCAACAGCGACCAACCAAGGTCCATAGCAAGGTCAAAGATGAAAAACCTTAAAGGGCGGGAGGGTGGAAAACAGGAGCAGCTGGAAGTGGCAAAGAGGGTGATCCCAGGCCACCACCTGCGTTAAATGGAGCTGGCCACGCCCCCCAGGCCAGCCGATTGGCTGGCCAGGGGATGATGCGATCGGGATTCCCTCAATCGCGCGGAGGCTGAGAGCCAGCCCCCGCACGCATGGTGGGAGGGTGAAGCCCACAACCCCACCTCCTTTCTACGTCGGAAGTGGCTTTGTGTTAACTAGCCCTCTGAAACCAGTAGTGGTTGTGTGAACTGGCCCTGTGAATCTTACCTGATTTTGTTCACTCCTGGTTTTCCCTGCAAGCTTTATTCGCTCAGTTGTGAGTCCTGGAAGACCTGCTCCCTGCCTTGCGTGCTTTTTTTCCCACCTGGCCTGGGAGGACAGGACCTGGACTGACTCCAGCTACGAAATCTGAGACTGCTGAGCAGAATATTAGCCTGGGAGGGTGTTGGAGAGGGGCATTGTCGCTGTTAATTTTTTGTATCTTTGATCTTATGATTTATGTGGGACTTGTTCAATTTGATTGTGTACTTCTTGAAATTTTGTTAATTGCTTGTGCGTACTTTTGTCATTTTTTTAGTCGCATGGCTTTTTAATATTTTGCAAGCTGCTTATAGCACAGTTCTAACGTTGGAAAGGGGGCATACAAATAAAACGACTGATTGATTTCAGCAGTCTAATTTAGAAGGGAGGGGAAAGGCTGTTGTTGAAGAAAGTATGGAAGTCAGAATCCTTGGTGATCCCATTTGGAGATCTGCCTCTTCCTGCCCCAGCAAGGATAACTGACAAATTGATGATTACGCTTCTTTTTTAAAAACAACAGGCAGCACTTGCGGTGTGGATTACGATTCTTCGGTTCATGGGTGACCTTCCTGAGCCCAAATACCACACAGCAATGAGCGATGGCAGCGAGAAAATCCCGGTGATGACCAAAATTTATGAGACCCTGGGGAAGAAGACGTACAAAAAAGAACTTCAAGCTCTGCAAGGCGAAGCAGAGGTAAGCGGCAGGGTAGCAGAAATGTGTTTAATACCAGTGGATGATATAAAGGAGGAGTTAAATGAATAAAAAACAACCTATTAGAATTTAAGGAGCCACAAGACTCCCTGCTGTAGTCACTGAGAATTTAGTTCACAAATTGCAAGTTGAGATCTCAGTTTTTATCTAAGGTTGAATTTCATTTTGCTGATTCTTTCTATGGTGGTCTTTTGTATGGGTGAGGTATAAATGATAAAGTTGTTGTTGTTGTTGTTCCCTCGGCCAATAAAGCGAGATAAGCGCCGCAACCCCAGAGTCGGTCATGACTGGACCTAATGGTCAGGGGTCCCTTTACCTTTGAATGCACAGGGACATGGGTGGCGCTGTGGGTTAAACCACAGGGCCTAGGACTTGCCGATCAGAAGGTCGGTGGTTCGAATCCCCGCGACGGAGTGAGCTTCCGTTGCTCGGTCCCTGCTCCTGCACGTCAAAGTGCAAGTAGATAAATAGGTACCGCTCTGGCGGGAAGGTAAACGGCGTTTCTGTGCATTGCTCTGGTTCGCCAGAAGTGGCTTAGTCATGATGGCCACGTGACCCGGAAGCTGTAAAGCGAGATGAGTCGGCCACAATTGGACCTAATGGTCAGGGGTCCCTTTACCTTTTAATGCACTTTGACGTTCTGGTTGTGATGCACTCTACAGACATAATATTGAGAGCCTTTTCTCCTTTTGTGGTGCTAATCTCCACATCCAAAGAGAAACCCAAGAAACTATTATTGGCACATTTATAAGGTTCTGCATTTTAAAAATTGGAAGCACTGTATTTATTTTTTTTATCTTGTCCTATTTCGTGGCAAACCTAAGAGGCGCATGGTGTTCTCATTTTACTGACCAGGGAGGTGAGGATCATCTCAGTGCCCTGTGCAAGACTTCTTAAATGACTTGGGAAGCAATCGCTTTTTGCAGCCTCACTTTCCCAAATCTGCAAAACAGGGGTGCCAGCTGCCCTGCAGGGTTGGCATAATTCGAACCCAGACCTCCCAAACCCATGCACAGCACTGCGTTGTGCACATGGAATCAGTTCTCTCGAGCTCAGTTGGCAGACCGTGGGACTTGTCATCTCAGGGCTGTGAGTTTGAGCCCCACGTTGGGCAAAGGTTTCCTGCATTTCTAGGGGGTTGGTCTAGATGACCCTTGAGGTCCCTTCCAGCTCTACAGTTCTATGAAATAAGACTGTTCCTCTTGCCTTTGTAGAGCGCTCACATAGACAGCCACAAGAAGAACAGCGTGCGGCACAAGCTGGTCTCCTTGACCCTCAAGAAGAAATCCAAGCTCACCGAAGAGGTGAGCAATAGTTCTTTCCAGCATGGAAAGCGCAAGTTCTCTGGTAGCAGTTCAACATCTGGACCCCTTGGTCAGCTGCCATGGCTCCCAATGCCCTGGCAGGGCCCATCAGCACATACCCAGGGATGCCACTTGGATACAGGCTGGGTGTCCATCAATATGCGGATGATACCCAGCTCTACCTCTCTTTCAAATCGGAACCAGTGAAGGTCCTGTGTGAGTGTCTGGAGGCGGTTGGAGGATGGAGGCTAACAGATTGAGGTTGAATCCTGACAAGACAGAAGTACTCTTTTGGGGGGACAGGAGGTGGGTGGGTGTGGGGGACTCCCTAGTCCTGAATGGGGTAACTGTGCCCCTGAAGGACCAGGTGCGCAGCCTGGGAGTCATTCTGGACTCACACCTGTTCTTGGAGGCGCAGGTCAATTCTGTGTCTAGGGCAGCTCTCTACCAGCTCCATCTGGTATACAGGATGAGACCCAACCTGCCCTCACTGTCTCACAGGAATGGTGCATACTCTAGTTATCTTTCTCTTGGACTATTGCAATGCGCTCTATGTGCTCAATGCGCCACTACCAAGAAGGCCCTCTGCCTGGTTCCCTGTAACTTGGCTTCTCGCAATGAGGGAACCGCCAGAAGGCCCTTGGCGCTGGACCTCAGTGTCCGGGCAGAACAATGGGGGCTCCTTCTGGTCTACTGGGCCGAGGCCGTTTAGGGCTTTCAAGGTCAGCACCGACACTTTGAATTGTGCTCAGAAACATACTGGGAGCCAATATAGGTCTTTCAGGACTGGTGTTATGCTGTCTCGGCAGCCGCCCCCCAGTCACCAGTCTAGCTGCCGCATTCTGGATTAATTGCAGTTTCTGGGTCACCTTCAAAGGTAGCCCCATGTAGAGCGCATTGCAGTAGTCCAAGCGGGAGATAACTATGCAAGACTATGCAGAAATCAGCACCTTGGAGAGAGGGCAAGGGGTGGTTTCAGGACCATGGAGAGTGCTCCTGCAGCTGAGATCAAGCATCCAAGTTGCCTCAGCAATGTCCCGGCTGTATATTAGAGCAGAGCTAGGTTGTCAAGGTCCCTACCCCTCAGTCTGTATGTGGGTGGGAGTTAGGGAGGGAGGGACGATGCCTCGTTCACACATCTCACAGGTTAACTCCTTCCCTCCCTCTGTTTTGTTAGGTGACCAAGCGTCTTCACGATGGTGAGTCCACCGTCCAAGGCAACAGCATGCTAGAGGACCGGCCTACCTCAAATTTGGAAAAGCTCCATTTCATTATTGGTAATGGCATCCTCAGGCCAGCATTAAGGTTAGATATTAGTATGAAAAAGAAGAAACATTCTGTATGGGCGTTAAAATGGTCACCGAGACTTCTCTAGGGATGATGGGGGAAGAATTAGATTCAGTTTGCATTTAAAGGAGAAACTTCGTAATTCACACTTTCTGAAACAATATGCAAACTGAAACAGACGGCCTTTGAAATTTGCATGTTTCCAAATACAGTGGTGCCTCGCAAGACGAAATTAATCCGTTCCGTGAGGCTCTTCGTATAGCGGTTTTTTCGTCTTGCGAAGCAAGCCCATTGACAGCTTAGCGGATTAGCGCTACAGCTGTCAAGCGGCTTCCAGCGATCAGCTGTTAAGCGGCTTATCAGCGGAACAGCTGATAAGCGGCTTAGCGGCTTAAGAAAAGGGCGAAAAAAGCGAAAAAAACCCGCGGGGGGATGCAAGATTTTTTTCGTCTTGCGAAGCAACCCCATAGGGGAATTCGTTTTACGAAGCGCCTCCAAAACGGAAAACCCTTTCGTCTAGCGGGTTTTTCGTCTTGCAAGGCGTTCGTCTTGCGGGGCACCACTGTATTGCAAAGCAGTTTTCCCACAATGTAATGTGTGCAAAGATGTGCAGATGGAGGTAAAGAGTGCCTAAAAATGCATTATATGACAGAAAATGGCATTGCTAATATGTGTACATTAGGCAAAATTGCATATGCAAATGTTAGGAATAATTTGCACTGCAATGCTGATAAATTTTTCATGAGGATTCACACTTTCTGAATCAAACTGTGATCTGAAACACAGCTAGCCTTCAAAATTTCCCATTTATCCAAATTTTGTGATGCAGTTCTCCTCCAAGCAAATAATGTGTATGAATGGATAGATAGATAGATAGATAGATGGTAGATAGATGATAGATAGATAGATAGATAGATGATAGATAGATAGATAGATAGATAGATAGATAGATAGATATAGATAAATATAGATAGATAGATAGATGATAGATAGATAGATAGAGATAGATATAGATATAGATAGATTGATAGATGATTGATAGATAGATGATAGATATAGTTGATGGAGAGAGAGAGAGAAATGATAGATATAGATGATATAGATAGATAGATGATAGATATAGATAGATAGATAGATAGATAGATAGATGATAGATAGATAGATAGATAGATAGATAGATAGATAGATAGATAGATAGATTGATAGATAGATGATAGATAGATAGATAGATGATAGATAGATGGTAGATGATAGATAGATAGATATAGATAGATGATAGATAGATAGATAGATAGATAGATAGATAGATAGATAGATAGATGATAGATGATAGATGATAGATAGATAGATATAGATAGATGATAGATAGATATAGATAGATGATAGATATAGATAGATGATAGATAGGGTGTGTGTGTGTGTGTGTGTGTTTGTGTGTTTGTTTGTTTGTTTTTAAAAATACACATATTGCTGGGAAGTAACCTTAAAAATGTGAAGGGATTGCTATCAAAAATGCATATATTATTAGAAGCTTGCACCAAAATTCATGAGGACTTTAAAAATAAAAACCTTAAACTGATGCAGAAATGTGGAGAAGTATAGATTGGAAAAATTGGCAGATTTGTCCGTCTCTTCAAGTATCTTATACACTATCCCAACTGGGATCTCCAAAAAGAGACTTTCGTGCCCTGTTCTTCTGCAACCTCTGTGGGGGTTTTCCGTATTTGATCCTCCCAAGTTAGCTTTCTCCAACCCGGTGCCCTCCAGATGCTCCTGAACTTTAACTCCCATCAGCCCCAGTCAGCACAGCGAATGGACAAGGCTGATGGGTATTGCACCTGGAGGACCTCAAGATGGGGACGGCTGAGCCAAGCGATGCTCTGTCCACTGTTTCCACCTGTATATAAGCCTGTCTGCAAGAAGCGCTTCTCCTTAGCTCTTGCAAATGGATTCTGTCTGTGGGGGAACTTGAGAGTTATGATCCAAACGTACCACTCTTCCTCTGCCAGGGATGAAATTTATTGCCAGATCTGCAAACAGCTGACCCAGAACCCTTCCAAAAGCAGCCATGCCCGAGGGTGGATCCTCGTCTCCTTGTGTGTGGGCTGCTTCGCCCCTTCAGAAAAGTTTGTCAAGGTAATGTTGGATCTTGGTTGGAATTGTTGTTCTACCAGAGAAGAATGGCAGGTGAAGTTGATGGACTATGCCGGAATAATCAGAAAATGACCGGAAGAATCAGAAATCAGGAAAACCAACATTTTTATAAGGAATGGGGGGAAATTTATAACTTATCTTTGTAAGACCATTGTAAACAGTTAAAATCGTTAGTAGGATAGCGGGGCGGGCTGGTGTGGAGGACTCCCTGGTCCTGAATAGGGTAACTGTGCCCCTGAAGGACCAGGTATGCAGCCTGGGAGTCATTTTGGACTCACAGCTGTCCACGGAGGCGCAGGTCAATTCTGTATCCAGGGCAGCTGTTTACCAGCTCCATCTGGTACACAGGATGAGACCCTACCTGCCTGCGGACTGTCTCGCCAGAGTGGTGCATGCTCTGGTTATCTCTCGCTTGGAGTACTGCAATGCGCTCTACGTGGGGCTACCTTTGAAGGTGACTCGGAAACGACAACTAATCCAGAATGCGGCAGCTAGACTGGTGACTGGGGGGCGGCCGCCGAGACCACATAACACTGGTCTTGAAAGACCTACATTGGCTCCCAGTACATTTCCGAGCATAATTCAAAGTGCTGGTGTTGACCTTTAAAGCCCTAAACGGCCTCGGCCCAGTATACCTGAAGGAGCGTCTCCACCCCCATCGTTCTGCCTGGACGCTGAGGTCCAGCGCCGAGGACCTTCTGGCGGTTCCCTCATTGCGAGAAGCAAAGCTACAGGGAGCCAGGCAGAGGGCCTTCTTGGTAGTGGCGCCCGCCCTGTGGAACGCCCTCCTAACAGATGTCAAAGCAATAAATAACTACCTGACATTCAGAAGACATCTTAAGGCAGCCCTGTTCAGGGAAGTTTTTAATCTGTGATATTTTACTGTATTTTTGGTTTCTATGGAAACCCAGCCAGATGGGCGGGGTACAAATAATAAATTATTATCATTATTATTATAGGATAGAAATTTCACTTGTAGTTTGTTGGTGAATTCTGCATACAACGGAGAGGTATAAGATTTGGATAAAAGATGCAGGAGGAAATGATTAATCATAGGATCCACAAAGGGGAAGAGATTCCTTGGAATCTTGTTTTTATTATTTATGTTTGATATATGACTGTAAAAGTTTAATCTGAAAAAACAAATAAATGAAATTCAAGAAGACTACTCAACTCAAATTCAAGAAGCATGAAATAAAAAAAAATCTAATATTTAAAAACATAGTGCTGCCAACTGTGTTTCTGAATGTTTGAAAGCCATGTGGAAGTTCTCATTGCCGTCTTTTGTCTTGGTGTACAGTATTTAAGGAACTTCATCAATGGAGGGCCTCCAGGTTATGCTCCATATTGTGAAGAGAGGCTCAGAAGGACGTTTGCCAATGGGACAAGAACTCAGCCGCCAAGCTGGCTGGAACTTCAGGTAAAGCGTGCTTGATTTATGTAAGCCTTATTGCAAGAGCCCAATATAATCAGTAAGGCAATGTTTTCTTCCATGAAAACAAAAGCACTCTTGAGGGGATAAACATCAGAAAGTTAATATTTTCAGAACCTTTGTTTTTCTTTAAGTCCCCATCTGCATTATACATTTAAAGCAGTCTTGTACCACTTTAAACAATCATTTGTTGTTGTCGTTTAATCGTTTAGTCGTGTCTTTGTTACCCCATGGACCAGAGCACGCCAGGCACTCCTGTCTTCCACTGCCTCCTGCAGTTTGGTCAAACTCATGCTGGTAGCTTCGAGAACACTGTCCAACCATCTCATCCTCTGTCGTCCCCTTCTCCTTGTGCCCTCCATCTTTCCCAACATCAGGGTCTTTTCCAGGGAGTCTTCTCTTCTCATGAGGTGGCCAAAGTACTGGAGCCTCAGCTTCAGGATCTGTCCTTCCAGTGAGCACTCAGGGCTGATTTCCTTCAGAATGGAGGTTTGATCTTCTTGCAGTCCATGGGACTCTCTAGAGTCTCCTCCAGCACCATAATTCAAAAGCATCAATTCTTCGGTGATCAGCCTTCTTTATGGTCCACCTCCATAGGCGCCGACTCCATGGGGCCTGAGGGGGCCCGAGCCCCCTCAAAAATTCGTTTGGGGGGGCTCCGCCCCCCCAATAATTTAAAAAAATTATTGAGCGAATGTGTGGTCCCTGGAGCCGCAGCGCAGCGGCAAAAATCAGGGAAAAATAAGATCGGGCGGTTGGTCGGGCGGGCGAGGGAAGGCAGAAGCATTCTGCCTCAGGGTCTTACTGCCCACCCGCTTCTCTTGCTGCGTTTGCTCAAACTCAAGAAAGAGCAGGGAATCCCCTGCCGTCCTGGCAAGCAGAGGGTTAAGGAAAGCATCGACTCCTAATTCTTTCCTAGTCACACTGCGTGCAGGCTCCAGCCCACCACCACCTCAAACATGCAGGTGGGAGAGAGAGAGAGAGGGCTGGCTTGGGGGGGGGACCTTTGCCTTCCTTTCCTCCCCCCCACCCCGTTAAACTCCTCCCCTGCATTCTTAGCCAGCTGCTTCTCCGCACACCCCTCTTGTGCTTCTTGTCCCTTCTGTGTTTTTCCTTCCCTCCCCATTTAAAACGTGGTGACAAAGCACGGATCCACATGGATCCTCAGGATTTTTGCATTGGGTCACCCCAAATTCACCATCAGATCACATTACATGTCCATGGCTACAGTCTGTACCAAAAAAAACACGCACCCACTGTTGCCTGGGGCTGCAATGGTGCAAAAACATGGTTACAAAGCATGGATCCACAGGATCTTTGCACTGGGTCACCCCAAATTCACCATCAGATAACATAGCATGTCCATGGCTACAGCCTGCACCAAAAAAATCACACACCCACTGTGGCCTGGGGCCACAATGGTGCAAACACGTGGTTACAAACCACGGATCCACATGGATCCTCAGGATTTTTGCATTGGGTCACCCCAAATTCACCATCAGATAACATAGCATGTCCATGGCTACAGCCTGCACCAAAAAAATCACGCACCCACTGTGGCCTGGGGCCACAATGGTGCAAACACGTGGTTACAAACCACGGATCCACATGGATCCTCAGGATTTTTGCATTGGGTCACCCCAAATTCACCATCAGATAACATAGCATGTCTATGGCTACAGCCTGCACCAAAAAAATCACGCACCCACTGTGGCCTGGGGCCACAATGGTGCAAAAACGTGGTTACAAAGCACGGATCCACATGGATCCTCAGGATTTTTCCATTGGGTCACCCCAAATTCACCATCAGATAACATAGCATGTCCATGGCTACATCTTGCACCAAAAAAATCACGCACCCACTGTTGCCTAGGGTCACAATGGTGCAAAAACGTGGTTACAAAGCACGGATCCACATGGATCCTCAGGATTTTTGCATTGGGTCAGCCCAAATTCACCATCAGATCACATAGCATGTCCATGGCTACATCTTGCACCAAAAAAATCACGCACCCACTGTTGCCTAGGGTCACAGTGGTGCAAAAATGTGGTTACAAAGCACGGATCCACATGGATCCTCAGGATTTTTGCATTGGGTCAGCCCAAATTCACCATCAGATCACATAGCATGTCCATGGCTACATCTTGCACCAAAAAAATCACGCACCCACTGTTGCCTAGGGTCACAGTGGTGCAAAAACGTGGTTACAAAGCATGGATCCACATGGATCCTCAGGATTTTTGCATTGGGCTACTCCAAACTCACTGTCAGATATTAAAAATCTTTATAAAATAGAGAATTAAATACATACAGAATGTTAAATTTTCAGTTTCAAAATATTAGTACTAGTTTAGTACTGTATTTCTATATTACTATAGTACTGTATTAGTTATTTTCAAATACTTAAATATTTTTAGGGTGTAAGACCCAATTAAAGCCCCTTATTTACATACAGTATTACAGTATTTACATACAGTATTAGGCATACTGTATTAACTTTATTAACTGTATTAAAGCATTAACTTTGAGATATTATTTTTATTTAATGAACCCTCGGCCTTATTCAAAGTAAGCTTAAATTAGCTATTTCACTTATTAATCAAAGCGCTATTACTGTGCGACAGCAATATTTTATGTTTTATTCTTTTAATGATAGTTTAGGATTTATTTAAATATCATTTCAGTCTTTTCAGAGCTATAAATTCACTGCTCTGTAATAGTCTATAAGCATAATTGTTACTGTAAATTAAATTAGCTTTTTACGAAAATACCGTGCGTGTTTATGTTTTGTTTCTTTTTTCAAAGCCAAAAAGTGTTTCAGGCTTGTCGAGTTTCCCGGAGTGTGGAGTTATAGAGAGTCGAGTTTTCGGGGTTCTAATGTTGATCATATGACTCTAAAATACTTTTTAAAAACTTTAAAACTCACTAATTTTCATCTAAAATTTAGAAAACTTCCCGGGGCAGGACCCCGGTATGGGCCCCCCCAATATTTTTTATAAGTCGGCGCCCCTGTCCACCTCTCACTTCCATACATCACTACTGGGAAAACCATAGCTTTTACTATACGGACCTTTGTTGGCAAGGTGATGTCTCTTAAATAGTCATAGCTTCCCCCAAAGAATCTTGGGAACTGTAGTTCGTTACAGCTTCCGGGAATCATCACCGCCACCATTATTATAATTTGTAGGCTGCCCTTCATTCATCACAAGATCTCAGGGCAGTTCACAGAATACAAATACAAGATAAAAACACAGTAACCGAAACAACAAAACTATAACCACCCCCTCCCAAAAAAACATTTAAAAGGCCGTAGAGAGCCAGTGTGGCTCTGAGACTGAGAGCCAGTGTGGTGTAGTGGTTAAGAGCGGTAGTCTCGTTATCTGGGGAACTGGGTTCGTGTCCCCGCTCCTCCACATGCAGCTGCTGGGTGACCTTGGGCCAGTCACACTTCTCTGAAGTCTCTCAGCCCCACTCACCTCACAGAGTGTTTGTTGTGGGGGAGGAAGGGAAAGGAAAATGTTAGCCGCTTTGAGACTCCTGAAGGGGAGTGAAAGGCGGGATATCAAATCCAAACTCTTCGTAGAATATTAATGAGCCAATGGCCTGGTTGCAAAGGAATGTTTTCTCCTGACACCTACAATATATATAATGAAGGCACCAGGCGAATCTCCCCTATTCCCATCGCAGAGCTACAATTCCTGGATTGGTTTAACAATCTGAACTCTGGAAAAGAAACTCTGGGAATAGAGGTTTCCAAAGAACTCTGTGCAGCCATAACAAGCCACAGTTCCCAGTAATTTCTTTTGGAGTGATGCCATGACTGTTTAAAGTGGTACGATGCTGCCTTGAACGTGTGGTGCCTATGGGGTCTTATTTTAATCCTGTTTTTTATTACAGTGGATGCTTGGGTTACGAACGTTCACAACCCACAGCATTCGCAACCCACAGCACTGTGTCTGTGCATGCGCAGGTTGCGATTCGGCACTTCTGCGCATGCGCAAAGCACGATTTAGCGCTTCTGTGCCTGCGCGACTGCTGAAACCCGGAAGTAACCTGTTCCGGTACTTCCGGGTTTTGGCGTGTCTGTAACCCGAAAAAACGCAACCCGAAGCATCTGTAACCCGAGGTATGACTGTATTATCATTCTTATTTATTGAATTTATATGCAGTGGTACCTCAGGTTAAGAACAGTTTCATGTTAAGAATGGACCTCCAGAACAAATTAAGTTCTTCACCCGAGGTACCACTTTAGCTAATGGGGCCTCCTGCTGCCGCCGCACGATTTCTGTTCTCATCCTTAAGCAAAATTCTTAACCCAAGGTACTATTTCTGGGTTAGCGGAGTCTGTAACCTGAAGGGTCTATAACCTGAAGCGTCTGTAATCTGAGGTACCACTGTACCGCCCTATACCCGGAGGTCTCAGGGAATAAAATCAAGATATAAAACCACAAAATACTTAATAAAGATAAAAACAACAACCCCCCCCACCCCCCAAAAAAAACATTTTAAAAGGGTATAGGATGTAAATTGGATCGGCCAAAGGCCTGATTAAAAAGGAACATTTTTGCCTGGCACCCAAAAGTGGATAATGAAGGCGCCAGGCAAACATCCCTGGGGAGAGCATTCTATAGACAGGGAGCCACAGCAGAGAAGACCCTGTTCTCGTGTTGCCACCCTCCAGACCTCTCAAGGAGGAGGCACACAAAGAAGGGCCTCAGAAGGTGATCACAGGGTCCGGGCACGTTCATATGGGAAGAGGCGGTCCTTGAGGTATTGCGTAGAACATTAAATATTTGCCACAATACCAAGCACGGGAGGAGATTTTATCGGAGGTCCTACATTAGGTCGAAAATCCGAAGCCTGCAATCTACAGTTGTCTTAGATTTTATTTTATTTTATTTAAAAAAAATTAATGGCTTTCCTTTCTTCTGCTAGGCAACCAAATCTAAGAAGCCCATCATGTTGCCAGTGACATTCATGGACGGGACGACCAAGACCTTGTTGACAGACTCTGCGACAACAGCCAAAGAGCTCTGCAACTCTTTGGCAGACAAGATAAGCCTGAAGGACCACTTTGGATTCTCGCTTTACATTGCTCTGTTCGACAAGGTAGGCCGCAGGTCTAGAGGAAACCGGGTGTGCTTTTAACATGCTGCTTTCAGTACATGGAAATGGCGGAAATGACTGGCAGAATTCGAGACCAGGGAGAAGAGTTGGTGGAAGAAGACTGGAGGAAATTTTAAATTTACTTGCAGAAACATTGTAAAATTTTTGAATGTTGATGACATTGAAATGAAATGAAGGGGTTCTAGTAATAAGGTAAAAGACTATGCAAGAGTGGATTGATACTAGATGAAAGTTCGAAGTTAAAATATGTGAGGGAAAATAATTAAGGATAAACCAATAGGATAAGAATTTGCTGAACCAATTTTCAAGTGGAATACGAAAAAGGGAGGCGTGAGGAAGTCAGGAAAATAAGTTAACTAAAGAGGACAAAAGAAAAAAGAGGGCTTTTTGTTTTTCCTTTTCTTTTTTTCCCCTACGTTAATTGTTTGTATTTTTGTAACTTTCTGTTTTTGTGCTTTTGTGTTTTTCTTGTGTTTTTCTTATTGATTGTTTTATAATTTCTTTATTGTGAAAACTGAATAAAATATCATTTAAAAAATAATAATAACATGCTGCTTTCAAAACCCATCTTAGAGGGAATGTGGCATTTGTGGAGTTAGGTCCCCAGTCTCCAGCATTCAACACAAACGGTTTGTTCTTGTTTACAGAGATGAGGGAGAAATCCACTTCACATTTAATGGCGGACCTACATATTTTGCATTTCCCAAAGCAGTACAAGAACCAAAACACAGCCAGCCTTGAAAATTTGCACTTCTCTGAATTTTGCAATGCGGGTCTCCTACATTTTCTCCTAATATGTGATAAAAATGAACGTGCTAGGGTGAAGTGTTCATAAAAATGCATATTTGTTCACTGATTTATGATTTTATGCATGTTTTTACCCTAGCATATGCATTTTTGTACATGTTACTTGGCACATACAAAATGTGTGTGAAATTTGTGTGTGTATATTCCCATCTCCCCTAGCTAGCAAGGCCATAGTTCAGGGATGATGGGAGTTGTAGTCCAACAACATCTGGGGACCCACAGGTTGAGAACCACTGGATTAGGGGATCTAAGCAATGCTTTTGGTTGATGGAACCGCTGGGCTAAGCTGGCTCGAACCCCATTTTTTTAGGGCCTCACAACCACTTATTGGAAGGGGGGGCGCCAAACGTTTCCCTGTTTTCCTCTCCCCTTTCCAGGTCTCTTCCCTCGGCAGTGGCAGCGACCACGTCATGGATGCCGTATCTCAGTGCGAGCAATACGCCAAAGAGCAGGGGGCTCAGGAACGCAACGCCCCCTGGAGGCTGTTCTTCAGGAAGGAGATCTTCACGCCCTGGCACAACCCCAACGAGGACAACGTGGCGACCAACCTCATCTATCAACAGATCGTGAGAGGGGTGAAGTTTGGGGAATACCGGTGCGATAAGGTAAGCTGCTGGGCACATTTTCCCCCGTAAAAACCAGGGCTGAGATGAATTATTAGGACGAATTTTGGACGGACGTTAGCATCCCATGTGAAAAAGGGAATCCCGTCTGGTGGTTTTTGATGGGGCTGAAGATACCAACAAAAGGTAAGTTTGGTGTTGTTCACAATACCCAGAGATGCTAGTGAGGTTGTAGATGGATGTTAATGAAGTTGTAGACAGGGTGCTGGCGTTTTACACCTGTTTCACCCTGGTAGTCCAAGTAAGGCCGCTGTTTGCCCTTTTACTGGGGCTTGCAGGGAGCACACTCCCAAGGTAGCTTTCCGGGCTTCTTCAGTCCCCCCCCCCATTTATTTGTTTTTTTATTACTCAAAGTTATAACAAAACATATTTTCCAAAAACATATCCTTATTCCCCCCCCCATTTTCCCTCCCTCCCCCCTCCCCCCCACAGAACCCATCCCCCCACCCCCCGACTTCCCTCAGTTCCAGTCTTTGGTTTCTCCAATAATGCTATTTTCTGCATGTTACAGAGTTGTATAGATCTTCAAACTGTTTAGCTAATTATTATCAGTAAAAAAAATTGTGAATGTTTATTCAAAACCTGCCAAGGAGTCCAGTTCGCTTTGTTGCATCGTCAAATACTTTGTGAAAGGTTCCCATTCATCCTTAAAGTCACAGTTATCCTTGTCCCGTATCTTATATGTCAATTTTGCCAGTTCTGCATAGTCCTTCAATTTTTCTTGCCATGATTCTTTAGTTCTGGGCTTCTTCAGTGGTCTTAGCCTTTCCCCCCCTTTTTTCTAAAATACAATTTCTAAGCAAATCAGTCTCTTAAGCTTAAGGCAAGAAATAGTATTCTCTATGAGACTGAATATCAATATACGTATCAAGGCTTTGAGATTAGACCACTACATCTACCTATGACTTCACTAGCATCTCTCGGTATTGTGAACAACACCGGACTTACCTTTTGTTGGTATCTTCATGAACTTACCTAAAAAGATAAAGAAAACAAAAGACTGAGTCAAACATTTGAAAAATCCATTGAAACCAGACATTATCAGTTCATCTTAGGCTGGGTAGTTCGTAAGTCTCTGTGGCTTTGCACAAGGTTTCTTTCTCAGAAGATCAATAAAGAACGAATACTTATTTTGGTAATTATTGTGTGTATATAAGCTGGACTAGGTCCAGCAGGATCTTCTTATGTTCTGGTACTGCAGGAAGAACAGCTTCCATTTTCCTTTTCCCAATTGTCTTTCCTGTGTTTTCCTGTTCCGGAACCCCTTTCCCCACAGGAAGAAGACCTGGCTGAGCTGGCTTCCCAGCAATACTATGTGGATTACGGGTCGGAAATGGTCTTGGAGCGGCTCCTGAACCTGATCCCCTCCTACATCCCCGACAGAGAGATCACGCCTTCGAAAACCATCGAGAAGTGGGCTCAGTACATTATAGCTGCCCACAAAAAGGCAAGGAGCTGAGCGTTCCTCTTGCGCCGAGGCTGCCGGAGTTTAGGAAAAAGCACTCATTTTAAGTGGCGGCATCCTAATTTGAAATTTGCATCCATCCTTCTTCTGGCCTGCTGTGCACCCCTATTGCCGTCTCCCAGCACCCTTAACAAACTCGAACTCCCAGGATTTGGGAGGGGGCATATGCACCAAGTTAAGGGACGCGGGTGGCGCTGTGGGTTAAACCACTGTGCCTTTTGGACTTGCCAATCGGAAGGTCGGCGGTTCGAATCCCCATGATAGGGTGAGCTCCCGTTGTTTGGTCCTTGATCCTGCCAACCTAGCAGTTCAAAAGCATACCAGCACAAGTAGATAAATAGGTACCGCTCCTGCGGAAAGGTAAATGGTGTTTCTGTGCACTAAGCCGCTTCTGGCGAACCAGAGCAGCGCACGGAAATGCTGTTTACCTTCCCACTGGAGTGGTACCTATTTATCTACTTGCACTTTGACATGCTTTCAAACTACTAGGTTGGCAGGAGCTGGGACCGAGCAACAGGAGCTCACCCCGGTTGCGGGGATTTCAACCGCCGACCTTCTGATCGACAAGTCCTAGGCTCTGTGGTTTAACCCACAGCGCCACCCGAACCCACAGTGCCACCTACATTCACCTTTTTATGCACCAAATTGCCCTACAGCTTTAAACACATGCTTTCCAAATATAGAATCCAAGTTTAAATCCAGAGGTTTTCTTTCATCCAGATAGCCGATGATGTGAAAGATCTTTTGACAGGAGCTGCCACACGTCGAGCAAGCACCTGGTCCCCAACCTTGGTGCCCTCCAAATATTATGGACTACAATTCCCATCAGCCCCAGGCAGCAGGGGCAATAGTCAGGAATTATGGGAGTCACAGTCCGAAAATATGGAAGGTACCACGTTGGGGGAACCTGGAGGGGACAATTCTGAACAAGGGGGAAGAAAGCATTACAGATTATTCTTGAGTTTTCCTTTCATTTTTTAAAAATCTCTTTACATACTTAATAGACAATCCGATGCATGTCAACTGAGAAGTGAGTCCCACTGAGAAGAAAAGGCTAAGGAGTTAACCATACAAAAATCCAGAGTGGGGTCCCTAAGGCTGTTGGATGGTGCCTGGTACGCCTCCTTCCTTTGGACCACATCAGCGAGGTCGAGAGGGAGGTCTAGACATCTGGGCAGCCCAGGACCTCCAGACACACTGCCCAGTCTTGCACCCCGGGGAGCCCACTTCAGTGCTGCTAATTCGGGAGGCAGCAGTTACGAGTTCCTGATCTCTACAGCCACAGCAGGCGCTGTGATTCCCCAGTGGTTTGACTTCATTCCCAGAGGTGCATTCCATTGTCTCTTGAGACAGACGCATGAGAACAACAACTCTATCTATCTAGGTTGGGGAACATGCAGCAACCCAGTTGTTGTTTAACTACGGCTCCCATCAGACCCAGCCAGAATAGTCAATGGTCAGGGATGATGGGAATTGTAGTTCGGCAACAGCTGAAGAGCCACTGGTTCCCCATTCCTGGTATATAGGATTGTGATCTAAGTACAGTGAGACCTCTATTTCTGTTCACCTCCAGTTATGTATCCTTCAGGAGACGTAAGTGGCAAACCCAGAAGTATTTTTCCGGGTTTCGCTGTGAGTGCATGCGCAGAAGCACTCTACCACGCCACACACATGTGCAGAAGGGGTCCCTCCAGTTGCAGAAACCTCGGGATCTGACCAGAGCTCCGGAACGGATCCCGTCCGCAACCGGAGATACCACTGTATCTGTTAAGTTGTGGGTGAACATATCAGACGACACAGCGATTCTTCCAAAGCAGCTCTTTATTTGTAAGCTGGAACAGAACTGAACTGAAGGGCTCAGTCAGCCTGCTTATATAGAGCTCCAGTACAACGTTACTGTAGCAACTTTCTAAAACTATCCAATCACTGAACATCACTTTCGATCCTTCATTTGCATAACTATCTACAGTATCCCCCTGCTGGCCCAGGGTGAGAACTTCAGTACATAACAGTATCTTTGTAGTGGGACAAGGCTACAACTGCTGAATATACGTTTTAGATTTCTCAGTGCTGCTTGGTCCACCCAAAACCCTACAAGATGTTCACTGAGGTTTATCAACTTGGTGTTTTTCCCCCCTCCTTCCTACAGGGAATCTATACCCAGAAGCGAACAGATCCCAAGAAAGTCAAGGAAGATGTGGTGGATTTTGCCCGCTTCAAGTGGCCTTTGCTGTTCTCCAGATTCTACGAAGCTTTCAAGTTCTCAGGTAACCCCAAGAAACTAGACCTCATGATAGGCTGCTCCGCTCTTAACTATAGACGTTGGTGGTGAACAATGGCACTCTATCGGCAAGCTCACTTCTTAAGTTTTAGTTACCGTTCTTTTATAAGGACTGTAGCCTTATTGGAGTTCACCGATTGGTTCTGCGTTGCTCCCGGGAGCGAGGAAGGAAGTCAAATGACACCGAGGTTGATTCAGAGAAAGAGTTTATTCTGCTCTCCGGATAGCAGAAGGCACTTGCGTGGTCAGTTCCCAGCAAGTCCAAAGAAATGAGAAACTTCATGCAGTATATATATCCTCCAGGCATCCTTTCCCCCCTTCCCCAGGAATCCAACCACGTCAGCTCATACACACAAGTTGACATCCATGACCATAAACAAATATTCCTGTTCCGGTGCTCTTGACCATAAAAGGTTCCTGTTCCTATACTCTTATCCTGAGGCAGGAGGTCACCAACTTTGAGAACACTCCTGGCACCGTTCCCGGGTCTCTTGTCAGACTTGACAAGGTCTGTGCGTCATTTTGTGGTCAGGATGTAAGATAAGACCCAGACGCGCCATCCCTGCTCCACGGAACTGGCAAGGTCATCCATTGCCGTCACAGACTGATAAAGGAGAGGGCTTTGAGCACTTGTTTATACAGCTGGCTTTCTGTTTATACATTGACTCAAAAGCTCAAGTTAATGCATTTTACAAATGCTCCCTTGGAGAAGGAAAAATGAGGATTTAGGGTCCCGTTTCAGACTGACTTCATAGAAACCCATTCCTTCCCCATTCATTACCAGCTGGGAACAGTTCAAGGGGGCTGGTGAAACAGCTGCTATTCGGTAATCACTGGGGGAGAGCCAGAGGCAGCTGCTCTCTTAAAATTCCTGATGGAATAGCCCTGCTTCCCTTCTCTATTCTGAAGCCTGATGGAGTCGCATCTTATTTCAAACCCAGGTCCCAGCCTTCCCAAAAACGACGTCATTGTAGCTGTGAACTGGACAGGAGTGTACTTTGTAGATGAACAAGAGCAGGTCCTTCTGGAACTTTCCTTCCCAGAGATCACCGCAGTCTCCAGCAGCAGGTAAGGTTGCAAAATGCTAACTAATCAGTAAGTCCCTTAGCATGCAGCCAAGCAATGTGCTGAAGTGTTCAGACCTCTGGTCTTTAGGGAAAGTGATAACCCTCTGTAACATGCCCCGCCCCCAATCTCAAAGACTCATCTCAGCCACTTTCTCCGTGAAAGCAAAGGGGCAGGAAAAGGTCTCTATGACCCTTTCCTATTCAACAGGTATGCTGATACTGGTATGGGTTGGGACGCTTGGTGGCGCTGTGGTTTAAACCACTGAGCCTCTCGGGCCTGCTGGTTGGAAGGTTGGAGGTTCGAATCTCCGCTACAGGGTGAGCTCCCGTTGCTCTGTCTCAGCTCTTGCCAACCTAGCAGTTTCTAAAGCACACCAGTGCAAATAGATAAATAGGTACTGCTGCTGCGGGAAGGTAAATGGCGTTTCCATACACTCTGGTTTCCGTCACGGTGTCCCGTTGAGCCAGAAGCGGTTTAGTCATGCTGTCCATATGACCCAGAAAGCTGTCTGTGGACAAACACCGGCTCCCTCTGCCTGAAAGCGAGATGAGCGCTGCACCCCATTGTTGCGTTTGAGTGGACATATCCATCCAGGGGTCCTTTACCTTTATCCTTTTTACCTTTTATGGCTAAGGGTATGTCCAAAGGCATGGTGTCCATAAAATGTATATATTGGCAAAAGGGGCCCTCAGGCAGGAATTATAGAAGCATGATAAGCCTCAATAACATGTAAAAGAACAGTTTCTACCCATGGGCTGTGAGGCTGCTGAATGGAAGGCAGCAACATTGCAGCTGACGTTCGGGGTTGGTGGTTGTAAGGATTATAGGGGTTGCTCGTGCGTAAGTTGCCGCCACTCCTGGCTAGGTTGCCTGGTTAAACCTTTCCTGGCTGGACAGCCCTTCACTTCGTGGCTGTTCAGTCACTAGCAGAATCCGTCAGTGGGCGTTTCTTGAACCTCTTCCAGCAAAGAAGTTCTTTGACGCCAAGTCTACGCCTACTCTCCCTGCGCGGAAGTCTTCTGCGCAGGGTGGGTGTGGGCAGCGGAGGACCCGTGCTCTCCCCGCTGGTCTTCGGCGAGGAGTCCTGGAGCCCCCTCGCCGATTCCCCCATCTGCCCCCCTTTATCCCTGGTGTTACACTGATTTCCTTCCCCAGCCGATGAGCTGCCTCTCTCCCTGCTGGGCCCTTCTCCAGCATCGCTTGGGAGCCTTGCCTCCACCTCTGGCTCTGATGGTAGTTCCCTGACAGTGGTCATACGACAACACACAGAGTGTAACAAGGACTGAGAGATTGAGGGAGGCTCGTTTAATCTCACTGGTACAGTGGTACTGTGACAATAAAGTATTTCTATTCTAGAGGTGGGAAGCTTCAGGGACAGAGCTTCACCTTGGCCACGATCAAGGGAGATGAATACACCTTCACGTCCAACAACGCAGAGGACATCCGAGGTCTGGTGGTCATATTCCTGGAAGGGCTGAGGAAGAGGTCAAAGTTTGTGGTCACGCTCCAGGACAACCCAAATCCTAGTAAGGAAACTGAGCTGAACAAAATGTACCTAGGGAAATATCAGGGTTCAATCCTTCAAACACTATCAAGGGGGATGATATTGTCTGGGTCACTTTGCATAATGGACTGATGTGAACGGATACCCCTGAGCTTGCTTGTGAATTAGAACACAGTTTCGTTGGTTTATAATAATAATAATAATTTATTATTTATACCCCGCCCATCTGGCTGAGTTTCCCCAGCCATTCTGGGTGGCTTCCAAACAAGTGTTAAAAACAATACACCATTAAATATTAAAAAATTCCCTAAACACGGCTGGTTTCAGATGTCTTTTAAAGATAAGATAGCTGCTTATTTCCTTTACATCTGAAGGGAGGGCATTCCACAGGGCAGGCGCCACTACCGAGAAGGCCCTCTGTCTGGTTCCCTGTAACATCACTTCTCGCAATGAGGGAACCGCCAAAAGGCCCTCGGTGCTGGATCTCAGTGTCCAGGCTGAACGATGGGGCTGGAGACGGTCCTTCAGGTCTACTGGGCTGAGGCCATTTAGGGCTTTAAAGGTCAACACCAACACTTTGAATTGTGCTCGGAAACGTATTGGGAGCCAATGCAGATCTCTCAGGACCAGTGTTATGTGGTCCCGGCGGCCACTCCCAGTCACCAGTCTAGCTGCCACATTCTGGATTAATTCCAGTTTTCGGGTCACCTTCAAAGGTAGCCCCATGTAGAGTGCATTGCAGTAGTCCAAGCGGGAGATAACTAGTTTACACACTTTTCTGGATTTTGCAATGTATTTCCGTCAAGCAAAAGGGGCGTGTAAACAATATGCAAAAGATATGTACCAAGATGCACATTTTTACTGACAAACCCATTGAAAAGTGTACATTTTATGTAAAGGGCGCATCTTCTAAATTAAAAGCACACACAAAAATTGTGTTTGGCCTGTGTGTGTACCCTAGAACAGCCTTCACCAAATTGCACCCTCCAGTTGTTGTCAGATGACAGTCCCCACTGGGCAATGTCTTACGTTGGATTTGTGGACTGGAGGGGATTGGACTGGGTGAATAACTAAGTTAACGGCTGTTTCTGTCTCCCACAGCGGGTGAAGAATCAGGGTTCCTCAGCTTCCTCAAAGGAGACTTGATCATTCTGGATCAGGACACAGGAGAGAACGTGATGAATTCCGGCTGGGCTAACGGGATCAATGAGAGGACGAAACAGAAAGGGGACTTCCCAACAGATTCTGTTTACGTCCTGCCCACGGTCACCATGCCTCCTATGGAGATTGTGGTAAGCTGCAGGAACGGTGGTTAAAAACAGCAATCACAGTCGCCATTCTTCTTTAGCCGGCAACTTAAACTGATAGAATATGTGCAGCTTGCGGACGTAAGATATAGAATAAGAGAAAAGAAGAACATACGTTTAGAGAAGATTGGGAAATGTTTATTGAATATCTGGGGGGACATTGTGTACACTTGAAAACGTTGGCAGCATTAAGATAAATTCAGCAGTGTAAATAAGTATTGGTGGATGTAATAATGGAATACGGAATGGGTTAGTTTATGTAAAATATGCAGGGATTTATGTTATGCAAAATGAACCATGGAAAGAGAAGAAGTGAAGTCATTGATATTTTAAGGTTGTTTAAATGAGTACTCTAAATTGTAAAACAGCATACAGAGAGAGAGCAATCACACACATGTTGTTTTGTGAAGAAATAAAAGTAGTATTTACTTACATAACCCAGGTCTCCAAGCAGCAATTAAAGTAGCAAAAGGAAGGCAGGTTTAGAACTACTATCTAGGTTACAAAAGTACAAGATGTAAGTTCAAAAGTGGTGTCTGAGCTGCAGAGTTCAGACATACATATGTCATCAGCTTGGGAAAACATTTTGATTCTATACTACGCTGAAAAGTTTAACTGTTTCTTTGATTGATTGTCCTTGCATCTTCCTGCCACACGTCCCATTCTCTCCTGCCATACCAGTGTGGCATGCCGCTCCTTTGAGAGCCAATGCTCCATGCCATATTAATGTCATTTCATTGTTATTCTGTGCCATAATTAACGGTGGACGTTTCTCTGCACCCCAGGCCTTGGTTACCATGACACCAGACCAGAGGCAGGATGTCATAAGGACAGCCCAGTTGGTGATGTCAGACAGCGAAGAAAGAATGAAGCCGTATACCCTGGAAGAATTCTCCTACGATTATTTTAGGTAAGCATTTAAAAAAACGGGAGCAGAGAAGTCTACTGGTCTCTTGAAATATCAGCTGGATCCCTTTCTGTGCGGAGAAAAGCAGGCAGGGAGAAGTATTCCTTTTTCGCTCGTGATGCTAGAACCTGTTTGAACCCAATGAAGCTGAATTTTGGAAGATTTAGGACATGGGCAGGTAAACTAAGGCCCAGGGGCCGAATCCAGCCAAATCACCTTCTAAATCCGACCCGCAGACGGTCTGGGAATCAGCATGTTTTTACATTAGTAGAATGTGTGCTTTTATTTAAAATGCATCTCTGGGTTATTTGTGGGGCATAGGAATTTGTTCATTCTCCCCCCCAAAAATATAGTCTGGCCCCCCACAAGGCCTGAGGGACAGTGGACTGTCCCCCTGCTGAAAAACATTGCTGACCCCTGATTTAGGACATGCAAGGGAAAGTTTATTACAAAGCACATATATGGAATTAGTTTCTACCAGAGACAGAGATGGCTTTAAAAGAGAATTGGACAAAACTATAGAGGAGAAGTCTATCAGTGTCTTCTAGTCATTCCTCCTTCGTTGTCAGAGTCAGCATTTGCCTGATGGTTTGCCTGTTAATCGTGTGTGTTGGGGGGGGGGTTGTTTCTTTTAAAAAAAATGTTAGTTTCATTTGTTGTTCTAAACTGGATGCTTCTAATTGGGGCAGAAAGTTGGAGTTTCATATCACTTCCTCTAACAGCAAGCTCAGGCAGTGGGACAGAAATGGAGTCCCAATGGCAGCCGTCCTACTTAGGTAGGAAGAGATACTGCAACATTTTGTTGCAGGCGCCACTTATAATGCATTGCAATGCAACTTAATATTGTTACATAAAAAGACAAGGTGTTGTTGTGAGTTTATGGGTGTCAGACCTCTTTAATCTCCGGATCCAGCCAATTTTGACATCTTTTTAAGGCTTCTAATTTTTGGAATAGCCGGGCTAAACTCCTGCTGAGGTGTAAGGAGAACAAAGGAAGGGGGCTCTGTGGGAGATGCCAAATGGCCCTCCTTTAACTCAGCAGAAAATGAGAAGGACCAAACCAAAAAGTTTTGGGGAGGGTGCACTGTGACGTGAACTGGAAGTTTTTTGTTTGTTGTTTTTGAATTTGCACTTTATTTATTTCTTAAACATTCTTCTTTACATTGGTAAACGTTGTCATATTACATTACAGGACTTACTATAATATAATTTCCAACATGTATACAAAAATTATATACAAATCTTATATACCTAGAAAGAAAATGAAACAAAAAAAGAAAAGAAAGAACAAAGAGAATAAACAAAAACAATTCCCCCCCCAAAAAAATCATATACCGTATTTTTCGCTCTATAAGACGCACCAGACCACAAGACGCACCTAGTTTTTGGAGGAGGGAAACAAGAAAAAAAAATTTCTGAATCTCAGAAGCCAGAACAGCAAGAGGGATCGCTGCGCAGTGAAAGCAGCAATCCCTCTTGCTGTTCTGGCTTCTGGGATAGCTGCGCAGCCTCCATTCGCTCCATAAGACGCACACACATTTCCCCTTACTTTTTAGGAGGGGAAAAATGAGTCTTATAGAGCAAGATATATGGTACATACCAACACACTAGACTTCCTGTCTTTCCCGTTGTATATTCCTTTTTTTTACAAATGAATGTACTCTTATTATTGTATATTTCTTTACATATTATCTAATACATTCCTATATCAATATGTGCTCTTAGTCTTATTTCTCAACTCAGTCTCACTCCAACGTCAATCAAATGCTAGCATAGATAGCGAACCTTTACTGTATTTTTGAACATATGTTTCATATCTATCCCACTTTTCCATAAATTTTTGTTTTGAATTGCCCCTCAGGGTATTTGTCAACTGCGCCATTTCAGCAAAGTCTTGCAGCTTGTTATGCCAGTCCGTTATTGCCGGGGCTTCTTGTTCCTTCCACCCCTTTGCCACCAAAGCAGTGGCGTAGCGTGGGGGGTGCAGGGGGGGCCGGCCGCACCGGGCACAACATCTGGGGGGTAGGGTTAGGGGGCGCAAATCCACGGGTTAGGGGGTGCAAATCCACGGGTTAGGGGGCGCAAATTACTTGCCTTGCCCCGGGTGCTGACAACCCACGCTACGCCACTGCACCAAAGTCCAAGCTGCGGCCGTTGCATAGAAGAACACCTCCCTAAAGGCCTTCGGGATGTCCCTGCCAACAATGCTTAACAGAACTGGAAGTTAAAGCCGCAAGCAGGGGAGAGAGCCTCACTGCTATGTCTTCTCCTTCCACAGGCCTCCTCCCAAACACACACTCAGCAGAGTCATGATCACCAAGAACCGAGGGAAAGACAAGATGTGGTCCTACACGCGGGAGCCCATCAAGCAGCCTTTGCTGAAGAAGGTCCTGGGCAGTGAGGAGCTTTCGCAAGAAGCTTGCATGGCCTTCATTGATATCCTTCCAAGTGCTGTGCCCCCGCTGAGTCAACAGGCATGAAGCCACAGAGAGAGAAGTGGGCAGCATTGCCCATCCCGTTCCTGAATTCGGCCACAATCCAGCGGCCTCATTTTGCCTGTCTGGCAGAGTCTGAAAGACAAACTGGGGACAGGCTTCGGGGAATCGGCTCCCCCCCCCCGGCAGTAGATAATAATAACAATAATGATAATGATAATGATAATGATAACAACAACAATATATATTATTTGTACCCCGCCCATCTGGGCCATGAAGGGCTTTAAAGGTCAAAACCAGCACCTTGAACCTGACCCTGTACTCCACCAGGAGCCAGTGCAGCTGGAAAAGCACTGGGTGAATATGCTCCCATGGCAGGGACCCCGTGAGGAGCCTCACTGCAGCATTCTGCACCCGCTGGAGTTTGTGGGACAGCTTCAAGGGCAGCCCCGTGTAGAGCGAATTACAGTAGTCAAGCCTGGAAGTGACCGTCGCATGGATCACTGTGGCCAGGTCAGGGTGGGAAAGGTAAGGGACCAACTGCTTGATGCGGCCAAGGTGGAAAAATGTCGCCTTGGCTGTTGCTGTAACCTGCGCCTCCATGGAAAGGGAGGCGTCAAGGATTACACCCAAATTACAGATCAAATGAAAGGAGTGCCTCACCAGTTAGAATCTTTAATAATCACAGGGAGGGAACAAAGAACACATCTCCTAGAAATGACAATGCTCCCAATTAAACGATGCTCCCCCCTCAGTCCCTATTAATCTACGTCACTCCTACGTCTTGTAATCTGAGTTTGTAGCCTCTGTGCTTTCTGTTCTGACACTTTCTGAGCTCTCTGTGACTTTGGAGAAGCAGGGAGGGTGCTGTCCAGAGACTGTGAATCTGTTAACTCTCTCTCTCTCTCCCAGTGATTCTTCTCCTAGTTGTTCCCCATCCAGTTTTTCCCAGCTTCTGCCTTCTGAACTATGCCCCTCTGCAAAACACTGTTCCAAATCTATACTGTCCTCCTGCTCCCGGGAAGATGCAGGAGCAGGGAGAGGGGGAGGCTCCCACCATTGCTCCTCGGTGCAGCCCTCCTCAGTACGGTCCCTGAAATTTGGATGGTTTTTGTTCCTTCCAAAATACTGTTCATTTGGCTCAAGCCAGTGGGACAGCTTCAAGGGCAGTGTTAGGAAATGGCAGTGGGCGTCCCACTAGCCCACCCCAAAGAGAACAAGTTCTGTTAGGGAAAGTCCCATGACCCTTGTTGTGTATTGTTCCCTCCATCTCTTCCTCCTCCTCCTTCCTTTTCCTCTTCTGGTTTAATGGTGCGGCAATGGTATGATCACATTTCTCACGCACAGCCTTCCAGGAAGCCTCCGACATTTCACAAACTGACGTAAATTATCCAGCTCTAAGCCCCTTTTAGGGACACAGGTGGCGCTGTGGGTTAAACCACAGAGCCTAGGACTTGCTGATCAGAAGGCTGGCGCTTCGAATCCCCGCGACGGGGTGAGCCAATCGGAAGCTGCAGAAGCCCCCCCGGAGTTCGGCTTCCAAAGATAGTTCGCAAACCAGAACAGTCACTTCCGGGTTTGCAGCGTTCAGGAGCCAAAACGTTTGAGAACTAAGCTGTTAGAAAACCAAGGTACGACTATTGTTTCAATTTGATTTTGAAGCCGTCTTGAATATTCGCAAGAAAAGCGATGTAGAAATGCTACCTTATTATTTCCTGCCTGTTCCGGTTATTGTACCCTTGACCTTTCCTGTGCACCCATCTTGAAGTATATGGGCGACTACCCTTCGAAAAGAACCCGCTCGGTGAACGAGCTAACAGACCAAATATTTGAAGGCGCCTTGAAAGCCGAACCACTCAAAGATGAGATTTACTCGCAAGTCCTGAAACAGCTCACCGACAACCACATTAAGTAAGAGGTTCTGCGTCTCTGCAGGGGAATAACGTTTGCAGTGGAACTTTCTGTGGACAGAGAAAGATTTCTCAGGACCGGTGTTATGTGGTTCCGGCGGCCACTCCCAGTCACCAGTCTAGCTGCCGCATTCTGGATTAATTGCAGTTTCCGGGTCACCTTCAAAGGTAGCCCCACATAGAGCACATTGCAGTAGTCCAAGCTGGAGATAACTAGAGCATGCACCACTCTGGCAAGACAGTCCGCAGGCAGGTAGGGTCTCATCCTGCGTACCAGAGGAAGCTGGTAGACAGCCGTCCTGGACACAGAATTAACCTCCGCCTCCATGGACAGCTGTGAGGCCAGAATGACTCCCAGGCTGTGCACCTGGTCCTTCAGGGGCACAGTTACCCCATTCAGGACCAGGGAGCCCCCACACCCACCCGCCCCCTGTCCCCCCAAAACAGTACTTTTGTCTTGTCAAGATTCAACCTCAATCTGTTAGCCTCCATCCATCCTCCAACCGCCTCCAGACACTCACACAGGACCTTCACTGCCTTCACTGGATCTGATTTAAAAGAGAGGTAGAGCTGGGTATCATCTGCATACTGATGGACACCCAGCCCAAACCCCCAAATCATACCCTATTATGGCAGGGGGATAAATGCAAATGAAGAACACTGGGCAAGCAATCTTCAAGGATCGTAGAATTTAAGCGCAACAACAAAAAAGCATTATTTTATATTGCAGGTTCAGGAAACGGCGGTACAAAAAAGGGAGATCTGTTTGAACGACAATGGCGGAGACTGACTGTGTTCTTGGTTATTGGCACAGGTCACAAATTCAAACCAAGCAGAAATAAGCTTCTCTGTTCTTTATTGATCTCCTGGTACTTTGTTAGCTTGATTGAACTTTTTCAGATCTGCGAAAAATATGCAGTAACAAATAAGATGCACATAACAAAACTCAACTATAAAATTAGTCCTGGTGATGTTTGTAAATGCGCAGAAAGAAAGGGAAACCCAATAATGGAGAAGGTGTAGAAACAGCCGACAAAAATGTTTTATTAAGCTAAGAACCCAAAAAAGTTTAGGTGTGATACCAGTCCATAGCGGACGATGAAGATCTGGAGGAAGGACTGCTCCCTGTTGCTGTGGCACAAATTTGACAAATGGAAACCAAATAACTGAGAATGGTGTTTTTGATTGATTTATGTAGATTTCTTTCTTTTTTAAAATTGGAAAACAAATGGGCTTTCGGTGTGTGTTTTCTTCACCATATTCTCTTGTTTTCTTGCTGGAAAGGTACAGCGAAGAGAGAGGCTGGGAGCTCCTTTGGCTTTGTACCGGCCTCTTCCCCCCCAGTAACGTTCTCCTGCCCCATGTCCAGCGGTTTGTTCAGTCTCGCAAGCATCACCTGCTGGCCACAGACTGCATTCAGAGGCTGCAGAAAGCACTCAGGTAAGCTGCTGGGTGGAGCATCTGTTTTGCATGCAGAAGGATCAGGACCGCAATACCCCAACAGCTGCTTCTCCCCTTACGAAGCAGCCCAGACCCTTTGATCTTCTTTGGAGTTGTTTTCAACTACAGTGGTGCCTCGCAAGATGAAAAGAATCCGTTCCGCGAGTCTCTTAGTCTTGCGGTTTTTTCGTCTTGCGAAGCAAGCCCATTAGCGTCTTAGCGGATTAGTGCTATTAGCGTCTTAGCGGGCTTAGCGGATCAGCTGATAAGCGGCTTAGCGGCTTAGCGGATCAGCTGATAAGCGGCTTAGCGGATCAGTTGATAAGCGGCTTAGCGGATCAGCTGTTAAGCAGCTTAGTGGCTTAGCGGATCAGCTGTTAAGCGGCTTAGCAAATCAGCTGTTAAGCGGCTTAGCAGCTTGGGAAAAAGGGGGGGAGGAAAAAAAACCTGCAGGAACTCGCAAGACATTTTCGTCTTGCGAAGCAAGCCCATAGGAAATTCGTTTTGCGAAGCACCTCCAAAACGGAAAACCCTTTCGTCTAGCGGGTTTTCCGTCTTGCGAGGCATTCATCTTGCGGGGCACCACTGTACAGTCGTACCTTGGATCTCAAACACCTTGGCTCCTGAACGAATCAGTTCCTGAACGATCGAAACCCGGAAGTGAATGTTCCGGGTTTTGAATGTTCTTTTGGAAGCCGAATGTTTGATGGGGCTTCCACAGCTTTCGATTGGCTGCAGAAGCTTCCTGTCAGGAGCTTGTCCTACACTCGAGTAGGACCCTGGCAGAGACACATGCCCGACTGGCATGTTCTCTCCCTCCTGGTCGATCGTTCAGGAGCTTCAAAAGCTTTCTTCAGCCCAAACATCACAGCGACTGATGCCAACGCTGCATCCACTTAGGGATCCGCAGAGTCTTCGCAGTTTGCGTGACAGAACTCAGCAACTCAGCTGAGCTTCCATCAGACAGCAAAGAGAGAGAACAAAGGACAATAGTCCCACTTCATGAAACACACTAACACAAACATCCTGTCTCCGTCACTTCCCACACTGTGGAGTCAAAACATATACCGTTCATGCGATAGACAACAATCCCATGACTGCAATCACGGAGCAGGAATCTTAACATTTCCTGCAGCCAATCAGAAGCCGCACTTTCGTTTCCAAAGGTTTCGGAAGTCGAATGGACTTCCAGAACGGATTGCGTTCGACTTCCGAGGTACAACTATAGTTTGTTTTTATTGCTTTGTATTTCATCAGTGATGTTTTTAAACGTTGGGAGCTGCCTTGAACCCCAGCTTGAGAGAAAGGATATATTAGATACATTGAGTAATTTAAAATAAATAAATAAAGAGGTGCCCCCAAGCTGTTCTCTATAGCAAGTTTTTTGTTTTGTTTTGTTTTTCAGGAACGGATCTAGGAAGTACCCGCCCCATCTGGTAGAAGTGGAGGCAATTCAGCACAAAACAACTCAGATTTTCCATAAAGTGTACTTCCCAGATGACACAGATGAGGTAAAAGCAAAAAAAGGAAAGGAGGGGGGGTGGAACTGGACAAAATAAGCAAGGCCACAGCCTGTGGAGAAGCTGTAGTCTGTGGGTTGGGAACAGGGCTGTTGAGAGTATCTTTAGTCAAGGAAGATCCTGGGTTCAGGTTTCTACAGATGGGAAGCAGGACTGGGTGACCGTTTTCTTGTTTTAATGGGATTGTTTTATTGCATATTTTAATGAGGGATGCTTATATTGCATTGTTGCAATGGGGAGGGCTATTTGGTTGTCTTTCTTTTTGTTAAGTTGTGGGCGAACATAGCAGACGACACAGCAATTCTTCAAACAGCCCTTCTTTATTCAGATGTCAGAACAGAACTAAGCTGAGGGGCTCAGTCAGCCTGCTTATATAGAGCTCCAGAACAATGTAACTCTTGCCATTTTCTAAAACTATCCAATCACTGAACGTCACTTTTTGATCCTTCATTTGCATACAAACTATCCAATCACTGAACGTCACTTTTCGATCCTTCATTTGCATATCTACAGTATCCCCCTGCTGGCCCAGGGTGAGAACTTCAGTACATAACAGCTTTTATCTTTATCATGTATTCCATTGAAGGAATGGGTTTCCCAAATCTAAAATCTGCCTGTGCAGTCAGTCTGAAACGGGCCCCAAAATCCCATTTTTCCTTCTCCAAGGGTGCATTAGCTAAAAACCATTAACTTGAGCTTTTGAGCAAATGTATAACAAGAACACAGCTGTATAAACAAAGCTCTCTCCTTTATCAGTCCGTGACGCCTAATGAATGGCCTTGTCAGTTCCAAAGTGGAGCAGGGATGACACATCTGGGTCTTATCTTACATCCTGACAGCAAAGACGCACAGACCTTGTCAGCCCCCTGGGAACGGCGCCAGGAGTACTCTTAGAGTTGGTGACCTTCTTACCCCAAGATAAGGAATACAGGAACAGGAACACCCTTTTATGGTTAAGAGTACAGGAGCAGGAACATCTGTGATGTCAGCTTATGTGTATAAGCTTATGTGTCTGGATTCCTGGGGAAGGGGGGAGAGGGTGCCTGGAAGATATATATACTGTATGCAATTTCTCTTGCTTTTGTGGTTGCTGTGAACCGATTCACGTGGTGCCTTCTGCTATCCGGAGAGCAGAATAAACCCTTTCTCTGAACCAAACCTCGGTGTCATTTGACTCCTTCCTCCCTGTTCTGGGAGCAACACTCACCCTACCAATCGGTAAAGTCAAATAAGGCTACACCATGCTGTTTTTTAAATTGTAATCTTATATTGTGAACCACCCTGAGATCTACAGGTTTAGGGCTGAACACAAATGTAATAAAATAATTCTTTATTTACTTTTGATACTTTGCAAACCACTTAAAAGCCCGTTTCAATTTCATTTTCATTTATTCAATTTCTATGCCACCCTTCAGCCAAGGATTGCAGGGTGGTTTACGATATAAAAACACAGACCGTAGTGAAAACGAAAACAATAACCCCCTCCACAGTATGATGTTGGTATTAAGCGATACATGAAATAAATAAATAAGGTCTCAGGCCTTAAGCACCACAACCTTCTCAAGTTCCTGCTCCATTTTTTTGGCAGGCGTTTGAAGTGGAATCGAGCACGAAAGCCAAGGACTTCTGCCAGAACATCTCCAACCGGCTGCTGCTTAAATCATCGGAGGGTTTCAGCCTCTTTGTCAAAATCTCTGACAAGGTGAGTGGACGACCAGTGCTTCATCTGGCGTTATATCAGAGGACTGTGGACAGCTTCCCCCGCTGGAATCATACAAATCCCCATTGCGCCATGTTGTTGTTGTTGTTTAGTCGTTTAGTCGTGTCCGACTCTTCATGACCCCATGGACCAGAGCACGCCAGGCCCTCCTGTCTTCCTCTGCCTCCCGCAGTTTGGTCAAACTCATGCTGGTAGCTTCGAGAACACTGTCCAACCATCTCGTCCTCTGTCGTCCCCTTCTCCTTGTGCCCTCCATCTTTTCCAACATCAGGGTCTTTTCCAGAGAGTCTTCTCTTCTCATGAGGTGGCCTAAGTATTGGAGCCTCAGCTTCAGGATCTGTCCTCCCAGTGAGCACTCAGGGCTGATTTCCTTCAGAATGGATCAGTTTGATCTTCTTGCAGTCCATGGGACTCTCAAGAGTCTCCTCCAGCACCATAATTCAAAAGCATCCATTCTTCGGTGATCAGCCTTCTTTATGGTCCAGCTCCCACTTCCATACATCACTACTGGGAAAACCATAGCTTTAACTATGTGGAGATATTTCCACCGGATAGGTGGACATTCCTTTCCCTTCCTCCAGGCTTAATTCAGGGGGCTGGTTGGGGCAAATGGGGCAGTTGAAAAGGTTGACCAAGAATATCCTTGCGGTTGGCCATCCATGAGCCCAAGGTATCACAGCATCCTTGGTGGCTGGCTACCCCTCCACTGTAGACATGCTTTTTCCATGCAGACTCACCAAAGCCCTAGCCTGAGCACCTTCCAAAGCCAGCATAAATCAGCAGCTGCGAATCGTTTGGCAAGTGGAATCGCAGGCCGCTTTGCCGTTGGTTCATTGCCATGTTTTCTTCCAGGTCATCAGCGTACCTGAAGGAGACTTCTTCTTTGACTTTGTCAGGCACCTGACAGATTGGATCAAGAAAGCCAGACCACCAAAAGATGGTAAATACCTGTATAACTGCTTGTGCCCTTTCATTTGGAGAGCACTTAATAATAACACCCTGAGGGAAACGTCAGTTTTCTTTTATTTATCACATTAAAATATATATATTTATATGCCATCTTTTCCTCAAAGGAGGTTAAAATGGTGTGCATGGTTCTCCGATTTTATCTCCACAACAACCCTGTGAGGTAGGTTAGGCTAAGAGTGAATAACTGGCCCAAGGTCTCCCAGTGAGCAACATGGCAGATTGGGATTCGAACCCTGATCTCCCAGGTCATAGGCCAACACTAACCACTACACTACACTAACATGACTGCCTACTCTTTTGAGGCTGGAACTAGAACCCTTCTCCCTGACGTACTAGTTTTCTATGTGCAGGGTGTGTGTAAAAAATGGAAGAGCATTTCTTCACCTCACTGTCCACCAATGGGGGAGAAATTCAGTTCAGGCCGCACTTAAAAGGCAAACGTGCCCATTTTGAAATTCCCAAAACAATTCACAGACCATCACCATTATTGCTATTGTGATTACAATTTGTATATTTCCCTTCACTCGCAGATCTCAGGGTGGTTTTCCAGATTTTATAGTGCAATTCTACAGCCAGGTAACATGAAGAAAAATGCAATGCATTGCAGCGGAGCGTGCACAAAAATGCATCAGATTAGACAAAATGCAGTGCAAAAATGCATTATATTTGCGGGGAGCGCTTGCAAAAATGGGAATATTTGGCACAACTGCATGCAAGGATGGGTATATTAGGGAAAGCTGCATGCATCAGATATACATATATTCACTGATGAATTTTCATGAGAACTTTGATTTTTAATGGCAAACTGATGACAACAGAGAAAAAGCAAAATGGTCTGGTTCACACATTCCTATCTGAAGTGGTCCACCCCAGGCCTCAGGGAGAATTAGTCGGTAGTTCCACATATAGTCTGCTGCCCTAGAATGCACAGCCATTTCCTAGCTTAATTTTGCAATGATTTCTTTGGGCAGGGATAGTGCCTTCTCTCACCTACCAAGTGTTCTTCATGAAAAAGCTGTGGACAAACACTGTGCCTGGAAAGGATTCGATGGCCGACTCCATATTCCACTATTATCAGGTATTCTTGTTGTTGTTTAGTCGTTTAGTCATGTCCGACTCTTCATGACCCCAAGGATCAGAGCACTCCAGGCACTCCTGTCTTCCACTGCCTCCCGCAGTTTGGTCAAACGCATGCTGGTAACTTCGAGAACACTGTCCAACCATCTCGTCCTCTGTCATCCCCTTCTCCTTGTGCCCTCCATCTTTCCCAACATCAGGGTTTTTTTCCAGGGAGTCTTCTTTTCTCATGAGGTGGCCTAAGTCTTGGAGCCTCAGCTTCAGGATCTGTCCTGCCAGTGAGCACTCAGGGCTGATTTCCTTCAGAATTGATCGGTTTGATCTTTTTGCAGTCTCCTCCAGCGCCATAATTCAAAAGCATCCATTCTTCGGCGATCATCCTTCTTTATGGTCCAGTTCTCACTTCCATACATCACTACTGGGAAAACCATAGCTTTAACTATATGGACCTTTGTTGACAGGGTGATGTCTCTGCTTTTTAAGATGCTGTCCAGGTTTGTCATTGCTTTTCTCCCAAGAAGCAGTCTAGGGGAGCAGAACCCCAGCCTCTCTGAGTTAGGAACAGCAACACCAAGGGAACTTGAAGCCCGGGGGGTGGGGTGGACAGACCCAAAGCAGGCAAGGCCTCCGAACATAGCTCAAAGCGAAAAGATGGTTAACAGGTGCATTTGCTGAGCACCTTTCAAGATGGCATCTTCCCCAGGAACTCCAGGAAAGATAACAACAAAAAGGACTCCATCAAGGCCGGCTCTATCGTTAGGTAAAGTGAGGCAGCTGCCTTGGGCAACCAATCCTGGGAGTCGGAGAACAGCAGTGAGCTGCGGGGTTGAATTTGGTTCCATTCACATTTTGACGCAAACCCGCCATTTTGCACATCCTGAAATGATATGCAAACTGTAATGTACCTATTATTGGGAATCTGCATGTCTCTGAGTACTGCGATGCTGTTCTCTAAGCAAAGCACACGTTTGCGGCAATAATGTACAAAAACGCATCGTATCAGTCGGGAATTGCTTGCCAGAAAAAGCTTATATTAAGCAAGATTTGCCTGCCAAAATGTGCATATGGAAAGAAATATGTACTTGAGGATGGAAAAATGAGAAACCGAAATTGACAGATTATGCATTTGCAGTCTCACATAAGCAACTGCGAAAGCAATGAGACAAAGGTCATGTTAACAGAAAAGTTAACTCTTGACCTCAGGCATCTACATTTAGGATCCTTTTAGAAGCAGCGAGGGAGAAGTAGCCTTCTGCAAAATGGCCAAAGCACAATTTGCTTCGTTCACTTTTTGTCAGAGGCAACAACAGACTCTTCCAGGCTTTTTGCAAGACACCATCCCTTGAACCCATCCAGAAACTATGAAAGAAAGATATACCGTATTTTTCGTTGTATAACATGCCCCCTTGTATAAGATGACCCCTGTTTTTTGGGACCGCAACAACAAAATTGCCCAAACTTGGTGAGGTTTTTTTTTGGGGGGGGAGACTGCCCAGAGTTGTTGACCTTTTCTGGGGGGGGGTCATGGCCGCCAATCGCTCTACAGCCTGCCCGCCACTGAAAACCGCACACATTGTTTGTACACTTGCTGCCAAAAGCCCACCTGCCCACTCAACGCAACCATAGCCGGTTGCATGCACGCCTTGCTGCTGCCGTAAATCAACTGCCCGGTTGCCGCAGCCAGTCACCAGCGGGCCTTGCCACAGCAACCAATCACACGCCCAACCGCCGCTGCCAATCTCCTGCTGGCCACTGCCACTGCGGTAAACAAAAATTGCCCTTTGCCCTTATGGAGTATCCAAGAGCCGATATAGAGTCCTTACCATATAGGTTCCCTATTGGTAGGAGAAAATAACAGAGGCCAACCAGAGAATATTGAGAAGCAAAGCAGCTAGTAAGCTTGATCTTTATTGAACTGTTGCAACAGGGTGCTCCCCTCACACACAGGAGGGAGGAGGAATCCAGAACAACAGCGCGCAAGGCCTTATATAGACTTTTGAAATTGCCACCCTGTAGATCAAGACCACCCCCAGAAACATCATACATACACCACAGAAAAGGTGGTCTAAAACAGAAATTTGAATGTTGTTTTTCTCCTGTCACTGTTTATCTCCTGTCTGGCAAGTTACTTGATTGGATATCCTGGGGAGCCTGGCCAGTCTTTTGTAAAGATAAATACTTAGTAATGATAAATACTTAGCTTCTGAGTCAGGTCACAGGCTCACACCCTATTCAAACACAGACATACCCTTAAGACAGGATTTGTGAAGGAAAAGACAATGGGGAGGCTTTTCCATTTTCCTTTGACCTTGTAGAGAAAACATTTGGTCTGCTTGGGACAGTTTGGGAATCTAAAATGGTTCCAGGTCGGTCTTCCTGTGCTGATCTATGTATGTGCTTGGTTGGTACACTTATGAACATTTAACATATATCTAAGACCTCAAAATTCCTATCACACCACCAATCGCCCGTCCCCCCTCTGCTATCCATGTGTAAGACGACCCGTAATTTTTGCCTATTGTTTCTAAGGGAAAAAATGTCGTCTTATACACGGAAGAATACGGTGCTCTCCATCTCTACGGGCAGAGCCGTCTTTTTTCCTGGTGTGGCTTTGCAAAATGCTCTGTCTCTCTTGCTCTGGTGCAGGAATTACCAAAGTACCTTCGCGGCTACCATAAATGCTCCAGGGAGGAAGTCCTGCAACTTGGGGCCCTCATCTATAGGGTGAAGTTTGAAGACGACAAGTCCTATTTCCCCACCATTCCCAAACTCCTCAAGGAGCTGGTGCCTGAGTCTCTCATTCGGCAGCTGTCTCCAGATGACTGGAAGAGGGTAGGTCTGCTCCAGCACCACCCACCCACCCCAATGTCCCAGTTGCACCCTTTTCACCCCACCTGCACGTCTTCAGCAGCACTGCCAGCTCCCAGATCGAAAAGGCGGATCTCTAATATCATTTAAATTGCTAACAGATTACTGTATTTTTTGCTCCATAGGACACACTTTTTCCCTCTTAAAAACTAAGGGGGGAGTCTGTGCGTCCTATGGAGCGAATGCATGGGGAGGCAGGCAGGAAAAGCCCCCAAGAGCTGCACACAAGCTTCGCGTGGCTCTTGCAAGCTTTTCCCCAGGAGGGAGAAAGGACCACCGCTCCCCGACCTGTTCTGGGGGCTGGGGTCAGTGGAAGCTTGGGCTTCCCCTGCCCCAGCCCCGCAGCTCAAAAGGAGAAGCCTGAAGCCCCCGGAGTGCAGCGCGAACTGACACTGTGCTCAGGGGGCTTCAGGCTGCTATTCTCAAGCCTTCGGAGAGCAGTGGGAGTTCCCGATGCGCTCCGGGGGCTTGCGGATAGCCGCCTGAAGCCTGGAGAGCAAGAGGGGTCAGTGCACATCGATCCCTCTTGCTCTCCAGGCTTCGCTTGGCTTCGCTGGAGAGGCGCAGCACAGTTTTCCCTCTCTGCCCAGCGCCCCTTCAGCGAAGCGGAGGAGAAATGGAAGGGGCTCCGTTTCTCCTGCCACTTCGCTGAAGGGGCGCGGAGCAGAGAGGGGGAGAATTTTTTTCCCCTGTTCTCCCCCTCGTATGGTCCGGTGCGTCCTATAGAGCGAAAAATACAGTATGTGGTTGGTGTCCTTGATTGCTTGTTCGGATGGAGGTAGAATTCAGTTCCATTTGCATTTAAATGCAAACATACCTAATTCTCACTTTTCTTTATTTAAAAATAATTTTTATTAATTTTTCATTCATGACATGCATGTCAAATCAAATCTTGCCACATCATAATACAAATCATAAAGCCAATTGTACGTTCCAAATTAAAAAAAAAAATTAGAAGGACTTCCCATGTTCTGGCTGATCAGGAGAATATATCTTTAACTTGTTCCTACTTTTCTCTCCATCTCATAGTTCCAATCTTAACCCCTTATCTTCATCACAATCACTGGTGTAGGACTTTCTATCATGTTTAACAAATCCGTATGTCTATTAACATGCAAGAGGCATTTTATTCTGTGTTGTTGTTCGTCGGTTGATTTTCAGCGCAGTCCCCCCCAATTCTCACTTTCTGATACGATACACAAATTGAAACACAGTCATCTTTTCAAATCAGCACTTTTGTTTTTTGTTTTTCCAGTGCAGTGAATCATAGAATCGTAGTATCTTAGAATGCTAAGGGACCCAAAGGGTCATCTAGTTGAACCCCCCGCAATGCAGGAATCACAACTGAATTAATATGTACAAAAATGCATATCCTAGGGTGAAATGTGCAAATAAATGCATATAAAATGCATTGTTTGTGGGCAATTGCTTTGCAAAAAGTGAACTTGAGGCAAAATTGCATTAAAATTATAAATTCACCCCAAAATGCTGGTGAATTTTCATGAGGACTTTAAAAAAACAAACGCAAATTGATGTGGAGGAAATGTAGGAAATTGAACTTCAAATTTAGAAGAATGAGAAACCGAAATATTTTTTACTCTTTCTGTGCAGTCCATTGTGGCCTATTTCAACAAGCACGCTGGCAAAACGAGAGAAGAAGCCAAGCTTGCCTTCCTGAAGATTGTATTCAAGTGGCCTACGTTTGGATCTGCTTTCTTCGAAGTGAAGGTGAATATGGGTGCTTCTTTATGTCATCTGGAGGGTCCAGGGATCTAGGGTGGGACAACGGGTATCAGAAATATTTGCTTGCTTGCTTGGTTCTTTTCGTGACAAAATCTGTATTCTTGCCTTTCGTTCATAATCCCCGGAGTGTGGTACAAATAACAAAAAATAATATATACACAGATAAATTGGTAGATCATTTAGGGTGGCAGCATCTACTCTTCGGAACTCCCTGCCTATTGAGATAAAGCAGGCCCTTTTTCACTGTACTCTTTTTCAGTGCGTACAAAAAACATTGACATTTAGACAAGCCTACCCTGATGCTTTCAAAGGGACGTGGGTGGCGCTGTGGGTTAAACCACAGAGCCTAGGACTTGCTGATCAGAAGGTCGGCGGTTCAAATCCCCGCGATGGGGTGAGCTCCCGTTGCTCGGTCCCTGCTCCTGCCAACCTAGCAGTTCAAAAGCACATCAAAGTGCAAGTAGATAAATAGGTACCGCTCCGGCAGGAAGGTAAACAGCGTTTCCGTGCGCTGCTCTGGTTTGCCATGTGGAGTTTGGAACTGACAAGGTTAAAACTCTGTGGTGTCCTGTATCTGGGAGGAGCTTAACGCAGAGAAGTGCGTCACAGTCTGTGTCACTGTGCAGACTTGCTTTTGCTTCTGCCTGAGACGCAGCTCAGCTCGGAGGCTGCGAGTGTGCTTTTGGAGCACAGAGAAATGTCGGAAGTTTCTGATGGGTTTACTGCTTTGTAAATAAACGCTTCTAGAGATAAGACTGAACTGTCTCTGGACTTGATTTATTCCTCATCTCACACGGACGCAGGACCGCTGCTACTCTGCTCTCCTGCCAGGTCAGCTCCCCAGCAGAGCCACGCAGGGAAGCCTGACTGGACGCAGGATTTATTTACCAAAATGCCAGAAGTGGCTTAGTCATGCTGGCCACATGACCCAGAAGTTGTCTGCGGACAAACGCCGGCTCCCTCGGCCAATAAAGCGAGATGAGCGCCACAACCCCAGAGTCGGTCATGACTGGACCTAATGGTCAGGGGTCCCTTTACCTTTACCTACCCTGATGCTTAGAGAGTGGAGGTGATGTTAATCAGCTTTCACTTGTGTATGTTTAAAAGTAGGGTTGGGATTTTTTTTCCCCCTTAGATTATACTGTTTTCTTGTTTGTAAACCACTTTGAGGTGTTTTCTTTCCTTTTGTTAACAATCAAGGGGTGTATAAATTTTATTAAATAAATAAATGAAACCCAATCAGTTACTAGACGGGCAGCCAGGGGTCCCCGATCTTTGAATTGTTGTATGTACCGAATTTTATTTATATGTACACACATACACATATACACACACACCACCCATCCCCAAGCCACTCTGGACAGCTCCCAAGAAAATATTAAAAACACAATAAAACATCAAACATTAAAAACTTCCCTCAACAGGGCTTCCTTCAGATGTCTTCTAAAAGTCAGATAGTTGTTTATTTCCTTGACATTTGATGGGAGGGTGTTCCACAGGGCGGGCACCACCACCGAGAAGGCCCTCTGCCATCCCACAGAACTGAAGCAGGCAGTGTCCTCCCAGCCAGAAAACAAGACAAAACATCTGCATGCACACGCCAAACAAATGAAACACAGACAAAAATGTTGGCATCACACAGTGAAAAAGCAACACACACAAAAACCCCTTACTTTAAAAAAAAAAATGAGAGGGGCAGGGTGATTGGCATGTGCATGTCATTCCCACCCCCCACCCCAGTCCTTTAACATGTCTCTACCTTTGCACTCCAAACAGCAAACAACTGATCCAAATTACCCAGAACTCCTCCTGATCGCCATCAACAAGCACGGCGTCAGCCTCATTGATCGCAAAACCAAGGTAAGGCAAGTCTTTCATGCAGCTTCCCTAAAGCTTCTCTGTCATCCATGCAAAGTATCAAGATTGACAGGTGTGTTGCCCTGCCCATCTGTCAAAGTCAGCCTACAGCCAAAAAGTTTCACCTACATGATGTAGATGATGAGATGGAACCTAAAGGCCTTTTCCCTGCACTCTATCGCTGACTTGTTGTTGTTTACTGGTTAAGTCGTGTCCGACTCTTTGTGACCCCCTGGACCAGAGCACACCAGGCACTCCTGTCTTCCACTGCCTCCCGCAGTTTGGTCAGACTCGTGTTTGTAGCTTCGAGAACACTGTCCCACCATCTCATCCTCTGTCGTCCCTTCTACTTGTGCCCTCCATCTTTCCCAACATCAGGGTCTTTTCCAGGGAGTCTTCTCTTCTCATGAGGTGGCCAAAGTCTTGGAGCCTCAGCTTCGGGATCTGTCCTTCCAGTGAGCACTCAGGGCTGATTTCCTTCAGAATGGAGAGGTTTGATCTTCTTGCAGTCCATGGGACTCTCCAGAGTCTCCTCCGGCACCAGAATTCAAAAGCATCCATTCTTCGGCGATCAGCCTTCTTTATGCTCCAGCTCTCACTTCCATACATCACTACTGGGAAAACCAGAGCTTTTACTATACGGACCTTTGTTGGCAAGGTGATGGCTCTACTTGCGCGCTTCAGTTTTTTGATCTTATATTCAGTTCAACGCATTTGTGCATCACTTTGTGATAGCTGCTTTTAAAGTCCCAAAAATTCATCAACCTTTTGGAATGTATTTCTCCTACAATGCACATTCTTGTATGCAATTTTCCCTAATGTCAGTTTCACCAATATATGCATTTTTATGCACATTTACACTGAAACTACCCAGGTTTGCACCCGGGGAGCTCACTTCAGTACTGCTAAGGCAGTGGTTTCACTTCACTGCCAGAGGTGCTTTCCATTGTGTCTCGAGACAGACAGATAGATGCCCACCAACCAATGCCTAATGTTCCCATATTTATATACTACTTTTGGCTAGAAAACAGCATCACAAAACCTGGAGAAATGTGAGTTTCACACGTCATTTCAGGAAGTGCAGATGAGCCGAATCATTTCCCCCCGGCCCTACCATTGAGTGTCCTGTCTAAGCCTCCCATGACCGTGTGTGGTGGATCCCTTGTTTCCATGGAGTTGCTGAAGGCTGAGTTGATGGAGTGGGGAGACAGGGTCCAGAGTCGGGTCTGTGGTGACACTCCTGACTTCCTTCCCCATGTCCCCAGGATATTCTCATCACGCACCCCTTCACAAAGATCTCCAACTGGAGCAGCGGCAACACCTATTTCCACATCACCATCGGCAACCTGGTGCGGGGGAGCAAGCTGCTCTGCGAGACTTCGCTGGTAAGTCACCCAAAATGCTTTCAGGAGCGCACAGTTCCCAAACGCGGAGGAAAATGGACCTTCAGACTGTGGAGCCTCTACATAGTTCCTCTAAGGCCTTGGCCATCCGCTGTTGGTCATGCTTTGTGGGCATTGAGTTGGCCTCCATGGGTTGAGTTTTAAAATGGCCGCCTGGTGCCATTGTGATGTCAGGTGACTGGCAGGTCAATGGCACCGCCTCCCGACCAAACCTGGTCCCCAAGGTGGTGGGGAGATGATGTGGAATGCTGGCCAGACCCACCCCACAAACCTAGTTTAGATACACTCATACCAATATAAGAAGAGCCCGCTGGATCAGGCCGGTGGCCAATCAACAACAACAACAACAACAATAATAATTTATTATTTATACCCTGCCCATCTGGCTGGGTTTCCCCAGCCACTCTGGGCGGCTTCCAACTGAATATTAAAAACAATGCAGCGTCAGACATTAAAAACTTCCCTAAGCAGGGCCACCTTCAGTTGTCTTTTAAAAGTAAAATACAGTGGTACCTCTGGATATGAATGGGATCTGTTCTGGAGCCCTGTTCACATCCTGAAGCGAACGTAACCTGCGTCTGCGCGTGCTCAGGTCGTGATTTGCCGCTTTTGCGCATATGCATGACATCATTTTGACCATCTGCACATGCGCGAGCGGCGAAACCCAGGGATTGTGGCACTCATCTCGCTTTATTGGCCGAGGGAGCCGGCATACAGCTTCCGGGTCATGTGGCCAGGATGACTAAGCCGCTTCTGGCGAACCAGAGCAGCGCCCCGAAACACCGTTTACCTTCCCGCTATTTATCTACTTGCACTTTGATGTGCATTCATACTGCTAGGTTGGCAGGAGCAGGGACCAAGCAACGGGAACTCACATCGTCACGGGGATTTGAACCGCCGACCTTCTGATTGGCAAATCCTAGGCTCTGTGGTTTAACCCACAGCGCCACCCGCGTCCCTTCTGTGCCCTTATTATCATCAGAGAAATGTTGGAGGGTATGGAGTTATGCAACCCCCAAGCCAAGGAGATCAGTAACTATACAACCTGAAGGCACACCTGTCTAGGGAAGGGTTTTTAAAAAAAGTTTATTATGTTTTATGGATCCTGGAAGCCGCCCAGAGTGACTGGGGCAACTCAGTCAGATGAGCAGAGTATAAATAATAAAATTATAATTAATATTATTAGGGGGCAGGTTGTCCCTATTTTCATCGGAGGAATGTTGGAGGATATGGATCGGTGCAAAATAGATTGCCCACTTCCTTGTAAGGCCACATTCCAGGCACGTTCAAGGAGAAACATCAACCAGGCCAAAGACTCGGGGTGTCAGACAGGGTGGTGGCTTGAGAATTTTGAGGGCCTACTTTTAAAGATAAGGAATTGAGAAATATGATTTTGCAAAAAAACAGAGAAAAAAGATTGTGCATTAATGGAAATTACATAATAATTTTCAAAGACATACCAATAAGAATATTGAAACGTAGAGATCCTTATAAAGTTCTTGTGCAAACGTTAAAGAAAAATAACATAGAGTTCAAATGGGAATTCCCGGAAGGGATCTCATTTATCTATAGGAGTAAAAGGCACAGGTTGACAAACCCAGAGGAAACGGGGAAATTTCTGAGGAAATATAAAGAATTGAGAACAGGAAAAGAAGAAGAAAAGGGAGAAGAAGCAGCGGGCGGTACGGAATCTGAGGAAGAAGTAGAAAACAGAGGAGGAGGGGAAGACGATCAGGAAGTGTAAGAAGGTAGTTCAAGTACAAAAAGGAGATAAACAGGATTAAACTTATTTACCATGGTATTAAAAATTATTAGCTGGAATATTAATGGGATGAATGACAAGAAAAAACGAAATAAAATTGAACAAACATTAAAAAAAGAAAACTCGGATATCATTTGTCTACAAGAGACACATATAGCAAAAAGACATAAAAGAGTTCTGATAAATAAAAGACTGGGAAATGAGTTTATCTCCTCTGATAAAGATAAAAAGAGAGGGGTGGTCATATATGTCAAAAGGCAAATTGAGGCACAACAAATTTTTAAGGATGAGGAGGGAAGTATTATGGGGGTTCAAATAAAGTGGCAAGGGGAAAATTTAATCATTATCGGGATATATGCTCCAAATGATAACAAGTCTGCCTTTTTTAAAAAACTAGAAGAAAAACTACTAGAGTACGTAGACCAGAAAATGATAATACTGGGGGACATGAACGGGGTGGTCTCCCTAGAAATGGATAGATTGAGAGAAGGAAGCGGCAAAGATGGAAAGTTACCCAGAACCTTCTTCTCATTAGTCAAGAATTGCAACCTGATTGATAGCTGGAGACTTAGACACCCGTTGGTAAAACAGTTCACGTATTACTCTGAACCCAATCAGTCGTTGTCCCGAATTGACCAGATCTGGACCTCAAATGAGTTAACTCCAAGAATTTTAAAGGTGGAAATCCAAGCTAAAACTTTATCTGACCACAATCCAATAAAACTAGAGCTGAAGGACCTGGAAGAAAGAACTTTCAGGTGGAGACTAAAAGATTATCTGTTGGATGACCAAGAAATGATAGGAAAAGCCCAGAAAAGGTTAATAGAATACTTTAAGGAAAATATGAACCAAGGTACTAAAATAAAGGTGGTATGGGACGCAAGCAAAGCTGTGATGAGGGGCTTCTTCATCCAGCAAAATGCGATTAAAAATAAAGGTAGAGAAAAATGGAAAAAAGAGATATTGAAACAGATAATGGAAAACGAACAAAAATTAATTCAAAAACCAAATAATCAGAGAGTGAAAGAGAATATTAAGGCATTGCAGTCTCAATTTGCGATGTTAATAAATAGAGAAGTAGAGTGGAATATTAAAAAACTGAGGCTGAAAAGTTTTGAATTTTCAAATAAATCTGGAAAATTGCTCGCATGGCAGATAAAAAAGAGGAAAGAACAGAGTACAATAAACAGAATAATAGTAGATGGAGAAGAGAAAACCAATCCCAAAGAAGTAAGGAAAGCATTTGTAGATTACTATAGTGGTCTATATAAAGATAGAGAGAGATTTAACCTGAGGAAAATAGAAAGATTCTTAAAGGACAAAAAGGTGCAAAAGATATCAGTAGAGAAAAAAGAACAACTGAATACCCCAATAGAGACGGAGGAAATAGAAAAAGCTATAAAAGAGCTAAAAAGAGGGAAAGCACCAGGCCCGGACGGATTTACGGCTAGCTATTATAAGGAAATGAAAGATGTACTACTATCTCCATTAAAAGAAGTGATAAACAACATTTTAAAAGAAAGAGAAATACCAGAGACTTGGAAAGAGGCATTCATAACACTAATTCCAAAGCAAGATGTAGATCTATCACAAGTCAAAAACTACAGGCCAATTTCATTGTTAAATATAGATTATAAAATTTATACAGGAATATTGGCAAATAGGATGAAGACTATACTGCTTGACTATATTCATGGAGATCAATCAGGATTTTTACCTGGGAGGCAGATGAAGGACAATATAAGAAATACAATAAATATTATAGAATATCTATCAGCTAAAAGTGACAAACAAGCTATATTGGTATTTGTGGACGCAGAAAAAGCGTTCGACAATACAAACTGGGATTTCTTATTAAAACAACTAGAACATATGGAGGTGGGTACAGAGTTTTTTAACGGCATAAAAGCAATTTACACCGAGCAAAAAGCGAAATTGATTATAAATAACGTGGCATCAGATGAAATAAAGATAGAGAAGGGGACGAGGCAGGGCTGCCCGTTATCCCCATTGTTGTTCATAACTGTTTTGGAAGTGTTATTAAACTCAATAAGACAAAATAAGAAGATAAGGGGGATAACAATTGGACGAAACGAATACAAAGTTAAAGCATTTGCGGATGATCTGTTAATAACATTAGAGGATCCGACAAACTCAATAAAAGAGGTTTTGGAAGAATTAGAACAATTTGGTACGGTGGCGGGTTTTAAGTTAAATAAAAGTAAGACTAAATTAGTGACAAAGAATATTGATCGAGGTATAATTGAAGAACTACAACAACAAACAGAGATAGAGGTGGCTAGAAAGGTGAAATATTTAGGAATATGGATAACCCCTAAAAATATAGAACTATTTAAGAATAATTATGAAGTGACATGGAAGGAGATCAAAAGGGATCTGATAACGTGGGGAAAACTGAAATTATCCTTTTGGGGTAGGATAGCCATAATTAAGATGAACGTATTACCAAGGTTGTTGTTTCTATTTCAGAATATCCCGATTATTAAGGGTACCGGGATATTTAAAGAGTGGCAAAGAGAGATCTCTAAGTACATATGGCAGGGTAAAAAACCAAGGATCCAGTTTAAATTATTGACAGAGGCAAAAGAAAGGGGAGGATTTGCACTCCCAGATTTGAAATTATATTACGAGGCAGCGTGCCTGTGTTGGATAAAATCATGGATAAAATTAGAAAATAAAGAATTACTGGATCTGGAAGGCCACGATAACAGATTTGGGTGGCACGCGTACCTATGTTATGAGAAGAAGAAGGTACATAAGGGATTCGGAAGCCACATATTTAGAGGTCCTCTAATAGAAGTCTGGGAGAGGAATAGACCGTTACTGGAACCAAAAATTCCGCATTGGATGTCCCTATTAGAAGCCACGAGTGTCAAAAAAGTTAATATGTATGATAAATGGATTACCTACGAGCAATTATTAACTAAAGAAGGGGGGAAGTGGAAACTAAAACCCTATGACCAAGTCAAGGAAAAGGTGTTTGATTGGTTCCACTATCTCCAAATTAACGAAGTAGTTAAGAAAGACATTAAAGACAGAGGATATGTAGAGAAAGAATCAAAATTCCAAACTGAGATAGTAAATAATGACTATAAAAGTTTATCAAAAATGTACAATCAGTTGTTAGAATGGAACCTGATAGATGAGGAAGTGAAGCCGGTAATGATTCACTGGGCAAGGGACTTCGGCTATAACATCTATTACGAAGAATGGGAGAAACTATGGAAGAAAAATCTCAAATTCACCGCATGTGTAACATTGAAGGAAAACTTAATGAAAATGTTTTATCGTTGGTATATTACGCCGGCGAAATTAGCAAAAATGTATAAAACATGCAATAAATGCTGGAAGTGCAGAGAAGAAGAGGGAACCTTCTACCACATGTGGTGGGACTGTAAAAAAGTTAAAGGTTTCTGGGAAGAGATATATATGGAAATGAAGAGTATTTTAAAATGTACTTTTGGGAAAAAACCAGAGGCCTTCTTATTAGGTTTGTCAGGAAAAGAGATTAAGAGTCAAGATTTCAAATTCTTCCAATATGCCACAACAGCGGCAAGAGTCCTACTTGCCCAAAATTGGAAACAACAGAAGATACCGACAATCGCAGAATGGAGGGAGAAATTACTAAACTATGCGGAACTAGATAAATTGACGGGGAAAGTTAGATACTTAAAAGATCAAAGGTTTATAGAAGATTGGGGGAAATTTGTGGACTATCTGGATAAACTAAGTCAGGGACAAATCACGCTAGGAGGGTTTAAAAGAACTCTGTGAGAAAAGCAAGATTATTGTCTAAAGGAAAAGGGTAGTAAAGAAGGAAATAATGTCAATAAATATTAAGAGATGCGAAAGTTGATGTGAAATAGATAACGGAAGATTCACGGAGAGGTCGAAGGAAGTCTTAAGTATGAATTTGTAGAATTACATGAAATTGTTTGTTTAATTTTATTTATGTTAAATCAATAAAAATTATGTTGCAAAAAAAAGAGAGAATTTTGAGGGCCAGCTGGGGAGGTCTGGGGGGCCACATCCAGAACCCCACCTTGATACCTGAGGTTGGAAAGAAGGATCCTACCCAAGGAGGCGGAGGAGAAATTATTATTATTATTATTATTATTATTATTATTATTATTATTCTGCTCATCTGGCTGGGTTTCCCCAGCCACTCTGGGCAGCTACCAAAAGAATATTAAAAACACGATAAAACACCAAACATTAAAAACTTCCTTAAACAGGGCTGCCTTGAGATGTCTTCTAAAAGTCAGATAGTTGTTTATTTCCTTGACATCTGATGGGAGGGCGTTCCACAGGGCAGGCGCCACCACCGAGAAGATCCTCTGCCTGGTTCCCTGTAACCTCACTTCTAGCAAGGAGGGAACCGCCAGACGGCCCTCGAAGCTGGACCTCAGTGTCTGGGCTGAACGATGGGGGTGGAGACGCTCCTTCAGGTATCCTGGGCCGAGGCCATTTTGTGGGAAGGTTTACTTTAGTACTTGATTACTAGATGTCACCGTTTCCCGGGGACAGTCCCCGGATTTAGAAATCAGTCCCTATACAAGATCCATGGAAGTTGAAAAGTGTCCCCGGATTCATTGAAAAAATCTGGTAACCTTACTTTAGCAGAGTTAAACAATCCCCTTTAGAAGTTTATGCAGTGATCAGCTTGTTGTTCTACTAGCAAAGATGCCTTCCTCGTTAAAAATCCCTTTGAATCCCTCTTAGAGAGTACACACACAAATCGGATACATGTTAATATAAAACTATTTTCCTCTCAGATTCATTCAGGTTTACAGAACCGTACCTGAAGGCAGGCTTAGGTTACATAACAAGCAAATAAACTATACCAGAGGGAAGTTGGTCCTGAGGCGACTGCAACTGAGCAGTTATCTTTCAAAACTACCAGCAACGGACAAACTGGTTGTCACAGCAACCGGTTAGAACATGGAGGCCATTAGTCCTCTGTCGGATTGCTGTACTTGACGGCACCTTTACATCCCACACATTTAGGGGTTTGAATTGTGCTCAGAAACATACTGGGGGGGTGCTGTCTGTCAGGAGCTCGTCCTACACTCGAGTAGGACCCTGGCAGAGACACATGCCTGACTGGCATGTTCTCTCCCTCCTGGTCGATCGTTCAGGTGCTTCAAAAGCTTTCTTCAGCCCGAACATCACAGCAACTGATGCCAACAGACATTGACACACTTAGGGATCCGCAGAGTTTGCGCATCCCGCGTGACAGACCTCAGGAACTCAGCATTTTGGCTAATCTACTTTATTTACATATTAACACACACGGAGCACTGCAACATGGCTCCCTCTCTCTCTAGCACCAGACAGCATTTGGTTTCTACCCAAATGCAATTCTGGTTTTAAACGCAGTATAAGGAGTCTCTATAGGAGTGTATTGTATTTTAAAATGGGGTTTCAGAGTTTTTAGAGGGTTTTGAATGTCTTATGTAGATTTTTCAGTTTCATTGTTCTGTATGGGACAATTACAATAAAGATATAGCGTATCGTATCGAATAAACCAAGGACAATAGTCCCACTTCATGGAACACAGTAACATAAACATCCTGTCTCCATCACTTTCCACTCTGTGGAGTCAAAACATACACCGTCATGTGAAAGACAACAATCCCATGACTGGAGTCACGGAGCAGGAATTCTAACACTATCAGGGTGTGTCAACCTTGTCCCTCTTGACTCTTCCCCCAGGGCTACAAGATGGATGACCTCCTGACGTCTTACATCAGCCAGATGTTGACGGCGATGAGCAAACAGAGGAGTACAAAAAGCAGCAAGTGAAGTGAGAGGCGCCACGGGCCTCTTGGCCTGGAGTTACTCTGTCAGCTGAGGACTGTGGGATACCCCTGCAGCTGGGGGAAGACCTTCTCCACCCACGTGTGGAAGATGAGCCGGACTCCTTCCGAAAGCATGTCAGACTCCGATTCCGAGGACTGTGGGCTGACGTCCCCTTCCAGCGAGGATGACTATCTGTGAGAACAGCCTTTGCGTCGCCTCCCCTTTCCTCTCCCCACTCCTGGATTTAAGCCTCAACGCATCTTCCGGCACCCTGAGGCTACAGCAAAACTCCGGCGTGGTTTTTTAAGAAAATTGGAACCAAAATGGCAGGACACGCCAAGGGCTGTGTGGAGGGGAAAGCTCCACGCTGCTTGTTTTAAGGCCTTTGAAACACATTACCGGCGACAAGATGGACCCGTGCCAGAAATGGAATGATCTCATAAAAATCTAGTGGATTCGGAGCTTTCATTCTTTCTCTTTCTTTTCGGAAGATGAGAAGCGAAAGACGTTTTTTGTTTGCTTGTTTTCAAAATGAAATGTAAAAGGCCGGGGAGAGGAAGCCCATTTCACGAAAGGAAACAAAAATAATAATAACCTGAAGGGCAAAAGCATAGATTGACTTGAGATGTAACGTACGCTGCAGGGGTGTGGGTGTGTGTGAAATGCTTAAATGTGCAATAGCTGGACTTATTTAAGGAGGTTTGGTTTTGACGGCTGTTTATTTCGTATTCCTTTTATTTATTTAACATAGTGGGTCGGGTGACTTTTCTCGGTTGGTAAGATTGTAGAGACTGTCATTCGAGGGGACTTCGAACAGAACTTCCTCCTACCTGAGGAAATTCAGTGGAAAGACCTGATCAGGAATATTTGGTCTGGTGGGTTGTTTGGCAAAGGCATTTTTCACGTTGTGCCCGGAATTTTCCAGTCTTGGGTCAAAGGAGAAGAGTCAGTGCTGAAAGCAGGATGCTGTAAATTCTGGTGATTCCAGAGCTACCCAGCATATCAAGGTACACCAAACTTTAGAAGTAAACAGAACGGGATTCAATGTGTGGAATTCACCTCCTTTATTTCTTAAGAAACTCATCTTTCTTATATATAGAAAAAAGTTAAAGTAATGATTAGGTTTGCAGCAGGGGGCATTATGGGGAAAAGACTGGCTGTAGACCCCTCTCCACTGAGCCAGCACAGCCCTACTTTTGTGGCACCTTGCAGCAGGAACCCCTCAATTTTCACTAGAAACACCCAACCAAAATGTCCGAAAGGTGGGTGCCTTTTTGCGATTCCAAAGAATGGTCCAGTGCCTTGTGCATGTGGACAAGATACAATCTACTTGAGCTTGATTCTGCATCTCCTAAGAAGTAGTCAGGGAAGAAAGGGAGAAAGATGGGGAATTGCTGGTCTACGGCGTAACGTCAGCTGTGCAAATCCAAGCACTGCTGGGCAGTCTCTCCCAACAATTCCAGTCGCCGTGCCGGGAGTGTCCTCATCCGTGAGGCTTCATAGAGAGCAAAGCTCTTGGATGAGAAAGAATCTTCTGTCTAGATGATTCTCTTCACTAAACAGCTGGCATGCGAGACTCTCAAGACACAATGGGCATCCTGTCGAGTTCTGAAAAAATATAAGGATGAAATATATCTCACCACTATATGCAGGGAATAGCCTGTAGACCAGTTCATAAATATTAGGAAAACCTGGTTGGTTTTGTACCATGGTGAATCTCAAGGTTTGTACACTTCTTCCTCCCCGCTGCTCTCGTATGCCAGAGGAGAATGGTTGCTTTCAAGTTTAAACTAACCAAGGTTCCGTGTGACGTGGAACAAGGTTCAGAAGCCTGTGGTTAGTTTAAAGCATGGTTTGAGAACAGCCAGGATCTGAAGCCATTTATTTTGTAGCTTGTTCTCACTAGCCATCATTTAAATGGCTCACAGGTCCCTGAATTCAGAGGTCATGGGGGAACTGTGGGTTGCTTAAAACCAGAAGCACAATCTTCTGATCCTATGTGCGTGAAAAGTGGTGAGGGGAGCTCACAAGCATAGAAGCCTGAAACAGTGGGATTATATTTACAAAATCCAGTCTTCGGGATGTATAAAATACAGTTCTCATAGTGTGGACAATCAAAATACAGTGGTACCTCGGGTTACATACGCTTCAGGTTACATACGCTTCAGGTTACAGACTCCGCTAACCCAGAAATAGTACCTCGGGTTAAGAACTTTGCTACAGGATGAGAACAGAAATCGTGCTCCGGCGACGCAGCAGCAGCAAGAGGCCCCATTAGCTAAAGTGGTGCTTCAGGTTAAGAACAGCTTCAGGTTAAGTATGGACCTCCGGTACGAATTAAGTACTTAACCTGAGGTACCACTGTATTTAGTCCATGAACTTTCGGCCAGAAATTGAACAACTGAGCAATTACATGTAGAAGCTTTGTGCGTGTGTGTGTGTGTAGATACAGATACCGATATATATTCCTGTACACATAAATATGAAATGTAATATATTGTAGCGTGTGACCACAATAGGTGCCCACGCCAAGTGCAGCACAAGGAATGGCAGGCAGGCCCAGGTGAATTGTTCAATGGGAGGTGCGCTTCATAAAGCGATTTTGGGAAACCACTGTTCACCTGCACCCTCCATCAAATGTCCCTGCATTTTAACAGGAGGCAGGCTTCACACCATAGGCACCATCTCCCCGGGCCTCTGGGTACACGAGCACCCACAAAATTTCCCATATAGGGGCTGGGCACCCACAAAACACAGAGGCGGGCATGCAGGAACCACACTCTATGGAAAGAGTGTGGAGCGGAAGAGGGAGCACAGAGTTGGAGGAAGAGAGAGAATGGCGTTCGGGAGGGAAGGGCAAGTCGACGTGCCACTGGAGCTTGCCCCCCACTATCATGTCATGACGCCACAGCGTGCGTCATGATGTCACGACATGTGCGTCATGACATCACAGTGTGGGCGGGCCACGCTGGGCACTCAGAGTGTGAGGCCAAAGTTGGCGCCATTGCGTTGTACAGCGGTTTAGCAAGCCGCACTGTGAAGCACCTCTCCGCTCCTTGAAAAGTCAGTGGGGCTTGGGGCAAGCTGTGGCGGAGAGCGGGGGTACAAAGCAAAGGGAGTATAGTCAGGTGTGGGGGACAGGGTAGGCAACTGGAGCAAGCAGGGGTATCAGGCCAGCGTGGTGTAGTGGTTAAGAGCGGTAGTCTCGTAATCTGGTGAACCGGGTTCGCGTCTCCGCTCCTCCACATGCAGCTGCTGGGTGACCTTGGGCCAGTCACATTTCTCTGAAGTCTCTCAGCCCCACTCACCTCACAGAGTGTTTGTTGTGGGGGAGGAAGGGAAAGGAGAATGTTAGCCGCTTTGAGACTCCTTTGGGTAGTGATAAAGCAGGATATCAAATCCAAACTACTACTCCTCCTCCTCTTATACTACGTGTGTGTGTGTGTGTGTGTGTACAAACAACGTATATCACATTCTCAGTCAAGTGCCCTTTGGAAAGCTCCCAAGCAGGACAGATTTTCCCTTGTTGGTGTGAGAATCTGCTGCATCACCTGCCCCTCGTGGTGAAACTTTGACCTGCAGTTTCCTGCCCTCTCGGCAAAGCAGTCCTTGTCTGGCTCCGTCCACCCAAGCAGGCCATTGAATGCTCCTGGACAGGAAGGAGACTGCAAGGGCTTCCTGTTCCACATAGGTCTTCACTGAGCAAAACGGCCTTCCATCTTCAGTTAAAGCAGGGGTCGGCAACGTGCGGCCCATGGGCCAGATGCGGCCCACAAAGACTATTTTACCGGCCCACGAGCCACCCGCAAACCGAGCCGCCCACTCGGCAAGTCCCCTGTGTGCTGCGCTAAAACAACGCGGCACGGGGACTCGCCGAGTGATGCCAGAAATGGCGTCTGTCCATGCGCAGATACCAGAAATTGCTTCTGCTCATGTCCAGACGCTGAAAATCGCTTCTGCGCAGGCATGATTTTCAGCGTTTGGGCATGTGCAGAAGCGATTAGGTGGCATGTGAAGGCGGAGAAGCTCTCCTTAAGAGCTGCGGCAAGTCGGTGCTGGATGGACAAATACTCTTGGCTGCTAGAAGGTTGTTTGCTGAGGGCACAACCCCAGAGAGGGCAAGGCTCACCTGTCTCAGGTGTGCTGCATGGACCATTATCAAAGGTCCCGTTGCTTTGAGCTTCGTAGGAGGTGTGTCCCACCTCTCTCCACCTGGGCGGGGGGGGGGAGAAAATATGCTATTATTCACAATCGATGAAACTCTCTCACACACACACCCCAACACTCACCTCCAAGTCTCTGTTTGCAATGGGTGGGTGGGTGTGCAAATATTGGCGTAAGGATTACTGGTGGGGGAGGGGAATATGTGAGCTGTGCTCTCTAAAAATAATTTCCTTTAATTGCATACATAGGGGCTCACATGTCAGTAGGGTTGGAGTCAATTGGGAGAAACTTGGAATCACTGAATTGTGGAATTGGAAAGGTCTCAAAGGGTAATCTAGTCCAATCCCCTGGCATCTAGCATAATAATAATAATAATAATAATAATAATAATAATAATAATAATAATAATAAATCTATACCATGCCCATCTGGCTGGGTTTCCCCAGCCACTCTGGGCGGCTCCCAACAGAATTTTAAAAACACAATAAAACATCAAACATTAAAAACTTCCCTAAACAGGGCTGCCTTCAGATGCCTTCCAAAAGTCAGATAGTTGTTTATTTCCTTGACATCTGATGGGAGGGCATTCCACAGGGCAGGCACCACCACCGAGAAGGCCTTCTGCTTGGTTCCCTGTAACCTCAATTCTCTCAGTGAGAGAACTGCCAAAAGGCCCTCGGAGCTGGACCTCAGTGTCCGGGCTGAACGATGGGGGTGGAGACGCTCCTTCAGATATACTGGACCGAGGCCGTTTAGGGCTTTAAAGGTCAGCGCCAACACTTTGAATTGTGCTCAGAAATGTACTGGGAGCCAATGCAGGTCTTTCAGGACTGGTGTTATGTGTTCTTGGTGGCCGCTCCCAGGAGGGGCAAGAGACCCAGCGAAGAGGTTTCCCCTCCAGTCCAGCTCTCAAGGAGATGATACTGTGGAATTAGTCCACTGGCTAGGGCCCTTAGGGGCAGGGCCATCTTTTCCATAGGCGCTAGGGGTGCAGGGGCACCAGGCTAAGAGTCCGGGGCCCAGGAGTTGAGCCCACCCATCGGTCGGAATGCTGCGGTGGGCTCTTTTTCTGAAATACTTTATTGTCACTTGTACAACTTGTATACAGTGAGATTACACGAGCACCCCCCACTCAGCTCTCTTAGTCTTAATTCCCCTCATTTACTGACACACACACACCAAACCCGAAAGTCAGTTGCCCTGTTGTTATCTTTTCATTCAGCAGCCTAACAGCCCACGGATAGAAGCTGTTCTTTACCTTGTTGGTGCGACTAATCCTGCTTCTATTATCTTCTGCCCGAGGGCAGGAGATCAAGAGAGTGCCATCCAGGGTGTGAATCATCCCTAGGAATTTTCCTCACACTCCTGAGGCAACGTTCTTCCGCTATTTCATCCAGCGAATTCACGGGACAGCCCATAATATCTTGTGCTGTATTCACCACCCTCTGTAGGCACTTCCTATCAGTTGATGTCAAACCAGTGTACCACACCGTGATGCAGTAGGAAAGGACACTTTCTATTGTGGACTGATAGAAGCAGACAGCTATGTGCCGCGAGTTTGGGGACGGCCGAGCCAGCGAGACGCTGAAGCCACTGGCCGGCTCTGCCATCTTGTGTGCCTGGGACTGGGCAAACTGGGGGGGGGCACCGGCCAGATCTTTGCACCCCAGCGCCGCATATTCTTAAGACAGCACTGTGCCAGCCAGGAGACCGCAGAACCTGCCCCTCCCCAAACCCCATAGCAACTTGGGGGGGGGCTACTGGGATGCCACCGGACCCAGAAGTGAGTTGAAACCCTAGCCCCAACCCATTGATGACACAGGACCAGCAGATGTCTCGGGAGGAATTGCAGAATCATAGAGAATCATAGAGAGAATCATAGAATCATAGAGTTGGAAGAGACCACAAGGGCCATCGAGTCCAACCCCCTGCCAAGCAGGAAACACCATCAGAGCACTCCTGACATATGGTTGTCAAGCCTCTGCTTAAAGACCTCCAAAGAAGGAGACTCCGCCACACTCCTTGGCAGCAAATTCCACTGTCGAACAGCTCTTACTGTCAGGAAGTTCTTCCTAATGTTTAGGTGGAATCTTCTTTCTTGTAGTTTGGATCCATTGCTCCGTGTCCGCTTCTCTGGAGCAGCAGAAAACAACCTTTCTCCCTCCTCTATGTGACATCCTTTTATATATTTGAACATGGCTATCATATCACCCCTTAACCTCCTCTTCTCCAGGCTAAACATGCCCAGCTCCCTTAGCCGTTCCTCATAAGGCATCGTTTCCAGGCCTTTGACCATTTTGGTTGCCCTCCTCTGGACACGTTCCAGAATCATAGAATTGTCGAGTTGGAAGGGACCTCTGAGGGTCATCTAGTCCAACGCCCTGCAATGCAGGAATCTCAACTATAGCATCCGGGACTGATGGGCATCCAACCTCTAGAGCAGTGTTTCTCAACTTGTGGGTCCACAGATGTTGTTGGACTACAACTCCCATCATTCCTAGCCAGCATGACCAGTGGTCAGAGAAGATGGGAGTTGTAGTCCAACAACATCTGGGGACCCACAGGTTGAGAACCGCTGCTCTAGAAGCTCCAGCTAAGGTTGGAGGCCTTGAGGAGGACTTGATTTTGTTGTCACACTGGGGGTGCATGGGGAGGGGGAAGTATTTACCAGTGAAAAGCGAATATGAGAAGGATGAAGAGGACCGCCAAGATGTCTGTCGCTATCCACATACTCCGGTACTCGCTGGGTGTCTGTAACAGAACAGGGGACAAACTGGAGTCACGCCTCAAGGTGAAACTGCAGAGAATGACAAGAAAGAAGGACCTGGGCCATTTGACAGTGAAACAGTTCGATGAAAATAGGGACGTCCTATCCGTACCCGCCAACATTTCTCCGGCGAAAATGGGGACGTCCTAAGGAAAAGTGGGGCATTCTGGGATCAAATCAGAAACCGGGACGGCTTCTGTAAATCTGGGCCTGTCTCTGGAAAATATGGGTGCTTGGAAGGTCTGGAGATGGGCAGTGAAAACTCACTCAAACCAACTCTCTTATAAATTATAGTCTGCCATAAGCGAACACATTTTTTAAGTACAGTGGTACCTTGGTTCTCAAACTTAATCCGTTCCGGAAGTCCGTTCCAAAACCAAAGCGTTCCAAAACCAAGGCACGCTTTCCCATAGAAAGCAATGCAAAACGAGTTAATCCATTCCAGACTTTGAAAAACAACCCCTAAAACAGCAACTTAACATGAATTTTACTACCTAACGAGACCATTGATCTATAAAATGAAAGCAATCATCAATGTGCTGTACTATAAAATAAATAAGACAGTATTGTAGATGATAAAAATTGCAATTAATTTTTTTTCTTCCCTGCACTGATGATAGTCATTGTTTGGATGGGGGGCTTTTATCCATTTCCACAGTCACACAATCAATCAATCAGTAGCTGAACTGGGTTCCAAACAGTCACAAAAACAAATTAACCGAAAAAGCCTCAAAAACAAAAACGCAAAATAAATAGCAAAAGCAAAAGTGCAAACTTAATCTGTTCTGGAAGTCCGTTTGACTTCTAAAATGTTCAAAAACCAAGGCGCAGCTTCTGATTGGTGCAGCCGCCCCTGAAACAAAAGCCAACAGCCGCATCAGATGTTCAGCTTCCGACAAATGTTCAAAAACCGGAACACTTATTTCTGGGTTTTTGGTGTTTGAGAATCAAGGCGTTTGAATACCAAGGTACCACTGCAAGGGTAGTCCAAATTTTGTGGCGTGCTGGTGTCTCAGTGGCTATCAACCACGACAAGTAGTCATGGTTCCCTTTCACTGACTGGGAGATGCTGTCTCCACTTACCAAGAGGAATAGAGGCCGCTGGAGGTTACCCAGGGTGTGGACAGCATTGGTGGTGACAGAATCGGCCCCAGAACACCATGCCAAGGAGAACAGCCATGGCTCGCTGACCACCCAGAGGTTGGTTGAGATGTTGGCTTTCGCGTATTCCCTGCCAAGTAAGCACAGGGGTTCCTCTTAGACCAGGGGGTTCTTGAGGCCCTGCTTTCAGTGGCTGCAAATTACGGAGCCCACCAGGCACAAAATGGTGACACCGGGGCAAAGCCAGTAGTGGGCAGAGGCCGAGTTGGGCATAATCAGCTGGCAAGGGCCAACACCATACCCTAGTGCTACCTAAGCTGTCTTTCAGTATTGCTAAATTCTCTGCAGCAGCATTGGCCTTGTGGCAAGGAGTTCCATAGCTCAACTTCAAGAACAGGCACTTGCCCTGGAGGCATTTTGACTCAGCCTCTGTATTTTAGGCACTTAGAAACTACCGTATTTTTCGCTCCATAGGGCGCATCGGACTATAGGGCGCAGCTAGTTTTTAGGGGGAGAAATAAAGAAAAAAAATATTCCCCCCCCCAGCCCCAAAGAGCAAAGAAGCCAAGGCAGCGAGCGGGATGCAGCCCGCTGGCTGTCTTGGCTTCCTCTTTAGCCGTGCGCAACCTCTCCAGCCGGGAGAAGCTTCCCCCAATCCCAACCCAAGCTTTCCCCGACCCCAGCCCCCAGAACAGGTCCAGGAGTGACGGCAAGGTTGCGCGCAGCCTTGCCGCCGCTCAGTGGCGTAGCGTGGGGGTGCAGGGGGGGCCGGCTGCACCGGGCGCAACATCTGGGGGTTAGGGTTAGGGGGCGCAAATCCACGAGTTAGGGGGCACAAATTACTTGCCTTGCCCTGGGTGCTGACAACCCACACTACACCACTGTCGCCGCTCCCGGAGCTTGTGGGGCTGGGGGCGTGCTCCGAAGGCTTGCGGATAGCTGCCTGAAGCCTGGGGAGCTCAGCGGGAGTTGGCGCTGCACTCCCTGGGCTTCAGGCTGCAGGCTGCTACCCGCAAGCCTTCAGAGCGCGGGGGGAACTCCCTCCGTGCTCCGGAGGCTTGCGGATAGCTGCCTGAAGCGGATAGCTGACCCCTCTCGCTCTCCAGGCTTCAGCGAAAGCAACACGAAACCTCTGGAGCACAGAGGGAGCGCTGCCTCTGGGCTTTGGAGGCTTCCCGTTGCTATCGCTGAAGCCAAGGAGCCTGCATTCGCTCCATAGGACGCACACAGATTTCCCCTTCATTTTTGGAGGGGGAAAAGTGCGTCCTATAGAGCGAAAAATACGGTACTCTGTAAACTCTTAATGTGATGAGTGGACTTGATGGAGGGATACCAGTTTCCCAATATGTGGGTTGAAGTCACTCACCGGGGGTCTTAAATCGCCACTTCCAGCACCCTCTTGCTGCCCCCTTGCTCTAAAGCACCCCCACTAGGCAATCCCACCACCTCCCAGGGGGCAGTACCACCCCCCCTTTGGGAACCACTGATCTGCCACTTCATAAACGTCTCGCTGAAATTTGCCCGAAACATTCACTGCGGAAATCAAGGCTCGGTTTCCCATATGTTCTCTGAGGGTGGGTGGCGGAGTCAACCTACCGAATGTCTACCCAGCGCAAATCTCTGTAGTCCAAGTTGAGCCTGGAAATGTGAGACATCTGGAGGTCCTCGACTGGGTAAGCCACGCCTGAGGTCTGCTGGAATTCAGGAGCTAAGCTCTGGACAATGGATCTATACTTTGGTTCCAGCCACAAGACCTGCGATTGGCAGAAGATGAACAGAAATTATTCCTGTTAGGATATAGTTCCATTCCACATTAGAACAGGCATATGGAATTGTATGTCTGTTTACTTCCAGCACAGTCTGCTGGGAACTGCCATTGAATATAGCTTTTGCCTATGCTGTTTAAAGGTAAAGGGACCCCTGACCATTAGGTTCAGTCATGACCGACTCTTCGGTTGCGGCACTCATCTCGCTTTATTGGCTGAGGGAGCCGGCGTACAGCTTCCGGGTCATGTGGCCAGCAGGACTAAGCTGCTTCTGGCGAACCAGAGCAGCGCACAGAAACGCCGTTTACCTTCCCGCCGGAGCGGTACCTATTGATCTACTTGCACTTTGACATGCTTTTGAACTGCTAGGTTGGCAGGAACAAAGACCGAGCAAAGGGAGCTCACCCCGTCACGGGGATTTGAACCACCGACCTTCTGATCAGCAAGTCCTCTGTGGTTTAACCCACAGCACCACCCATGTCCCATGCCTATGCTGTTTACTTGGACACAAATGGAAGCAGGCATGTTTTTCTTATGTCCTGATGCTGCATAAACACTTGTAAATATGCTTACATATGCCTCTGTCGGCTACTTCCGTTGCAAAGAGTTTTATCTCTGCTGGCTTGCGTGCTCAGTCTCTAAAGGTCTCTGAGGCTTGAGTCGCAGTTTTTGATGCTGTTCTGAGAATCAGAGTTCACCCGGCTGCCGGCAGGAGGGCTGGAGCCAGCTCCCCATCTCCCCGGACACACCCCAACATATCCTACCAAAGGGTTTGGCTGGCCGGAACAGTGAGCACTTCATGCTGCAACATTTTGTTGCAGTTGCCGCAGGTTTGTGTTGTTTTATTTTGAATGTTTTCAACCGGGCTAGCTATAAAGCATATTCAGTCAGGCTTACAACAAAACCACTTCCGCGATAAACAAGGAGGTGGGGTTGCGGGTGGCACGCCCCTTCCCCACATTCACGGGGGCTGGCTCCAGCCCCCGCGATACCTAAGGGAATCCCCGCCCGTGTCATACCCCAGGCCAGCCAATCAGCTGGCTCCAGGGGCGGGGCCTCGGCTATTTAAACCTGCTGCAGCCGAGGCTCCTCCTCTTTTCCTCCGCTGCTGCAGCTGACCCGGTTTTCCTGCCCATCCCACCCTGTTAGGATAGGTTCTCTGACGTTGCTATGAACTACAGTTGGTCACCGTCAAGGGGCCTGGTAGGAATTTTCCCAAATGGCAGATTGGCTCCAGCCATTTGGTTTTCGCCTACCTCGTAGCAAACCGTCACAACTCTTCAGTATTGGCGGTTAGGCATTGGTAGGGGTACTGTTCTATTGTTATGCAAATGAAGGGGAAAGGAGCGCCATCACCTTCCCCCAAGCAAGGGTAGTCCGGTAAAGGATTCCGGGGGGCTTGTCCTAAGCCTAAGGAGGTGTGGGCCCACAGCACGCCCCCACACGGTGACACCCGGGGTAGGTCCTAGTTGACGTGCCTCAGCAGGACTCCTCCCTCTGGTGATTAACCCTTCCGGCCTCTAGCCGGTTAGTAGTTAGGACCAATGCCTAAGCCAATACTGCTCAATTCCTTTAATCAATAAAGTTGTGGCCTAATTTGACCCATTAACCTGAATTCTTGTGTCCTGTGTCTTTATTTCACCGGGGGGGGGGGAGCCGGAACTCGCCACGCAACAAAGAAAACCGTTTACTTTCTAAATGAATGAGGACAAAATTAACAGAGGAGAACTGCTTCTGTTGCCAGAGGCAATGTGCCTTTGAATGGAAGTTGCTGGGAATCACAGGGGGGTTTTTTGGGGGGGAGAGCTGCTGCACTCAGGGTCTGCTTCTGGGCTTCCTATCAGCAACTAGTGGGCCTCTGCGAAAACAAGCTGCTTTTGCAAAGCAACGTCCGCAAACAAGGTGCGTTTCTGTTCCGCTACCTGGCTGGAGAACAACATCGTCAAATTCGGAGAAGCGCAAATTTCAAAGGGTGAACCCGTTCGGGTTTTCACGTTGTTTTGGAGTGTGCAAATGAATTTACCGTATCTTTCGCTCTATAGGACGCACCAGACCACAAGATGCACCTAGTTTTTGGAGGAGGAAAACAAGAAAAAAAATATTCTGAATCTCAGAAGCCAGAACAGCAAGAGGGATCGCTGCGCAGTGAAAGCAGCAATCTCTCTTGCTGTTCTGGCTTCTGGGATAGCTGCGCAGCCTGCATTTGTGTCATAAGACGCACACACATTTCCCCTTACTTTTTAGGAGGGAAAAAGTGAGTCTTATAGAGCAAAAAATGCAGTAATTTTGCTTTCATCCCTAATGCCCAGAAACCACGCCCTTATCTCAGGAGGTACGGATCGCAGCACAGTCTCTGATGGAGATCTAGTTGGGAGACATGTTCAGATCAGAATACAGACATAGAAAGCTGCGGCCAAACTATGTGGACAATACTGCGCTCGATGGACCAATGGCCTGACTTCATATAGGCAAGCTTCCTGTAGGTGGTGTTTTTTTTAATCCCCATCAGTGATTTGATACCTGTTGGGTCAGGATCTGGCCCACACACAACATACTTGGGGGAAAATTCAAGTTGGATAAAGAGGGGCAGGGTTTCGGAGGAGGGGACGTCTCTTACCAAGTGAGATTTGTTCCCCATTTCGTTTTTGAGGACCTCCACGGTTCTGTCAATCCAGATGTCCCTGTAAGGGTGATGCACTGGAGGGTGCTGAAGATCAAAGAGGACCAGTTTGTCCTCCTGATAAGCAAGTTTCAAGAGATCACTGAGCTTGTAGACCCTCTGTTTTCTTGCCAGTTTTTCATCCTCAGGCGAGAGCGGGGGCATGTCGAAGAATGGCCTCTTCTGCAAAGGAATTAGGGGGGAAAGGAGCTGTAGCTTGTCGAAGGTGCTGGGAATTGTAGCTCTGTGAGAGGTAAACTACTGTTCCCAGAATTCCTTCGAGAGGGGAGCCATGACCATTTTATTTATTAAAGATAAGAATAAGAATACCCTGCCAATCTGGCTGGGTTTTCCCAGCCGCTCTGGGCATCTTAAAGTTAAAGGTAAAGGTACCCCTGCCCATACGGGCCAGTCGTGTCCAACTCTGGGGTTGTGTGCTCATCTCGCTTAAGAGGCCGGGAGCCAGCGCTGTCCGCAGACACTTCCGGGTCACGTGGCCAGCGTGACGAAGCTGCTCTGGCAAGCCAGCGCAGCACATGGAAATGCCGTTACCTTCCCGCTATAAAGCGGTACCTATTTATCTACTTGCACTTGGGGGTGCTTTCAAACTGCTAGGTGGGCAGGAGCTGGGACCGAACGACGGGGATTCGAACCGCCGACCATGCTATCGGCAAGTCCTAGGCACTGAGGTTTTACCCACAGCGCCACCCGCGTCCCTTTGACGTCTTTTGCATCTTACAGCGTCCCTTGGGCATCTGACAGCATATATAAAACATAGTAAAACATCAAACATTAAAAACGTTCTGATATAGGGTTGCTTTCAGGTATCTTCTAAAAGTTGTGTTGCTCTTTATCTCCTTGACATCTAATGGGAGAGGGCCACTACTGAGAAGGCCTTCTGCCTGGTTCCCTGTAACTTTGCTTTTTGCAGTGAGGGAACCACCAGAAGGCCCTCAGAGGAGGACCTCAGCATAAATGTTCTTTAAATGTGTGGCATCAACGTGACTGAATACAGACTAGTAGCCTGTTCACACTATGCTAAACAGTCGTACTTTGGAAGTCAAACGGAATCTGTTCCAGAAGTCCGTTTGACTTCCAAACCAAAGCACAGCTTCTGATTGGCTGCAGGAAGCTCCTGCAGCCAATCGGAAGCTGTGGAAACCCCGTCGGACGTTCGGGTTCCAAATAAGGTTTGCAAACCGGAACACTCACTTCCGGTTTTCGATCGTTCGAGAGCCAAAACGTCCGAATACCTCTTCTCTTTGGTGATCACTCGTAGCCGAGTAAGTTTGTCTTCCATAAACACAATTTTAACAATGAGTCCGTAAGTAACTGTGGAGGCCAATTCTGGATCCACACATCCTTCCGCAGTGGGGACATTGGTTTCTGGGTGGGAGTTGATCATGGTGAGGGTTTGCCAAGCCTGCCTTCCTCTTAGCACGTATCTCCCTTGCGTCCTGAGTTCGAGTGTCTTCAAAGCTCATGACACCTTTGGTAAAGGCTGTTCTCCAACTGGAGCGCTCGCAGGCCAGTGTTTCTCAGTTGTCAGTGTTTATACTACATTTTTTTAGATTTGCCTTGAGAGAGTCTTTAAACCTGTAGCAGCTTGGGCAGCTGAGGATCAGAGCAGGTGGGCAGGCAGCCCTGGCAAGTGAGCGAGCAGGCAGGGAGATGGCCTCCATGAGCAGAGCGGCAGCCCAGGTGAGTAGGAACAGAAAAGCAGGGCAGATCAGCTCCCCAGCGACTGTCCTGCTCTGCTGCCACTGCCCATCTAACACCAATGAAACTGTCAGGGGCAGATAAACTATGGAACTAACGAAACTTCGACTTCAGTGTCCCCAATCACAGAGGGGCCCCAGAAGTGTCCTAAGTCCACATTTCCTTATTTTTTGTGTGTCTAAGGTTAAAGGGACCCCTGACAATTAAGTCCAGTCGCAAATGACTCTGGGGTTGTGGCACTCATCTTGCTTTAAAGGCTGAGGGAGCCGGCGTTTGTCCACTTCTGCAGACAGTTTTTCCGGGTCATGTGGCCAGCATGACTAAGCCGCTTTTGGTGAAACCAAAGCAGTGCACGGAAACGCCGTTTACCTTCCCGCCAGAGCGGTACCTATTTATCTACTTGCACTGGCATGCTTCGAACTGCTAGGTTGGCAGGAGCTGGGACCAAGCAACTGGAGCTCACCCCGTCGTGGGGATTCGAACAGCTGATCTTTCACTTGGCAAGCCCAAGCTACACAGTGGTTTAACCCACAGCACCACCCGTGTCCCTGTTTTTTGTGTCTAGTAGACCCAATTTGTGTCGCATGACTCGTAAACTATAAGGCATTTTATCCACACCAGTGACTTTGACATATGAGGCAATCCAGTGCAGCCATTTTAATCAAAATCTAAGATGTAGTAGTTAATTTTAAAAATATGTAATTGTGGTACTCTGTTGTGGAACAAGAAAGAAGGGTAGGACTCGAACCAAAGGCTTCAAGTTACAAGAGATTCCGACTCAACACCAGAAAGAGCTCTCTGATGGTAATAATAATAATAATAATAATAATAATAATAATAATAATAATAATAGTAAAATCAGTGGTTACCCAGACCTCATTGCTGGTTAAGAAGAGACGCCCGTAACAGTTCAAACTTCAGAGCCCCCAAAATGGAAACTGTTGTGGCCTAAGGAGGAGTTGTAAGTCTGGGTGACCTTAGAGCGGAGAGAGGGAGTTTGGGTGAGCTGTAAGAGGAATGGGTTGGAGAGGCATACAGGAGAGTTGGTGAAGTCCAAGGGGAATGGGGGTTTGTTGAGTGAGGGGGGGCTGGGGAGAAGAGTGAATATGGGGGGGCAACGTAGGTAAGGTGTGTGGCGAATGGTGGGTCATTTGGGTGAGCCCTAAGGTGAACAGTGGTAGTATGGGTGAGGCAGACCACACAGAGGCCGTAGTTGGAAACATGGGCAAACCTGCTCTCGGAAGGCTATTCCGCTGCTCAGCTCCCCAGAAGCCAACTTGGGAGATATGGTGGGCTGAGTTCCATTTCAAGTCCCGTTCAAACATACCTCAAAGAACCAATTTCCAGAGTTCAGCTTCTCCAGTTCGCTCCAGGGGAAGTAGGCAGCAGGTACCTTTGCCCACGTGCGATTGACAGCCTCAATGTTGGTGGTCCTTTCTAATGTCTCGTCGTGCATGAGGAAGGGGATGCCGTCCAAGCTGTTCAAAACAGAAAAGCAATTTCGCACGTCACGCTTGGGGTCTTAGGTAGGCCGTTCGCGAGGCTGCCTGAGAACAGCTGAGCTGTGTCACATATTCTCTACGGTTCCAGTTTTCAGGAGAGAGTGGGAAACGTAGTGTAGCTACACACAGAGAGACACACCAGAAAAAGATTATTTTCTTTGGCTGCATGCACAGCATACATTTAGGGACGCAGGTGGTGCTGTGGGTTAAACCACAGAGCCTAGGACTTGCCAATCAGAAGGTCATCAGTTTGAATCCCTGCGACGGGGTGAGCTCCCGTTGCTTGGTCCCAGCTCCTGCCAACCTAGCAGTTCGAAAGCACCTCAAAGTGCAAGTAGATCATTAGGTACCTCTCTGGCGGGAAGGTAAACGGCGTTTCCGTGCACTGCTCTGGTTCGCCAGAAGCGGCTTAGTCATGCTGGCCACATGACCCGGAAGCTGTACGCCGGCTCCCTTGGCCAATAAAGCGAGATGAGCGCTGCAACCCCAGAGTCGGCCACGACTGGACCTAATGGTCAGGGGTCCCTTTACACCATACATTTAAAGCAATCGCCTTCCCACAAAGGATCGTGGGGACTGCACTTTACCGCTCAAAATCCCCAGAACCCGGAACAAACAATAGTTCCCAGGATACTTTGCAGGAAGCCAGGTGCTTTAAATGTGTGGCATGTATTTCATGTGTCATTTCACATACTCCACCCCACCAAATCTGTTCTGGGTCGTCTGGGTCGCCACCCCACCCCACCCTGACCACCTGTTACCTTTCAGAGGGGATCTGGTTTGAGGAATGATATGAGGGACAGCAGGTGAGAGGTCTATTGCTCTGGTGGAAGTCATACAGTGATTTATTTGGACGGCTACTAACAACCGCGGGTGGGGGGTGGCGCTGTGGGTTAAACCACAGAGCCTAGAACTTGCCGATCAGATGGTCAGTGGTTCGAATCCCCGTGACGGGGTGAGCTCCTGTTGCTCGGTCCCAGCTCCTGCCAACCTAGCAGTTCGAAAGCACGTCAAAGTGCAAGTAGAGAAATAGGCACCGCTCTGGCAGGAAGGTAAACGGCGTTTCTGTGCGCTGTGGTTCGCCAGAAGCGGCTTAGTCATGCTGGCCACATGACCCGGAAGCTGTACGCCAGCTCCCTTAGCCAATAAAGCGAGATGAGCGCCGCAACCCCAGAGTCGGTCACAAGTGGACCTAATAGTCAGGGGTCCCTTTACCTTTACCTTACTAACAACCATGGCTACGTTCTGTGTTAGGTTGTGGGCGAACGTATCAGATGACACAGTGATTCTTCCAAAGCAGCTCTTTATTTGTAAGCTGGAACAGAACTAACTGAGGAGCTCAGTCAGCCTGCTTATATAGAGTTCCAGAACAATTGTAACTGTTGTAACTTTCTAAAACTATCCAATCACAGAACGTCACTTTTCAATCCTTCATTTGCATACAAACTATCCAGTCACAGAACGTTACTTTCGATCCTTCATTTGCATAACTATCTACAGTATCCCCCTGCTGGCCCAGGGCGAGAACTTCAGTACATAACACCCTGGCTCCACTGTCAAAGGAATTATGCCTCTGAATAGCAGTCTCTGCAAATCGCAGGTGGGCAGAGTCCTGTTGAGCTCATGCCCCGCTTGTGGCCTTCTCACTCTCCCTGCGAGAGGTAAAGGTAAGATAGGTAAAATATCCTTGGACAGTTCAGTCAAGGGCAACTATGCAGTTGCGGCGCTCATCTCGCTTTCAGGCCGAGGGAGCCAGCGTTTGTCCACAGATAGCTTTCTGGGTCATGTGGCCAGCAGGACTAAACCGCTTCTGGCGCAACGGGACAAAATGACGGAAACCAGAGCGTGCGAAAACACCGTTTAGCTTCCCGCTGCAGTGATACCCATTTATCTACTTGCACTGGCGTGCTTTCGTACTGCTAGGTTGGCAGGAGCAGGGACAGAGCAACGGGAGCTCACCCTGTCACGGGGATTCGAACCGCCGGCCTGAAACCATTGATATTTGAGGGCGCAGGCTAGCGGGCGGGGCCCATGACTTACATCAAAGGAGCCTACACTGTTGCTGTATGTAGCTTTAATTTATTTGTTTTTTTATCTTATATTTTGGAAATGTACAGCCCGTTTTTTCCTCTTTAATTTTTTTGGGGGCCCCCAAGAGAGTGAGGCCCTAAGCTATAGCTTGTTTAGCTTCAGCGTAAATCCGGCACTGGCTCCTGGCCTGATCTAGCTGGTTCTTAAAGCAGCACCAAGACGCCAGCGACAGTTTGTGAGTTGAAAGGGATGGTTTAAACACAGCAGGCAGTAACGATCCCTTAAGACAGCAGAGCACGTATGGAAAAAAAGATTGACCCCATCTGGGAAGCTGTGCTCCAGAAGCTCACCTAATTTTGACATCCGTCTCAAAGCCGATAGCACCATAAGCGGCAGTTTTTCTGAACGACATCTCTGTATTTTCAGGAGCTACCTGTTATATAAATGAGAGAGGAAGACATGACGGATGGGCCAACAGCCCCAATCCTTGTTTTGCAACCTCCTTGATCATTTCCTGGAAAGGAACTCTGAGAATGCTTGGGGGGGGGTGTAAGTAATTTTTATTTGATTTTACAGGTGTAACATTTTAAGAGTATAAAATGCATACTCAGATTTAGAGATTCCTCTGAATCTCTAGACTTCCCTCCATCCTCTCCGTGGGTCCTATTGTCATGTTTTCCAACTGCATCTTATTTCACCATCAATGTTTTAATATCTCTCCATATTATCCAACGTATTTGTTACATTTACCAGTGTTGTTAAAATCCTGCTAATGTTTCCGTTTGCTTACAGTGGTCTCTTAAATAAATTATAAATATAATTTAAATTTCTGAAAGTATAGAACAACATGTTTAAAGTGAAGATGAAAAGAGATAAAGATGTTAAGAGGATTAAGTAAATTTTAGGAGATTTTATCTTGGAAAACCGTTACAGATATATAATGAAATTCAGACAAGGGAATTTGAAGGAGTCATTTAACAATGTTACTAAGATTAGACCAAGTTTAGTTATGATTTATGTTTGTTTGTTTGTTTGTTTGTTTAAAATTTTGGAAAATCAATAAAATTTTTGAAGTAAAAAAATAAATTACAAATATTTCCCATTCTTTCTTAAAATGAATTCTCAGAAAGCATCTGACTGGCCTGGATAGAGCTATAGTGTGGCGAAACAAGACAACCGCATACTTGTAAAATTCACTTCTTTCTGCCTCTGGCCTTGTCCACTCGTGGCATGTGGCCTCTGGAAAGCTGCCCAGAATTAAATGTGGCCCTCGAGCTGAAAAAGTTCCCCCACCCAAGCACTGTGCAAATATTCGCCACGGTGGTCTTGTGTATTGTGTAACGGCGCACATGTTGACTGTCGTCCGAAGTCCCTAGTTGAGTATGACCAACAGAAACGTCCAGTATACCTGAAGGAGCGTCTCCACCCCCATCGTTCTGCCCAGACACTGAGGTCCAGCGCTGAGGGCCTTCTGGCGGTTCCCTTACTATGAGAAGCCATGTTACAGGGAACCAGGCAGAGGGCCTTCTCGGTAGTGGCACCTGCCCTGTGGAACGCCCTCCCAGAAGATGTCAAAGAGAAAAATATCTACCAAACTTTTAGAAGACATCTGAAGGCAGCCCTGTCTAGGGAAGCTTTTAATGTTTAATAGGTTATTGTATTTTAGTGTTTTGTTGGAAACCGCCCAGAGTGGCTGGGGAAACCAGATGGGCAGGGTATAAATAATAACTTATTATTATTATTATTATTATTATTATTATTATTATTATTATTAAATGGTGGCAAAGGAGCTCTTCATCAGGCGAGAAAAATGATTTGGATTTCTTTAAAGGTTAAAAACAAACCAACTATCAAAAAGAGGAGAAAGCGTAATGGCGTCAGGTTATTCTGAAGTCCCGCCCCCCCACCTTCCAACTCAACCTACCATTGGTGCTCCTCTGTGGCCAATCAGGTGTGGCTTGGGACCCAGCGCCCCCTTCTCCATAATACAGGGAGAATGGAACCCCAGGGGTATGAAGAGAAGGCAGAGGAGGATGGCCAAGTAGGGGGAAATAATCAATACCTGCAGAACTGAACGAAACAAGAATAGTCATGGTCTTTGCTATGCTGAATGGGAAGGGGGACAAGTCCAAGTAGGAATGAATAAGTATTTGCTGGTCTGGGTCATGTCATGTTTCTCACCCACAAGTCCATTTTCCTTTATTTCTTTGCCCTAATATGCAGTTAAATAAAAATAAAAATAAACCAGCACGAAACCCCACATTTCTAAACCATTTTCTTTTCCTTCTAGTAGCACCTTGTTGTTGTTTAGTCATTTAGTCGTGTCCGACCCTTCATGACCCCATGGACCAGAGCACGCCAGGCACTCCTGTCTTCCACTGCCTCCTGCAGTTTGGTCAAACTCATGCTGGTAGCTTCGAGAACACTGTCCACCCATCTCATCCTCTGTCGTCCCCTTCTCCTTGTGCCCTCCATCTTTCCCAACATCAGGGTCTTTTCCAGGGAGTCTTTTCTCTTCTCGTGAGGTGGCCAAAGTCTTGGAGCCTCAGCTTCAGGATCTGTCCTTCCAGTGAGCACTCAGGGCTGATTTCCTTCAGAATGGATCGGTTTGATCTTCTTGCAGTCCATGGGACTCTCAAGAGTCTCCTCCAACACCATAATTCAAAAACATCAATTCTTTGGCGATCAGCCTTCTTTATGGTCCAGCTCTCACTTCCATACATCACTACTGGGAAAACCATAGCTTTGACTATACGGACCTTTGTCGGCAAGGTGATGGCTCTGCTTTTTAAGATGCTGTTCTAGATTGTCATTGCTTTTCTCCCAAGAAGCAGACCATCTTTTAATTTCATGACTGCTGTCACCATCTGCAGAAATCATGGAGCCCAAGGAAGTAAAATCTCTCAATGCCTCCATTTCTTCCCCTTCTATTTGCCAGGAGGTGGTGGGACGACTGTTAATGACTGCAATTAACTATACGGACCGAGACCAACTAAGTTTGTTATTGGCATGAGCAGTAGCACACACGAAAGCTCATACCAATTACAAACTTAGTTGGTCTCTAAGGTGCCACTGGAAGGAATTATTATTATTATTATTATTATTATTATTATTATTATTATTATTATCATTATTATTTTGTTTCGTCTATGGCAGACCAGCACGGCTACCTAGCTGTAACTAGAAATACAGGTTGTTAGTGGATGCTCTCTCAAAACACACAGTTTGAAACTTAATACTTTTCCGATGGGTCCCATGTCAAAGTACTCTTGCGGCCCACTTGCTATGAAAAGTCGGACCCCCCTGCTGTAGAGGGTGGTCCCTCGGCACTGTGGGGGTGACTTTGTGGGGCTAGTCTGCATGATGCCTGAGTCCCTGAGATCCTGAAGCAAGCAAGCGTTAAAATCTAATGGAGGATTCCACCGTTCAACTAGTCAGGCAAGTTTCTTTGTGAGAGAACGGCCATCATTTGCGTAACAAAAGAAGTGATGGAGCCCTTTTGGGCAAATAATAATATTAATAATAAATTTTTATTTATACCCCGCCCTTCCCAGTTCAGAAAACCAGGCTCAGGCCAACTAACAACAAATTTAAAACACTTAATTGATGCAACAACAAAAAACAGCATAAAATACAGTATAAAACATGAATAACAATAAATTCAGAATTCAAAAATCAATTTAGGAAGGAAATCCATCCAATAAACATTAGATGATGACCAGGGCTAGCTGGCTAAATTAGTCCTATCTGGGCCAGCGAGGAGACCAGGTGAGAATTAGCTGTGGGATCCCAGAGTAGGTAATCTTCCTAAAAAGGGGGAGGGGGGAAGGAAGGGGAATAAAAGATCAGGCTAAGTTCAAATTGAAAGCCAGGTGGAGTTGCTCTGTCTTACAGGCCCTGCGGAAGGAAGTTAAATCCTGCAGGGCCCTGGTCTCATGGGACAGAGCATTCCACCAGGTCGGAGCCATCACTGAGAAGGCCCTGGCCCTGGTGGAGGATAATCTGACGTCCTTAGGGCCCAGGACCTCTAAACTATGATTATTCATGGACCTTAAGGTCCACTGCGGGGCATACCAGGAGAGTTAGTCCCATAAATACGAGGGCCTTGAGCCACAAAGGGCTTTAAAGGTCAAAACCAGCACCTTAAACCTGACCTGATACTTCACTGGGAGCCAGTGCAACTTGTCGGAAATCTTTAGCCTTGTCAGAGGAATTTGCCACTATCCAGGCACCCGGCTAGATTTCCTTGTTGACCTCCCCGTCTGCAACTCCCGGCAGGATACAGGCGAGGTCTCTATCGGCGATCCTCCTCAGCATGAGAAGAACATACCACTCCTCCCTCCTCCCTGCCTTCCCCAGGGAGGGGAAAGAGACAGACAGAAATGTATTTACATGCCTTTATTTCTGTCTTTGCAGCAGTACAGAGAAACACGTCTGCACTCTTCAAACACCAACAGCAGAGAGAGAGACTCCACCCCTGTACTTCCAGTACAGGTCAGATGACACTCTGAGCTAACATCCGGCGCTCAGTACAGTGAATAGACTGTCCCTTTGTTCCCACGGTAACAGTCACAAATATCAACATCCTGTTTGGCTTTCCAGCCAGCTGCAGCTCGCTGCTGCATTGCTCCTTTTTCGTAAAGCACTGGGTGAATATGCTCCCATGGCAGGGACCCCGTGAGGAGTCTTTCCCCCACCTCACCCAGCTGGTATCTAGAGGGACAGTTGTCCAAGCAGTTGTGTGTGAGCTGAGAGCAGAAACAGGCTGCAGGAAGAAGCCAGAGAGTGAGAGCCCTGCTTACTTTTAAGTGGCCCCCTTACTTTTTAGGAGGGAAAAAGTGCGTCTTATAGAGCGAAAAATACGGTACGTGTAAATTAACCATACATCTTAAAGACACCACCGTTTCCGCTGACTCTCATTCCAAGAAAAGCAAACTTTTGGAAAGTACCTGGAACCCCTCGGAGGGGCATGCAAGAAAACTTTGTGGTTGTGGGGAGCCCATCAGCAGACCCATGCCAAGGACCCCGCTGAAGTCAGACACCTTCCCCCAGGAGCCACAGCCCCAGTCGCTACCTGCAAATAGATGTTCATTTTAGCAACCAGAGCTCATTGTACCTTTGTTGTCTGTCCAGAAGAAATGAAGAGCCACTGGCCACGCCAGGAGGACCATGATGAATACGGCAACCATGTGGAGGAAGGGAGCTGTGACCTGTTGGGAAGACAAAATGTCCCCATGAGACGCTTGGGGCAGAGACATCACCTTGCCAGCAAAGGTCCGTATAGTTAAAGCCATGGTTTTCCCAGTAGTGATGTATGGAAGTGAGAGCTGGACCATAAAGAAGGCTGATCGCTGAAGAATTGGTGCTTTTGAATTATGGTGCTGGAGGAGACTCTTGAGAGTCCCATGGACTGCAAGAAGATCAAAGCTATCCATTCTGAAGGAAATCAGCTCCCTGGAAGGACAGATCCTGAAGCTGAGGCTCCAATACTTTGGCCACCTCATGAGAAGAGAAGACCCACTGGAAAAGACCCTGATGTTGGGAAAGATGGAGGGCACAAGGAGAAGGGTACAACAGAGGATGAGATGGTTGGACAGTGTTCTCGAAGCTGCCAGCATGAGTTTGACCAAACTGCGGGAGGCAGTGGAAGTCAGGAGTGCCTGGCGTGCTCTGGTCCAGGGGGTCACAAAGAGTCGGATACTACTAAACAACAAATTGACACATAACGCTTTAAAAACACACACACAAAAATGGAAAACTAGCGAGGTCCCAATTAAAGAAGAATGGCAAGTTAAGCCGACAGAATATACGCAAGTCATAGACTTAACATATAGAATAAGAGAACAAGGGGAACATATGTTTAGAGAAGACTGGGAAAGGTTTATTGAATATACGGGAAATAATGGTGTACAGCTGAAAACGCTGGCAGCATGAAGATAAAGCAGCATGAAGATAAAGCAGCATGAAGATAAAGCAGCATGAAGATAAAGCCTAGCGGTTTTCTCACCTGAAAGGACAGGTAGAAGATGCTCCACTGCGCAGTCCAGAGAAGCGTTACCATGGCAAAGGCAAAGCAGGAGAAACCCAGGGCCAACACCGTTGCGATCTAAGGGAATCAAACATTAAAAACAATTTCTCCCCCTTTTAAAAAAAATATATTTAAATATATAATATAAAAATATAACATAAAAATATAATATAATATAATATATAAAATATATTAAAATAAATTCAAAAATATATAATTTCTATTGAATGTTCTGCTTTACAATTTAAGGTACTCATTTTTACACCCTTAAGATATCAGTGACTTCCCTTCTTTTCTTTCGATGGCTCATTTTACATATCAAAAATCCCTGCATATTTTACAAAAACTATACCATTCAGTATTCCCTTATTACATCCCTCAAAATTATTTACACTGTTGAATTTATCTTCATGCTGCCAGCATTTTCAGCTGTATGCAGTTATTTCCCATATATTCAATAAACCTTTCCCAGTCTTCTCTAAACATATGTTCCCCTTGTTCTCTTATTCTATAGTATATGTTAAGTCTATGACTTGCGTTGACCACTTTTAGAACAGGACGCTGGACTAGGTGGGACTTTGGCCTGAACCAGCAGAGCTCTGGCATGATTTGACACAGTTGCTCTGCTGCTGGTGCCCTTGCAGTCTCAGCTACTCTTACGGCACTAGTTCAGAGGGCGATCCAGTTCCTACACAGAGACTTGGGCCTGAAATCGTTTTATACAAAGAAGGGCAGCTGGTTAAACGATTTACCTTGTGACTCCAGTGCAGATACAACCGCTGCCTCTCTGATATCAGACACACAGCTATGATCTGTGGAAACATTGGCAGGAAGGTACTTAGTCGTACCCACAACTCAGAGCCCTGGAGCCTGGTTGATTTCAATGATGGGAGTAATAATAATAATAATAATAATAATAATAATAATAATAATAATAAAATAATTTTATTTATATCCCGCCCTCCCCAGCCAGAGCCGGGCTCAGAGCGGCTAACAACAGTAAATGTAACACAGTTTACATAAAATCACAATCTATTAATTGAAATACATTCTAAAATCAGTTCATTCTAAAATCAATTCAGAATCTAATGGCAACCATTGGGATAGAATTCTATGAGGATTACCAAAGGAGGGGGTATGGATTTTGATTAAATTCATTCATTGCCCGTCATCTGAAGATCACAGGGCAGTTAGAAAAGCACAAAGCTACATAAAATTGGGAATCGATCCAATCTGAAGATCATTTGATATGCTGAGTATATGACTATGAGTCCGTCTAGTCCACAACTGTTCGCTCCAGTGATCGCCAACTTTTTATGGCTCCGGAGACACATTTGGAAATCTAAGGAACTCTCATGGGCACCACCAAATATCTGTTTCACAGGAGAAAGTCAGGTGATGCTCAGAAACGCACACACCTCAAGCAGGCAAACTCCCCACCAAAGCTACAAAAATTGGGATGAATGGGAAGCCTTGGTGGGCATCGCAGAGGGTGCTCTGGGGCTCATGGGCACCATGTTGGAGACCCCAGGTCTGTTCAGAATAGCAGCAGCTCTTGAGGGTCTCTCGAAGAGTCTATTCCTGTTCCAATGCTGCTATGAAATATCTCCTTATATCTTTGGGTTGAAAGGCAGGGAGCAAATCTGCTAAAACAAATCAAGGGACGTTGGGTGTTGAACCCAATACTTTCTACAAGCAATGTGCGCATTATGCCACCTACACGGCCCATGACTCCAGTCTTCACAGATATGGTTCCCTCCCAGAGCTTTTACAGCCTCAGTGCTGCACCTTGGTTTGGCTGCCCACCTAAACCATCCCCTTGGCAAGCCTTTAATCTAAAGAGAGTTGTGCTTACCAGTAATAGCAAGAGATAGGTGAAAACGACTGCAGCAAGGATCAGGAAGACGGCAGACCAGTGAAACCAGAAGCCCAGGTTCCCATAATTGTACCTAAAAATGCGACGCAAACTCGTTACGTATGGGATGAGCCAGGGTTCTAAATCTTGAAAGGCAGGTGCTCGTCATGATGAAGGAATGGGTTTCTGTGCAGTCAGTTTGAACCGGGACCCCAAAACCCCCTTTTATTCTTTCTCCAAGGGAGCATTTCTAAAATGCATTAACTTGAGCTCTTGAGCCAATGCATAACAAGAACACAGCTGTATAAACAGCTCTCTCCTTTATCAGTCACGGCAATGGATGACCTTGGCTGTTCCAGTGGAGTAAGGATGACGCATTTGGGTCTTATCTTACATCCTGGCCACACTCTGACGCACAGATCTAGTCCGGGAACAGCGCCAGAGTGTGTTCTTAGAGTTGGTGACCTCTTGCTCCAAGATAGAGTATAGGAACAGGAAAACCCTTTTATGGTTAAGAGTACCAGAGCAGGAAAACCCTTTTATTGTTAAGAGTACCAGAGCAGGAACATCTGTGATGTCAACCTGCGTGTACAAGCTGACATGGCTGGATTCCTGGGGAAGGGGGAGAGGGTGCCTGGAGGATATTTATACTGCAAGAAATTTCTCATTTCTTTGGACTTGCTGTGGACTGACCACGCAAGTGCCTTTCTGCTGCTCCGGAGAGAAGAAATAAAGAACTCTTTCTCTGAACCAACCCTCGGTGTCATTTGACTTCCTTCCTCCCGTCCGGGAGCAACGCAGAGCCCACCAATCGGTAAAGTCTAATAAGGCTACAATGCCAGCCATGTCCCCGTGGAGAGTCCAAACATTTAAGCAGGAGAAGAACATAAGCAGCTGCCTTTTATTGAATCAGAGCAATGGTCCATCTAGTTCAATATTGTCTACACTGGCTGGCAGCAGTTCTCCTGGAATTCAGACAGAGAGCTCTACTTAGAGATGTGAGGATCGAACCTCAGACCTGTGCATGCAAATGAGGTTTTCTACCAATAAGCTGCAATCCTTCCCAATGAAGGGAGAGGAGTGGGAAATAATGCGTAACATAATGCCCAATTGATAGCCGTGAATTTGCCTAATCCTCTTTAGAAGCCACCCAAATTGGTGGCAATTCTACAAGGCAGGCTTAAGCAGTATGTGGACCGAGAACTTCTGTTGGAGTACAGAGATGTGTCTACCACATATCCTGGAAGATTGAAGAAGGACAAAAGCGCCTAGTTAAATTATGGGATTTGCTCACACGAGAAGTAGTGATGGCCCCCAACTTTGTTGTTGTTGTTGTTGTTGTTTAGTTGTTTAGTCGTGTCCAACTCCTTGTGACCCCCTGGACCAGAGCACGCCAGGCACTCCTGTCTTCCACTGCCTCCCGCAGTTTGGTCAAACTCATGCTGGTAGCTTCCAGAACACTGTCCAACCATCTCGTCCTCTGTCATCCCCTTCTCCTTGTGCCCTCCATCTTCCCCAACATCAGGGGCCGAGAGATAGAAATGCCATCTCTCTTAGATAATGGCGTTGCTCCGAGTAAAGTCCCACCCCCTCCATCTCTCTTATTCTACATCAAAGCCTGGACTTTGAAAGTCATCTAATCTTCCTTGCTGTATTATACTGTATTGTTTTAATTAGTGTTTTTATAGTTGTTTTGATTTTGTGTGGAATGCCCTACCTGGGTGGATGGAGCAGCCAAGTAATTTCATTGTCCCCGAGAGGGGGCAATGACACTAAAGACATTATTATTATTATTATTATTATTATTATTATTATTATTATTATTATTATTATATTCCCAGCGTTGGCTGATCTGAGCTTTCTGTTCTCCTAATCTCAATGCCCATCGGGTCCTGGGAGGGAAGGCCTCAGGAATGCTTTCCAAAGAAACAGAGTCTGTCAGCTGTCTCTCCCCTGGTGTCTCATCTTCGTCCTGATCCTCTCCCAATATTTCTCAGCTTCTCCCCTCTGCAGCCTTCTGCAAACCACTGTTGTAAATCCATACTGTCCTCCTCTTCTCGGGAAGGTTCAGGAGGGATGTAATCATTTCATTCCTCCGTTGCTGATGTGTGACGGTTATCATCATCATCATCATTTTTAATTTGTATACCGCCTTTCTATCTTACAATCCTCAAGGGGGTTTGCAAGCTGAACAAACAAAAAATGTACATCTTATAACGATCTAATGCAATACAAAAACGTGATAATAAAACATAACTTTAAAATAGGCAACCTCCATCAAAAAATTAACATTCAACAATCATTAGAATAGTATAAAATAATAATATCAGCATATAAAAGTTAAACAGAAATCCACTCAATAATATCTAAACTATAATCAATAAAACAACGGCAAGCCACAGTACATAAAACAATACAATACACATTGAGAAGCAGAGATTGGGGCAAGGCAGGTGGAAGGTGACCTTGCCTGATGGAGTCTTTTATTTTATATCACATGTCCGTGTTTACTTTCTAGGCTTGGCAAACCTGAGAACAGAAGCTAGCCTTATCTCTTCCGCTCTGTTGTGTTTTTTTCCTTTTTCTTTCTGTTCTCTCTCGGAGCTGAAGTGAGAGGACGCCATGATCACTTTGTCCTGTATATAAATGTAAAGGGACCCCTGACCATTAGGTCCAGTCGTGACCAACTCTGGGGTTGCGGCGCTCATCTCGCTTTAGTGGCCAAGGGAGCCGGCGTACAGCTTCCAGGTCATGTGGCCAGCATGACCAAGCCGCTTCTGGCAAACCAGAGCAGCGCACAGAAACGCCGTTTACCTTCCCGCACTTTGACGTGCTTTCAAACTGCTAGGTGGGCAGGAGCAGGGACTGAGCAACGGGAGCTCACCCCATCTCGGGGATTCGAACCACCAACCTTCTGATCGGCAAGTCCTAGGCTCTGTGATTTAACCCACAGCGCCACCAGCGTCCCATGTCCTGTATATAGTGCTTAATAAAAGCTTAGAATGAGCACACCAATCTCCACTTTGTTTCTGCTGAACTCTGCTGAGTGTGCTTGCACATAGGCATCTGCTATGTGTCGCTCGAGCATGCCAGGACCGATGATTTATGGACATCCAGGAGCTGCGTATATTCAGGAAGACGCCCAGAGAGGTTTGTCTCATCTCGGGGGCTGTGTGGATGCCCTGGCGTAATCCGACAAGGAGGTCTCCACCATTCCTCCTCAGTCTAGTCCCTGACATGATCCTAGACCAGGGGCTCCCAGATTGCAGTCTGCAGAACACCACCGTTCCACGGGCTTCATTCCCATGGTCCATGTCCTATCTTTGAAAAACAATGGCAATCTGGACTGTGTTGGGATTTTATGGTCTTAGATATATGGTAATGTTCATAAGCGTACCAACCAAGCACATACATAGATCAGCGCAGGAAGGCCAACCTGGAACCATTTTGATTCCTAAACTGACCAAATCTTTTCTCTGCAAGGTCAAAGTGGGAAACCTCCCCATTGTCTCTTTCCTCACAAATCCTGTCTTAAGGGCACATTTAAGATATGAATAGGGTGTGAGCCTGTGACCTGGCCCAGGAACTAAGTATTTATCATTACAAAAGACTAGCCAGGCTCCTCAGGAAATCCAATCAAGTAACCTGCCAGACAGGAGATAAACAAGGACAGGAGAAAAACAACATTCAAATTTCTGTTTTAAGACCGCCTTTTTTGTGATGTAGGTATGATGTACCTGAGGGGTGGTCTTAGGTTACACCCCTTCTGTGATGAATGTATGATGTTTCTGGGGCTGGTCTTGATCTACAGGGTGGCAATTTCAAAAGTCTTTATAAGGCCTTGCGCACCATTGTTCTGGGTCACTCCTCTCTCCTGCGGGTGAGGGGAGTACCCTGTTGCAACAGATCAATAAAGATCAAGCTTACGAGCTGCTTTGCTTCTCAATATTCTCTGGTTGGCCTCTGTTATTCTCTCCTACCAATAGGGAACCTATGTAAGGACTCTATATGGGCTCTTGGATACCCCATAAGGGAAAAGGGCAATTTTTGTTTACAACAGGACCCTGCGGGTGTTTATGTAATTCGAAATTGTAATTCGAAATTGTAACACAATAGCATACTATTTGACCAAACTGCGGGAGGCAGTAGAGGACAGAGGTGCCTGGCGTTCTCTGGTCCATGGGGTCACGAAGAGTCGGACACGTCTAAACGACTAAACAACAACAAGCTTACAATACAAGAAATAAAAGCTGCAGTACATACCCAGTTAAAAATAACACAGCATCTTCCACCACGTTATGCAGCATCTTCCACCACGTTATGCACCCTTTTCCAGCCACTTCTGGGTCACCACAATGCGCACATGTGCGGTTGTGCGCCAATTGGACACATGTAAATCGGTCGTGGTCTGTTTTACCACTTCCCCCACTCCTAGAAGCAACCCTTTAAGGATGTTGCTTTCAGAGGTCAGATAACCTACCAGTCAAAATTATGGTAGTCATTCTTGGTTTCTCCCCACAGGTACAGAAAGACGAACCAAAGGCAGAATGTCAGGCACACCAAGAGGAAAAAGATGCACTCCCTCTGGAAACAAAGGGAAAGAAAACCTGAATGAGAGGTCAGTAATTATAAAAATAAAGCTCTTTTTTTCAACTGAAACTGAAAGTTCCTCTCCTCTGCAAATGTGCAAAATGGCTGGCAGCCCCTGGCTTGGGTTGAATAAGAAAGCTTTCTCCTTATCTTTTATTCTTTTAATACCCTTCCTCCCCTCCCCCTTCCCTTTTTATGAAGATTACCCGCTCTGGGATCCCACAGCTAATTCTCCCCTGGTCTCCTCACTGGACTAATAGGACTAATTTAGCCAGCTAGCCCTGGTGATTGTCTAATGTTTATTGGATGAGTTTTCCACCTAAATTGATTTTTGAATTCTTAATTTATTGTTATTCACGTTTTATACTGTATTTTATGCTGTTTTTGTTGTTGCATCAATTAAGTGTTTTAAATTTGTTGTTAGCCGCCCTGAGCCCATTTTTTGAACCAGGAAGGGCAGGGTATAAATTATTATTGTTATTATTATTATTATTATTATTATTATTATTTACAGAGGTTATTTCTTTAAAATGTTCTCATGCATTTATTTATTTATTGCATTTGCTAGTCGCTTCGCCTTGCCCAGGGCGACCCAAAGTGACGTAAAGCCAAACAACCAGATGGACTGGGAACTGCGCCCCGAATAGATACATTAAAAGCAAGAGAAATGCATTTAAAACATCCCACCCACTTCTAAAAGGCCATAGATTGTTAAAGGCCAAAGAGGAGAGTTTTTGCCTGGCATCTAAAGATTCGTCGGTGGATGTGGGAAAAAGTGGGGAGGGGGGGAGACAGGGGAAAGGGTTGCTCAAAGACAGCAGTGGAGCAAGCCGATCGGGTGCCTGGAGAGGCGCGCATGCCCTGTGCTCAGGGGCGGGGCCAGCCACCCGTGAGGCGGGGCGAGGCGGGGAAATGGGCCTCCGAGTTGTCTGCCTGCCTCCTCCCACTCAGCCGCCCTACAGCTGGGGGGGAGGCGGCGGGTGGCCTGCCTCCTCCCACTCAGCCGCCCTACAGCTGGGGGGGAGGCGGTGGGTGGACCATTTGGGGCACCGCAAAGCCTGCGGGCACCCAAGCCACCGCGTCACTCCCAGGAGAGACGCGTGGATCGGGCTTACTGCTGGCCCCGCGGTGAGCACCGCCGGCATTTTGTCACCCCCTCAGTGGTGACACCTGGGGCGACCCCCCCCACCACACACCCCTTCCTCCACCCCTGCTCAGAGAATGAAAAGACAGAGAGAGACAGGGGAAGGAAACAGGAGGAGGAGGCGTGTGTACGGTGTACGTGTTTTGGCCCACTCGCTTTGGGGTCTGACCACCACCCACCCGTGCCCCAGCCAGTTCCCCCCAAAGGAATAGGGCCGTTGGGCAGAGGAAGGGAGCAGTGGTGTAACCTGGGAGCACCACAGGGCTGTATGCAAAATTGTTAGGGGCACAGGCTCCGTTGAAAATGGCATCTCCGTGCGAACCAGGAAGTGACCTCTCCAGACAATGGAATAACTCTTGTTTTTTTAAGAAAAGTTGGATTTGATATCTCGCCTTTCACTCCCTTTAAGGAGTCTCAAAGCGGCTAACATTCTCCTTTCCCTTCCTCCCGCACAACAAACACTCTGTGAGGTGAGTGGGGCTGAGAGACTTCAGAGAAGTATGACTGGCCCAAGGTCACCCAGCAGCTGCATGTGGAGGAGCAGGGAAGCGAACCCGGTTCCCCAGATTACGAGACTACCGCTCTTAACCACTACACCACACTGGCTCTCAGTCTCCTTGGTGATGTGGACACCATTAGACAATTGAATGTGCATCCATTTACCTCACTCCCACGTACCCCCTTCTGAGCAGCCCTGGGTGTCGGCCACCCACGCTACACCACTGGGAGAGAGGGGTGAGGTTTTCCACCAATGCGCTGGGACTTATTTCTGAAGGAATCTAACGGGAATCTGCATTCACCCTGCAGCAGCAGCACTGGCCCCGCTCGATCCTGTTCTGGCGATCCCGTTGCCACTGACAGCTGTAGAAGCCAGCCAGGCAGCAGATGAAACACCGGTGTTCATAATGATGCAGCAAACTCATCCAAGGTTTCCTTAGTTGTCCGACGGTGACCAGGTGGACGTCCATTTCTGGGTCTTCTACATTATCCTCCACCTGAAATAAGAACTCTGAGAGTCAACTGTTTTTGCTCAGGTCTTTGGGTATGCTCCAGCAAGATGCCAAAGGGGAATAGAGGACCCTGTCTTCTAAGAGCTTCTAATTTTTTTGTTTTTTAAAAAAATCACATCTCTAGTCTGTTGTGAAGTGTGCAGCCTGTGCAAATATTTTCTCTTCAACCCTCCTTTGACTTCAAGTCCTGAGCATGTCCTAAAGCTGGCACTTCATGGAGTCAGAGAACACCACTGAGTAATAATAAAAATCGCAATAATTTTATTATTTATACCCTGCCCTTCTGGCTGGGTTGCCTCAGCCACTCTGGGCAGCTTCCAACACATATATAAACAGAATAGAACATTAAATATTAAAAACATTCCGATACAGGGCTGCCTTCAGGTGTCTTCTAAAAGTTGTGTAGTTCTTTGTCTCCTTGAAATTTGACGGGAGGGCGTTCCACAGGCCAGGTGCCACCACTGAGAAGGCCCTCTGCCTGATTCCCTGTAGCTTCACCTTTTGCAGTGAAGGAACCACTAGAAAACCCTTGAAGATGGACCTCAGTGTCCAGTGTCCAGGGTGGAGACGCACCTTCAGGTGTACTGGGCTGAGACCGTTTAGGGCTTTAAAAGTCACCACCAACACTTTGAATTGTGGGGGACACGAGTGGCACTGTGGGTTAAACCTAGGACTTGCCAATCAGAAGGTCGGCGGTTCGAATCCCTGCGACGGGGTGAGCTCCCATTGCTCCGTCCCAGCTCCTGTATGTCAAACTGCAAGTAGATAAATAGGTACTGCTCCGGCGGGAAGGTAAACGGCCTTTCCGTGTGCTGCTCTGGTTCGCCAGAAGCGGCTTAGTCATGTTGGCCACATGACCTGGAAGTTGTACGCCGGTTCCCTCAGCCAATAAAGCGAGATGAGCGCCACAACCCCAGAGTCGGCCATGACTGGACCTAATGGTCTGGGGTCCCTTTACCTTTTACTAACACTTTGAATTGTGCTTGTAAACGTACTGGGAGCCACTGAAGATCCTTTAGTTAGGACCGATGGTCCCAGAAGCCGATCTCTGTCACCCATCTAGTAGCCACATTCCAGGATCAAATCAGAAACCAGGACAGCTTCTCTAAATCAGGGATGTCCCTGGAAAACAGGGACACTTGGAGGGTCTGATTTACTTTTTTGTATTGTGTTTTTAAGCTGTCTGCAAACATCAGCCAGAGGCTTTGCTAGGAGCATAATATACATTTTTAAATGCAGGAACCTTTTCAGGAGAGCCTAGTAGAGTCTGCCCTTCTCCTACAGACAGAAGGGTCCCCACCCAGCTACTATGTAATCCGGAATAAATTGACTGATCTGATTTATGTACCCTCAAGGAAGCCAGTTCCATTCCCTGTCCTTACCCAATGTACCTCGGTTGCTACTCAATCCAAGGTATCTTCCTGCCAAGAAATCAACATCGCAGCACCCACAGGCCTCCCAGTTAAGCACTAAACTGCCACAGAACCTTCTAATGTGTTGGAACAAGCACTATTGCAACTTTCAAAAAATCCAGGTCATCATGAAGAATGCTTAGATGAGGACAATAGTTCAGAAAGTGGCCAGATTGTAGAGTCCAGAACATCTGTAGGGCAGCAGTTTTTGGAAAGGTTGACCAAGAGGAACCAAGTTGGTTTTTGTTCTGATCAGCTGGCAAAACGGCCTTCTCGGCTTCTTTCCCTTGGACCCTTGACAAACTACACTTCCCATGATTCTTTGGGAAAGCCATGGCTGTTTAAAGCGTCACGATGCAGATAGGACTTTAGGCAAATGCAACCCAGAGGCCGTGCTGTGCATGCTGCTGAAGAATGCCACGTTTAAAATACAAGTTTGGGCATGAAAAAAATCAAACACTTTTCCCCCTTACATTTGCATGGCCCTCAGAAGATTGGTAAGGGGGCATTGGGGGCATTTTCACAAGGCCAAACCATATCACAAAAAGGGAGCTCCCCATTTCATCTCTGTCCTCTAAAGGCCTGTCCCCAGTTATTATTTCATTTAACACAGGACCAATGAACTTGTGGTCCTCCAGATATCTGTCAGGAGCTCATCCTACACTCGAGTAGGACCCTGGTAGAGACACATGTCCGACTGGCATGTTCTCTCCCTCCTGGTCTTTCATTCGGGAGCTTCTAAAGCTTTCTTCTGCCCGAACATCACAGCGACCGATGCCAACCGACACCGGCACACTTAGGGATTCACAGAGTCTTTGCAGCTTGCGTAACAGACCTCAGCAACTCAGCATTTTGGCTAATCTACCTTGTTTACATATAAACACACATGGAACACTGCAACATGGCTCCCTCTTTCTCTAGCATCAGACAGCAAAGAGAAAAAGAACAAAGGACAATAGTCCCACTTCATGGAACACAGTAATAACAATAATAATAATAATAATAATAATAATAATAATAATAATAATAATAATAATAATTTATTTATATCCTGCCCTCCCCAGCCGAAGCCGGGCTCCTGTCTCCGTCACTTCCCACTCTGTGGAATCAAAACATATACTGTCATGTGATAGACAACAATCCCATGACTGCAATCATGGAGCAGGAATTCTAAAAATATCATCCACCAGATATTTTTCATCTGGCCTTCACCATAAGTTCCTAAGGTATGTTACAATAATCAGCAACATTAGGAACAGTTTAATACAATGCACAATCACAAAAGGGACGCAGGTGGTGCTGTGGTCTAAAATACTGAGCCTCTTGGGTTCAGCAGTTCAAATCTCTGCGATGGGGTGAGCTCCCGTTGTTCAGTCCCTGCTCCTGCCAACCTAGCAGTTCGAAAGCACCCCAAAAAGTGCAAGTAGATAAATAGGTACCGCTCCGGCGGGAAGGCAAACAGCATTTCTGTGTGCTGCTCTGGTTCTCCAGAAGCGGCTTAGTCATGCTGGCCATATGACCCGGAAGCTGTATGCCGGCTCCCTCGGCCAGTAAAGCAAGATGAGCGCTGCAACCCCAGAGTCGGCCACGACTGGATCTAATGGTCATGGGTCCCTTTACCTTTACTACAAACTAAACTACTGGCTTGCATGAGTGTTACAGCTCCCTATAGAGAATTCTCTCTTGCAGGCTACCACCCCCTCCTCCCTTCCAAGATGGCCCCCTTCACTCTTAATGTCCAAGATGGTGTTGGACTACAGTTACCATCATCCCTGACCACTTGCTACCTGAAACTGGAACAGGATGGGAGCTGGGAGTCCAAGAACTCTCCTCCAACCCAGTCCATTCAGACCAGGCAAAGGTGGGACTCAGTTTCACATTAGATCTCCAACGGCGAGAGAAGTGGTAAGAATGCACGGAAGTTTAACAAACCCAGCGGATTCCGTCCTGGTTCCTTTACTGTAAGGGATACTGTATGAAACAGAAGCAAAGAGGTGGATGGGGACAGTAACTAGATATTTCAGGGCAGGAGGAATTACAGAAACAGAATATGCAAGAGCGCGATCTGATCCCCAAGCAAACGGGAGTGGAGGAATCCAGTTCTCAAGTTAGTTGCTCTTAGATTATGTGGCTCCCATCCTATTCTTTGTAGAGTCTTTTCTCAAATCAGTCAAAGGCCTGAATTTTTAAGGGTGACTCTCCTTTTAAAGTAATTTTTTCTTTAATAGCACAAGCACGTGTCACACCGGCCCCGGAAGTGACTTTTAAAATGGCAAAACCAGCCCTAAAATAGCCCAGAAGAAAGGGCAGAAAAACACGACTCCCATGAGCCTTTGCAAGTGCAATGCCAGGGGCCTTTGCACCAACCACTGAATCCTGTGCAAAGCTGGAGTTTGAGCAAATTCACATTTCAGCAGCAATTTGCAATTATATTCATCATCTTCATCACTAATTGAATTTATATACCACCCTATACCTGTGGGTCTCAGGGTGGATCACAGAATAAAATCAAGATATAAAACAACCACAAAATAAATAATAAAAATAAAAACAACCCAATAGTGAAAATTCATCAGCATTTTAGTGCGAATTTCTCCTAATAAACACATTTTTGCTACTCCTCTTTGAACAATAAATACTTTTTGCCAGTAATTTCCTCATATCTGATGCATTATGTATGTTATCTTTCGCTAATATACTTTCCTTTGATATATGCATTTTGGTTGGGAAATTGCATCAGATTTCAAAGAAAGGGCTGCTGTGTTTCACTTTGCACATTGGTTTGAGGAGTGTTGATTGGGTGTTTTCTCATTAAAATGCAAACAAAATCGAATTCCTTCTCCATCCCTGTAGAAGACAACCTTTAAACTGAACCCCAGGTGTCTAAAAATAAACCCAACTTTAAGCCTTTTCCCCATCTCTCTTTTACTGGAGGTTAAAAAGCTGTAAAAATAGGGACGCAGGTGGCGATAGGGATGCAGGTGGCGCTGTGGGTTAAAGCCTCAGTGCCTAGGACTTGCCGATCGAAAGGTCGGCGGTTCGAATCCCTGCGGCGGGGTGCGCTCCCGCTGCTCGGTCCCAGCGCCTGCCAACCTAGCAGTTCGAAAGCACCTCCAGGTGCAAGTAGATAAATAGGGACCGCTTACCAGCGGGAAGGTAAACGGCGTTTCCGTGTGCGGCTCTGGCTCACCAGAGCAGCGATGTCACGCTGGCCACGTGACCCGGAAGTGTCTCCGGACAGCGCTGGCCCCTGGCCTCTTAAGTGAGATGGGCGCACAACCCCAGAGTCTGTCAAGACTGGCCCTTACGGGCAGGAGTACCTTTACCTTTACCTTTAAAAAGCTGTAGTTATCTAGCATATGCAACAACTTTCCTAACACTGTTCACAATAGATTTGCAACAGAAATCACCCGTTTTTTTAAACATATATACATATACCGTTGAAAGCTATTAAAACTAATAGATTGCTTGTGCTTAAATCTATAACAACAGACGTGTGCTTTGCTGAAAATGTGATTCTTCACAAAGAGTTGTTCTCTTGGACTTACTGAGGAATATTTGGACAGTTTGGCTTTGAGATATTGAGTTGCGTATGCCTTTATTGTTTTGGCATTGTAAATATCATTTAAGTACTAGAAGGTGTTGAATTTTCGTACATTACTGCTAATCATATAATTGCAAAGTTGAAAGGGACCCTAAGGGCCATCTAGTCCAACCCCCTGCAATGTAGGATTTTAATTTTTTTTGCCCAAGGTGGGGCTCTTAACTCCTGACCCTGACATTAAGAGTCTCATGCTCTACCAGCAAAACAAAATATAATTTTAAACCCGCTTCTTCGTTCAGCTGCAAGCTAGAACAAATCTTCCAAATGAGCTATCCAATTAATCTTTTGCAAACCACATACAGTGGTACCTCAGGTTAAGTACTTAATTCGTTCTGGAGGTCCGTACTTAACCTGAAACTGTTCTTAACCTGAAACACTACTTTAGCTAATGGGGCCTCCTGCTGCTGCCGTGCCGCTGGAGCACGATTTCTGTTCTCATTCTGAAACAAAGTTCTTAACCTGAAGCACTATTTCTGGGTTAGCGGCGTCTGTAACCTGAAGCGTATGTAACCTGAAGCATATGTAACCCGAGGTAACACTGTACAGAGTTATTTCGTTTGGGAAAGTATGATTCTGCCTCTCGGTTGTTTTGGCTGCGGCGACAACTTTGGGAACTGGCTACGGCTTCCCTCCAGATATTAACATTTCACAGATTATTGCTGCTCCATTTGCAAGCTGATGGGAAGCCTCCTTGCCAGATGTTTTGCAAACTCTCGCTGCCACTGATCCCCTTCTGCTGTTGGCACTGGCCAAAAGAGAGGGTCTCCCAACTCATCCATCGCTTTTAGATGCGTGCTCACGGCCCGTTATATAGGAAGAAATCACTTGGAACACCGTTTGGCTTTCAAGACTTGTTAATAAACTGCATCTGTCTGAGCCAAGGGTGAGTTTTTCCCCTTTGCCAAAGGATTTGTTCCTGTTCATCCGTTTGCAAAAGATCACTTCATTAGCACTCTGTTCCCATCCACCGAGGATGGAGATCTGGGGTCGGTTTGGGGGCAAAAGGAAGAGGAATTCTCACACTTCCAAAACCGTTACCCTGCAGGGAATCTTAATAAGGGCATTAACAACCAAAGCAGCATCCAGGGACAGAGATGCCACTCACCTCAGATTTCTTTTCCCCAAACGATTTGAAGTTCTCCTCCTTTGAGCGCCCTCCCATTCACCGCCTCCCTTCCGTGGTGGTGACCTCTGCTTCTTATATCTCCGCAGCCAAAGAGAGGTACAGCTGGAATCTCCGAAGTAGGAAAGGAGGGCTGCGAACAGCTAAGCTCCTCCCACAGTGGGCGGGGCATTTGCCATCTGTGACCGTTGTTCTTTTTCTTTAAAAGCTCAATCCAAAAGCGACTGGAAAAGATTGAGATGTAATCCAAATGGGGAAAGTTGTTTGCCATATGGCGCTGCAAGAGACAGGGAGGGAGGGAGGGAGGAAGAAGGAAGAATTTGGTTCTCAGTGTTCCTGCTTCCACATCAGACACAAACAATTTGAATTAAAAATTCTGCCAACAGATATTATTTTTTTGAGCATCTGTGCTTGGAAAAATCATAAAGCAGATCTGGAGTATGGCAAATGGGAAGAAACATTTCCATTGTTTAAGGTTTCTACAGAAAACAGTTTCGTTCATATTACATGCAATAATTTTTCCATTTTCAGTCTCTTCCTCCTGGTGTCTCATGCAGATTGGGATCTCAGTGCTTGAACTTAATAAAAAATCCTGATGAACTATCTTGGACAGACAAGGGCACTTTGAAGTTGATTAAATGTAAATCCAATTAGAAAAGAGCCTTCTTTTGGGAAACTGGAGGAAGGCTGGAGAATAAAGGAGTGGGGGAACTACCAGCCACACAAAAGGAAGTTTGTTTGCTATTGTGTAACTGTCTGAGGCTGTTCGGGGATATGAATTTGACCACAGCCCTTTGAAAAGCAGGAAATCCGTGAAGCTCTGATTAGAGAACCGCATACCTCACCCCTGAGTGGCATGAGAATTTCAAGAAACACAGCCCTGTTGTCAGCCTTGAAATGCTCCTTTCAAATCATTAACTAATTGGGCAATGGTCCCTCCAGCTCGAGAGGTGCTGGGAGATCCTAATTCCCCTCTCACAGAACTACAATTCCCAGAGTTCCCAGGGAAGAGGGGTCGACTGTTAAGTGTTGTTGTTGTTTAGTCGTTTAGTCGTGTCCGACTCTTCGTGACCCCATGGACCAGAGCACACCAGGCACTCCTGTCTTCCACTGCCTCCCGCAGTTTGGTCAAACTCATGCTGGTAGCTTCGAGAACACTGTCCCACCATCTTGTCCTCTGTCGTCCCCTTCTCCTTGTGTCCTCCATCTTTCCCAACATCAGGGCCTTTTCCAGGGAGTCTTCTCTTCTCATAAGGTGGCCAAAGTACTGGAGCCTCAGCTTCACGATCTTTTAAGTAGGGCTGCCATATTTCAAAAAGCGAAAACCCGGACAAAAAAGTTGTAAGAAAAAAGGCGTAATAACGAACTAAGGAGGAGACAGTTTACGAAAAACGAAAAGAGAACCTTGTTGAGGATGGAGGAAGTCAATTGGAAGAAAAGAAGAACTGAAATATGGTGCATATAAATTGTTGGCTATTTGTTTCGTATAGGTTTTCGTACGTTGTTATGGTTTATTTGTATTTCTTTGGTTTTTTGTTTTCTCTTTCAATTGTGTATTATAATTTTCATGTTTAGTATTACAAGTGTGTGTGTATGTGCTGTAAATAAACTCATTAAAAAGAGAGAGAGAGAGATTTTTTGGGGAGGTGGAATCCATGACTGTTTAGATGTGGTAAAGGTAAAGGGACCCCTGACCATTAGGTCCAGTCGTGGCCGACTCTGGGGTTGTGGCACTCATCTCGCTTTATTTGCCGAGGGAGCCAGCGTACAGCTTCCAGGTCATGTGGCCAGCATGACTAAGCCGCTTCTGGAGAACACCGTTTCCCTTCCTGCCAGAGCGGTACCTATTTATCTACTTGCACTTTGACGTGCTTTCGAACTGCTAGGTTGGCAGAAGCAGGGACCGAGCAACAGGAGCTCACCCCGTCGTGGGGATTCGAACTGCCGACCTTCTGATCGGCAAGCCCTAGGCTCTGTGGTTTAAAGGCTCTGTCCCTTTAGAAGTGGTACGATCCTGCTTTCAATGCCTAGTGCAGATGAGGCTTATTCTCCTGCTCTGAAGTGAAGGCTTTCCCCTCCTCATTGCCAGCTTGTGAAACTCCGAAGATTATCTACCATAAAACCACTCCTGGGTCACAATAGGTTGAATTGACAACAGCCTCTCTGCCGCAGTGTCACTCTGAGGGTCAACATCCTTTACTTCAAGGGGAAATTGCTCTGTGTTGATGGCTGCCCCAGAGAGCTATGAAGCCATAAACTTGATTTCTGAAATGCCCGTGGCATGCGGGGCGGGGGGGAAATCGGAGGATTGGCATAGTTTTATAACATGTGCACTGCCCTTTACGACGGCAATCACACCTTGAACTCTACGGGGTTGCCGAAATGAATAAAAAGTCCGGGAGATGGGAGACCAAGCAGGAGAGAGAATTGCCTGTCATTAAGGAAATGATTTCTCCAAGTCAGAATGATCTCTGTGTTCTGTGCTGGGAAGGGATTCTCTGCACCCCAAGTGAGATTTGTGAGCATCACTTTTCCAGTTAAATATCAGGCGCCTTTTCCTGTAGCCATTGGCTTCATCTAGGCAGTAGCGTTAAAGCTACAAAGCTGCGAAACCCAGCCAGATGGGTGGGGTATAAATATATTATCCTTTCCCCTGGGCTGTGTCCAGAAAGTGGTGTCCAGAAGGTGGTCCTGGAAGAAGCGGACCATTTGGATCCCTTCCAGTCGGGATTCAGGCCTCATCATGGGACTGAAACTGCCTTGGTCGCACTGGTTGATGATCCCCGGCGGGCTAGGGACAAAGGTGAGAGCTGTTTCCTAGTTCTGCTGGATCTCTCAGCGGCATTTGATACCATCGACCATGACATCCTTCTGGATCATCTTAAGGGTCTGGGAGCTGGGGGCACTGTCCTACAGTGGTTCCGCTCCTTCCTCCTGGGCCGTGTTCAGAAAGGGGGGGGATGAGTGTTCGGACCCCTGGGCTCTCACTTGTGGGGTGCCTCAGGGTTCTGTCCTCGCCCCCATGCTTTTTAATATCTATATGAAGCCGCTGGGAGAGATCATCAGGAGGTTTGGGCTGGGTGTTCATCAGTATGCAGATGACACCCAGCTCTTCCTCTGTTTTAAATCGGAATCAGTAAAGGTGGTGAAGGTCCTGTGCGAGTGTCTGGAGGGGGTTAGAGGATGGATGGCGGCTAATGGATTGAGGTTGAATCCTGACAAGACAGAAGTACTGTTTTGGGGGGACAGGAGGCGGCAGGTGTGGAAGACTCCCTGGTCCTGAATGGGGTAACTGTGCCCCTGAAGGACCAGGTGCGCAGCCTGGGAGTCATTTTGCACTCACAGCTATCTATGGAGGCGCAGGTCAATCCTGTGTCCAGGGCAGCTGTCTACCAGCTGCATCTGGTACGCAGGATGAGACCATACCTGCCCTCGGACTGTCTTGCCAGAGTGGTGCATGCTCTGGTTATCTCTTGCTTGGGCTACTGCAATGTGTTCTACGTGGGGCTACCTTTGAAGGTGATCCGGAAACTGCAATTAATCCATAATGCGGCAGCTAGACTGGTGACTGGGAGAGGCCGCCAGGACCACATAACAGCGGTCCTGAGAGATCTGCATTGGCTCCCAGTACGTTTCCAAGCACACAATTCAAAGTGTTGGTGATGACCTTAAAAGCCCTAAATGGCATCGGTCCTGTATACCTGAAGGAGCGTCTCCACCCCCATAGTTCAGCCTGGACACTGGGGTCCAGCTCCCAGGGCCTTCTGGCAGTTCCCTCATTGCGAGAAGTGAGGTTACAGGGAACCAGGCAGAGGGCCTTCTTGGTAGTGGTGCCCGCCCTGTGGAACGCCCTCCCACCAGATGTCAAGGAAATAAGCAATATTATCTTTAAAAGACATCTGAAGGCAGCCCTGTTTAGGGAAGTTTTTAATATTTAATGCTGTATTGTTTTTAACACTTGATTGGGAGCCACCCAGAGTGGCTGGGGAAACTCAGCCAGATGGGTGGGGCATGAATAATTTATTGTTATTATTATTATTATTATTATTATTATTATTATTATTATGGCCAAGTCTTTCCTGGTTCTCCGAGGAGTATATAGTCCACTCACCTGTGTCCAGTGGCAGAGATGCTTCTTTATGCCTCCAGGGACAAAATGTAGGCTCTGGTACCAGTTGGTCCTTACTGGAAGGAATGGGGAGTGTATCCCTCTCCTGAAGCAAGAGGTCTCTGCATCTCAGGGTCTCTGGTCCAGAGCCATGACGGAAGGTGGTGCTGGGAGACAGCTGGTCCACCCAGCGAGCTTTAGCTTGTGATGTTCTCCATGTTTCCATCCTGCCTTCCCATACTTTTTGAGATCTGTTATGAAATCACTAGAAACCTAGACAGCATCTTAAAAAGCAGAGACATCACCTTGCCAACAAAGGTCCGTATAGTTAAAGCCATGGTTTTCCCCGTAGTGATGGATGGAAGTGAGAGCTGGACCATAAAGAAGGCTGATCGCCGAAGAATTGATGCTTTTGAATTATGGTGCTGGAGGAGACTCTTGAGAGTCCCATGGACTGCAAGAAAGTCAAACCTATCCATTCTGAAGGAAATCATCCCTGAGTGCTCACTGGAAGGACAGATCCTGAAGCGGAGACTCCAATACTTTGACCACCTCATGAGAAAAGAAGACTCCCTGGAAAACCCTGATGTTGGGAAAGATGGAGGGCACAAGGAGAAGGGGACGACAGAGGACGAGATGGTGGGGCAGTGTTCTCGAAGCTACCAGCATGAGTTTGACCAAACTGCGGGAGACAGTGGAAGGCAGGAGTGCCTGGCGTGCTCTGGTCCAGGGGGTCACGAAGAGTCGGACACGACTAAAGGACTAAACAACAACAAACAACATGAAATCACTGGGTGCAATCAACTGGACCCTTGGGTCAAGGCACCTTCAGGCCATTCCCGTCCTCCGATCCCAGAGAGGACCAGTCCGGTGACGGTGGAAGCGCTGTTGACCAGAGTGATGTTCCACAGCCAGTTCCAGGATGTCTTGCTAGCCAAGGAGACAGGATATGCCCCAAGGCCACCAGAACACATGGTTGCAAGTCCTAGCTCTCGGTGGGGAAGTTTGAGCCTCAGCTGGGTTGCGGCCATGACATGGATGCACCTCTCAAACTAAAATAACAACACTAACTTGAACTAACTTTATACGGTCCATAAGATCATTTATGCATGCTATAATCCATATCTCTAAAGGCTTGGTCTCCAGGTATTGCAAAGGGCATAGCAACCGAGGTGGGCCTTCTGAGCCAATCAGAAGGCTTTGAGGCTGGAAACTTCTAGAACCTTCGCATACATGCATTCCCACACAGCTGAAACCATTTCCCATTTAGCAGGCCTCATTCCTGACCTTGAAACAGAGTACAGCTAGATAACGCAATGACTCAGCCCGATAAGATTGTTTTGAATGCCAAAAAGCAGTTTCTTTACCCAGAGGCCTAAGCAAGGAAGCCCTTTTTTTGACACACTTTGTAGGGTTGCCGTATTTCAAACAGTGAAAATCCGGACCCGTTTTTTGGCAAAGTTGTTGAGCCTTTTTTGGTTTTGCCCAAAGTTGTTGAGCTTTTTTGGGCAAAATCACAAAACCCCCCACCCCATTTTAAAGCTATTTTTATAGAAATTTGGCAGAAAAGGCACTGCCGACACAGGATACCATTTGTCCACATTTTCCCGGACATTCAACCAATTTCTGCCCAAACACTGCTGCCGACTGCAGTATTCCCGGTATGTCCAGACATATGGCAACCCTACACTTTTGCAGGTGGGGATGTGCTTTGAATAGATGGTGGGTGGCGCTATGGGTTAAACCACTGACCCTAGGACTTGCCGATCAGAAGGTCGGCGGTTCGAATCCCCATGATGGGGTGAGCTCCCGCTGCTTGGTCTCTGCTCCTGCCCACCTAGCAGTTCAAAAGCACGTCAAAGTGCAAGTAGATAAATAGGTACCACTCCGGCGGGAAGGTAAACAGCGTTTCCGTGTACTGCTCTGGTTCGCCAGAAGCGGCTTAGTCATCCTGGCCACATGACCAGGAAGCTGTACGCCGGCTCCCTCGGCCAATAAAGCGAGAAGAGCGCCGCAACCCCAGAGTCGGCCACGACTGGACCTAATGGCCAGGGGTCCCTTTACCTTTACCTTTACACTGACTGGCAGTAGCTCACCAGGGTTCCAGGAAGCAAGTCTTTTGAGACGCTAGGAATTGAACCTGCGGCCTTCTACATTAAAGAGCAAGTGCTCTTCCACTGATCTAGGGGTCTTCCCCAAAGGAACGCGAAAGAGCATGCTCTACAGTGAGGGGGGAAAGTATTTGATCCCCTGCTAAATTTGCCCGTTTGCCCTCTGATGAAGAAATGTCCAGTCCGTAATTTTAATGGTAGGTTTATTGTAGCTGTGAGAGACAGAATAACTGTCCGAAGGTTATTCTGAAGGTTCGAGTAGCTACACATCAGCCTCAAAATCTTACTGACTTGGAGAGGATCTGCAAAGAGGGGTGGGACAAAATATCTCCTGAGATGTGTGCAGACCTGGTGGAAACCTACATAAAACGTCTGACCTCTGTAATTGCCAAGAAGGGTTTTGCCACCAAGTACTAAGTCATCTTTTGCAAAGGCATCAAATACCGTATTTTTTGCACCGTAACACTCACTTTTTTCCTCCTAAAAAGTAAGGGGAAATGTCTGTGCGTGTTATGGAGGGAATGCCTACGGGTGGCATGCCTACGGATTTTCCTCCTCTAAAAACTACGTGCGTGTTATGGTCGGGTGCATGTTATAGAGCGAAAAATACGGTATTTATTCCACTCATTATAATGCACATCAATCTCTGACTTTTGTCTTTTGGGTTTCTGGGGTTTTTTCTTGTTGTTATTCTGTCTCTCACAGCTGCAATAAACCTACCATTAAAATTATGGACGTCAGAGGGCAAATGGGCAAATTTAGCAGGGGATCAAATACTCCCCCCCCCCTCACTGTATATCCTCAGTCTTGGCATCTGCCATGCCAGGGAAAGACACTCTATTCCTGTTATGTACTGAGTTGAATAGGATCCAAAATGCAGCAGTCTGATTAGTCCTAGAACAACAGGATCCAAAATGCAGCAGTCTGATTAGTCCTAGAACAACAGGATCCAAAATGCAGCAGTCTGATTGGTCCTAGAACAATAGGATTCAGAATGCAGCAGTCTGATTAGTCCTAGAACAACAGGATCCAAAATGCAGCAGTCTGATTGGTCCTAGAACAATAGGATCCAAAATGCAGCAGTCTGATTAGTCCTAGAACAACAGGATCCAAAATGCAGCAGTCTGATTGGTCCTAGAACAATAGGATCCAAAATGCAGCAGCCTGATTAGTCCTAGAACAACAGGATCCAAAATGCAGCAGTCTGATTGGTCCTAGAACAATGCAGCAGTATGATTGGTCCACAGGAGCTACCCAATCCAGCTCCAGATGGAAGTGAATCCACAACCTGACTGGCCTACAGGAGAATTCCAGAATTAGCCAATCACGTGCAGCCCATTGTGTAAATAATGTATATAAAGCATTTCATTCCTCCTCACCACTATGAGATGAATAAGGAGCATGAAATCCACTCTCGACTCCGAGTATATTTCAATTCCTTTCCTCCTTTCCCCAGAAACAAGGAGTGTTGCATCATAGGTTTTTCTCTACCTGTAATCAGAAGTGGTATAGTCCTGACCCAGATTTACCAACTCACCAACTGGTATCTCTGTTGTATTTGAAAATAATTCATGTGTGACGTGTGTGTGTGTGTGTGATGGGTGTGTGTGCACGGACACACTTAAACATCATGTTTATGTATGCAGTTGTTTAAAAATGTTTTTATTATATTGTGAACCACTTCAGGATTTCTCACGGGAAGCAATTCATAATGGAAATAAATCATTGCTATTGATAATAATGATAGCGTTTAGCGTTTGTGGGAAGTTCTGAGAGACTGTTTCAAGGACAAGAGATGTTGTGCCTAAGGTATATCAGTTCAAAATGTTCCCTTGCTGCTCCTTCAGACTGCAAAAAGAAGACTCAATAATGCAAATTAACATATGCAAATCGGATTAGATGTTTAAAGCATAGACTGTTTTTAAAAGCAGATAAACACAACCTGAGCATGGCGGATGAAAACCATCTAGCTACAGCCTCCAGAGGGTGCAACAAAATATGTTTAAAATTAAGTCTGCACTTTCTCAGTATACTCCACATGGGGGAGCTCCCATAATGCTTGGTCATGAATGTTCAGAAGCACAAACTGCCAATTCTCAACCGTCTATTTAGCCTGTGGAAAGTGTTGACACAGAGTTTTTGTTTTGTCTCAGCCAACCACAAGGCAACCCCCACAAAGATGGATTAATTGCTCATGGGTGACGGTAGAATTTGAACCCAAGCCAAAAGCCATCTTCAAATCTTTCAAGGGCTGTCACATGGAAGAGGCAGCAAGCTTGTTTTTCCCTGCTTGGGAAAGTAGGACCCGATCCAATGGCTTAAAGTTACAAGAAAGGAGATTCGTTTCCGAGCACAATTCAAAGTATTGGTGTTGACCTTTAAAGCCCTAAACGGCCTCGGCCCAGTATACCTGAAGGAGCGTCTCCACCCCCATCATTCTGCCCGGACGCTGAGGTCCAGTGCCGAGGGCCTTCTGACGGTTCCCTCATTGCGAGAAGCAAAGCAGAGGGCAGGGGGCCTTTTCGGCAAAGCAAAGCAAAGAACCAGGCAGAGGGCCTTTTCGGTAGTGGCGCCCGCCCTGTGGAACGCCCTCCCATCAAATGTCAAAACGATAAACAACTACTTGACATTCAGAAGACATCTTAAGGCAGCCCTGTTCAGGGAAGTTTTTAATGTATGATATTTTAGTGTTTTCTGGTTTCTATGGAAGCCGCCCAGAGTGGCTGGGGAAACCCAGCCAGATGGGCGGGGTACAAATAATAAATTATTGTTATTGTTATTATTATTATTATTATTATTATTATTATTATTCTGACTAAACATCAGAAAAAGCTGACAGTACGAGCTTTTGACAGTGGAACAGTCTCCGTTGGGAGGTGATGGACTCTCCTCTCATGGGAGGTTTTTAAACAGAGGTTGGAGGGCCATCTGTCCTGGATGCTTTAGTTGACATTCCTGCATTGCAGAGGGTTGGACTAGATGACTCGGGACCCCTTCCCACTGTACAATTCTATAGTTATATGGACTGAACTATAGAATGGGAATTGGACTCACCATGGCCTCCGGAACAAGACATCTTTTGCATGTTACAGAGCAGAGAGTCCGGAAGTCACAGAGAGGGTCCCTTGGGGCTCGCTGTAGACAGAGGAAGGGGCCTGACAAAGAGGGATGGGGAGCGAAGGGGGAGTTGCAAACCAGTATGAGCAACCGCTTCACCTAGACAAGAGCAACCCTCGGTAATCTCTGTGTTTTATTCTGCTTCCTTAATAAAGAAACTACCGTATTTTTTCGCTCCATAAGGTGCACCGGACCATAAGCCGCACCTAGTTTTTAGAGGGGGAAATCAAGGAAAAAAATATTATCCCCCCCCCCGCAGCCCCAAAGAGCAGCGGCCAGGCTGTATGCAGCCTGTCCGCTTCTCCCAGAGCTTCTCGGGGCTGCCAGAGGAAGGCCGGGTTCCCCCCCCCCAGCCCCAAAGAGCAAAGAAACCAAGATAGCCAGTGGGATCCATGCTGCTGGCTGTCTTGGCTTCCTCTTTAGCCGCGCGCAACCTCTCCAGCCAGGAGAGGCTGCACGCGGCTATGGCAATTCCCCCACCTCCCGCAAAAGCACACAGGAGCCGCGCACCCTTTCTACAAGGAGGGAGAAGGGACTGACTGGCAGCGTCCGTCCCTTTTCCCTCCTGAGGAAAAGCCCGCAAGAGTCGCGCGGAGCTTGTGTGCAGCTCTTGGGGGCTTTTCCTGCCTGCCTCCCCCCTGCATTCGCTCCATAAGACGCACACACATTTCCCCTTTTTAGGAGGGAAATAATGCGTCTTATGGAACGAAAAATACGGTAGCTGCAAGTTAGCCAGAGTTTCACTTTCTTTCTCTGATTTGCAAACAACCTGTTCTCCTTGTTGGCTGCCTGACAGCTGCTCAACCTCCCCACCAAACAGCTGATACGTGTGATAGCGCAGCAGCAGCAGCTACTTTCCTGCTTGTCCTTCAGCCTCCAGCCAGCCCCAGGGTTTCAATCCTAGTTTGAATTTTGTTCTGGATTTCAAATTTTGGTCTGGGTGGGAAAGAGAGTGGCAGAGAGGGGGTTTGAAGGGGGTTTAGAGGTGGATTCCCCAATTATGCAATTTTCACTTAGGCAGGTGGAGTACCAGAACGTAAGTGGTTGGGGGACACACCTGTGCTGAATATTTCGGCAAGATCAAGTGGAATCAGATGGAAATTTAGGCTGGGGCATTTCTTAAGTGGGGAAGGGAGTCCTTTTAATTTTTGAAGGCACATGGTTTTGATACAAGAATGCGCGGCTAGCTCCGCCGGGTTTGCTTCCCGCGCCGTGGTGTCGTTCTCAAAAGGGCAGCAAACCGTTCGGCCTCCTCATGGGATGCGGAGAGAGGACTTCTGCCACCAGGCGGAGGCGGTCCGTGAACAGCAGAGCTTGGCTTCCGGATTCCAGGTCCTGGTTGAAGACAAAGAGGTAGACTTTGGCCAAGACGCTCAGGAACCCCAGGCAGACGGCCACCGCCAGAAACAGCCACACGACTTTGGACAACAGCAGGAGGAGGCTGCTCTGCATGGCCAAGGAATCCTGGACCAGCTTGGCTTGGACCATCTCGTGCAGCAGAGACGGGACCTTGAGGCTCTCGTCTTTCTCCAGCTTCATGAACGACGCCTCTTCCAGCTGGTCCTTCAGGCAGAGGATCTCGTTCTCCTGGACCTCGCGGATCTGCTCAAGCTCATCCAAGGTGCGCTGGAGCTCGGCGGCTTCGCTCTGTTCCTCTCCGAATCTCTGCTCGGCCGTCTCGATCTTTGACTCCAGCTGCTTGAAGTAGCTCACAATGTGCTCCATCACCTGCTTCATGCGACAGATGTCCTGGTCTTGCGTTGCCTTGTAATCCTGGAAGAGAACGATGTGGCCCGACACCTTTTGTATTTCGGTCCTCAGCATCTTGTTGGTGCCTTTCAAGGCCATGTTCTGGGATTCCAGCTGCGTGATCGTCTCCTCCAGCTTCCTCAGAACTCCCTGGAGTTCCTCTTCTTCCTTTTCGAAGTCCTCTGCCATGGCTTTGAAACACTCGATCTTGGCTTCCAGGCTCCGGTTCTGCTCTTTGACGCTCCTGTTCTCCGTCAGGATCTCCTGCTTCTCGGCGTCGAGGTTGGCGGCCGTCTCTCTCAGGTCCCAGATCTGGTTTTTCAAATTCCCGTTGGCATCCGTCAGGTGGCACAGCGCAGACTTGTCCATGGTGCGACAGGGCTTGACTTCCGAGAGGAACAAAGGGGCTGTGGGCTCTGCGGAGATGAAAAAGACAACGTGGGAATAAACAACACCTTATCTTTCTTGGGAGGGACACAGGTGGCGCTGTGGGTTAAACCAGAGAGCCTAGGACTTGCCGATCGCTTCAGAGCAGAATAAGCCTCATCTGCACTAAGCATTTAAAGCAGGATCGTACCACTTCTAAAGGGACAGAGCCTTTAAACCACAGAGCCTAGGGCTTGCCAATCAGAAGGCCGGCAGTTCGAATCCCCGCAACAGGGTGAGCTCCCATTGCTCGGTCCCTGCTCCTGCCAACCTAGCAGTTCGAAAGCACATCAAAGTGCAAGTAGATAAATAGGTACCACTCCAGCGGGAAGGTAAACGGCGTTTCCGTGTGCTGCTCTGGTTCGCCAGAAGCGGCTTAGTCATGCTGGCCACATGACCCAGAAGCTGTACGCTGGCTCCCTCGGCCAATAAAGCAAGATGAGCGCCGCAACCCCAGAGTCAGCCACGACTGGACCTAATGGTCAGGGGTCCCTTTACCTTTACCTTTCTTGGGATCTCAATATCTCAAGGGCTGTGTGACGTTAACATATGAGAGTGCTGGAGGTGAAATAGTTAAACAGGTTACCCAACCAGGACCCAGGGGGGTGGAGTCAGAGGGACTATAAAACCAGCTCTGGGAGGGCAAAGGGTGGAGTTCAATGGGAGTTCGGTGGTTGGTTGCAGTGGGAGTGAATTGGGATAGAGTCTGTGGGGAGGTTGAGTTAGTGTAGCGAAATAAGCCGAGTCAGGAACAGTTAGGAGCTAGGAAGACAAGTGAATATCTGAGAGGTGGTTTAGTGAGTGAGAGCAGGTAGCGGAAGTTATAGGTCTGGATAGGCACCCCATGATTGTAATTGACCCATACCGTTTATGAAACCACACGCTTGTTAAACTGCAACAAATAAACAGAAGTTTATGTTCCAATTTAAACCTGACTGGACTCAGTATTGTACCAGGTAGGGCCTGGGTGGTGGCAGCGAGAACTAAAGTGGTGGCACAGGGATCAATAGACGGTGAAACGTTCAGGGACCCTGTGTGATCACCACAGGCTGTCACATGGAAGAGGGAGCAAGCTGCTCCCTCTTCTCTCGCTCTGGACCCAAACCAATGGCTTCAAGCTACAAGAAAGGAGAGCACGACTCAAATTCACGAAGAACTCTCTGATAATAAGAGCTGTTCTAGCAGTAGAACTGTAGATGCTTTAGTTGAGACGCCTGCATTGCAGGGGGCTAGATGACCCTTGGCTCCTTCCAACTCTAAAATTCTATGGTGGCATGATTCTAGGATCTCTGCTATGCTATCTGAATGGCATAGGGATGCGGGTGGAACTGTGGTCTAATCCACTGAGCCTCTTGGGCTTGCCGATCAGAAGGTTAGCGGTTCGAATCCCCGCAACAAAGTGAGCTCCTGTTGCTCTGTCCCAGCTCCTGCCAACCTAGCAGTTCGAAAGCACACCAGTGCAAGTAGATAAATAGGTACCACTGCGGCAGGAAGGTAAATGGCGTTTCTGTGTGCTCTGGTTTCCATCACGGTGTCCCGTTGCACCAGAAGCGGTTTAGTCCTGCTGGCCACATGACCCGGAAAGTTGTCTGTGGACAAACGCCGGCTCCCTCGGCCTGAAAGCGAGATGAGTGCCGCAACCCCATAGTCGCCTTTGACTGGACTGAACAATGGAATGGCATTATTTTATTGCATATTTTATTTATATTTTAATGCTTCTGTAATTTGCTTTTTTACACGTAGTGGGTTATTTTGCAATTAAACCATTTATTCACAACTTGGGACTAATTTACCTGCAAGATCACCTTACCCAATAGGTGTACCCCCACAAGTGCTTCGGCCTGTAGGACTGTACTTTTGCAAATGCCACATAACACTCGCTCCACGTTTGGAAGAAATCCATCTTTTTGCATGGCAGCACCTACCCTTTGGAACTCCCTGCCTATTGATATCAGACAAGCACCTTCACTGCTTGTCTGGTGTAGTGGTTAAGAGCGGTAGTCTCGTAATCTGGTGAACCTGGTTCGCGTTTCTGCTCCTCCACATGCAGCTGCTGGGTGACCTTGGGCCAGTCACACTTCTCTGAAGTCTCTCAGCCCCACTCACCTCACAGAGGGTTTGTTGTGGGGGAGGAAGGGAAAGGAGAATGTTAGCCGCTTTGAGACTCCTCAAAGGGAGTGAAAGGCGGGATATCAAATCCAAACTCTTCTTCTTCTTCTCTTTTCGGCGCCCGCTAAAGCCATTTTTGTTTAGACCAGCCTACCCAGCTGTGTAGAATTTTGATGCATGTTTTAATCTGTTTTTAGTTCATTGCTGGTTATATATTTTGAATGTTTTAAACAGCTGTTTCCCCCCAATAATTTTAAAACCACGTTGACGCTGTTGGGTTTTGTGTGTGTGTGTGTGTGTTTTTACAATCAATCGGCGAATTAATTTTATGAAACGAATAATCGCAAAAGCATTTTACTTATTTAAGTCTAGATTATTTCTTTTGCAATATTGAGTTTCTTCTGTGTTTGTTAATGGGTCTGATTTCTGTATTGCTTGATACGTTTTGTAAACTGCTTTCTCACCCGCCTCCTTGTTTTGGATTTGAGAATAAGTGGGTGCCATTTGTAAGATGCTCTGGGCGCAGTGGAAATAAATTCAAGCAACCTCAAAATGCCAGGGCCATAGGTGCCAATTCCCGGGGGCCCTGGGTGTCTGAGCACCCACAAAATTTGTTAAGTTGTGGGTGAACATATCAGACGACACAGCGATTCTTCAAACAGCTCTTGTTTATTCACAGGCCAGAACAGAACTGAACCGAAGGGTTCAGCCAGCCTGCATATATAGAGCTCCACTAGAACGCAACAGTAACCATTTTCTGTAACTATCCAATCACTGAACGTCACTTTCAATCCCTTATTTGCATATTTGGACCTGAGTGAAAACTATCTACAGTATCCCCCTGCTGGCCCAGGGTGAGAACTTCAGTACATATCAAAATTTCCCGTGAAGGTGCCGGGCACCCACAAAGTTTGGTGCCATGGCCAGGCACGCTGCATGGCACCCACGCCTCGGGCACCTACGGTCGCGGGGCCAAGCTGGCACTCCTGGTCAGGGCCTCTGATTGGTTTCATGTAGAAAAGGAGGCGATGAAATGAAAGCAGAAAGCCAAGCATTGGCTACTCACCCAAGAGCCAGAGTTTTTGAAAGGTTTTTGCCTACATGCTCTCCTGGAACTCAGCCCCAACCAATCCAAGGCTGGCCGTTGGAATCTGGCCTGTAGCTGATGTCACAATGCCCAGCCCTGAGACCATTCTCAGAGGGCGTGGAAAGGGAGCTGGTGCAGAAAAGGCCTAGTGCTCAAAGAATTAAAAGGAGGGAAAGCACCAAGCCGGACCTATTTTAACCACAGATTGAAAGACTCAAAATGTTCCGTCTGGCTTAGGCTTCACAGCTCACACACTTCCACTCTTTTGGGTTAAAGGAGGGGAAGGAGGAGTTGGGCCACTGGGATAAACTGCCTTCATGTCCAATAATATATATATATATATATATATATATGGGACGCGGGTGGCGCTGTGGGTAAAAGCCTCAGCGCCTAGGGCTTGCCGATCAAAAGGTCGGCGGTTCAAATCCCCGCGATGGGGTGAGCTCCCGTTGCTCGGTCCCTGCTCCTGCCAACTAGCAGTTCAAAAGCACATCAAAGTGCAAGTAGATAAATAGGGACCACTTACCAGCGGGAAGGTAAACGGCGTTCCGTGTGCTGCGCTGGCTCGCCAGATGCAGCTTTGTCACACTGGCCACGTGACCCGGAAGTGTCTCCGGACAGCGCTGGCCCCTGGCCTCTTAAGTGAGATGGGCGCACAACCCCAGAGTCTGTCAAGACTGGCCCGTACGGGCAGGGGTACCTTTACCTTTTATATATATATATATATATATATATATATATATATATATATATATATGCAGGTTTTGGTGTCCTCGGGTGTCTTCCCGTGTAAAAGTTGGGGTGTCTAGGCGACGTTTCGACGAGGTCTCACTCGTCATCTTCAGGCTGGTGCTTTCGGCTTCTTGTTACTGGAACAGAGCAGGATCTCAGTGTTTGAGTTCCTATAAATACTGTTGAGGGGGTGTGGTGTATAGCCTCCAATGTTCTGGGCAGAGAGGAAGTTCCCAGGCTAGTGTGCCTTTTCTTCTTTTGTTCCTTAATTACTTGAGGGATATCTTGAGTGATTTCTTGAGTGATATCCTGAGTACCACTTAGGTGGGTCATTAGGTGTGGATTAGTTGCTAAAGTCTTTGTGTCTTGACCTCTTGAACTTTGTGAAGAGTTTTTCTGAGAAGATGGCTGTACTGCACTTAGTTGTGCTCTGGCTTGGCTTCGTGTATAGGGGCGAGCTGTGGTTTTGTGGCCTGTGTCAGCCAGATCTGTGTAGGGATTGCAGGGGGGTGCAGCATCCGGAGGTGCCACCATGGTTTGGCTACTGGATGGTGTCTGTAATTTATCTGTGGAGAGGGTCTGGGTTTGGGTCTGGTGTGGTTGATTGGTGATGGCGTTCTGTGTGCCTCTGGATCTGGTGTCAGTTTTTGTGGGGAGGGCTAATTTCCAGATGTCTGGCAAGCGGGATGTGTCGTCACGCTTGTTCATGTTGTGAGGGTGTTTCTCTATCTCGATGGCTTCCATGATTATTCTCTTGTGGTGATGTTCCATGTTAAAGAGCAATTTGGAATCTGCAAAATTAATTTCGTGTCCTGTTTCTTTCATGTGTTGGAAAAGAGAGGAAGTTTTTTCTTCTTTTTTGACGGCATTCTTGTGTTCTGCGATACGTGCATTTATTCGTCTGTTTGTTTGTCCAATGTACGTGGCTGGGCAGACTTTGCAGGGTATTTCATAGACCCCTTGGTTTTCCAACTGGATTTTATCCTTGGGGTTTCTGAGGATATTGGCTATTTTTTGGTTGGTGCAAAAGGCTGTTTTGATATTGTGTTTATGGAGGATTTTGCTAATTTTATCTGTAGTGCCCTTGATATAAGGAAGGAGGGCCATGCCATTGTTTTCTTCTGTGTCTTGGTTTTTGGGGGGTGTTTCTTTTTGGATTAGCTTCGTAACCCTGTTTTGCTGGTATCCAGAACCAAACGCCTGGCTGACAAAGACCACTTGACAACTGAGTTACAGAATCTCTCAAATGTGTTAATTGCCAATGGATACCAGCAAAACAGGGTTACGAAACCCCTCAACAGTATTTATAGGAACTCAAACACTGAGATCCTGCTCTGTTCCAGTAACAAGAAGCCGAAAGCACCAGCCTGAAGATGACGAGTGAGACCTCGTCAAAACGTCGCCTAGACACCCCAACTTTTACACGGGAAGACACCCGAGGACACCAAAACCTGCATTCCTGTACCCGTGAAAATCTACGAAAGCAAATATATATATATATATATATATGCTTTCGTAGATTTTCACGGGTACAGGAATGCAGGTTTTGGTGTCCTCGGGTGTCTTCCCGTGTAAAAGTTGGGGTGTCTAGGCGACGTTTCGACGAGGTCGAAACGTCGCCTAGACACCCCAACTTTTACACGGGAAGACACCCGAGGACACCAAAACCTGCATATATATATATATATATATATATATATATATATATATATATATATATATATAATTATTATTATTATTATTATTATTATTATTTTATGCTGCATCCCCTTTCCCAGGTTGCTGCGCTGTGGGAACCATCACTTGAGGCTTCGTTTGGCTGCTGGCTGGACTTTCTGCCTTTGGCTTGGAGGGGCTCAGAAGTCGAACATACCTGTGCTCTGAAAATCCCTTATTTTGGCTGCTGATCCCTTATTTTCGAGGCTGCTGGCCCCTTATTTTCAAATCTGTAAGTTGACAGCTGTGTGTGTGTGTGTGTGTGTCTGTGTCTCCAAATGTCTCTTGCTCTCGCAGTTTAGCCTCTGGTACTTTGGTCTCTCTGAATTGCTGTACTTTCAATTGTCCTTTGATATCAGACATGGCCTTTTTGCCAACAGAGCCCTCTGCGTATACAAAGCGCCTTCACCTTTCTGAAAAATTCCCAACGCAATTAAAAGCACAGATTTACACAGATGATGCCGGTCAGAAGGGTGGAAACAAGGATGAGAATTTAATCGTAGGGCAATTAAGTTTCACACACAAAAATCCCCACCACCATCCGGCCCCCAAACACACAGCATGATGAACATTCATTAACTGCCATCTTCCAACAGATACAGGATGCTCATTTCTGGTTCAGTGGAAGAAATTCCATTTCCCTTGAGATTATTTTTTCAAAAAAGAAAAACACTCCCTGTGCTAGTTTTCATGTAATCCAAACTATGCCTGCCTCTCAGTAGTCATACGAACAAGGGGCTTTTCGCAGAGGTAAAAGAAAACACAGGCAGTTAGAAATGCAGTTCCTCCAATTGTCCTAAAGGTTGCATGGAATCATGTTTTCCTCTCTTCTTAAATTCAACAACACACTAAAAGATATGAAAACATACTGGCTTGGCAACTTATTTTGTTTGAGATCAGACAGCCCCTTAATGGCTCTTTCAAACATACAAATTCCGCCCCACACAAACACCCATTCCACATGGGAGGCCGCAGTTTTGAGGGCGAATCCTGCCTCCGCCCCCAGGTGTCTGCTTTTGAGAGTCGGGTGCACGTCAATGCCGCGGTCCCCATCTCCCAGGATGAAAAGCTTCGGGGCGTGGCCATAAAAGTCAGGAGAGAGCCGGGCTCTTTGAAACAGGTGTTTTCGGGAAAAGTTAAAAGCCAAGAGGGTTTGGCACGGCGACGGCGGCCCCACGGAGCGCATCAGTGGTTGTTCTTCGCTGCCTCCTTCGCCGCGATGATCAGAGGAGTGAGGCTGGAGAGGGGCTTGGCGATTTTGAGAAACTGGTGCTGGAAAAGAAGGAGACAGGTTTCGGCAAAGGAAGAACGGTCGGCTCAAGCAATAAACCAATGGCGGTAAATTTGAAGGTGGGCTGACACATGGGAAACTGCCTGAGACCTGGGTGAGACCTTTGATCCAATGAGCTCAGTGTTGTGGGGATATTAAAGATACTAAATGGTAAAGGGACCCCTGACTATTAGGTCCAGTCATGGCCGACTCTGGGGTTGCGGCGCTCATCTCGCTTTACTGGCCGAGGGAGCCGGCATACTGCTCCCGGGTCATGTGGCCAGCATGACTAAGCCGCTTCTGGCGAACAAGAGCAGCACACGGAAATGCCGTTTACCTTCCTGCCGCAGTGGTGCCTATTTATCTACTTGCGCTTTGACGTGCTTTTGAACTGCTAGGTTGGCAGGAGCTGGGACTGAGCAATGGGAGCTCACCCCGTAGCGGGGATTCAAACCACTGACCTTCTGATCAGCAAGCCCTAGGCTCTTTGGTTTAAAGGCTCTGTCCCTTTAGAAGTGGTACGATCCTGCCTTTAAATGCCTGAAGGAAATCAGCCCTGAGTGCTCACTGGAAGGACAGATCCTGAAGCTGAGACTCCAATACTTTGGCCACCTCATGAGAAGAGAAGACTCCCTGGAAAAGACCCTGATGTTGGGAAAGATGGAGGGCACATATAGAAGGGGACGACAGAGGATGAGATGGTTAGACAGTGTTCTCGAAGCTACAAACATGAGCCTGACCAAACTGCGGGAGGCAGTGGAAGACAGAAGTGCCTGGTGTGCTATGGTCCAGGGGGTCACGAAGAGTCGGATATGACTAAAGGACTAAACAACAAGCAATCTTTCTTCAAATCGATGCGTTTACCTGGAGGAGCTCTTTCGCAGACCCCCTCTTCTCCACATCCATCTCGAGGCAGCGATTAAGGAAGTCTCTAAAGATGGGCGAAAGCTTCTCTGGGTTCTGCAGCTCGGGGGTCCCGTTGGTAGCAATAAGATATAAAGCCTAAAAGAGAGGACAGAAGCAGGTGGGAAGAGAAGAAGAAGAAAAAAGAGCTCAGCTCAGAGATTTTATTTTATTTTGAACATTAGTTTAGAGCAGGGGTCAGCAAGCTTTTTCTGCCCTGAGCCGGCCCACTGTCCCTCAGACCATGTGGGGGGCCAAACTATATTTTGAAGAAAAAAATGAACGAATTCCTATGCCCCACAAATAACCCAGAGATGAATTTTAAATAAAAGCACACATTCTACTCATGTCAAAACACCAGGCAGGCCTCACAAATAACCCAGAGATGCATTTTAAATACAGTGGTGCCTCGCAAGACGAAAATAATTCGTTCCGCGAGTCTTTTCATCTTGCGCGGTTTTTCGTCTTGCGAAGCACGGTCAGTCGCAACTGCACCTCTTCAAGCGGTTTTAAGAAAAAAGGAAACAAACTCGCAAGACGTTTTCGTCTTGCGAAGCAAGCCCATAGGGAAAATCGTCTTGCAAAGCAACTCAAAAACTGAAAAACCCTTTCGTCTTGCGCATTTTTCGTCTTGTGAGGCATTCGTCTTGTGAGGTACCACTGTAAAAGTACATATTCTACTCATGTAAAAACACCAGGCAGGCCCCACAAATAACCCAGAGATGCATTTTAAATAAAAGGACACATTCTACTCATGTAAGAACACGCCGATTCCCGGACCGTCCGTGGGCTGGATTGAGAAGGCGATTGGGCCACATCTGGCCCATGGACCTTAGTTTGCCTACCTCTGGGTTACAGTGTTGGAGTCCAGGGTTCGAATCCCCACTAGGCCATAAAACTCACAGCATGGCCTTGGGCCATTCACCATCTCTTAAGCCTAACCAGCCTCACAGATTTGTTGTGAGGAGGAAATGGGGAGGAGAACCATGTTTAGCCCCTGAGCTCCTCGGAAGAATAAGATGAGATATAAATGTAATAAATAAATACCAGAGGTACCAATGCAAAGTCAGACAAATGCAGGGTGGATTTGATTTAAATCAAATCGATTTAAACCCATGATTTAAATCACCAATCAGTAAGACTTGATTTATATCATATTTTCACAGAAAGGCTCATTCTTGCTGGTATCATCTTAATATTTACAACCAGATGAAGGTTTCATTTTCGGAATAATAAGTTTTCAGAGTAGTTTTTACAGTTATATCGAAAATTACTGATTTGGTTACCCTATTTGAAACACATAGACCGATAATTATGAAGTTTAATAAGTAAATTGTTTATATTTGGACAACTTTTCTGCGGTTCTTGATTGGAAGGAGAAAAATAATCATTTTCTTAATAACAATTTATTTAACTAAAACAATAACATTATAGCATATGTATCCATGTATGTTAACTGATGTGGTTAAATAAATTTAAAAAAACAAACAAACCTGAGTTTTAGCACACATGAAAAACTTAAAACAAATCCTTATTTCCTGATGAATAGCCTTTGGAATATAATGTAACTTAAACAGAAAACTACCTTGAGAAGAAAAAATTCCTCCAAAAGCATTTTATTTGAAAAATCCAATTTAAATTTTAAAAATCCATTTATATATATATTTAATCATTGATTTTTATCCACTCTGGACAAATGAGAAACATTTATAATCCCCGGTGGGACAGCTGGCCTAAACGAACTGGCAGAGGATCCGGGAAGCCTCTCAGTTAGAACAAAAACGCTCACCCTCAGTGGATTTTCGTTGAGGTACGGCGGTTCCCCCTCTATCATTTCGATGGCCATTATCCCCAGAGACCAGATGTCCACTTTGGGTCCATAGGCTTTCCTCGTCACCACCTCAGGCGCCATCCAATATGGCGTCCCCACCATGGTGCTGCGCTTGCTTTGCTCGGGAGTGATCTGAGCACAGAAGCCGAAATCGGCTGACGGGGAAGGAGAGAAGAGAAGAGGAAAATCAGGAAAAGAGCAGCAGTAGAAGAAACAGTCTTCCTTTGTTTTGGAGGAGTCCCGGGCAGAATTTAGTTTTCACGTCAAAGTTTTAGACTGCAAGGTCTTATCTTCTTTAATATTTACGTTCTACTGGCTGAGCCATCCCAGGGGAAGCAGGAAAACAGAGCAGGGCTACAGCTCCTTCCCTTCTGGAAGACCTTCATCATCATCATCATCATCATCATCATCATCATTATTTATTATTTATACCCCACCCATCTGGCTGGGTTTCCCCAGCCAATCTGGGCGGCTCCCAACAGAATATTAAAAACACGATAAAACATCAAACGTTAAAAACTTCCCTAAACAGGGCTGCCTTCAGATGTCTTCTAAACATCAGATAGTTGTTTAGTTCCTTGACATCTGATGGGAGGGCGCTCCACAGGGAGGGTGCCACCACCGAGAAGGCCCTCTGTCTGGTTCCCTGTAACCTCAGTTCTTGCAGGGAGGGAATTGCCAGAAGGCCCTCAAAGCTGGACCTCAGTGTCTGGGCTGAACAATGGGGGTGGAGATGCTCCTTCAGGTCAACTGGGCTGAGGCCATTTAGGGCTTTCAAGGTCAGCAGCATCACTTTGAATTGCGCTCGGAAACGTACTGGGAGCCAATATAGATTCTGTAGGACCAGTGTTACATACAGTCCTGACAGCCACTCCCAGCCACCAGTCTAGCTGCCGCATTCTGGATTAGTTGTAGTTTCTGGGTCACCTTCAAAGGTAGCACATTGCAGTAGTCCAAGCGAGAGATACCTAGAGCATGCACCACTCTGGCGAGACAGTCTGCGGGCAGATAGGGCCTCATCCTGCCTACCAAATGGAGCTGATAAACAGCTGCCCTGGACACAGAATTGACCTGCGCCTCCATGGACAGCTGTGAGTCCAAAATGACTCCCAGGCTGCGCACCTGGTCCTTCAGGGGCACAGTTACCCCATTCAGGACCAGGGAGTCCTCCACACCCGCCCGCCCCCTGTCGCCCCAAAACAGTACTTCTGTTTTGTCAGGATTCAACCTCAATCCGTTAGCCGCCATCCATCCATCCTCAAAACAAAACAAAAGAGGGTGGCTTTGAAATTCCAGATGTACAATTCTCCCCAGCCATCTTGTCCACATACTTAGCTTGACAGAGCCATCCATTCCCAGCAATATATTGTCACTCTTAATGTCCCTGTGGATAACTTGGTTGGCATGGAGGAATTCCAATGCCTGGAGACACTGTGGGAGAAGAAAAAAACAGGCAGCAACAATCAGTACATTGCAAACAACAATGAGGTTTTGTGCAGGCTAGTGTGGTGTAGTGGTTAGAGCACTGGGCTAGTACCTGGGAGACCAGGGTTCAAATCCCCACTCAGCCACAAAGCTCACTGGGTGACCTCGGACCACTCACTCACTCTCTGCCTAGCCTACCTCACACGGTTGTTGTGCGGACAAAATGGGGGGTGGAGATCAACGTAACACCAGCTCAAGCTCTTTGAGGAAAGTCAGTGCATAAATGAAATTAGGTAAGTATATGTGTGTCACTTCTCACAGAATGCTTTTGGAGAAAATTCATTCTGGCGCATATAATGACTGGAAGGACTGCCTCTCCCAGTATAAACCACCCCCAACTCTGAGATCATCTTCTGAGGCCCTTCTTTCTGTGCCTCCTCCGTGAGAGGTCCAGAGTGTGGCAACACGAGAACGGGGCCTTCTCTGCAGTGGCTCCCTGGTTGTGGAATGCTTTCCCCAGGGAAGTTCGCCTGGTGCCTTCATTATACACCTTTAGGCAAAAAAGTTCCTCTTCCAGCAGGCCTTAGGCTGATTAATATTCTACCGCATTTAAAATTTGTTTTTGTTTTGTTTCAACTATTTATTTTGTGCTTCTATCCTGTATTTTTTCTTGTGAACTGCCCCGAGATCTTCGAATGAAAGGTGGTATATAACTTTAATAAATAAAATAATAAACAAGTATACTACAACTCTCGTTATGGTCTTTGGCCGTGCTGACTGATGCTTCGGGGAGGACAAAGGTTCCTCCATCACAGACTGGCAGCAGCTGTCCTAGGACTGAGGCAGAGAAGGGTTTTTTCCATTAGCTGCTACTTGATCTTTTTGACTAGCGCTGCCAGAATTTGAACACGACCCCCTAAACATCACCACTCTATTTTTAGGCACCTATTTAAACCGCAACATTTATCCAGCATTCATCCTGATCCGCTTGCAGGGTGCATAAATGTCTTCCTGTTAGTCTTTCATTCATCCCAATGCTTTGCATTGCATTTCCCTTTGACTTAGAAAATGTTGTTTCTTTTTTGAAAAAAGTGGATTTGTTGTGCTGGGGGAACAGAGAACTCCGACTTACTTCAGTTGCGCACGCCTAGAGTTCCTGGAATGAGCTTGCACCCCTCCCGAAATATATTGACAGTCTGGAGGCACTCCAGGAAATTCAAATAATTCCATCTCTCTCTCATGCACATAGGAACTCCAAGCGGCGCGTCCCATTCGCCAGCAAAGCCCTGGACTTCCATTTGGAATGAAATATATACATAGTTTAAGTCCTTACCTCCCGGCACACGGCGGCAATCTGCCCTTCATCCATGCAGGTCTCTGTCACCACGTCTGTCAAGGAACCGCCTGCCAAATACTCCATGACTACCCACAATTCATCCCCCACGAGGTAACTGCGGGAAGCCAGAGAAATAACAGACGGTCATTGTGTACCTTTCACCAAACACACACACACACAAAACTGCATTGCCAAACGAAGAGAGCAGAGCTATTTTGACAGCAGAGCCAGATGGTAGCTCAAAATGGACAGTGGAAAGGAACAGGCTTGCGGGTCGGCTGGGGGAGGACCCGGGTTCAAATTCCTGCTCCGCGTTTCAGCTTCCTGAGTGGCCATCGCCATCTTCATTTTTTAATTTGTATACCGTCTTTCTACCTTACAATACTCAAGGCGGTTTACAAGCTGAAGAAACACAAAATGTACAATCTGATGCAATACAAAAATGTGATAATAAAACTTTAAAAGAGGCCACCTATATCAAAAAAGTAACATTCAACAATCATTAGAATAGTATTAAATAATAATACAGTGGTAGCTCTGGATATGAATGGGGTCCGTTCCGGAGTCCCGTTCGCTTCCTGAAGTAAACGTAAGACGTGACTGCGCATCTGTGTGTCCGCGGGTCGCGTTTCGCCACTTCCACGCATGCGCATGACGTCATTTTGAGTGTCTGCACATGCCCTAGCAGCAAAACCCAGAAGTAATGCGCTCCGTTACTTCTGGGTCGCCACAGAGCACAACCCGAAAATACTTAACTTGAAGCTACTTCAACCTGAGGTATGACTGTAACGTATAAAAGTTAAACAGAAATCCACTCAACAGTTACAATAAATAATTTCTAAACTATAATCAATAAAACAGCGGCAAGCCAAAGTACAGGGAGGAGGCAGTCTCTTGCTCGGCCTAACCCACCTTGCAAGGTTGTTGTGAGGGCGAAACAGGCAGGAACCTTGTGGCTATCTTCTAAAGCGTGGCAGGGATGGTTGCAGGATCGATGGGGGTTTCTATATGTGGCCGAGAATGTCCCTGTGCCTGCCCCAAATGGGTAGGGGGATAGAGAAATGGCATATTGTCTTCTTCCCAGCTTGAAAACTGTTTCTAATGTTGATGGACTGTGCGGAACTGGCAAAATTGACGCACAAACTACGTGATAAGGACAACTGTGACTTTAAAGAAGAATGGGAACCTTTTACAAAGCACTTAAAGAAACAACAAAATGAGTTGGATTCCTTGGCAGGTTTTGAATAAACATACACAAATTTTGTTGTTAACATAATAAGATGGATAATTTAGAGATTTTTACATTTTTATAATATGCAGGGAACAATATGTGTTAATAAATCTGAAAGAGGAACCGAGGGAAGTCGTAGAGGGGCAGGAGGGGTATGTGGGGACGGGAGAGGGGAAATGGGGGAAAATACAATTGTGGGAACAATTTGTTATGTGAAAATAGTCAATAATATTTTTTTTTAAAAAAAGAAAAGTGTTCCTAATGTGTCAAGAAAGGAGCCAGGGAATGTGCAGTTGCTGGGAAATTTGCGGCGAGAATACATTTGAGTATTTTGCTAGCAGAAAAGGGAGGAAACACCAGCAGAGAGAACTCCGGTGGGGCGTTCCCACATTATGCGACCCTGAAGAGATGGCACCCCAGTCCCCAGTTTCTATAGGACTCCTTTGGGCATGCAAACAAATCATCCTCAAATTTATGACCCACCCTTCACCAGCGAGTCCCAGGACAGGTTGCAACAATTGAAAATTAAAAACAAATGATAATTATGGGAATAAGATGGGCCACACGTCTCATGTGTCAAATGACAGGGGAAAGAGGGGTCTGCATCAAACATTGCCAGCCTGGTAGCTGGCACAACAGTGTGACACGGCAGCTAAAAAAGCCAATGCAATTCTGGGCTGCATCAATAGGAGTATAGCATCTAGATGAAGGGAAGTAATAGTGCCACTGTATTCTGCTCTGGTCAGACCTCACCTGGAGTACTGTGTCCAGTTCTGGGCACCACAGTTCAAGAAGGACACTGACAAACTGGAACGTGTCCAGAGGAGGGCAACCCAAATGGTCAAAGGCCTGGAAACGATGCCTTATGAGAAATGACTAAGGGAGCTGGGCATGTTTAGCCTGGAGAAGAGGAGGTTAAGGGGTGATATGATAGCCATGTTCAAATATATAAAAGGATGTCACATAGAGGAGGGAGAAAGGTTGTTTTGTGCTGCTCCAGAGAAGCGGACACGGAGCAATGGATCCAAACTTCAAGAAAGAAGATTCCACCTAAACATTAGGAAGAACTTCCTGACAGTAAGAGCTGTTTGACAGTGGAATTTGCTGCCAAGGAGTGTGGTGGAGTCTCCTTCTTTGGAGGTCTTTAAGCAGAGGCTTGACAACCATATGCCAGGAGTGCTCTGATGGTGTTTCCTGCTTGGCAGGGGGTTGGACTCCATGGCCCTTGCGGTCTCTTCCAACTCTATGATTCTAGGATTCTATGATATGCTTTGGACGACAATTCCCAGCGTGGCCAAAATATCCGAAGGGCACCAGCTTGGTGATGGAACATAAGCAGATTAGTTGCTGGCATCCGTCCGCAATGGAGTGCACTTCCGGGGGTGAATTCAAACTGCTGCATTAGCAGGACTGAATTGATCCCCTACTCCCCGAGGCACAAGCCTGGGATGCCCGGACAACAAGACCCCTCTCTCAGCCTCATTAATGAGACCCAAAGGTAAGCAGAGCAAGACATTTGGCACCAGCTTGGCTGCAGGAGCTGCTGGAAGGAGGCGTACATGGTTTACTCCGTGGTCTTTTCTTCTCCTGAAGATGTCCCTCAAGGCAGCAGAGGTTAAGGATCAGAGCTTTCCTTCTCCTAGATGGGCTCCCTTCCCAGGCGGATGAGCCCCGTCTGCTCCTAATAATAAGCAGCTACCTGTTAAGGCAGGGACGCGGGTGGCGCTGTGGGTTAAACCACAGAGCCTAGGACTTGCCGATCAGAAAGTCGGTAGTTTGAATCCCCATGACGGAGTGACCTCCCGTTGCTCAGTCCCTGCGCCTGCCAACCTAGCAGTTCAAAAGCACGTCAAAGTGCAAGTAGATAAATAGGTACCACTCCGGCAGGAAGGTAAACGGTGTTTCCGTGCACTGCTCTGGTTCGCCAGAAGTGGCTTAGTCATGCTGGCCACATGACCCGGAAGCTGTACGCCGGCTCCCTCGGCCAATAAAGCGAGATGAGCGCCGCAACCCCAGAGTCGTTCATGACTGGACCTAATGGTCAGGGGTCCCTTTACCTTTGCCTTTTAAGGCCATTGTTCTGTCTTCATCCAATTTGTCTACACTGCCCTTTAGTGGTCCTCTGGGATTTTAGACAGGGGGTGGTTCCATTCCTGGCAATGCCAGGAATGGAACCTGCGACCTTCTATGGGGAAAACAGATGCTCTACCACTGAGATATACAGTCATACCTCGGGTTACAGACACTTCAGGTTGCGCATTTTCGGGTTACGTATGCGCTGAAACCCAGAAGTGCTGGAACAGGTTACTTCCACGTTTCGGCGCTCACGCATGCGCAAGTGCACTAAATCGCGCTTTGCGCATGCGCAGAAGCGCTGAATCGCAACCCATGCATGCACAGATGTGGCGCTGTGGGTTGCGGACGTGCCTCCCACACGGATCACATTCGCAACCCGAGCATCCATTGCATAGCCATTAACCGTCCCTTATTTGGTGGGAAAGTCCCTTATCCCAGCGCCGTGTCCCGCTGCTGTCCCTTATTGATGATGTCCCTTAAATTTCCCGCGTTTCAAAGGAAGCAGCTCCTCTCCCTCCCTCCCTGCCGGCCAGGGAGGAGGGAGGCGCCAACTGTGTTGCTTGGCTGTGTTGCTCACCCAACAAGGAGTCTAAGAACGACTGGGGGGTGGAGCTTGCATGCCTTGTGCTGATCAAATCGGCCACGTTGCCTGGGGACTCGCCTTTGCTCAGCGCTTCCCAGAGGTGATGGTGGTTTTCCTTGCTGCATCCCCTTTGCCGGGTTGCTGCGCTGTGGGAACCACCGCTTGAGGCTTCGTTTGGCTGCTGGCTGGGCTTTCTGCCTTTGGCTCGGAGGGGCTCAGAAGTTGAACCTTCCTGTGCTCTGAAAATCCCTTATTTTGGCTGCTGATCCCTTATTTTTGAGGCTGCTGGTCCCTAATTTTCAAATATGTAAGTTGACAGCTATGATCCACTCTAGCCCTTCTCCAACCTAAAGGACCCTTCTAGCAGCAGTGCGTGCTAGAGATGGCCATAAGTTCAGTGGCTGGGGCACTAGACTTGCATGCAGAAGGTGCTTGGTTCAAACCCCAGCATTTCCAGCTATGGCCAGGGGTCTTCCCTGTCTGACATCCTGATGCTGCCCTTTTCCTATGTTTCGAGGTTACCGTATTTTTTGCTCCATAAGACGCACCAGACCACAAGACACTCCTAGTTTTTGGAGGAGGAAAACAAGAAAAAAAATATTCTGAATCTCAGAAGCCAGAACAGCAAGAGGGATCGCTGTGCAGCGAAAGCAGCAATCCCTCTTGCTGTTCTGACTTCTGGGATAGCTGCGCAGCCTGCATTCACTCCATAAGACGCACACACATTTCCCCTTACTTTTTAGGAGGTAAAAGGTGAGTCTTATAGAGCAAAAAACAATTTCCCCACCCTTTGTTTCCACCCATGAATTTTCACAGGTGCCCCATCTCTTAACGAAAATATCCTGGTGTTTCAGTCCTTCTCCCCACCAAAACAACTCATTGCTGTTTTTCAGAATAGGCTAAAACGGCTTTAGATGAATGAACAGGGACCGGGCTGCCGGAGAACTGTGACAGCTAAGGGCATCTGTGATGGCTGCTTCGGGGACAGCCGCAGCAGGGGACTTTTTCAGTCTGGAAAATCTCAGCACAAACATGTTTCTGGCAAAGGCAGCTGAGCTGGCCCCACTGCAACTTCTGCCCCGCTGGGAAAGGAGGAAGCGAAGCAGCAGCAACTTCTCCTCCCCGGAGGAAAGAAAACGAGCCAAAAGCTGCAGGTCTAGAAGCTAGCAGGAAGATGAAGCTCCCATTCTGACCTGAACTCACAGCATCCAATGTCTTAGAACCGTATGGTCACCAGCTTCTCCATAATTTTTTTATAAGAGGTCGCCAATTCCCCTTTCTAAAAAAACCAGATTATTGTCCACCTGACAACTGCCATCTGTTCCCGTGGGCTTTTTTCTTACTGTTACGACTTCCAACTGATTCTTTTCTTCCTTGGCTACTCTTCCAAGTTTTTGCAAACGTGATCCTCTGCGGTGTTAAAGTACATACTGCTTGAACGGGATTAAATAGGTTGCTGGGATAGCTCAGTTGGTACAGAGTGCGACTCTTAATCTCAGGGTTGTGAGTTCAAGACACGCTTTGCGCAAAAGATCCCTGCATTACAGGGGGTTGAACGAGATTACCATCATGGTCCCTTCCAACTCTACAGTTCTATGATTCTAATAGTATTTATTGGATTGCTCACATCGGTTAATGATCCATTGCCATGTTCGCTGAACAATCTCCAATCACATGCTTAATTTTATCATTCAATATTAAAAGGTAAAGGTAAAGGGACCCCTGACCGTTAGGTCCAGTCGTGGACGACTCTGGGGTTGCAGCGCTCATCTCACTCTATAGGCTGAGGGAGCCGGCGTTTATCCGCAGACAGCTTCTGGGTCATGTGGCCAGCATGACTAAGCCGCCTCTGGCAAACCAGAGCAGCGCACGGAAATGCCGTTTACCTTCCCGCCAGAGCAGTACCTATTTATCTACATGCTTTCAAACTAACTGCTAGGTGGGCAGGAGCAGGGACTGAGCAACAGGAGCTCACCCCGTTGCAAGGATTCGAACCGCTGACCTTCTGATCGGCAAGCCATAGGCTCTGTGGTTTAGACCACAGCGCCACCCGCTATTACCCTATATTACCCTATTCCAAAAATGTCTAAACGTGGCCACTCCTGTTCCAGCCAGCCATGCCCCCTTCTGCCATACTCCAGTCCACCTCCAAAGTTTTTTGTTCCCTCCCCATTAACAGTCAGGCCTGATCCAACAGGCTCTTATGTTCTTAATCAAAGTCCACTAAAGTTGGAGGCTGCATCAAGTTAAGAAGATCTTCCCGTCTCCTGAAGAGATTATCCTTTGTTATTGCGCAAAGCTACTATCCTACTTAGGAGCTGGTGAAACTACTGGTGGGGAAAATAAGACACACATTTTGTGGGGAAACCACTGGTTTTCAGAAGCTGCTAAAAAAATGCTCCTCTCAACTTTTGAACTGTGGTTTAATTTTAAAAGACAGTTTGGGCCAACATGAGATGTGTACATTTCTTGCTCAAGAGAATGTTAATCAGGGACGCCATTGTTCTCCAAGTAAATTGTCTCCCCCCCCCCCTTTTTTTTTTAAGTGCATGTAACTTGCATAGTAACAGCAGATATTCTCTGAGGCTCTTTATGCGGCCAAAACTGCATCACCCACACACTAGAAGGAGGCATCTACAGATATGATATACAAAAACTAAAATTATGGGGGAGGGGGCTTCGATATGTGCAAAGCATACAGATATGAACTTCAGGCCTTTTTGCGGTTGGGATTCAGTGTTGCAGAGGCAGGCAGACTTGAGGCTTGTGGAATTCGCTTTATTTTATTTTTTTATTAGACACTCAAGATTCACCAAATGGAAGTCAGATGCCAAAGACAGGCACTTGGAATTAATGAATTCGTAACCGGGGAATTCATTTCAAATGCCAAAACTGAATAGAGCTCACTCCAAAGTTCCCTGCCATTTTTTCAATTTCCTGTTGTCATTTTGTAGTTGCCATTATTAAGCAACGGTGGGTCAGAAATCAGCACTGATCTATATCAAACCGCCCCAATATCTGCCAGCAGATCTCAATCTACCTTCTGCCCTCCTCTGGTCAATACTACAAAGAGGCACATCTAGTATTCCAATCAGGTTTTGTCCCTAACCAAGTTTGAGCACAAGAGCCCTTCTCTCCAGGAACTGGCATTCAAAAGCAATACTGCCTCCAACCTTGTGTGTGTTGTTGTTTAGTCGTTTAGTCGTGTCCAACTCTTCGTGACCCCATGGACCAGAGCACGCCAGGCACTCCTGTCTTCCACTGCCTCCTGCAGTTTGGTCAGACTCATGCTGGTAGCTCCGAGAACACTGTCCAACCATCTCGTACTCTCTCGTCCCCTTCTCCTTGTGCCCTCAATCTTTCCCAACATCAGGGTCTTTTCCAGGGAGTCTTCTCTTCTCCTGAGGTGGCCAAAGTATTGGAGCCGAAGCTTCAGGATCTGTCCTTCCAGTGAGCACTCAGGGCTGATTTCCTTCAGAATGGAGAGGTTTGATCTTCTTGCAGTCCATGGGACTCTCAAGAGTCTCCTCCAGCACCATAATTCAAAAGCATCAATTCTTCGGCGACCAGTCTTCTTTATGGTCCAGCTCTCACTTCCATACATCACTACTGGAACCTTGTGTGTAGAACACAGCAATCACAGCTAGTAGCCATCAATAGCCCTCTCCTCCTTGAATTTATCCAATCCTCTTTTAAAGCCATACAATCTGGTGGCTACCACTGCTTCTTGTGGCAGAGAGTTCCACAGTTTAACAACACGCTTCGTAAATAAGTGCTTTCTTTCATCTGCCCTGAATCTTGTACACATGACATTCCCTCTTAGAAAAAAAGTGTGAATACCTGTCCAGATAGTTGACAATGTTGGGGTTCTTGTTTTCCCTCATGACGAGAATTTCATTAATTATCAGCTCCTTCTTGGGCTGTTGCTGCAAGTTCATCTGCTTAATTGCAACCTGAAATGAAGGCGGGGAAGAGGGAAGAGGAATAATTACAATTAAGTCTCTAGTTGTTTGAAGCTGGGTCTAATTTAAGTTTCCAACTCTTGTGTCCCTTTTCACAATTCTGAATTGGAGGGAATCGGGGAGCGGGGATCAAGAAGAGAGGCTCAAAATCAAAGCATCTCTCATTTAGTGAAACGGCTCCAGTATCCCCATAACACTTACCTCCTGACCTGTAGCTACATCGATCGCTGTGTAAACTGTCCCTGAAGCTCTGAAAGAAAGGACAAGCAGCTAAGGCATGCTCTTATTGTAAATGTTCAATAAATAAATGTTCATAAAGGCACAAGGTAAAACACACGTACTCAAGTATATAAATCCCACATCTGAAATAGTACAGGAAAGCAATCCTGAAGCCATCTTGATTCTTCATGACCCCAAATATTTCCTAGGCGGAAGCAAATATCTTGGAGACACCTTTCCCCTTACTTCTTTTCACTTACAAATCATACAAATCCTGTCTCAAGGGTCTATTTTCTGTATGAATAGGGTAAGGCCTGTGTGACCTACTTACCGGCTCAAAAGAATGGCCAGGCAACCCAGGTAATGCATCTGTCTGTCATCTTGACAGACAGGAGAGAAGCTGCCTCTTTCTGTATGAATGGTGCTTTTTGGATGGTCTTTAGCTAAGGGGTTGGGCAATGCCTAAAATAATTAAAGGTTCCTGTGCACTTTGTTCTTTGTCCTCACCTCCTTGCAAGGGGTGTGTGTGTCTCTGCTGAAACCTAAAAATAAAGATCTGCCTTTCTTCCACTGAATCCTGCCTCCATCCATTATTTTCTGACCAATCATGGACTTTTTGTTGTTGTTTAGTCATTTAGTCATGTCCGACTCTTCGTGCCCCATGGACCATTGCATGCCAGGCACTTCAATACTTTGGCCACCTCAGGAGAAGAGAAGACTCCCTGGAAAAGACCCTGATGCTGGGAAAGATGGAGGGCACAAGGAGAAGGGGACGACAGAGGACGAGATGGTTGGACAGTGTTCTCGAAGCTACCAGCATGAGTTTGACCAAAGCGGGAGGCAGTGGAAGACAGGAGTGCCTGGCGTGCTCTGGTCCAGGGGGTCACGAAGAGTCGGACACGACTAAACGACTAAACAACAACACCTTAGCACTGTCTGAACGGACTGGGAGTGGCTCTCTAAGGTTGCAAGCAGGGAATGATCCTATCTGGAGATGCTATTGGGGGTTGTAACAGGGACTTTCTATGCATAAAGCAGATATTCTGCAACTAGGTTATAGGTCTTCAGGGGAAGTTAGCCTGTTGCAAGCCAGACTCAGCTAAAAACAACCACAGATAGAGGAGAGTTTGGAAAAAGAATAACTCAAGTGGCCCGCAAGCAACTTAGGTAAGCGAAAGCTTGGTAGTCAGTAGGAGGAAGCCAAGGTTCGTCATTCCAGCAGAGCTTCAGAATTCTTGGGTTTTTCACTTTGTTTCCCTTTGGCGGCATCACTGCACAGCAAGAGCCAATTGGTTGTATGGCGCCGTTACATCATTCTGCTCTCATGACCATCGCTAATTGGTTGGGATCACGCTGGGAGGGGAAGTTAGCAGCCCCAGAATAGAGAAGGCAAACACAATAGCTGTGAGTGTCAAGAGCGTTTGTGCGCACGCATGCACACAAAAGGAATAGTGTGTGCACCTTTTCACCCTCACTGTTTTAGAGGCAAACATTCAGCTAATTTTAACATGCTTAAGCTTGACTTTCTCTGAACTGCTCTCTGCAAACGCTTGCCAGCTCATTTCACGTGACATCAAGGCAAACGCTCGCCTCGGCTGAAGATTTTCACAGCTCGGACTGTGAGTCAACCTCTTCACCGAGCCCCCATAGGTAAACAGGCGCGGTGCAGAGGCCTCGCTGCGCGGAGACTGACTTCCACGAAGTGGCACGGCTTCTGATTGGCTGCAGGAAGCCGCGGACACCTCTGGGCACCGCCTCTTCCTTCCCGCTAAGGTGGCCAAGCGGGAGGAAGCGGCAGAGCAGGAAGGAAGCGGCAGCGGCATGGAGGCTGCCTCCGCCGCCCAGGCCAGCGACCTAGGCTCTGTGCCCCACAGAGACAGAGGACGCTGCCGCTGCCGAAGAAGAGGCAACATCAGTGGCTGCGGCTTGAGTGGCATAGGCCAGGGGACCTTTTGGGAGGGGGGGTGCTTTCAGGAGGCGGTGGGTCCAGCCCCCCCACAAGGTCTGAGGGACAGTGGACCTGCCCCCTCCTGAAAAAGTTTGCTAACCCCTGCTCTAAACTAAGGTTCAAAATCTGGGCTCATCTTATACACGGATAGTATCTCCCCCCATTTTCTTAAATCGGTAAAAGGTAAAGGTAAAGGGGACCCCTGACCATTAGGTCCAGTTGTGACCGACTCTGGGGTTGCGGCGCTCATCTCGCTTTATTGGCCGAGGAAGCCGGCGTACAGCTTCCGAGTCATGTGGCCAGCATGACTAAGCCACTTCTGGCGAACCAGAGCAGTGCACGGAAACGCTGTTTACCTTCCCGCCAGAGCGGTACCTATTTATCTACTTGCACTTTGACATGCTTTCAAACTGCTAGGTTGGCAGGAGCAGGGACCAAGCAACGGGAGCTCATCCTGTTGCGGGGATTCGAACCGCCGACCTTTTGATCGGCAAGTCCTAGGCTCTGTGATTTAACCCACAGCGCCACCCGCATCCCTTAAATTGGAGTCCCCACAAAATAGGGGGCATCTTATACATGGGGGGCAGCATCTTATAGACGGGGAAATACGGTATATGGCTTCTTTAAAACTGCTGTTTTCTACCCGAAGATGTGGATTTGAGTCAATCAAATCTACTAAGACTGCTTTTTCACAGCTCAGCAGCTGGAGAGCATGAGACTCTTAATCTCAGGGTTGTGGGTTCGAACCCTACATTGGGTGGAAAGATTCCTGCATTGCAGGGGGTTGGACTGCATGACCTTTGGGGTCCCTTCCAGAGCTACAATCCTATGATTTTATAGAACTGTAGAGTCATCTCGTCACACCTAATCAAACTGGGAAACAGCCCAGGGATTTTTAAATTTTAATAAGTCACAATTGTGTTCAGGCATTCAGTCACACACCTGAGAGCACAAACAATTGGGATTCAGTAAAACGCCATCACAACTGGTCGCTATGCTCTAGCAAAGGATAAAATGCATTTTGAGCAATTCCAGATCCATGCTCATTTCATGCTGAAGGCAAAAGAGGTGAAGGAAGCCGGAAACCATATACTAACCCTTGCCCGATCTTCTCAAAACTTGTATATTTCTTCTTGGGGTCACCCACACTCACAATACCTCCTTCCAAAAAAAAGAAGAAGGAAAACAAAAATTAGGATAAAATGAAAGAGCTTTGGAAGGTAGATCAGCTCTCCTGTACAAACAAATTCAAAAGCAAGCATGACAGAATCTGAGCTCATCAGAGCTCCTTGCAAGACCTCAAACCCCTGGGAATGCAATTAGCTTCGCTAAGCAGATAAACTAAGGACACGTTCACCTGGTGCCATCTCTGTTGCCTCTTAGGCACCGGGCAAAACCGTTCCTGTTGCCTTGTGATTTAAAGTTCCCCGGTATTCAGGAATATTACTTTAGCTGTTAGCTGATACATTAATCAATGTGCCGTTGCTGCTTTCGTCCTTTATATGAGCTGCCTTCAGGGTGCCTGCATCAAATTGTCAGGAGCTCGTCCTACACTCGAGTAAGACCCTGGCAGAGACACGTGCCTGACTGGCATGTTCCCTCCCTCCTGGTCGATTATTCGGGAGCTTCAAAAGCTTTCTTCAGCCCGAACATCACAGCGACCGATGCCAACAGACATCGGCACACTTAGGGATCCGCAGAGTCTTCACGGTTGCGTAACAGACCTCAGGAACTCAGCATTTTGGCTAATCTACTTTATTTACATATAAACACACACAGAGCACTGCAACATGGCTCCCTCTCTCTCTAGCATCAGACAGCAAAGAGAAAAAGAAAGAAGGACAATATAGTCCCACTTCACGGAACACAGTAACACAAACATCCTGTCTCCGTCACTTCCCACTTTGTGGAGTCAAAACATACCATGTCATGTGATAGGCAAAAATCCCATGACTGCAATCGTGGAGCAGGAATTCTAACACAAATATGCATTATATACGGGGTATATATGAGTCCCGTGCTGATCCCAATCCACTACAACTAAGACATATGAACAGAAATTATAAGATATGTCTCATAGATGGGAGAGGTGGCCCTTGCGACTCTACAATTCTACGATACCGAGCAAGTTGTCTGTGGGGTGTTTTTGGACGGGGACGCTCTAAAGGTTGTTGATTTCCTTACCGGCCCACTGCAAACCGTAGGCTTCGTCAAAGTCTGCAAATACAGTGGTAGCTTGGTTCTCAAACGCCTTGGTACTCAACCAACTCGCAACCCAAACACTGTAAACTCTAAGAGTTCCGATTTGCGGACTTTTTGAAGAAGCCGAATGTGGTCCGTTTTGAGTGTTACGCTTCCAATTTGAGTGCCACACTTCCGTTTTGAGGGTTACATTGAGGTCTGTCTGTTTTTGCTATTTATTTTGTGTTTTTGCAGATCTTTTTTGTTTTTGTGACTGTGACTGTATGGAACCCAGTTCAGCTACTGATTGATTGATTGATTGATTGATTGTGTGGCCACAGTACATTGTTTATTGCTTTCATTGTATGGATCAATGGTCTTGTTCGATAATGAAATTCATGTTAAAGGTAAAGGGACCCCTGACCATTAGGTCCAGTCGTGACCGACTCTGAGGTTGTGGTGCTCATCTCGCTTTGGCCGAGGGAGCCGGAGTACAGCTTCCGGGTCATGTGGCCAACATGACTAAGCCGCTTCTGGCAAACCAGAGCAGCGCACGAAAATGCAGTTTATATAGTGGGGTGTGGGTCAGAGGACAGGCAGCAATGAGAAGGCTGTTGCATTTGCACACAACCAGAATGCTTTCTCGAAGCGTCTGGTTCGCCCCTTCTGGAAAACAGGATGGCTTTGTTCCCATCCAACAGGGCCGCTCTTGCATTTGAAATGTTTTTGCATTCCCCAGCAAGGCTAGAATACAGCCTCACACATCCCAGGGTTTTGAAACTGAAAGGAGCTTCTAGGGTAGCTCTGACATTCACACCTAACACAGAAACACAAACAGAGAGAGCATCTTTCCTCCTTTGAAGAAGCTGAACCCACCAGCTGACACCACTGGGAGAGGATTCAGAAAGCTGGGGGTTTTTGAAGAACGAAAACATCTCTTCGGTGTCATGAAAGTGCTAAATTTTGCACTTCGGCTGGAGCACAAGGTGGAGCCTGGGGAGAATGTATGTGTGTGTGTTTTGTGTGTGTGTGTGAGAGAGAGAGAGAGAGGAGCGCAGTTGTGAAGTGGCGACAACCTCACAGTGTGAGGTGACCTGAAATATATCCATTTCCCTGAGGTTCCATTTGAAAAACCCAGCAGTGAGAAGACTTACTTAATTTCTCCAAGATTTCCTCATCTGTCATTTTGGGTTTCTTTTTCTGCTTCTCCGTACTCCTCGCCAACGTGTCTGGAGGGGTCGTGCTGTTTTCGGAAGGCGATGGGATCGGAGAGGTGGCCACGTCTCGGGTCGGGGCTGGAGGAAGGGGTTCGATCACCGACCGGGTGTATATCTGCGGGGAGGGGAGGTAGAATATATATCTAAATAGTTCTGAGGTGAATCAGACACTACAAGCGGCTAAAAAGGAGGTTCTCGCTTAGTCCCAAACTTCCTGAGATTCACCACTGCAGTACACAGTGCTGCAGCCCTGTGAAAAGTGACTCCAAAACTGAAAATCCAGTGGGTGGGTGTTTAAAAAGTTGGCCTAAAGAGGCATGGCCGAATTTGGCCCTCTAGCTGCTTTGGGACTACAATTCCCATCATCCCTGACTTTTGGAATTGTAGTCCAAAAACAGCTGGAGACCCAAGTTTCAGGCATCTGGCTATCCAGCTACTGAATAACATAATTCTGCACTTTTAAGCAGTGGAGCTGCGCTTCAGGGATGGAGCTGGGCAGAGTTCGAATCCCTACTCATAATTTATATAATAATATTTTTTTATTATTGTGGTTCCGTTCATGCAATGGGTAGGGGTCCACCCTTCACCCAGACGACATTATACTTGTGGGGCAGAAGACACTCGAATCAATTCTCCGAAGGCCCAATGCTTTACTCAAGTGGGAGCCCAGCTGCTTTGAGATTTCTACTTACGGACTTCGTGTGTTCGGGCCGGGGAGCGATGACCGGGGGAGGGGCAGCATCGTCTTCATCATCTTCGTCCTCCGACACAGGGGGCACGGCGGGGGTCTCGGATACCGCCTTCACATTCTGCATGGAAAAGAGAGGCGCTTAGGAGGAGGGAAACGAAACCACGGCAAGCTCTCAATTCACGCGCATTTAACTTGCGCACCTTGAGTTTCACACGCTTGGCGAAACGAATTTAAGAATATTATAAAAGCGACAGGCATCTGGGGGGAAAAGGCTTTGGCAATCCCACCCGTGTTGAACCTAATGTGTTTTGATTAGACGTAATCTTTGCTGCAGGCATGATCCCCGGAACCTACGTGTAAGTTGTGGGCATAGTGTATCTGGATGGGAATGTATAGCAGGCCATGTTGAGGGAAATGTTTAAATTAACATTTGCAAAAAAAACCAAAAAAAAAAAAACCCAGAAGCATTTTTGTTAGGGATTGTAGGAAAAGACCTGCCAAGGAAAATCAAGAACATATTTATGTACGCGACAACGGCAGCAAGAGTCTTAATAGCACGAGGATGGAAGAATGAAGAAACCCCGACAAAAGAACTGTGGCAAGAGAAATTGATGGACTATGAGGAACTGGCAAAACTGACGTACAAACTGCATGATAAGGACAACTGTTTTGCCAAGGAAAGCCAAACTCTCCTCCTAATCAGTTTTTCTCCTGCTGGCAAACTCCAGCCGGCCTGTTTTCTTTCTTCCACATAAAAAGAAGACACTTTTTTAAAAAAGTAGATGGGGGGGAGACTGCAGACCTTGAAGGAAGAATCATAGAATTGGAAGGGAACACGAGGGTCATCTAGTCCAACCCCCCAAAATACAGAAGTCTTTTGCCCAACTTGTGACTTGAACCCACAACCCTGAGATTAAGAGAACCAAGCTCTACTGACGATGTCACAAAAGCTGATGTATTTCAGGTCAATTTACTAGATCATGGGTGGGGGACGTTCCTGAGCCCGAGGGCCACATTCTCTATTGGGAAGCCTTTCAGGGGCTGCATGCCAATGGTGGGCGGGGCCAGAGGCAAAACATGGGCGGGACCACGGATGTCATTTCGTACAGCTGGCTGCATTCCAGGCAGGCGGAAGTCAGAGATCCACAGAGGCAAGCAAGCAAGCTGGAAGCATTATCAGGGTAGTTGACAAGAGAACAGGGTGGTCCGTTGAAAGGGGTCTGGGTTCGAGAGAGGGCGCATTGTGCCGCACAGCTGCAGTTTGCCCACCCACACCTAGATGGTAGGAAAGTAAAGTACTAATGTTGCAGATTTGCAGCCTATAAGGTAAAAAGGTAAAGGTAAAGGACCCCTGGATAGTGAAGTCCGGCCAAACATGACTATGGGGTTGGGGTGCTCATCTTGCTTTCAGGCCAAGGGAGCCGGCGTTTGTCCACAGACAGCTTTCCAGGTCATGTGACCAGCAGGACTAAACCGCTTCTGGCTCAACGGGACATAGTGATGGAAACCAGAGTGCACGGAAACGCCGTTTACCTTCCTGCCACAGTGGTACCTATTTATCTACTGGCACTGGTGTGCTTTCGAACTGCTAGGTTGGCAGGAGCTGGGATAGAGAACTGCCAATCTTCTGATCAGCAAGCCCAAGAGGCTCAGTGGTCTAGACCACAGCACCACCCACTTCCCTATCCTATCCTATCCTATAAGGTGGTCAAAGCTCAAGGTCCCTTGGTGGAATGCAATACAGAAATCTTTCAAGTAACTCATGTGAATCTAAGCATGGGTGATTCAGGAATTATCTTAAAACAGGCCGCCACCCAGACTGGACTGAGCAAAGAAGATACTCACGCTTAATATTTTGGTGGCAGCAAAGGTAGTCTTGGAAAAAAGGGACAGTATCTGTGTCTTCTATAACGAATCACAGAACTGTGGATTGGGAAGGGACCCCCATGCAGTGCAGGAATTTCGACTAAAGCAACCATGACAGATGGCCACCCAACCTCTGCTTAAAAACCTCCAAGGAAGGAGAGTCCACAACATCCCAAGGGAGTCCGTTCCACAAGGAACGTCTTTTGGCGGCTTGTGAAACTGCATGTATGGATAAGGCTATAAATTGGGCATATTAAAGAAAGAGACATGCTTTTGAATTATGGTGCTGGAGGAGACTTTTGAGAGTCCCATGGACTGCAAGATGATCAAACCTCTCCATTCTGAAGGAAATCAGCCCTGAGTGCTCACTGGAAGGACAGATCCTGAAGCTGAGGCTCCAATACTTTGGCCACCTCAGGAGAAGAAAAGACTCCCTGGAAAAGATGCTGATGTTGGGAAAGATGGAGGGCACAAGGAGAAGGGGACGACAGAGGACGAGGTGGTTGGACAGTGTTCTCGAAGCTACCAGCATGAGTTTGACCAAACTGAGGGAGGCAGTGGAAGACAGGAGTGCCTGGGTTGCTCTGGTCCATGGGGTCACGAAGAGTTAGACACGACTAAAAGACTACACAACAACAACAAAGAAAGAGACAGGTCGGCCAATTAAATTATTCAAAGAAAAGGCAACCATTTGTGATGTTTTGTAATCAGACCCATGCTTCCAAAAGGCTGAACCTTTCCCTAACTTCAGGTGGTTATTATAATTTATAAACAGCCATTTATTTTTAAAACGGAAGCGCCGGGGGCGAGGCGAGGGAAGAGACCGTTTGCCACCGCCGCGCTTGAGAGCGAAGCCATTTCCCGCAGACTCGCTCTTTAGAAAAACCACCAGACAACATCAAAGGCAGTTCGTTGGCACAGCAACATGCTCTTGCCATGCTAACAAAGGACAGTTTGGCCGACGGCCCACGCCAACTGCTTTGATTGTTCCGGTTATCAAAACTCTCGCTGGGCACTTTCTCGCTCGCTCTCCCTGGACTTCTTTTGTTCGGGAAGCGCTGCTGTCTCACCTGCTGGGTAATAAGAATGCCACATGCCTTTTCTACCTGACAAATAAAACGCATCCCAGTAGTGATGTATAGAAGTGAGAGCTGGACCACTTCCATTGCCAAAGAATTGATGCCTTTGAATTCTGGTGTTGGAGGAGACTCTGGAGAGTCCCATGGATGGCAAGAAGATCAAACCGATCCATTCTGAAGGAAATCAGCCCTGAGTGCTCACTGGAAGGACAGATCCTGAAGCTGAGGCTCCAATACTTTGGCCACCTCAGGAGAAGAGAAGACTCCTTGGAAAAGACACTGATGTTGGGAAAGATGGAGGGCACAAGGAGAAGGGGACAACAGAGGATGAGATGGTTGGACAGTGTTCTTGAAGCTACCAGCATGAGTTTGACAAAACTGCGGGAGGCAGTGGAAGACAGGAGTGCCTGGCGTGCTCAGGTCCATGGGGTCACGAAGAGTCAGGCACAACTAAACGACTAAAAGACAATAAAACGCTTATTCTTTTAGATGGGCCAGGTGGAAAGAGGGCACCTCCACTGAAGTCTTGAAAAGAGTTTGGAAGGTGGCACAAAGTGTCTGGGCAAATTCTTGCTCCTCCCTGCTTCTGGAGAAAACTGGTGGGCAATCACTCATTTCTGGAACACTTGGAGAAGACAGGGAGAAGTTAAAACTTCCCTCAGTCCCTGATAAATCCACATTTTTAAGGAGGGCTTTTGATCCTATATCTCTGCTGCCTTGCAGGATATCCTAGAATCATGGAATTGTAGCGTCGGAAGGGACCCTGAGGTTCATCTAGTCCAGGGGTCAGCCAACTTTTTCAGCAGGGGGCCAGTCCACCGTCCCTCAGACCTTCTGGGGGGCCGGACTATATTTTTTTGGGGGGGATGAAAGAATTCCTATGCCGCACAAATAACCCAGAGATGCGTTTTAAATAAAAGGACACATTCTACTCATGTAAAAACACGCTGATTCCCGGACCATCCGCAGGCCGGATTTAGAAGGCGATTGGGCCAGATTGGGCCAGATCTGGCCCCCGGGGCCTTAGTTTGTCTACCCATGATCTATTCCAACCTCCTGCAGTGTGGGAATCGCAACTAAATCACTCGTGACAGATGGCCATCCAACCTCTGCTTAAAAATCTCTGAGGAAGGAGAGTCCACAACAATATCTTCAGCAGAAGAAAGATGAGCACGATCTCTCCAAAGTGAGAAAGCCAGATGAATGTGTAGGTGTTAAATACAGATGTCTAATTTTATTCGTTCTTTGGAAAAGATGGTTTTAATGCAATTACATCATGCCTACTATTTTTCCTGCGCTTGTTTTCGATTTCAACTCGAGAAAGAAGTGTGTGTGTGTTTTTTTCCTTTATTCCAGTAAGAACAGAACAACAACCACAGTAGCAAAACTAGATCAACTTCCCAATTTGCAAAACAGTTTTTACCGGCCCTGCCGGTTCTCCCTGACTTCAGATTCATTTCACGTCCCCTCTGCCCTTAGACCTCACCTGAACTTTTTAAAAGGGGAAGCAAACTTCTTGAGCTGCTGTCCAACACTTTGAATTGTGCTCGGAAACGTACTGGGAGCCAGTGTAGGTCTTTCAAGACCGGTGTTATATGGTCTCGGTGGCCGCCCCCAGTCCCCAGTCTAGCTACCGCATTCTGGACTAATTGCAGTTTCCGGGTCAGCTTCAAAGGTAGCCCCACGTAGAGCGCATTGCAGTAGTCCAAGCAGGAGATAACTAGAGCATGCACCACTCTGGCGAGACAGTCTACGGGCAGGTGGGGTCTCATCCTGCGTACCAGATGGAGCTGGTAGACAGCTGCCCTGGACACAGAACTGACCGCCTTCATGGACAGCTGTGAGTCCAAAATGACTCCCAGGCTGCGCACCTGGTCCTTCAGGCACACAGTTACCCCATTCAGGACCAAGGAGTCCTCCACACCTGCCCACCCCCTGTGCCCCAAAAACAGTACTTCTGTCTTGTCAGGATTCAACCTCAATCTGTTAGCCGTCATCCATCCTCCAACTGCCTCCAGTGAGTGTAAGTGAGCAAACTGGCCGAAATCGAAGGTGGGTATACTATGGCCACCACTGGGGTAGCACAGAAAAGGTATCTGAAAGGAGATTACCCATTTACTTGCACATCTGCCATGGTAGGATGGAAGAGGTGGAGGCTGGAAAACGAAGATGTGATGCAGGGATGGGGAGCCTAATTCTCTCCAGCTGTTCTCAGGCCCCAAAGGCCACCAGCCCCAGAGATGATGGGAGCCACAACTCGAGTGCCACAGGCCCCCATCCCTGATGCAACACCACCTATCACAATGCTCTCTTTATGCCAGTGACATCGGAGGGGCCTAATCACACACAAACTGGGAAGCAGGGCAACAGATAATCCAAAACGCCACATGCCTATCACCCCCTTCCCTTCAGAACAGGACATAAAGTCTTCTCACACATTCCGCTGACAGCCATCAAGTATTTGGAGATGGTGTTTATAAGTGGTCCATGTTTCACAAGCATACAGGGAGGTTGGTAGCACAATAGCTTTGGAAACAAGCATTTTGGTTTCCCTGCAAATGTCCCGGTCCTCAAACACTCCTCACTTCAACCGGGAGAAAATTGAAAGATTCCATCAACGGCGTCTCCCAAAAATTCTATATATCACTTGGGAAGACAGGCGAACTAATGCCAGTGTACTAGAAGAAGCAAAGATCACCCATGTTGAAGCAATGATTCTTCAACATCAACTTCGTTGAACTGGTCATGTTGTTCAGATGCCTGATTTTCATCTTCCTAAGCAACTGCTCTATTCCGAACTTAAAAATGGAAAGCGTAATGCTGAATATTAATGGCCCAAAAATGGAAACAAGAGGAACTACCGACTCTGGATGAGTGGAGAATGAAACTTATGGATTATGCAGAATTGGATAAAATGACAGGGAAAATTAGATATCAAAAGGATCACAAGTTCATCGAGGACTGGGGAAAGTTTACGAATTATCTGGAAAACATATGTGATGAACAGACAACGCTAGTCGGTTTTAAAGAGGCTTTGTGACGTTAAAGGTGTATTGTAAAGAGAAAGAGAGACGAAAGGATATTATTAACTGGCAATATAATATATTGAAATTGCGTAATAACTAGAAAATATGGATGATTGATGGAGGAGCTGGTGGAAGTTCAAAAATTGGAAATTTGTGAATATGGTTATGTTGACTAATTTGTAAAAGAAAATTTAATAAAAAAAAATATTTTTTAAAAAAGGAAAGTGTGATGCTGGTGGTCAACAAAAGAGGTTTAAAGGCAAATCTATAAAAAAATGAAGTATAAACACCGATAACTGGGAAACACTGACTTGCAAATGTTCCAATTGGAGAGCAGCCTTTACCAAAGGTGTCGTGGACTTTGAAGGCATTCAAACTCAGGATGAAAGGGAGAAACAAGCTAAGAGGAAGGCATGCTTGGCAAACCCTCACCATGATCAACTCCTGCCCGGAAACCTATGTCCCCACTGTGGAAGGGCGTGTGGATCCAGAATTGGCCTCCACAGTCACTTATGGACCCACTGTTAAGACCGTGTTCATGGAAGACAATCTTACTCGGCTACGAGAAATCGCCAAAGGAGAAGAAGAAAATTTGGTGTAGTGATGGGGGTAATGGGTAACCTGTGACTCCCCAGATGTTGCCATGCTACCTGGGGCACATGCAAACTGGAGTCCCTCAATATTGAATGCGTCACACAGGTTCTGCATTCCAAGTGATGAAGATAGGGCTTGGCAGCGCCCAATAACCAGCGGATTGTCAGGTGCTTAGGAACTGCTGAGCAAGGTGGTTTTGCAGACCCCTGATTCCCCACCCCTGAGTTAGGGACATATCAGCCTCCTGGTTTTAGCGCTGACTCCGCCTGCAACTGAAGCCTTCGATATAGCTACGAGACTGAACTTAGACTTACCAGTGTGTTGGAGGAGTTATAGTCTTCTACAGATTTATCTGGAAGGGGAAAGAAAAACAGAACACCTTTCAGATCCCCTACACGTGAAATCAGATCAAACCACTGAAGACCAATTCTCTAAAATCACCAACAGAAAAGGCAAAGAGACTAAATCTGCAGAGCCATTCGTTTCAGAACAACCTTTCCTCCATAAGAACTTTGTAACCAAGAACTAGTGCTGGAGTTTGCTTTCTTCCTCCTCCCTCCCAATCCCTTTTCCTTTTGTGCTGTTTCTTTTCCAATTTTAGGCCGAAGGCAGAGAGCATCTTAGAACTGACCACTGCAAACTGCTCTGGCTGCAGAGTGGGGTAAAATTCCTTTAAATTAATAAGGGTTACACACTTTTAGTCCCCCGTCAAAGACTTCTCAGTATGAGAGGCTTAAACATCACATTAAAGTAAAAGGTAAAGGGACCCCTGACCATTAGGTTCAGTCGTGGCTGACTCTGGGGTTGCGGTGCTCATCTCGCTTTACTGGCCGAGGGAGCCGGCATACAGCTTCCGGGTCATGTGGCCAGCATGACTAAGCCGCTTCTGGTGAACCAGAATAGTGCCTGGAAATGCCGTTTACCTTCCTGCCACAGTGGTAACTATTTATCTACTTGTACTTGGACATGCTTTTGAACTGCTAGGTGGGCAGGAGCTGGGACTGAACAACGGGAGCTCACTCCATCATGGGGATTCGAACCGCCAACCTTCTGATCGGCAAGTCCTAGGCTCTGTGGTTTAACCCACAGTGCCACCAGTGTCCCTAAACGTCACACTGAGGAAGGGCAAAAACAGACCTGCTTCAACCACCAAGAAGAGAGCACCTACCATCTCATTTTTAATCACTTAAAACGTTCAAAAACCAAAGCATGGCTTCTGATTGGCTGCAGGAACCACCAGAACATCCAGCCGGTCGGTTTGTAGCCAGGATATGTGCAAATTCTCTTGGCGTCTCACAAAAACAACAAATACCCCACAGGCAAGCCAAGTAAAAGCTGACTAAGCGCACCCAACTACCTGTGCAAGGAAGGTGAAATATACTCGGAGTTGAGAGTGGATTTCATGCTCTTTATTCAGCTCATATTGCTGAGGAGGAATGGAAGTTCCCCCACAATATCTGCTTTATATACACTATTTACACAATGGGCTGCACGTGATTGGTTAATTCCGGGATTCTCCTGTAGGCCAATCAGGTTGTGGATTCACTTCCACCTGGAGCTGGATTGGGTGGCTCCTGCGGACCAATCATACTACTGCATTGTTCTTGGACCAATCAGACTGCTGCATTCTGAATCCTATTGTTCTAGGACCAATCATACAACTGCATTGTTCTAGGACCAATCAGACTGCTGCATTCTGAATCCTATTGTTCTAGGACCAATCATACTACTGCATTGTTCTAGGACCAATCAGACTGCTGCATTCTGGACCCTATTGTTCTAGGACCAATCAGACTGCTGCATTCTGAATCCTATTGTTCTAGGACCAATCAGACTACTGCATTGTTCTAGGACCAATCATACTACTGCATTGTTCTAGGACCAATCAGACTGCTGCATTCTGGACCCTATTGTTCTAGGACCAATCAGACTGCTGCATTCTGAATCCTATTGTTTTAGGACCAATCAGACTACTGCATTGTTCTAGGACCAATCAGACTGCTGCATTCTGGATCCTATTCAACTCAGTACATAACAGAAGGGTTTGTCATCCATCCATTCATCATGACCTACCTGTGAAGCTCATATACTTCTGGCTATTGGAGGTCTTTTTGGAATTGTAGAACTCTAGGACGTCGAGCACGGCCTGAGGGTTCTTCTTCTGCTCCGATTTGGTGATGTTGGAGGTTTGCAGCAAGCGGGCCCATTGCTCAGGCATCCCCTGGGAAGACGGCAAGCAGCGCAGCCATGAGGACAGTTTTGTAGCAACACGGAAAGATGCCTTGCACAGAGTCAGACCATCTAGCCCAGTACTGTCTGCACTGAATGGCAGCAGCTCTCCAGGATTTCCAACGGGGAGAAATCCCGGCCCTGGCTGGGAATGCCAGGAATTTAGCCTTAGACCTTCTGCACGCAAAGCAGAATGTAAATAATAATAATAATAATAATAATAATAATAATAATAATAATAATAATTTATTTATACCCCGCCCACCTGGCTGAGTTTCCCCAGCCACTCTGGGCGGCTCCCAATCAAGTGTTAAAAACAATACAGCGTTAAATATTAAAAACTTCCCTGAACAGGGCTGCCTTCAGATGTCTTTTAAAGATAGGATAGCTGCTTATTTCCTTCACATCTGAAGGGAGGGTGCTCCACAGGGCGGGCGCCACTACTGAGAAGGCCCTCTGCCTGGTTCCCTGTAACTTGGCTTCTCGCAGCGAGGTAACCGCCAGAAGGCCCTCAGACCTTCACCTCAGTGTCCGGGCTGAACGATGGGGGAGGAGACGCTCCTCCAGGTATACAGGACCGAGGCCGTTTAGGGCTTTAAAGGTCAACATCAACACTTTGAATTGTGCTCGGAAACGTACTGGGAGCTAATGCAGATCTCTCAGAACCGGTGTTATGTGGTCCCGGCGGCCACTCCCAGTCACCAGTCTAGCTGCCGCATTCTGGATTAATTGCAGTTTCCGGGTCACCTTCAAAGGTAGCCCCACGTAGAGCGCATTGTAGTAGTCCAAGCAAGAGATAACCAGAGCATGCACCACTGTGGCGAGACAGTCCACGGGCAGGTAGGGTCTCACCCTGTGTACCAGATGGAGCTGGTAAACAACTAGCCTGGACACAGAATTAACCAGTTCCTCCATGGACAGTTGTGAGTCCAAAATGACTCCCAGGCTGCGCACCTGGTCCTTCAAGGACACAGTTACCCCATTCAGGACTACAGCAACGGCTGCAGCATTCCCACGCGTGCAACTCACACATAAAGAGCAGCCTTTATGCTGGTGCCCTCTGGATAGGGCGCTCCCCGCTCAGCCATGGGTGAGCGTAGCTCAGGTACCTTCTCTCACAGCCCATCCTACCGCAGAGTAGGGCTGGGAGATATATCAATAGATCATCCAAAACCACTTTGGAAGTCCATATTGTGATGTCGGTTCCATAAATTGGGTCCTCCCTTAAAGAGGGCACATATTGCGGTGAGACCTGGATAACCTACACCCTGTGTTGTGGCTGGGTACGATTAGTCAGCCACAACACTCGATTGGTAGGTCCCTCGTAAAAGGGACCTCTGACCATTAGGTCCAGTCATGGCCGACTCTCGGGTTGCAGCGCTCATCTCGCTTTATTGGCCGAGCGTACAGCTTCAGGTCATGTGGCCAGCATGACTAAGCCGCTTCTGGTGAACCAGAGCAGCGCACGGAAACGCTGTTTACCTTCCCGCCGGAGTGGTACCTATTTATCTACTTGAACTTTGACATGCTTTCGAACTGCTAGGTTGGCAGGAGCAGGGACCAAGCAACGGGAGCGCACCCCGTTGCGGGGATTCGAACTGCCGACCTTCTGATCGGCAAGCCCTATGCTCTGTGGTTTAACCCACAGCGCCACCCATGTCCCAGGTCCCTCGTAGCTGGGTGCAATCTGGCCAATGGGACGCAGTCCAGACGGTTCGAGGGACCTATTTATGCCCATGCATGTGACCCAGAGCTTCCTCTTTCGGCGCATGCATTCGGAACACCCGCCCACCTCTCCCTACTTTTAGGGCTTTGCGCTTGACCTTGCTATGCTGTCGTGCGTCATCTGTCGTTGGGACAGGGGCACGGCAGGAATTTTCCCCACTTGGCTGATGGGCTGTTGCCATTTGGGTTTCGCCTGCCATGTACCAAATCGTCACAACTTGTAAGGTTGCGGATAGGCTCTGGTTCAGGTGATAGGGATGGGAGAATGCTCTCGCCATCCCTATGTGAAGGGGATTCCATTAAAGGAATCCAGGGACTCGGTGGTTTGGTCAACCCCTGAGAGGGGGTTGTGCCCGTGCCTGAGGCCAGGGGGGCATTTGGGTGGCGGAGATAGCCTGTTCCCGGCTTTCCGCTTATCCAGGTGTTCACCCTAGGCTGACCTATGCTGGAACCCTGGGTCAGCGCTACCTGCAATGATGCAGGGAGCTAGTCGAACCAGAGCCTATGCAACCAGTCACTTTCTGTAATCAATAAAGTTGTGGCCTAAATTCTGCCAAAAACCAAAACCAAAATTTGAGAGTCAAATGTGAAATTATTTAGGGGGGGGAGGTTTCTGGGTCTGAACATGCAATTTTTGACCTGGCAATATACAGTGATACCTCGGGTTACATACACTTCAGGTTACATACGCTTCAGGTTACAGACTCCGCTAACCCAGAAATAGGGCTTCAGGTGAAGAACTTTGCTTCAGGATGAGAACAGAAATCGTGCTTCGGCGGCACAGCAGGAGGCCCCATTAGCTAAAGTGGTGCTTCAGGTTAAGAACAGTTTCAGGTTAAGTACGGACCTCCGGAACGAATTAAGTACTTAACCCGAGGTACCACTGTATCGCGAATCACGCTCTGTGTGCGTGCTATGCAAAAATCAGCCAACGCCTCTACAAAGCTCCATTCTTATTTAGGACATCGTGATGTTATCAGTATATCGCTGATGATAATATTGCAGTGCTGAAAACCAGGTATCACCCAGCCCTAAAAGGCAGGGTTGTTGTGAGGATAAAAGAGCGAGGGCAAGACACCACGGTGAGACCCATGAATGAATCGCTGGGTAGAGAGAAAATAAATACCCCAACCATCAGTTACTAAATAGATCACCGATGGCCTGCAATTTATATCCACCAGCACAACAGGTAAGAACCGTCCACCATTTCCATTCATATCTCTCGCTGCCACCCCTCACCCCAACTGTCCCCCATTCTCCTTACTGTGAATTCGCCTGTGACAGCATCAAACCCAACGTGAATCGTGTGCTCAAAATCGGAAGGCAGGGAGATCTCAGGGCGCTCTTTCTCCTTCTTCTTGTTGGCTGTTTGAAGGGGAAGAAAAAAACCATCCCCAAAAGGGAAGAGACTACGTTAGCCAGCACTGTTACTGTCGATTTATATACAGTGGTGCCCCGCAAGACGAATGCCTCGCAAGACAGAAAACCCACTAGATGAAAGGGTTTTCCGTTTTGGAGGTGCTTCACAAAACGAATTTCCTATGGGCTTGCTTCGCAAGACGAAAATGTCTTGCGAGTTCCTGCGGGGTTTTTTTCCTCCCCCCCCCTTTTTCCCAAGCCGCTAAGCTGCTTAACAGCTGATCCGCTAAGCCGCTAAGCCACTTTACAGCTGATCCACTAAGCCGCTTATCAGCTGATCCGCTAAGCCCGCTAAGCCGCTAATAGCGCTAATCCGCTAAGCCGCTAATGGGCTTGCTTCGCAAGACGAAAAAACTGCAAGACGAAGAGACTCGCGGAACGGATTCTTTTCGTCCTGTGAGGCACCACTGTAGACAGACAAGACAGTTTATACTTGCTTCAAATCAAGTCTTACTGACTAGTGATTTAAATCAAATCCACCCTGGTTTGGAAAGCTCTGAGCCATGAGGAAAGAAACTGCCATATTGATAAGGGGATTGGCGCACAAGATAGAATAAGCCCCCACTCCCAGGTCTTTCTCAGCACAGACCAGAGAGCTCATGTTGACGATCACCTGCAGGCTGCTGAACTACAACTCCCATAATCCCTGGGCATTTGCCAGCCTGGCTGGAGATGATGGAAGTTGGGTCCTGCAACATCTGCAGGGCAGCAGGTTCCCTATTCCTGCCCTAAGCAGGTTGGGAGCAGGTTATTTGACTTTACCCACACAGACCTGCTAAACCTCAAGAGCACTTGCACTTAGCAAACTACAGTTCCCAGGATGCTTCGGGGAGAAACCGTGACTGTAGAAAGTGCGAATGAAGTCCTTTGAACGCATAGTGCAGATGGGGCCTTAGTGAGCTAATAGCTACTACGGCCTCCTAAACAAGAGTGTAGGGCTGTGACTGATTTTTTTTTTAATCCCCCAAGTTTTGTGGGCAGGCAGAAATTCAAGTGGTATGGCTCTTCCTCAGCTAGAAACCCAAGGAAAGGTTGCTCTTGTGGGCTGTGTCTGACATGCAGCTGTTAAGCATGGAGGCAGCTAGGGGAGAGGAAGGAAAGTCACAATAATATTTTAGAGTTATATATACTTAACAAGTTTTAGGAGGAAGTGCTGAACTGTATAACTCTGACTGTGCAGAAACAGTTAAATCTCTCAGCAGATAATATTCTTTCGAACTACATACCTGCAGTATGGAAATTTAACAACAGGACACCAAAAATTCTACGTGCCCTTTTCCTTTCTCCTTCTGTGATGTGGACTTCCCTGGTTTTTTTCTGGCCCACGTAGGACCAATCTGGATAGTTGGTCTTGGTGAAGATTTGACGTTTCCCTCCCCAAAAAGTTTTTGATTTGAGTGTCTACTAAAATGAGGCTGCATTTTAATGTTGTACTTAATCTTGATTTTAAGTTGTATTTTAATCAATTGTTTTTACCTGGTGTTAGCCGCCCTGAGCCCGGTCTTAGCTGAGGAGGGCAGGGTATAAATAAAATTTATTTTTATTTTTATTTTTATTATTTTATTATTATTAAGAGTGATATTGATGAATTGGAAGAATATGGAAGCCTTGAATCAATAATAATAATAATAATAATAATTAATAATAATAATATTTTTTTATTTATACCCCACCCATCTGGCTGGTTTTCCCCAGACAACACTTGCAACTTATGAACGTTCTGCTTACAGATATACTTTGTTTGGATAAATATGATAACATTTGGAATGTCGTAGGCTATTAATGTTTATATATGCATTAGGATAATAACACTATATCAATTTAAGTAAGAATGTATTATGGGAGTATATTTCATTGCATTTTTGAAGATTCCCACCCCCTTTCTTTTACACATCTTTGTTTTCTCTCCCCCCCCCCATTCCCCCCTTTTTTCTTCATACCACTTTATTTCTTTAAATGATAATTCCTTCAGTAAAAAAATGAATATTAGAACACAATTTTTTAAAGAACCTTTCGGAGTTAGCTCTTAATTTTCACATGGTATTTTAACGCTATCCTAAAGCCATTAAAATGCTAACTAGGGGCATTGGGCTGCCCACTTTAGAGAGCCCCCCTAAATTAGCCCAGCATGGAAGGTCCTCTGATAATGCCATTAACTCTTTCTGTGTCCTTGCATAAGCAGTTTAAAAGCAAAACACACGACTGCAGCTACGGAGAACTACATTAATTACCTTCAAACCTGGTTAAATACCACTGGCCCATACGTTGTTATGGGATGGGGGCGGATTACAAGAGTATACGAGCAACAGATGGTTTTCGCCGACCAAAATCCAAAGAGCTTTGGCGGTCTGAGTCTGAACGCATTAAAATATTAACGCTATAATCTTTTTTCCCTTTTTTTCTCTATCTCCCCCCCCCCCCCCGCAATGTTAAAACACTGTACAGAGCAGCGTGAGGCAGGAGCTTATGGGGATTAGCAATTTTAAGGCCCGCTGAACCCGGATTTGCAATCTAATCCCTTTTGATAGCGTTTGTGGGAATTTTCGACGGGGCCTTTAAAAGCAAGGCCAGAACTTTAAAACTTTTACAACCAGGATTCTTAAAAGCGGGCCTCTCCCTTCTCTAATGGGTTAATCTTTCCCCAAACTGGTAGAAGGTTAGCCAAAAACCAGTGGCTTCCTCTAGGTTGTTGTGCCGAAGATCATGGCATGCTGGGATGCCAACTATAGGGGACAGAAGGTACTTTGTCCCCTTCAATATTTGTGGGTAGGGGGCCAAGCTGGGCTAGATTACACTCCCTCTGGAGGAGGGGGTACGTAGTTTAGGGGTACTTCTGGACAATCAGTTATCGTTTGGGGCTCAGGTGGCCACAGCCGTGCCGCTATTTAGACAGGGATAGCCTGACTGTTAAGTTGTGGGTGAACATATCAGACGACACAGCGATTCTTCAAACAGCTCTTGTTTATTCACAGGCCAGAACAGAACAGAACCGAAGGGTTCAGCCAGCCTGCTTATATAGAGCTCCAGGACAACGTAACTGTAACAATTTTCTAAAACTATCCAATCACTGAACGTCACTTTCGATCCCTTATTTGCATAACTATCTACAGTATCCCCCTGCTGGCCCAGGGTGAGAACTTCAGTATATAACACTAACTACTACTGTCTATGCGCTGGCAACTTCTTGGTTAAAGTAAAGGTAAAGGGACCCCTGACCATTAGGTCCAGTTGTGGCCGACTCTGGGGTTGCGGTGCTCATCTCGCTTTACTGGCTGAGGGAGCCGGCGTACAGCTTCTGGGTCATGTGGCCAGCATGACTAAGCCGCTTCTGGTGAACTAGAGCTGTGCACGGAAACGCTGTTTACCTTCCTGTCGGAGCGGTACCTATTTATCTACTTGAACTTTAACGTGCTTTCAAACTGCTAGGTTGGCAGGAGCTGGGACCGAGCAACGGGAACTCAACCCGTCGCGGGGATTCGAACTGCTGACCTTCTGATCGGCAAGTCCTAGGCTCTGTGGTTTAACCCACAGCGCCACCCGCGTCCCTCAACCTCTTGGTTAGACTACTGCAATGCAGTATACTTGGGGCGGCCCCTGAAGACAGTCTGGTGCAGAATTCGCCGGCCAGGCCGCTCACTGGGACAAGACGGTTTGAGCACCAATCCTGGCTCGACTAAACGGGCAGCCAATTGGTTTCCGGACTCGATTCAAAGTGCTGGTTTCGACCTATAAAGCCTTAAACGGCTCAGGAGAGAGCCAGTGTGGTGTAGTGGTTAAGAGCGATGGACTCGTAATCTGGGGAACCGGGTTTGCGTCTCTGCTCCTCCACCTTCATCTGCTGGGTGACCTTGGGCCAGTCACACTTCTTTGAAGTCTCTCAGCCCCACTCACCTCACAGAGTGTTTGTTGTGGGGGAGGAAGGGAAAGGAGAATGTTAGCCGCTTTGAGACTCCTTAAAGGGAGTGAAAGGCGGGATATCAAATCCAAACTCTTCTTCTTCTTCTTCAGGACCTCAATACCTCAAGGACCGCCTCACTCCATATGAACCAACCCGGCCCCTACGACCATCATCTGTGGCCCTTCTTTGTGTGCCTCCCCCAGGAAAGGTCCGGAGGGTAGCAACACAGGCGCCATCATTATATAACTTTGGGTGCCAGGCAAAAACATTTCTCTTCTCCAAGGCTTGGGATAGTTAAATAATTGCCTTTTAAATGTGTGGGGAGGGGGGTATTATTTTGCTTTTATGTATTTCTGCATTTTTATACTGTGAACCGCACCACGATCTTCGGATAAAGGGCAGCATATTAATTTAATAAAGAAATAGTAAGGAAATACTGTACAAGGTATGGTTTCAATGTATGAAGCCCTTCATAGCTTGGGGAGGGGCAAAACATTCCCACATATCCAACCGATTGCTGTGTTTTGCAGAAGTGCACCCCACAGCTACCATTCTATCAGGAAGGTCTGATCCTCATGATGTCAGAATTGGGCCTTCTGATATGATGGCTCTTCTACCAATAGGATCTCTCTCCTATTAGTATCAGAGGGGATGCCTTCTCTATCAACTTTTCAGCCCCTGTTAAAGGCATTCCTCTTTCAACAAGCCTTCTAAAACCCTTATCCCCGTTGGCATCTAACTTGGAATTAGAGTCGCATCTTGGAAGGTGAACAGAATCCATTCCGGACGTCCGTTCGACTTCCAAAACGTTTGGAAACCAAAGCGCAGCTTCTGATTGGCTGCAGGAAGCTTCTGCAGCCAATCAGAAGCCACGGAAGCCCCGTCGAACGTTCGGCTTCCCAAAATAGTTGGCAAACCAGAATAGCCACTTCCAGGTTTGCAATGTTCGGGAGCCAAAATGTTCAGGAACTAAGCTGTTTGACTTCCAAGGTATATCTATTTTTAAAAAATTGTTTTCCAATAAGCAAGATGTTATATATTTAACTGTTTTATACATATATCAAAAATTTTGTGTCCGTGTAGTTTCTTAATATATATATATATATTTAAAAAATTGTTTTCCAATAAGCAAGGTGTTATATATTTAACTGTTTTATACATATATCAAAAATCACTTTGGGGGTGCCTCAACGGAAGCAATTCTTTCGGAAAGACTTTATTGATGTCCGGGTCTCCCTTTCTGGCCTTTCTCAAAGTCGCTGCTTACATCTGAGTAAATATGTCAGATCCAAAACATATTTACTCGAGCCACAGATTCTCTCACTTAAAAAAAAAAATTGCACCCAAGGACGTGTCTTGAGGATTCTAGCCTCAATTAGAATTCTACCTCAATATTACAACTTAAACCCAAGAGTAAACAATCTTGACTCGCTGCTAAAAATATGCAAAGGGTTTGTTTGACTTCTTCAGACTGAAGAAACAGCAATGAGATGTTTTCCTGATCTGACTCGCCAAAGCCACGTCTCCTGCCGTTAGAAGAGTTTGCTTTTTATTTTATTTAAATTTTTTAAACTTCTTTTTATTCATTTTCTATAACCAAACAACAGCAAAGAAAAAGAAAAATAGCCAACACATACCAAAAAAAGAAAAAGAAACCATCAACCAAAACAAAACAGCTAAACCAACCAAAAAACAAACATTAATTAACAATAAATAACGTTTGACTTCCCTCCATCTCGGTTTTGGGTTATGTGAATATTAAATCCGTTCTGCAGTTTTTCATTTTTTAACGTAAACACATCGCAACGGTTATATTAAACCTATTGTGATTTTTATATCTCTAGAGTTTGTTTCCATATATGTTACGAATTTAGACCAATTGTCGATAAACCTTGTACCTTTTTGCTGTCTAATGTTCTGCGTCATTTTTGCCAGATCCATATACTCAATTAATTTTATTTGCCAATCTTTAACGGTCGGGGTATTTGGGGTTTTCCAATTTTGTGCTAACAGAATCCTGGCAGCTACAGTTGCATATTGAAACATTATAAAAATGTTTCATTATAAGAGTTTGCTTTTTAAACGGCAATGTGGCTGGCAGACATTCAACAGGTTAGGCATTTCCCAGCATAGAGATGCAGCGGTGTTGGAGCTTCACCTGTTGAACTTTGGCCTGTCACAGAAAGAGCCCTGCCAGAAAAAGAAGGGTGTGAAACCAGGATGCAAAGGGGCAACAGAGGTGCCTTGAGACATGGCTCTGTCAAACGATCCGAAGGGCCCCTGTCAGTGAAACCAAGCAATTGCATTGCTTGGACTAGATCAGGGATAGCCAACTCCCAATAGACTGTGATCTATTCACAGTATAAAAAAGCTGGCATTGATCTACCCATTGTCGTTAAAAGACTGGCAGTGATGATGATGATAATAATTTATATCCCGCTCATCTGGCTGGGCTTCCCCAGCCACTCTGGGCGGCTTCCAACAAAATATTAAAATACAGTAATGCATCAAACATTAAAAGCTTCCCTAAAGAGGGCTGCCTTCAGATGTCTTCTAAAAGTCTGGTAGTTGCTCTTCTCTTTGACATCTGCTGGGAGAGCGTTCCACAGGGCGGGTGCCACCACCGAGAAGGCCCTCTGTCTGGTTCCCTGTAACTTGGCTTCTCGCAGTAAGGGAACCGCCAGAAGGCCCTCGGCGCTGGACCTCAGTCCAGGCTGAACGATGGGGGTGGAGACGCTCCTTCAGATATTTAAGTTGTGGAGCTTTTTTTAATAAGCCAAAGATGTTGAGCTTTTTTTAGTAAGCCAAAGTTGGGGGGGTTGCTTTTTTGTAAGAAGATCGCTGCGGGGCCAGAGACCAACCAGGATGTACCAGGAACACCCGGCAATCACCAGTAGATCGCTATCTACCTGTTGGACATGCCTGGACTAGATGATCCCTGGGGTCCCTTCCAATTCTGCAATTCTGCGACCCAATTCCGAGACTCTAGAAACACAGAATCCTAGAACTGTGGGGTTGGAGGGGAACCCACAGGTCTCTAGCCCAACACCCGGCAACGCAGGGAATCGCAGTCACCCAACCTCTGCTTAAAAACCTCCTCTTGGAAGAGCAGCCATTTTACGTGGAGCAAATCTCAAATGAAATTAATGAGCGAGTGAGCAAAAGGCAAAAAACGAGGCCAGCGTACTTTTGTCTCCCGGTAAGATGGAGCGGTAAAAGCGGTCCCTCTTCTTCTTCTCTTCCGGATTAGGAGGCAAAGGTTTGGAGCCGTGGTTCAAGGGTCCCGCCTCTTTGCTCCCGCTGCCTATCATCGTGCTGGTGTTCCTCATTGGAGGAGCCGGGGGCTTGTCTCCTGCTTCTAGGCCATTATTGGACATCTTCAGCGGCGACAGCTACAACTAGGATCAAAAGAAACACAGGGTTTGGACATGCACGGAAATCAGGCAGAGGAGGGTATACTGTATTTTTCCATGTACAGTCATAAAGGTAAAGGTAAAGGGACCCCTGACCATTAGGTCCAGTCGTGGCCGACTCTGGGATTGCGGCACTCATCTCGCTTTACTGGCCAAGGGAGCCGGCGTACAGCTTCTGGGTCATGTGGCCAGCATGACTAAGCCACTTCTGGCGAACCAGAGCAGCTCACGGAAACGCCGTATACCTTCCCGCTGGAGTGGTACGTATTTATCTACTTGCACTTTGACGTGCTTTCGAACTGCTAGGTTGGCAGGAGTAGGGACCAAGCAAAGGGAGCTCACCCTGTCACGGGGATTCGAACCGCTGACGTTCTGATCGGAAAGTCTTAGGCTCTGTGGTTTAACCCACAGAGCCACCCACGTCCCCTATGTACAATCATACCTCGGGTTAAATATGTACATAAGTATGTACCGTTGTACCTCGGGTTAAATATGCTTCGGGATGAATATTTTTGGGTTGCGCCACGGCGACCCGGAGGTAATGGAGTGCGTTCCTTCTGGGTTTCACCGCTCACGCATGCGCAGATGCTCAAAATGACGCCATGCACGGAAGCGGCAAATCGCGAACCGCGCACGCACGGACACGGGTTGCGTTCGCTTCAGGATGCGAACAGTGCTCCAGAACGGATCCCGTTCGCATCCATAGGTACCACTGTATAACACGCCCCCGTGTATAAGACAAATTATTTGAATTTGTATCAAGGATTTTTGTATTGTAAATGCCCAAAGTCAATAAGAAAACCGCAAAGTCAAAGGACACACTCAGGTCGGCAGAGCCAAAGCAAATATACAGGAAGTTTCAATCAAACCCTCTTTTCCACTCAGAGCTAGTTTCCATAGTGGTTTAACCATCAATTTCTCTTCTCAGGGAACTCTGGGAATTTTGACTTGTGTGGGGAATAGGGTTCTCCTCTCAGCACCAGTATTAACTAATTGCAACTCCCAGGATTCAGTGTTTTGCGATATAATTTTAAATGTATATTTCAGATGAGGCCTGCCTACCTGGAGATACCACGGATTAAATCTGGAAGCTTTTCCATGTGAAGCACTTACTCTGTCACTGAGCTACTCCAACTCAAAAGCTTGCTCAATATTTTGAGACATTTTTGTTGGTCCAAATAAATGTATTGCCTTTTGAGGACTCCAAATTAAGAAATGGGGAGAGATTGCCCAGAGTTTGCGGGAAAGATTGATTGAATGAATGAATGATTCCTTATTTGCTTCAGCCATCGGCCATAGCAATGATACAACAATACGATATACAAAGAATAGAAATAAAAAGCCAATTATATAAAATACATTTTAGGGTTTTGGATTGAGCTTTTTTAGGGGGGATTGCCAAAAATCGCTCATTCGCCTGACCCACACTGCCACTCACATGCATTGGCAGAAGCCGCCAATCGCTCACCCAATTGCTGCAGCGACCGCCAATCAACACCAGCCCTTGATGCAGCCAGCAATAACACGCCCAATAGCCGCTGACAAATCTCGCAGCAGCAACCAATCACACATCCCCTCTATGTACTATCCATGTATAAGACGACCCCCAATTTTTAACAAAAATTTTAAACAGAAGAAAACCTTGTCTTATACACAGAAAAGTACGGTATTCTGCTACAGTGGTACCTCGGTTCTCGAACGTAATCCGTTCCGGAAGACCGTTCGAGTTCCAAAATGTTTGGAAACCAGAAACTCAATATGGAAGCCTCAATTCAATTGAGAAAATTGAAAAACATGCAGCGGAAGGAGGCACATTAAAAAATGGAAGCATTTACAGTGGTACCTCGCAAGACGAATGCCTCGCAAGACGAAAAACGCGCAAGACGAAAGAGTTTTCCGTTTTTTGAGTCGTTCCGCAAGACGAATTTCCCTATGGGCTTGCTTGGCAAGACGAAACGTATTGCGAGTTCTTGCAAGTTTGTTTCCTTTTTCTTAAAGCCGCTAAGCCGTTAATAGCCGTGCTTCGCAAGACGAAAAAACCGCAAGATGAAGAGACTCGCGGAACGGATTAATTTCGTCTTGCGAGGCACCACTGTACTTCCAGGTTTTCAGTGTTTGGGCTCCAAAACATTTGTCAACAGAGACGTTTGAGAACTGAGGTACCACTGTATTCCGCTGCCTTATGAGCACTGGATTTGGGGCTAAAATAAAATTAGGACCGTACTTGGAATGAGAACCAGTTCAGCAGCAGAACAAAGCTCACTGTATTCATTCAAAACAAATCTCTGAACTACACCTGAAAATAGTTCTCGTAATCATCGGGTGAACTGAACATGAATTAAGTTCATTCTGGGATGGATCACTAGTTCCCAAACTTTTTCCAAAACTCGCCCCCAGTGCCCCCTCCCCTATAAAAAGCATTATTCAGAAAGCGGTGTGCACGACCGCTAAGGAAGATAATATCACAATGACATTTGAAGCAGTCACGAATAATTGCACATTTATTCAAAATCCAATTAGAACTGTTTAGTTAAAATTCAACCAAAACTGATGGATTTGATCTCGTGACCCCAGCTTTCCAACCAGCAGTCGCCGCTTCCTGTGCCTTTGAAAGATCTCTGCGGCAGGCAAGAGTTGAGGAAGTCAAAGCTTTTCCAGCTATCGATTCAGTAGGAAAAGCTTCCCCCTGCTATATTACCACAGGTCAGGCAGCGGTTAGAAAGCAAGTGGCTCCAACTATTTTTAGCCACATGCAAAAAGAGAAAAGTTGGTGATGATGGCAGGGCTAGGGACGCCAGCTGAAAAACTGGCATTGCCTGCTCTTGTGCCGCCAGCAGCTGGCAAAGATGGAAGGAGTCAACAGAGGGGGCTTTTCACCCCAGTTCGGAGACCCAACAAGCCACAGCTGTGTTTGGCCTGAAATGTATGTAAATAGAAGAAAGTACCGTATTTTTCGCTCCATAACGCGCACCTGACCAGAAGACACACCTGGTTTTAGAGGAGGAAAACAAGAAAAAAAAAATATTCTGAATGAAACACTGGATGTATGATTTTTGTGGTTCATGCTGTGGTGATTTGAAGGTGAGTTTGGGGTAGCCCAATGCAAAAATCCTGAGAATCCATATGGATCCGTGCTTTGTAACCAGGTTTTTGCGCCATTGCGGCCCCACGAAACAGTGATGTGTGCTTTTTTTGGTGCCGGCTGTAGCCATGGACATGCTATGTGATCTGATGGTGTATTTGGGGTGACCCAATGTAAAAATCCTGAGGATCCATGGGCTTTTACCTCTCCCCTCCCAGGCAGCCTCCTTTATCGCTAGCCTCCCTTATCTCCCTCCCAACTGCTTACTGGTCAGCTGCTTCCTTTCAACACTCCCTTCCCTCTTGTTTGCCTTAGTGTCTTTTCCTTAGCTGGAAGAGTTTTTTGCTCCTCCTTTTCTTCTAATTTCTCTCCTCATTGATTTAGTCTTCCTGTCTCCTCTCCTTGCAAGTTTGCTGTCTTTACCTCCCAGGCAGCCTCCTTTATTGCTAGCCTCCCTTATCTCGCTCCCGATTGCTTGCTGATCAGCGGCTTTGTTTCAACACCCACTTCCCTCTTTCAAAAAAAAAAAATGATCTGCTTTTCGCCCCTGGGCAATTCGGCTCCAGGGACCACACATTCGCTCCATAAGATGCAGAGACATTTCCCCTTACTTATTAGGAAGAGTGCGTCTTATGGAGCGAAAAATACGGTACTTCTTCACACAGCACTTAGTTAAACTATGGAACTCCTTGCCACAGCAGGCAGCGACGGCCGCCAACTTAGCTGGCTTTAAAAGAGGATTAAATGAATTGATGGAGAGACTTACATATCTGAGTTCCTTTCCCCCCGATAATAATTTTTATTAATTTTCAATTACAACAATCCAGTGCTTTTTTTCTAAAAACAAATAAACGTTTAGGTGTACTCTCATTTTCCTACTCATATTGAAATACTGCCCCTCATTATGTCCATACCAAATTATAATACAATTAATAATGCCAATCTTTCAAATGCCAAATTATACAATTTATGCGGCCACCCGCATGCTAGAGTTTGATTATTTACATAATTTCTGCGTTCCATAATCTTATTCCAATTATACACCAGTCAGAAAAACAAACCCTTATACCACAGCTACAATTTTAACGATTTCCATTCGCATTAACACACTAAATGATTTATAATCCTATAGGTGAAGCATTCAAACTCTGTCTTTATTCTTCTTGTTCTGTCCATAGTGTTTCTTCTGGTCTTTGTACTATATTGTGTGTGTGTATGTGTGTGTGTGTGTGTGTGTGTGTGTGTGTATAGTGGTACCTCGGGTTACATACGCTTCAGGTTACAGACTCCGCTAACCCAGAAATAGTGCTTCAGCTTAAGAACTTTGCTTCAGGATGAGAACAGAAATTGTGCTCCGGCAGTGCGGCAGCAGCAGGAGGCCCCATTAGCTAAAGTGGTACCTCAGGTTAAGAACAGTTTCAGGTTAAGTACGGACCTCCGGAATGAATTAAGTACTTAACCCGAGGTATCACTGTATGTGTGTGTGTGTGTGTGTGTGTGTGTGTGTGTGTATCTGAGTGGCTGAAGAGGACCTCAACCTAGAGAAAGGTGAGGAAGAAGGTGTTAAGACATACTGCTCAACTGTCCCAATTTAAGTGGGATGTTCTGGAATTACAGGAGCCACCCCTGGCTTCTGACTGGATCCCAGAATGTTTTTTTGTTCTGGCACTCTGGTGAGTCTACTGGCTCTCATGGGACCAAAAAAATCTGAGCATCCCAATTTGGATCACTCGGATGTTGATGGGTATGGTAAAGTAAAAGGCAAAAAGTAAAGGACCCCTGGACAGTTAAGTCCAGTCAAAGGCAACTATGGGGTTGTGGCACCCATCTCGCTTTCAGGCTGAGGGAGCCAGCGTTTGTCCGCAGACAGCTTTCCAGGTCATGTGGCCAGCAGGACTAAACCACTTCTGGCGCAACGGGACACCGTGGCGGAAACCAGAGTGCAGGGAAACGCTGTTAACCTTCCCGCCACAGTGGTAGCTATTTATCTACTTGCACTGGTTTGTTTTCGAACTGCTAAGTTGGCAGGAGCTGGGACAGAGCAACGGGAGCTTGCCCTGTCGCGGGGATTCGAACTGCCGACCTCCTGACCGGCAATCCCAAGAGGCTCAGTGGTTTAGACCACAGCGCCACCTTTTACGTTATGGTAAGACACACTTGTTAACTATCCGGCACCTTCAGTAGATTACTGCATTACCTGGGGAAGAACCCCAAGGAAGCTGGAGTCACTGCATAAATACTTGCAACCGGGACTCACATTTGGGCATACAGTGGTACCTCGGGTTACATACACTTCAGGTTACATACTGTCAGGGAACTGCCATCAGAGCAAGAAACGGAGGCAGGGCTCCCGAGGGATGCCGGAGAGGGGACTAGCAGGGGGGAAGGATTTCAGCGTAACACTCATAGAGAAGAGAGGGAGATGGAGGAATTGGTGACAGGGATCCAAGACCCTTCACCCGAAACTATTGGAGAGAGCGCTGGGACACCCCTGCCTTCCCCTTACTTGCGCAGATGCGTTCCGCGCAGGGAACATAGGAGGAGACTCGGGGTCAAACAGCTTTTATGCTGGAAGAGGTTCAAGAGACGCCCACTCTCGGATTCTGCAAGTGACTAACAGGTCACGGAGGGCGAGCTCTGACCCTAAGCATGGTTGGGCAAGCAAACTAACTAAACTGAAGGCAATTTACGCACAAGTAACCCCTCACAACCATTACACATACGCTTCAGGTTACAGACTCTGCTAACCCAGAAATAGTGCTTCAGGTTAACAACTTTGCTTCACGATGAGAACAGAAATTGTGCTCCGGCGGCGCAGCAGCAGCAGGAGGCCCCATTAGCTAAAGTGGTGCTTCAGGTTAAGAACAGTTTCAGGTTAAGAACAGACCTGCAGAACGAATTAAGTACTTAACCCAAGGTACCACTGTATTAGCCCACAGATCATAGGTCATTCAGTGCTTCCATCACCCGGCAGAGGACCAAGCCCTGTTCAGGAAAGTTTTTAATGAGTGACATTTTAATGTATTTTTAATCTTTGTTGGAAGCCGCCCAGAGTGGCTGGGGAAGCCCAGCCAGATGTGTGGGGTACAAATAATAAATTATTATATATTAGGAAGGATTCTCGGCACGATGAGGAGAAATCTGAAAACCGCCCCTCCCACCAAAACGGGAACCAGTGTAGGGAAGCATTCAGAGTGTGCCCCAAGGTCACGCAAACACAGCAATCTCAAATCAGTTATGCAAAGCAGCCCAGTTTATTTTGCATAATTTGCTTTGCCTCTGCAGAACATGGCCGGGGGAGGGGGAGGAGGAGGCGGGAGAGAGAGGGGAAAACATCTAGGGAGAACGTCGGCGCTTGCTTACCTCTCACCCAGCGACTGTTTGGCTCAGCCTTGCTGATGTTTTCCCCAAGCATCAGGGCATAAAAGCCTCCACTGCCATAAGGTCTAGAAACTTGCTTGAATTGAATGAAGGCCATGGTTGTCAGAACGCTGCATTCTAACACCAGGGATCCAAATTCCTTCCCTGCGTTATGTGATGCCGTGAAACTGATTTTGTGTGCTTGTGTGTATTCCCTCACCGCGAAATGCAAGGATACAGGGAACCAGGCAGAGGGCCTTCTCGGTGGTGACACCCGCCCTGTGAAATGCCCTGCTAACAGATGTCAAGGAAATAAACAACTACCTGACTTTTAGAAGACTTGTGAAGGCAGCCCTGTTTAGGGAAGTATTTAATATTTGAGGCTTTACTGTGTTTTTAATATTCTGTGGGCAGCCACCCAGAGTGGCTGGGGAGGCCCGGCCAGATGGGCGGCGTATAAGTAATAAATTATTGTTGTTGTTGTTGTTGTTGTTGTTGTTGTTGTTGTTGTTGTTGTTGTTAAATATTATTATTACCCTTATGTTTCCCTTCGCTTATGGTTTTGATCTATGGGCTACTTTTAAAATGAGGCTGCATTTTAAATTGCATTTTAACCTGTATTTTAAATTGGTCCCCCCCATTATGTTTTTATTGTAATTTTACTAGCGTTAACTGCCCTGAGCCCGGCTCTGGCTGGGGGAGGGTGGGGTATAAATAAAAAATGTTGTTGTTGTTGTTTTCACATATCCAAGGCCGATGCGGAGGAATTAAAAGAGAGAAACTGTCTTAAATAAAAGAATCAGGTGTGTGCTACTTATGTAAGCTGCATTGCATTTATTCACGTAACGAAAATGTATTTTGGATGGTTACAAGATGAGAAGAAGAGGCCTGTTGGAGCAGGCCACCCCCACCTAACTTTCTGTTCTCACTGTGGCTGATGGCTGTGGGGACCCCGCGAGCATGACATGGGCAGGACATGGAGAGCATGACTGGTAGCCATCAATAGCACTCTCCCCCCGTGAACTTGCCTACTCCTCTTTTAAAGCCAACCGTTACTTCTTGTGGCAGTGAGTTCCACAGTTGAACTACGCGCTGCAGGAAGAAGTCCTTTCCTTTGCCTGTGCTGAACCTTCTGACAATCAGCTTTGTTGGGTGTCCAAAAGTTCTAGCGTTATGTCGGATGTTTTCTCCCTAGTCTTCTTCTCCAAACCCATGCAAAATCTTATACACACACACCCCTTGCAAAATCCTAAAACACAGTACCAAAAACCTATGCGTGCCTCTGTGTACTTCACCCAAGCTGGCATCCTACAGGATTCCAAGCTCAGAGTTGTCAATTTCTGATTTACCGGTGCAGGAGGCATTTTAAACGAGCGGCACCGTAATTGATTCTCAGCACCCGGAACATTTTTCTATTAGGAAATCCCCGCAGGAAGGGATTTGTTGACGTTGTCCGGGGCAAAGTTCTCTCCTTGGCAAATGGAGGCATTCTCCAGCAATCTCCGCAGTCCAGGTGGGTGTTTCAGACACCAACTTTCTCCCTCGCCTGCTGTTCACGCCCCTGGCTGCCGTCCACCTTAGACATTCCCCCAGCGTGATCTCAGGCCAGAGCAAAACGAAAACTGACAGCTGGAGGCACAGGTGGATTGGGGAAAGGGGAGAACGAGAATCAGAGCTGCTTGAAAAGTTTCCAGGCAGTTCTCCTCGGCTGCATTTTAAAACGCGCTGTCGTGTTTGTCAATAAAATACATCACTTGTGACCATAGCTGTCAACTTACAGATTTGAAAATAAGGGACCAGCAGCCTCGAAAATAAGGGATCAGCAGCCAAAATAAGGGATTTTCCAAGCACAGGAAGGTTCAACTTCTGAACCCCTCCGAGCCAAAGGCAGAAAGCCCAGCCAGCAGCCAAACGAAGCCTCAAGCGGTGGTTCCCACAGCGCAGCAACCCGGCAAAGGGGATGCAGCAAGGAAAACCACCGTCACCTCTCCGCTGGGAAGCGCTGAGCAAAGGCGAGTCCCCAGGCAACGCGCCCAATTTGATTGGCACAAGGCATGCAAGTTCCACCCCCCAGTCGTTCTTAGACACCTTATTGGGTGAGCAACGCAGCCAAGCAACACAGTTGGAGCCTCCCTCCTCCCTGGCCGGTAGGGTGGGAGGGAGAGGAGCTGCTTCCTTTGAAACCCAGGAAATTTAAGTGACATCATCAATAAGGGACAGCAGCGGGACACGGCGCTGGGATAAGAGACTTTCCCGCCAAATAAGGGACGGTTGACAGCTATGCTTGTGACATGGGGCGCTTCCAGACTGCCACACTTTTTGGGTGGGATTCAATCAGAGACCACAAAATTCTGGCGGAGCAGTGGATTTGGGAATGGGGAGTTGGGCAACAAATCCACTTCCCCAGAAAGATTGGATTTTCATTTTTAAGGACAGTGACGGTGGGGTAGAGGCACTGGAAAGTGTGAGGTGACACTTTGGCGCAACATCGTCCAACCTCCCCACGAACAATCGGACTGAATGCTCATTAAACAGCAGACATTGTCTAACGATGGAAGGTGAACCATGCCAGCAATTGCATGCAGTCTCAGAACCGCAAGGGAGTAAGGAACTTAAAAATGGGTGGGGGTGGGGGTTATTAACAGGATAACAGGTTATTATCCCCCATCTCAGGGGTTGGCCACCTTTTTCCAGACCAGAGACTTGCTTAGAAATGCCAGAAACTGCTGTGGGAATCACAAAAATATTCAGTTCACGGAAGAAATATAGTGGTGATTCTCAGAACCTCTTTCCCAAACAAAACGAGGAGGAGGAGGAGGAGGAGGAGGAGGAGGAGGAGGAGGAGGAGGAGGAGGAGGAGGAGAAGAAGAAGAAGAAGAAGAAGAAGAAGAAGAAGAAGAAGAAGAAGAAGAAGAAGAAGAAGAAGCAACCTGTCATTGCTCCCCCACATGCACACAAAAGCAAAAATTTAACAATTCAGAAAGGCAAGGGCCCTTGGCAGATGCTATTGGGTGTCTGAAGGTGTTGTGGTACCTGTTTAGAACCCCAGGTCTATGAAAATCAAGTCTTGACTTTGGACTTGCAGGTTGGTTATGCTTACATGAATAATGGCCATTAATATACAGTGGTACCTCAGGTTACATACACTTCAGATTACAGACGCTTCAGGTTACACACTCCGCTAACCCAGAAATAGATGAGAACAGAAATCGTGCTCCGGTGGCGCGGCAGCAGCGGGAAGTCCCATTAGCTAAAGTGGTACTTCAGGTTAAGAACAGTTTCAGGTTAAGAACGGACCTCTGGAACGAATTAAGTACTTAACCCGAGGTACCACTGTACTTCTCTCCTTTGATGTGAATGGATCTCTTTCTAAGCCATCACCTAGTCACAGGTAGGTGGCCGTGTTGGTCTGCCGTAGTCGAAACAAAATAAAAAAAATTCCTTCCAGTAGCACCTTAGAGACCAACTAAGTTTGTTCTTGCTATGAGCTTTCGTGTGCATGCACACTTCTTCAGATGCACTGAAACAGAAGGGTGGGGAGGGGTATTACTCAGAAGGGTGGTGGGAATGGGTGATTGGCCGATAGGTGTGGTAAACCTGTTAATGACTGCAATTGGTCTTACCGGAAAAAGCAGTGGGTGAGATGGCTAAAAATGTATATTTATATTTATTAAATGTATATTTATATTTATCATGTATAATGAGATAAGAATCCAATGTCTCTGTTCAGACCAGGTCTCTCCATGGTTTTAAGTTTGGTAATAAGTTGCAACTCAGCAACTTCTCTTTCCAGTCTGTTTTTGAAATTCTTTTGTAATAAAACCTGTTAACCTGATCCTTCTTAAAGTGCAGATATGAGGATCAGCTCTGAGACCTTCTGCAAGCAGTGTTAGAAACTCAGATATAACCAGAGTTACAGTCGCCAAAACAGAATGTGTAGTTGCCATTTTGGGGGCCAGACAGCTCAAAAGTTGCATTTTTCAATATGGATTTGGTTCCTGAAATTCCACACCAACAAAGGAAGAGTGGATTTGTAAATTAAGTGAGTATATAGAATTGGCAAAATTAACTTCAGTTATAAGATATCAATCAAATCAAAAGTTAAGAATGGAGTGGAAGTATTTCCAAGATTATATGTCAAAATATTGTTCTAAAAATAACATGCTAATTGGCTTAGAATAAATAATGTAAGCAATAACAAAGCCAATAAAGAGGGGAAAATCAGAATTTAACAAAAATAATTTATTATAGAATGCAAGGGGAGAAAGGCAGAAAGAAATATAAAGAAGTTGAATTGCTGTGGAGGGAATTAGAGGGTGGGGGTGGATTTTTATAATTAAGTGTATAATTATGCAGCTGTTGTAATTTAGATATTATATTTTATGTGAGGGAATGATTGGGAATTTTGGTTATTATGTATATATGTTAAATTTCAATAGAGATCTTTGGGGAGGAATGAATTTGGTTCCCGAAATTCGTTCTGACTCTGCAGATAAAAAAAACAAGGATAGAATGCTAGAGGGTGTGTTTTTAGTGTGTGAAAACAGCCCCGATCCAAGGATCCCCAGGCATGCACCTCCAATGGTGGAGACACCAGGCGCCATTCTCACACCCGGGCATCTTCACGTGGTCGCAAGTAGCCGACAGCCAGGTGCAAAATACGGCTGGTGCCTTGCGAATTTCGAACGCCGTCTGCAAACAAAGATACATTTCCCAACAAAAGGGAAATGGTTAAGTAAACTATGTGAGTACCTGGAGTTAGCAAAATTGACGGATTTAATAAGGCATAAATCCAAAACTATAATACAGAAACAATGGGAATGCTTAAATGAATATCTATACAAGCAGGGCTCAAATATGAAAGTTTGGTTGTGCTTAGACTAACCTTGTGGAGAATATGGAGAACATAAAGATTTGACGGATTATGAAAGAACCTATGGAAGGCAAATGACTGGAGAACAGATGTAGAGGCAAGCAAGATAACTAAGAGATGTGCGGTGAATGCGGTGGAAGACTTTTATAATATTTTAATTAGGATTTATATATTGTAAGGTTTGAAGCATGAATTTGGTAATATTATTGGTAATGAAAAGCATTTTTTTTCTTTCCATTTGTCTTTTGTCTTTTTTTTTAGTTTGCATTTTGGAAAACATGTATATAAATGTGTTTACAGTGTTATGTATTGTTCTTTGTTTCTCTTTTTTTCTTGTAAAATTCAATAAAAATTAAAATTTAAAAAGTTACCGTATTTTTCGCCCTATAGGACGCACTTTTTCCCCTCCAAAAATGAAGGGGAAATGTGCGTGCGTCCTATGGGGCGAATGCAGGCTTCGCTGAAGCCTGGAGAGCGAGAGGGGTCGGTGCTTCAGGAAGCTCTGCGCAACCCTAGGGAGACCGGCACGACTTCGCGCCGGTCTCTCGAGGGTTGCGCAGAGCTGCCTCCAGTCCCCGGCTTCGCGCAGCTCTCCTCAAGCCTGGGGAGCCCGGCGCGACTTCCCGCCGGGCTCCCTAGGCTTGCGGATAGCAGGCTGTTCTGGGGGCTGGGGTCGGGGGAAGCTCGGGTTTCCCCCGCGCCAGTCCCGCGCCTGGGGGGGAAATAATTTATTTTTTCTTTATTCCCCCCCCAAAAAAAAACCCCAAGGTGCGTCCTATAGGGCAGTGCACCCTATGGGGCGAAAAATACGGTACATTTACTGCTTGGTGGGGGAACAGACTCAGACCAGCAGTTTCTTCCCCACCCCACCGGTCCCTCCCAACTAATCTTGCCCCACATCTTGCAGGGAATGGCAGGGGAAGGCTGCCTGTCCCTTTCACACTTAGCTGAAATCCCATCGCTGCCTGCTAATCCTTACTTTTAGCAACGCCCATGGTTGCGCCAAAGAGGTCCCAGCACATCACCCTCACAGACCCGCACCCCTTGTTGGAAGTCTTCTGGGCACAAAGCAAAAAATAAATAAATTCCAGAGAGGCTGATGAGCTATGCAAGATTTAGTGTTTTGCACAGTGCTATAAAGGGGAAGGAAGAGTCGTCTTACAAATTCATCATCTGCAAATATTAAAGGCAGAACCCAATTAAGCAGCCAACTTCTCATGACGACTCAGATGGGGACGATTCTTTCATGCTCTGGCAGAATCGCACTGCCTTCATATATCATCTTCCAGGTCAAGACTCCGAAAATGAGCCAATGTAGAGACTATATATATAAAATAGCTGCGTAAAGCAGAGTTCTTCAAAAGAAGCCTGAGAAATTAAAGCTCAGAAATTGATGTCTTCCATCCAAGGCACAAAACACCAGTGATAATTGCAGCTTTTGAAGTATCTTTGCCATTCACACTCAAATAATGTGTGCAAGGCTGCTCTGAAAGCGTTATTTAAATGGAGAGCGTTATTAATTCTCAACAGCGACGTTTAACCACATCTCCCAAAGCTACTAAATTTAGACTCCTCTGCGTCAGCTTCAAAGTCGCCACCACCTGTCCTGTAATCAACATGAAGCCAAGAAAACCAAATTGGATACTTCAAGTGTGCGTATTAATTCAGATCACAATCTGAAACGTTCGGCTGAGAAAGTAAAAAAGGAAAACCAAAACCATTAAGGCTGAACTGTGGACAAGAGCCTACTTGGCAGCTGAAATCATGCGGAAAAGATTTCATGCAGACATCCAAGCACAGAAGAGAAGCTCTCCTGGATCAAACCAGTTACAGAATCATAGAATTGAATCATAGAACTGTAGAGTTGGAAGGGACCCAAGGGTCATCTAGACCAACCCCCTGCAATGCAGGAATTACAACTAAAGTATCCATGACAGGTGGCCGTCCAACCTCTGCTTAAAAACCTCCAAGGAAGGAGAGTCCACAACCTTCAGAGAGACACCATTCCACTGTCTAACAGCTTTTACTGTCAGAAAGTTCTTCCTGATGCCTTCTCAATCCAGCCCACAGACGGTCCGGGAATCAGCGTGTTTTTACATTAATAATAATAATAATAATAATAATAATAATAATAATAATAAATTATTTGTACCCAGCCACTCTGGGCAGCTTCCAACAAAGATTTAAAATACATTAAAAACTTCCCTAAACAGGGCTGCCTTCAGATGTCTTCTAAATGTCAGGTAGTTGTTTATCTCTGCCATCTGGTGGGAGGGCGTTCCACAGGGTGGGTGCCACTACCGAGAAGGCCCTCTGCCTGGTTCCCTGTAGCTTTGCTTCTTGCAGTGAGGGAACCACCAGAAGGCCCTCGGTGCTGGACCTCAGCGTCCAGGCTGAACGATGGGAGTGGAGACGCTCCTTCAGGTATACTGGGCTGAGGTCATTTAGGGTAGAATGTGTCCTTTTATGTAAAATGCATGTCTAAGTTATTTGTGGGTCCTGCCTGGTGTTTTTACATGAGTAGAATGTGTGCTTTTTTAAAAAAGGCATCTCTGGGTTATTTGTTGGGAATAGGAATTCATTCACGTTTTTTTCCAAAATATACTCTGGCCCCCCACAAGGTCTGAGGGACAGTGGAAAAGGTTGCTGACCCCTGCTCCAGAGCAAAACGTGACATCCCTTCAAGATATCTAAAGATGGCTATTACATCTCCAGTCCAAGAATCTACCTCTAAAGAAATAGTCAGCCAGAAGCATCTGCTACACAGAACACGGAAACAATGGCTTTCCCCTGAAAATTACAGAAGTATCCATCTAAATGTTCTTTTCTCTAAGCTTTCTAGTTCCATCTCTACTGGATTATGGTCTGATATTACTTTCGGTCTTATCTCTATAGATTTAACTCTTGGACATAATTCCTTTGAGATCCAGATCTGATCCAGTCGTGAGAGTGAGTGGTTAGGTTCCGAATAAAAAGTATATTGTTTCACAAGAGGGTGTCTAAGACGCCATATATCCACTAAATTGTAATTCTCCACCATAGAGAAGAAGGATTTTGGTAGTTTCCCTTCTTTACTTCCTCCATCTCTGCGTCTATCCATCTCCAATGAAATAACCGCATTCATATCCCCCATTATGATTATTTTTTGATCTGCATATTCCATTAGTTTTTCTTCTAATCTTTCGAAAAATTCCGTTTTGCTACCATTCGGGGCGTAGATCCCGACTACCATCATCCTTTCTCCTTGCCAATTGATGTTAACCCCTATCATCCTCCCCTCCTCGTCTTTAAACATTGTTTTGGCTTCTATTTTGCTATTGATATACAATACCACCCCTCTTTTCTTTACCTTATCCAGTGTTTCAAATTCGTTCCCTAGCCGTTTATTAATCAGAACCTTTCTATGCTTTCTGGCCACGTGTGTCTCCTGGAGACAAATAATATCTAGATTTTTCTTTTTCAAACATTGCTCAATTTTATTTCTCTTTTTTTTGTCATTCATCCCATTGATGTTCCAATTCCAAATTTTTAATCCCATAGTGCTTAATTTCTTCTTTTTTAGTCTTTATAATCCTCCTGTTTCTTGTGTATTCCCTAAGTCTCCCTCTTCTTCTTCTACCTCCTCCCCTGATCCACTCCCCTCCTCCTCCTGATCCCCTGTCGTTCTTGATTCTCCCGATTGGGCCCTCTCTGCTCTTCCTGTTTCATTTGTGTCTACTTTAAGTTCCTTATATTTCCTGAGGAATTTCCCGGTCTCTTCTTGATTTACCAACTTATGTCTTTTCCCTCTATATATAAATGATATCCCTTCCGGGAATTCCCACCTAAACTCAATCTTGTTCTTCTTCAATGTTTGCGCCAAGGGTTTATAAGAGTCTCTCCGTTTAAGTAGTCTAATTGGGACATCTTTAAAGATAATTATATAATTCCCATCTATATTTAGTCTCTTTTCTCTGTTCCTCTGGAGGATCAAATCTCTCATTTCTTTGTTTTTGAACGTAATCAAACAATCACCTGTGAGCTTCTTTGCTCTAGTTGCATTGACACGCATTCTAAATGCATTTAGTATGCTGTTGGCCATTTCCTCTATAGGTATACCCATCCAATCCGCTAACTCCTTCGTCAATCTTTCTTTTACATTTTCATTCTGTGTCTCCGGAATGGCCCTCAGCCTCAAATTCACCTCCCTCTGCCTTAGTTCGTTCATCGCTATGGTATCCTTCATCTCTTCCTGTGTCTTACTTAGCTCCATCACTTCTAGTTTAATTTTTTCCTTATCTCTCTTTATGTCTCTCAACTCTACTTTAGTCTTTTTTAGTCCTTCCTCTGCGAGCTGCGTCCTCCTAGATATTTCTTTTATTTGGCCCTTTAATTCGTTCACTGTTTCCTCCATTTTTTTATCCAATTTCCCAATTCTGTTATCCACTTGTTCTAATTTATGCTCTACATTAGCTTGGCTTTGTTTTATTTCCGCAAACATCTTCAGAATCTCTGACTTAAAGTCTCCCTCCTGTTTGGAGCCTCTCCTCTCTCCTGGAGTTCCCCCGTTCGTTCCTTTCTTCCCCGTGAGTGACATCATGTACCCTTGTATCAATCTTCCTTTTTACTATTCCTTTCTATCCCCAAATTAGTTTTTCTAGTACCTTCTAATGCTGGTACCTTCCTCTGTTTCTTTGCAATCCCGTCCTCCTTTCCAAAATTCACATTACATTTACATTACGTTTACATTTGCATTCACATTAGCATTTACCTTTGTTGTCCCTGGTTACTTCTCAGGAACAATAACCAAAAGTCTTTATAATAGTCAGGGTCTCTTTTAGTCGATATCCCTTATGGCCAATAATCCCTAGTTATCAATGATTCCTGAGTCCAAATGCCCATATCCAATAGTCCGCGGGCAGTGTTATTGGTTTGTAATGTACTTGTGTCCATCTGCGTCGTAACCCCAATTTCACTTTATCCACACGTTACTTCCCATAAACGAGTATTACTTCCCTTCCCCCCATCTGTAGGTCCAGTTATTATTGATCCTATAGTCCAATTGTTTTTAGTCCTGTGATCCTGTAGTTGGGCAGAGTTGGGTATTCGGTAAGGGAGGAGGGATGTTAAACAGTGGGGTATAGAAACAGACACAGATACAAATACAAGTGGGGGGAGGGGGGGAGGAGGGGAGGAGGGGGAGCAAGGGAGGGGGTAGTCGACTCACACCTACTCCATCTTGTTTCAGAAAGTCGCCGGGACCGCTCGCGTTCCCGCTGGGTCTTTACGCTGTCTTTAACCTATCTTTACCCTGTCCTTGGAGCTCTGGGAGGGTTTCGCGTTTCTCGTTTTCTAATCCCCTTTGCCAAGTAGAGAAGTGCCGGCAAAACCCTGTTGTTACGCTGTCAGAATATGTCGTCCTCTCCCCTCTTCACTTCTTCAGACTCCGCACTTCTACACCAAATGGCGGCGAGGGTTTCCCTTCTCTTCCGGGTCTCTCACTTTCGTGTGTGATACGAAGAAAAGCCGAGGAGGGAGGGAAATATCTCCCCCTCCCCTTTGTAGTCTTTTATGCGCCAGGGATGTTGTTCTCACTTTTCCTTGGGCTCTTTACAAGTCTCTCCGCCTCCACCTCCCCCCCAAGCTGCTGTTTTCCCTTCCTGGGGGGGGTGCACTTGAAAGAGGACCGCGTTACCGCCCAGGCAAATCGCTCACTTTCTTTAGTACTGGATTTTCGCCGCGTCTAGGTTGGCTTCGACTATAGTCTGAACTCTGTTTACTTCTCTAGGTTACTTTGAGACTTCCTTGTTGCTGCTCTTCGCCACCAAACTACTAAGTATCAAAGTTCTTTTTTTTTTTGAAAGCGGGCCGCTCTTCCTGCAAGCGCAGGGCTTCGCTATCTGAAGGTAAGAAAATGGTTCCCCTCGACCCTCGGGCTTTCCCCGCTACGCTCTTCGCCTCTTACGAGGTTACCTGGCAGCCGGTTTGTCCTGTTCTTGGTCGTGTCGGGTACTTGACTCCTTGAACACCCTTCAAAGGAGTTTTGGGGGGTCTCCGCGCCCTGGAGTTGCCCCTATCCTTCAGAATAGCCCGGGTTTCTACCGCACGGTAAAACCCTGCTTGCGCTGGAATCGCGGCTCACCGGAAGTCGATCAGAAGGTGGTGGAAAAGGCAAAAAAAGAATTGTCAGAGTACTTTAAGGAGAATTGTGATAAAGGGATAAAAGACAATATAGTATGGGATGCTAGTAAAGCGGTAATAAGAGGGTATTTCATTCAACAAAACGCAATCAAAAACAGGAACAGAGAGAAAAATAAAGAGGAAATTCTAAGACAGATAATGACAAACGAATCAGAGCTAGCCCAAAACCCCAATTGTCTGAAAACAAAAGAAAAAATAAAAATCCTACAAACCCAGTTTGCTACAATGATAAACAAGGAAGTAGAGTGGAATATTAAAAGACTTAGGCAAAGAAACTTTGAATTTGCGAACAAGCCAGGCAAATGGCTTGCCTGGCAAACGAAAAAAAGGAAAGAACAGGGGACGATTAATAAAATAATAATAGAGGGGGAGGAGAGAACTGACCCCAAAGGAATTAGAAGGGAGTTTCTTAATTATTATAGAAACCTGTATAAGGACCAGGGAAAGGTAGGTTTAAGGAAAATAGAAAGATACATGAAAGATAAAGGGGGACAAAAAATCCCGGAGGAAGGGAGACAAAGATTAAACATAGCAATTGAAAACGAGGAAATCGAGGAGGTAATTAGAGATCTCAAGAGGGGCAAAGCACCAGGCCCCGATGGATTTACTGCCAGCTATTATAAAGAACTGAAACCTATTCTAGTAAGACCCTTGAAAAACACTATGAATAACATCTTAAAGAAAGGAGAAATTCCAGAAACTTGGAAGGAGGCATACATCACGTTTATCCCCAAACAGGACGCAGACCTGACCCAAGTCAAAAATTATAGACCAATCTCGCTGCTGAATGTAGACTATAAGATATTTGCAGGAATTCTGGCAAGAAGGTTAAAGAATGTATTAGCAGATATCATACACACAGATCAGGCAGGCTTCTTACCTGGCCGGCAGATGAGAGACAACATAAGAAATATCATTGATATGTTAGAATTCCTGTCTGTAAGGATTGATAAACAAGTTATAATGATGTTCATTGACGCCGAAAAGGCATTTGATAATGTGCTATGGAATTTTATGTTGAGAAACCTGGAACACATGAATGTAGGCAAAGACTTCCTTAATGGGGTAAGGGCAATATACACAGAACAGAGGGCCAAACTGATCGTAAATAATATGGTAACGGAGGAAATAAAGATAAGGAAGGGAACAAGACAAGGATGCCCGCTCTCCCCGTTACTATTTATAACAGTGTTAGAAGTCCTTTTAAACGCCATAAGACAAAATGAGAATATTAGAGGAGTAAAGCTAGGACGGAATGTGTATAAGACCAAGGCCTTCGCTGACGATTTGGTAGTAATGACAGAAGACCCAGAAACCTCTGTGGGAGAGATATTGAAGGAAGCAGAATCATTTGGTGAAGTGGCCGGGTTTAAACTAAATAAGACAAAAACAAAAATGATATGTAAAAATATAGATCCGAAGACAATAGAAACAATCCAACAGCAATCACAGATAGAGATGGTCAAAAAAGTTAAATACCTCGGCATCTGGCTAACACCTAGAAATATAGATCTCTTTAAAAACAACTATGAGCCGATGTGGAGGGGAATAAAGAAGGATTTGGAAAAATGGGGACGACTAAAACTGTCAATGTGGGGAAGGATCAACATAATCAAGATGAATGTGCTAGCAAGATTAATGTTTTTGTTTCAGACTATTCCTATAATAAAAGGGAATAGGATTTTTAAGGAATGGCAGAGGGTAATTTCGAGGTTTATATGGCAGGGCAGAAGACCCAGAATACAATTTAAACTCTTAACAGATGTAAAGGAAAGGGGGGGCTTCGCCCTGCCAGATCTAAAACTATATTATGAGGCTGTATGCCTAAGCTGGTTAAAGGACTGGGTCAAGCTAGAAAATACGGAGCTACTAGATCTGGAGGGCTTCGACAACTGCTTTGGCTGGCATGCCTACTTATGGAAGAACAAAACGAAGGCACATAAGGGGTTTGGTAACCACATCTTTAGAGGGCCGATAATCGAGGCATGGGAAAGGTATAAGAACTTGCTAGAGCCGAAGACACCACATTGGCTGTCACCTCTTGAAATTATAAGTATAAAAACTACTAACATGAGAAAGAACTGGGCATCATATAATCAGTTAGTAACTAAAGTGGAAGGGAAATGGAGAACTAAACCCTATGAGCAGATAAAAGAACATGTTTACGATTGGCTTCACCACCAACAAGTGAATCAGATGTTCAGCAAGGACTTCAAAGAAAGAGGTTATGCAGACAAAGACTCTAAATACCAGACGGAGATAATTAACAACAAAGAGAAAAATATATCTAAGTTATATAGAATGCTGCTTGATTGGAACTTGGCTGACGAAGAAGTTAAATCTGTAATGATTCGCTGGGCTAAAGATATAGGTCACAGTATTCAATTTGAGGATTGGGAAAAATTATGGAAAGATGGGATAAACTTTACGGCGTGTACTGTGATAAGAGAAAATGTTATGAAGATGTTTTACAGGTGGCATTTGACACCTATGAAACTTGCCAAAATGTACAAGGTGGACAATAAGTGTTGGAGGTGTAAAAAGGTAGAGGGCTCCTTCTACCACATGTGGTGGGAGTGCGGAAGGGTAAAACAGTTTTGGGAGAAGGTTTACATCGAATTAAAAAAGATATTAAAATACACGTTCATAAAGAAACCCGAGATTTTCCTATTAGGGATATTAAGACAAGATATAAAAAAGGAAGATCGTAGACTGGTATATTATGCGGTTACGGCAGCAAGGGTTGTAATAGCGCAAAGGTGGAAACAACAAGAAATCCCGACGGTGGAGGAGTGGAGAGGTAAATTATCGGAATATGCTGAGCTTGATAAGTTAACGGGGAGAATTAGATATTTAAAGGACCAGATATTTACCAGCGACTGGGGGAAATATGTAGACTACTTGGAATACGTTTGTGATGGAAAAATAACGCTCAAGGGATTTAAAGACGTACTGTAACAGACTAGAGGTTATTGTGCAATGAAAATAGAGAGTAAGAGTAGACATAACGACAATATAAACGAAGAAACGCGGACATTAATTTTGGCTACGAATGACTTGCGATTTAGCTGAAGGAAGTCCTGAAAGAAACAACTATGTGAAAGAAGTGATGTAAAAATATCTATTTGATGTATTGTTATTCTTGTATATTTTTCTGTTTTCTTTTTCTGTTTTTTCTTTTTCTTTCTCTATTTTGAAACGCTTAATAAAAATTTACGTCGAAAAAAAAAAGAAAATTACAGAAGTATATGTGTGGTCTGCAATAAAGCGTTTCACTGCAGGCTCCTGCTGCTCAGCGTTCCCTCCAGCCAGCCATGCCCACTTCCAGAACACTCCATTACGTACCCCATGGTTTCCCATTCCCTCCCACTCAAGAATCAGCAAGCATCCGTCATACACTGAGCATGCAGAGATCTCCCCGGGGTCCTTCGTCTCCACATCCCACTTGGGTTTTTTCCCCAACCCATTTTTTGTACTTCTGAAAATTGTGCCATTGTTCCTCAAGTCAGCCGTCAACTCCTTATTCCGTGTCAACACGGCCATTTTGGGTACTTAAAGAACCGTGATCTGAAGAGCAGCTTGTTGTCAGTACATAGGATATACTGCTCTTGAATATGGAGGCTCTGTTTCGGTGATGCAGCTAATAGCTTCGACAGACCGATATCCTTCATTTAATTCTGTCTGAAAGTCACGTAAGTTGTGGCCCTCACCATTTCATCAGCAGCATATAGTTCAGGTACAGGGTATCTAAAGGGCACACAGATAAGGATATCTAAAGCATATTGATTGTTGGAGTCTCACCAGCACTCATAAAAGCAAAGCATTTATAATTCATGCACGCCTAGATGCAGACAGAACTGCTGAGCTAATCTCATTTCTTTCATATGCAAATTTTTATCTTTCTTTTTTATTTGAGTGCGGGTTGTACCTGCTAACTGAGAAATGCTTCCTGACCTATCCTGCAAAAGATCTCAGCTGTAGCTGTTCTCCCCTCGCCGAGGAATCGCCCGTTTTTCACCCAACAAACAAGGCATCCCCCCGTGACCAAGCGAGACAGTAGCAGAGACAAGTTATGCAACCGTTACATGCATCCTTTATATGTAGGGTTTTGGCTACATATAATGTATAGTTAATGTATATTTAAAGCTATGGTTTTCCCAATAGTGATGTATGGAAGTGAGAGTTGGACCATAAAGAAGGCTGGTCGCCAAAGAATGGATGCTTTTGAATTATGGTGCTGGAGGAGACTCTTGAGAGTCCCATGGACTGGAAGAAGATCAAACCGATCGATTCTGAAGGAAATCAGCCCTGAGTGCTCACTGGAAGGACAGATCCTGAAACTGAGGCTCCAAGACTTTGGCCACCTCATGAGAAGAGAAGACTCCCTGGAAAAGACCCTGATGTTGGGAAAGATGGAGGGCACAAGGAGAAGGGGACGACAGAGGACAAGATAGTTGGATAGTGTTCTCGAAGCTACCAGCATGAGTTTGACCAAACTGAGGGAGGCAGTGGAAGACAGGAGTGCCTGACGTGCTCTGGTCCATGGGGTCACGAAGAGTCAGACACAACTAAACGACTAAACAACAACAATGAAACACTTCAGACTATTTCTTCCTTCAGGAATCAACTTGTGTTTGAATATATATGAAACCAACATGATAGTTAGGAAGTGGGTCGTGGGTGGCACAGTGGTCTAAACCACTGAGCCTCTTAGGCTTGCTGATCGGAAGGTTGGCAGTTCGAATCCCGGCAACAGGGTAAGCTCCTGTTGCTCTGTCCCAGTTCCTGCCAACCTAGCAGTTCAAAGCATGCCAGTGCAAGTAGATAAATAGGTTGCTTTGCAGCAGGAAGGTAAATGGCGTTTCTGTGCACTCTGGTTTCCGTCACAGTGTCCCGTTGCACCAGAAGCGGTTTAGTCTTGCTGGTCACATGACCCAGAAAACTGCGGACAAACGCCGGCTCCCTTGGCCTCAAAGCAAGATGAGTGCCGCAACCCCGTAGTCATCTTTGACTGGACCTAACTGTCCAGGGGTCCTTTACCTTTTGCCTTTTACTTTACCATACCCATCAACATCCGAGTGATCTAAATTGGGATGCTCAGATTTTTTTTGGTCCCATGAGAGCCAGCAGACTCGCCAGAGCACCGGGTGAAAAACATTCTGGGATCCAGGAATGGCTTCTGTAATTCCAGGATATCCCACTTAAATCCAGGGGGCCTTTACCTTTTAGTTAGGAAGCAGCCATGGTTTCTGTTGCAACTATACCAGTAAACTATCATTTAATAAAACCTGGAAGTTTTATTTTCTGGTTAATTGGGGCATGGCTCATGTCCAGAAACCATGACCAAGATGACATCTTTAACAAACTTGGCAGGTTTATCCAGAGCTCCCTCAACAGAAAGGGACGCGGGTGGCGCTGTGGGTTAAAGAGCCTAGGACTTGCCGATCAGAAGGTCAGTGGTTCGAATCCCCGCGATGGGGTGAGCTCCCATTGCTCAGTCCCTGCTCCTGCCAACCTAGCAGTTCGAAAGCATCTCAAAGTGCAAGTAGATAAATAGGTGGTGGGAAGGTAAACGGCTTTTCCGTGTGCTGCTCTGGTTCGCCAGAAGCGGCTTAGTTATGCTGGCCACATGACCCGGAAGCTGTACGCCAGCTCCCTTGGCCAGTAAAGCAAGATGAGCGCCGCAACCCCAGAGTTGGCCACGACTGGACCTAATGGTCAGGGGTCCCTTTACCTTTACCTTTTAGCCTCAACAGAGAACAAAAACCACAACGACCTTCCACCAAAAAAAAAACCCCATGCTGCTACTGCCAGCTTCCTAACAACCTCCTGGAGCACAAACACAGCCCTGGCAGCTTCCACAGCCCCCATTTAACGGAGTCCTGGTTTCATCCGATTTCTGCAAGCAACGGCCTTGGCTTCAGCCAACCGGCAGAGGTGCAGAGACATTATTCTCTTAGCTGACATCCCTTCCCAAGAGGGCTGCTTGGATGGAGCTGAGCGTTTCTAATTATAAAGCACCTCACTCAGCAAAACCCTGTATCCCTCCATTCACTGAAAGGCTATCACTGGGCAGGATCCCAGCATTTCTTAGCCTCGCCTGTCAAGGGACGCTTCTCTCTCCAGCTAATGTTTTTGACGCCTCGCCCCGGAGGCCTTCCATTCAGAGGAAGGAATAGCGCAAGGTCCCTGTTGCGAAAACCAGGTAGGAGAACCAGAAACCGTATGTCAGTCTACAGTAGCATGAGTTGGAGACCATCTTCACTCTGCATAGATTGAGCGGACGAGGCCAAAGGCTGTAAATGTGAGGGGCAGATGAGGCTCATCCACCTGGGAAGGGAACCCATCTAGGAGAAGGAAAACTCTGATCCTAAACTTCCACTGCCTTGTACATATCTTTGGGACAAATAAATGCTTGGGAGTAAACCCTATGCAAACCCGGAGCCGAGTCCCTAAGGCAGTTGGATGGCGCCTTCTACGCCTCCTTCTGGAAACTTCTGCAACCAAGCTGGTGCCCAACGTCTTGCTCTGCTTTCCTTTGGACTACAAATAGATATTTTATTATGTATTTTAGGGTTTTTGTGATGTAATTTTATGTTGTGAACTGCACTGAGATCTACTGATAAAGGGTGGAGAAATGTAAAGTATTGCACTTGGGCAAAAAAAAATGAGAGGCACAAATACAAGATGGGGGACACCTGGCTTGAGAGCAGTACATGTGAAAAGGATCTAGGAGTCTTGGTTGACCACAAACTTGACATGAGCCAACAGTGTGACGCGGCAGCTAAAAAAGCCAATGCAATTCTGGGCTGCATGAATAGGAGTATAGCATCTAGATCAAGGGAAGTAATAGTGCCACTGTATTCTGCTCTGGTCAGACCTCACCTGGAGTACTGTGTCCAGTTCTGGGCACCACAGTTCAAGAAGGACACTAACAAACTGGAACGTGTCCAGAGGAGGGCAACCAAAATGGTCAAAGGGCTGGAAATTATGCCTTATGAGGAACGGCTAAGGGAGCTGGGCATGTTTAGCCTGGAGAAGAGGAGGTTAAGGGGTGATATGATAGCCATGTTCAAATATATAAAAGGATGTCACATAGAGGAGAGAGAAAGGTTGTTTTCTGCTGCTCCAGAGAAGCGGACACGGAGCAACGGATCCAAACTACAAGAAAGAAGATTCCACCTAAACATTAGGAAGAACTTCCTGACAGTAAGAGCTGTTTGACAGTGGAATTTGCTGCCAAGGAGTGTGGTGGAGTCTCCTTCTTTGGAGGTCTTTAAGCAGAGGCTTGACACCCATATGTCAGGAGTGCTCTGATGGTGTTTCCTGCTTGGCAGGGGGTTGGACTCTATGGCCCTTGTGGTCTCTTCCAACTCTATTATTCTATTCTAGGGTGCTAAACAGAATGAATGAATGAATGAATTTGTGAGGGGGTCTTGTCATCTGGGCAGACGCACTGCCCAGCTTGCGCCCCAGAGAGGTCACTTTGGTGCTGCTAACTCAGTGGTTTAGCTTCACCTCCAGAGGTGTGTTCCACTGTCTCTTGAGGCAGAATGATAGCAGCAACAACAACTCTGCACCTGACATTCCTGTTTATAGGATGGTGGCTAAATTTAATGAACCACTAAGTCTACTTTTTCCTTCCAGAATCAATGTGTGGGTGGTTGTCGAGATTAGATAGATGATAGATATAGATAGATGATAGAGATAGATAGATAGATAGATGATAGATAGATAGATAGATAGATAGATAGATAGATAGATAGATGGTAGATAGATGGTAGATAGATGATAGATGATAGATAGATATAGATAGATAGATGGTAGATGATAGATAGATAGATAGATGATAGATAGATAGATAGATAGATAGATAGATAGATAGATAGATAGATAGATAGATGATAGATGATAGATAGATAGAGATAGATAGATAGATAGATAGATGATGATAGATAGATAGATAGATAGATAGATAGATGATAGATAGATAGATAGATAGATAGATAGATAGGTAGATGATAGATAGATAGATAGATAGATAGATAGATAGATAGATAGATAGATATAGATAGATATAGATAGATAGATAGATTAGATAGATAGATAGATAGATAGATAGATAGATAGATAGATAGATAGATAGATAGATAGATAGATAGATAGATAGATAGAGATAGATGATAGATAGATAGATAGATGATAGATAGATAGATAGATAGATAGATAGATAGATAGATAGATAGATAGATAGATGATAGATAGATAGATATAGATAGATAGATATAGATAGATGATAGACATAGATGATATAGATATAGATGATATAGATATAGATATAGATATAGATAGATGATAGATGATAGATGATAGATGATAGATAGATATAGATGATAGATAGACAGACAGACAGACAGACAGACAGATAGATATAGATGATAGATAGATGATAGATGAATATGTATACAGTGGTACCTCAGGTTAAGTACTTAGTTCGTTCCCGAGGTCCGTTCTTAACCTGAAACTGTTCTTAACCTGAAGCACCACTTTAGCTAATGAGGCCTCCTGCTGCCGCCGTGCTGCCGCCGCCCAATTTCTGTTCTCATCCTGAAGCAATGTTCTTAACCTGAGGTACTATTTCTGGGTTAGCGGAGTCTGTAACCTGAAGCGTATGGAACCTGAAGCGTATGTAACCCAAGGTACCACTGTGTGTGTACACACACACACAGTGGTACCTTGGTTTAAGAACAGCCCTGTTTACGAACTATTCAGTTTACGAACTCTGCAAAAGCAGAAGTAGTGTCCCAGTTCGCGAACTTCACCTCGGTCTAAGAACGGAATCCGGACGGTGGAAGGGGTCCGGTGGTGGGAGGCCTCATTAGGGAAAGCACACCTCGGTTTAAGAATGGTTTCGGTTTAAGAACAGACTTCTGGAATGGATTAAGTTCGTAAACCGAGGTACCACTATATATGAGAGAAACCAGTAAGCTCCAGCACTTCATTCTGCTGCTGTGATAGGCTAGACCAGGACTGAAGATCCTGGGAGATGTATTTCAGCAATATCCCAAAGGCCAAAGGCATTTTGCCACATGTCAACCTGTCTCTTGATGCTCCAAGCCTTCACCTGACGCATGACATTAACCCCGCAAACATTTTTCCTGCTTTGGAGCAGAGCAAGAGGGGCAGGAGGAGAGACACCAGGCAGTTTCCCTTTCACATTTTCGTAGATATCAAAGGAAATAAGATTCCCAAAAAGTTAGCAAACCTTGCAGACATGGGGCACCACTCCTAATTGGTGCCTAATTAATTAATTGCATTTCATTAGTTATAACAAGTCCCTTTAGCTTTGCATCCAAGCTGGCTTTTGATGTTTGGAGAGGCTGTGAGTTTCCTTCCGTTGCCCGAGAAGATCGAAAGAGCTGGAGGAGGAATTATTTTTCAAAAAAATCTCCCTCAAAAGCTACTTTTCCTGTTAAATTTTTCCAGGGGCTGCTCATTTTCGAAAACCAGAGCTAGGGAATTGCTGGCCAGACGACTGAGCTTTTGGGGGTGGGCAAAATCTAAAAAAAAAAAAAAAAGTATTCTGAGCTATTTTTAAGGAAATTCATCAAAACCCAGACTTCCACATGTCCAGTTTTCCCCAGATATTTCAGCGATTTCCGCCTGGACCCTGCTTCCGAATGCAATACAGTGGTACCTCAGGTTAAGTACTTCCAGAGGTCTGTTCTTAACCTGAAACTGTTCTTAACCTGAAGCACCACTTTAGCTAATGGGGCCTCCTGCTGCCACCGCACCACCGGAGCACAATTTCTGTTCTCATCCTGAAGCAAAGTTCTTAACCTGAAGCACTATTTCTGGGTTAGCGGAGTCTGTAACCTGAAGCATATGTAACCTGAGGTACCACTGTATTCCGACTTTGTCTGAGAAATTCCACACATAAGACAACTCTAGCTAAAGATAAGAAAACTCAAAAAGGTTGTGCCAACACAGAAGCATATTTTTTCATTTGGAAGCATTTATATGCCATGTAATATTTCAACAATCTCTCAGTAGCGCCTACGAGTCTACTTAGCTCAACAGTGTCTAGCAGCGTTCAAAACTAACCGGGCACCAGTCTCATACTGCAACAGGCAATTGGACTTTTCCGAGAAAGTGAAGATCTCTGGTCACGAGATCTGGCAACTAACATCTCCATCTAGCTGGCTGCCACTGCTGCCATGCCATGCCAGTCCGCTGGTTTGTGGGGCGGCACAACACCCAAAGTAATGCCTCTTTTGGTGCTGCACTGCTGTGCAAATCAGCTGATCTGTGGGGAAGCGCAGCAAAAAAAAAAATGCTGTCCTTTGAGTGCTGCGCTGCCCACAGACCACCTGGCTCAGACAGCACCATGGGGTCACGAAGAGTTATAGAATCATAGAGTTGGAAGAGACCACAAGGGCCATCGGGTCCAACCCCCTGCCAAGCAGGAAACACCATCAGAGCACTCCTGACATATGGTTGTCAAGCCTCTGCTTAAAGACCTCCAAAGAAGGAGACTCCACCACACTCCTTGGCAGCAAATTCCACTGTCAAACAGCTCTTACTGTCAGAAAGTTCTTCCTAATGTTTAGGTGGAATCTTCTTTCTTGTAGTTTGGATCCATTGCTCCGTGTCCGCTTCTCTGGAGCAGCAGAAAACAACCTTTCTCCCTCCTCTATGTGACATCCTTTTATATATTTGAACATGGCTATCATATCACCCCTTAACCTCCTCTTCTCCAGGCTAAACATGCCCAGCTCCCTTAGCCGTTCCTCATAAGGCATCGTTTCCAGGCCTTTGACCATTTTGGTTTCCCTCTTCTGGACACGTTCCAGTTTGTCAGTGTCCTTCTTGAACTGTGGTGCCCAGAACTGGACACAGTACTCCAGGTGAGGTCTGACCAGAGCAGAATACAGTGGCACTATTACTTCCCTTGATCTAGATGCTATACTCCTATTGATGCAGCCCAGAATTGAATTGGCTTTTTTAGCTGCCGCGTCACACTGTTGGCTCATGTCAAGTTTGTGGTCAACCAAGACTCCTAGATCCTTTTCACATGTACTGCTCTCAAGCCAGGTGTCACCCATCTTGTATTTGTGCCTCTCATTTTTTTTTTTTTTGCCCAAGTGCAATACTTTACATTTAGTCGGACACGACTAAACGACTAAACAACAACAGTTGCTGAACTTGGGAAGAAACACATGTTAGGTCATCTCTCAACTCCATTCCCAGAAATCGAAACACCGAGATTGCATTTACATCTCACATTTTTCTCCAAGGAATACATGGTTCTTTCCCCTCTTCAGATAATTCCTACAACGATCCTGTGACGTAGGGCTAAGAGGCTATGACTGACTCCAGGGTCACCCAGTGAGCTTCATGTCTGAGTGGGGATTTGAACCCTGATCTCCCATGCCCTATTCCAACACTCTAACCACTACACCACACGGGCTTCCCAGAGCCCTTCTGCTATGGAGCAGCTCTATAAATTAAGAAGGGAAATAAACATGGGGAAAGCCAACTGTCACTTAAGACTCAGCTATACAGCTGCAAATATAATGTTTAAAATGTGCATTATACAAATGTAACACTAGATGGCGATGGTGAGCTATGGCAAATTCAGTATATATTTTTCAAAACTTTTTTTTAAAGCATTTTCACATCTTTTTTTTATATGTGTCTAGATTCCACTTTAGAGAAGGAGCTGAAATATTACCCTTCCAGCTTTAATTTGCTTTATTCTGGATTGTTTTATTGAGTGTTTTAATGTGTTGTAAACCGCTTTGAGTTTTTCCTTTAAAATATATAGTATAGAAATGAAATGAAATGAACAACAACAACAACAGTTTAAAAATTCACCACAAAAAAAGGTGCCTAGACATTCTGTTGTGGTGACTGTAACCTAGATTTAAGGTGCCATTTGGTGATTACCTGATATACCTGCATTTCAAACACTGCATTTTGGGCAGGGATTGCCACCTCAGCTGCTATGCGTGAAGACTGAAGATAAAGGATCTCTTATCTTTGATTGTAGCACTAAGCACCATAGCGCTAAATGAAAGATAACATCTCCGATTGTAGCGCTGTGGTGCTGAACGCTAATATCAGAGCTAAAATCTTTGCCTACACTTTCACAGTGAACTCTCAAAGAGAAGCCAGCATTTCTCTATTCTCCGACCTTAGCGCCATGGTGGGAGACAAGCTTCTGCTTAGTGGTAAAATGCAGCAGCAGAGGCTTATCTTAGCGCTGTGAGTCTACAGCATTAAGATCAGAGATAAGCCTGTTTCCTATGGCTTGAAATGACAATTGATGCTAGACTCTCAACTCCTGTCGTTCCTGACTATTGGGCAAACTGGCTGGGGCTGATGGGAGTTGCAGTCCAACAACAACAACAACAATTTATTATTTGTAGCCCGCCCATCTGGCTGGCTGGGTTTCCCCAGCCACTCTGGGCAGCTTCCACAGATAATAATAATAATAATAATAATAATAATAATAATAATAATAATAATAATAATATATTATTTGTAGCCCGACCATCTGGCTGGGTTTCCCCAGCCACTCTGGGTGGCTTCCACAGAGACCAAAAATACACTAAAATGTCACACTTTAAAAACTTCCCTGAACAGGGCTGCCTTAAGATGTCTTCTGAATGTCAGGTAGTTGTTTATCGCTTTGACATCTGCGGGGAGGGCGTTCCACAGGGAGGGCGCCACTACCGAGAAGGCCCTCTGCCTGGTACCCTGTAGCTTTGCTTCTCGCAATGAGGGAACCGCCAGAAGGCCCTTGGCGCTGGACCTCAGCGTCCGGGCAGAATGATGGGGGCGGAGACGCTCCTTCAGGTATACTGGACCGAGGCCGTTTAGGGCTTTAAAGGTCAACACCAACACTTTGAATTGTGCTCGGAAACGTACTGGGAGCCAATGTAGGTCTTTCAAGACTGTGATGGCCTGGGATTCCGATTCAGAGGCTGAACCAGAGGAATCCCAGCCTGCACAGGAGTCCCCGCCTCCAGGGCCGGCTGAACTGGGGCAGGGCCTTGGATCTGAAGCGCCTGCACCTGTGTCAGATCCTCAGGAGCAGGCACCAGGTGAAACCATTCTGGCCCCAGAGGTGCTTGAGGACTCAGTGTCTACAGGTGAGCCTCCCCTGGGGCCCAGTAACCCTTCAGCCTCTCCTGAACTGCAGAGGCTTAGGGCAGAGAGGCGAAGGGAACTGGTTGCTCCCAGGAGGAGTGCTCGCCTTAAGGCCAAGGGAGGCGGGGTTCCTGGGGGCCGGGACCGCCCCTGGCCTTAGAAGAAGATAAAGGTCAGTCAGCCCGGTCCCAGGTTGCGGGAGCAATGTCGTTGTTGAGTACCTGCTCTTACCCGGACCTAGACCTGAACCTCCAGTGTTCCTGTTCCTCGCCCGGCTTCCTGCTTCTGACCTTCCAGCGTTCTTGTTCCCCGCCCGGCTTCCTGCTTCTGGTCTTTGAGAGTTCCTGTCCCCACCCGGCTCCCTGTTTCGGACCTCGCCTCTCATCTTGTGAACTCTGACTACGGTAACAGTACCTTCCCCCCGGGACCAGCACAAAGACCGGTGTTATGTGGTCCTGGGGGCCGCCCCCAGTCACCAGTCTGCTTGCCTCATTCTGGATTAGTTGTAGTTTCCGGGTCACCTTCAAAGGTAGCCCCACGTAAAGTGCATTGCAGTAGTCCAAGCGGGAGATAACTAGAGCATGCACCACGAGACAGTCTGTGGGCAGGGAGGGTCTCATCCTGCATACCAGATGGAGCTGGTAGACAGCTGCCCTGGACACAGAATTGACCTGCGCCTCTATGGACAGCTGTGAATCCAAAATGACTCCCAGGCTGCGCACCTGGTCCTTCAGGAGCACAGTTACCCCATTCAGGACCAGGGAGTCCTCCACACCAGCCCGCCTCCTGTCCCCCAAAAACAGTACTTCTGTCTTGTCAGGATTCAACCTCAATCTGTTAGCCGCCATCCATCCTCCAAGCGCCTCCAGGCACTCACACAGGACCTTCACCGCCTTCACTGGTTCTGATTTGAAAGAGAGGTTGAACCACAAGGGAAAAAACCACTTTGGGACTGCAATCCTGTCTGCACTTACTGAAGAGTAAACTCTGCTGAATGCAACAGGACTAACTTCTGAGTTTGTGCACCCAGAATTTCATCCCTGGACTAATTATTTTTCTCCAACCTAGAAAACATTCCCTATCACAGCAGAGTCAACGAGGCTGAAAAGATATAGAAATAAATTCAAAAGGACACAGAAGAATGGAAAGACCCATATTTTGCAAAGATACATCAATACCAGCGAATCCTTGTTAGCTTCGGCAACCTGCGGTTCTTATTATCATTTGACCAAAAAGAAATGCAGTTTAACCTTGGAAAGGACAGGCTCCCTCCTAGTCTCCGAGATAAATTTGGAAAGAGAAAGAGGCCGCGTACTCTCATTATGAAGCCAGCACATTTCTGAAACCCACGACGTGGCAGAGCCCCCAACCCAAGCGCTTTGCTTGTCGACAGACCCATTGTTGGAGCTTTTAAAAACTGGATTAAGATTTTGTTGATTAATTGCACCCAGCAAAGCTTGTTGCTGGATTTAATAGCATTTCATGGAAGATGAGGGAACCCACAAAAAAAGAGAAAAGCCCTCTTCCTTTTCTTCCGCTGCTCTAACAGCATTTATCTATTATGTATTTACTGCCGTTACGTGAGATACGATTCAAACAGCGACCGCGGTTCATCGTCTGCCCTCCAGCAAAGAGGGAATAGCAGAAGTCCCAGCAATGGGCTCTCCTATCACCAAAAGACCTCGCTGCGTTGTCTTCGCCATGCACTGAAACGCTTCCTGGAATGGCACCGTCCACCATGATTAAAAATGGATGAGTTGTAAAAGTGGTGGTATAGTGCAATGGTTAGAGTGCCAGACCCTCCTTACCCAACACAGGGATGATCTCCATCAGTTCTGCTGTGACAGACCAGCACCTTCAGGCCTTCCCTCCCTCACCTGTCACCTGGGGGGAGCCATTCCAGCAAACTCCCTCAGCGGGAGAGATGGGAAAAGCAGGGCTAACCCCGTCATCTTTGCCAAAAGCTCAGCTCTGCCAGGCACCTCCTACCCTTGAACTGAGCCAGCCGGTCATTATAAGAACCATGTCAGAATGGGTTTGGTTTTTTCCTCTTCCCTCCCTGTACCTTTTTCCTTGTGTGTCATTCAAGGAATCCTGGTTTCTTTTTCTTGGGATGTTCTCCCCCTAGTATAGGAAGGAGCATCAGTGCATAGACCATTATCAGACCTATGCATTGCACTGTGTCCTCCAGCAATAGGAAGCCACTGCCACCATAAAAGACGCACACTTTTGCCTCTGGCCTCACCCGCAAATACCGTATTTTTTGCACCATAGGGCGCACCAGACCATAGGGCGCACCTACTTTTTAGACGGGGAAATCAATAAAAAAAGTCTCCCCCCCCCCAGCCCCAAAGAGCAGCGTACAGGCTGCCCACAACCTCTCCCTGCCGGAGGGGTTGCGCACGGCTATGGCACAAGCCATGGCTTCCTCTTTAGCCCCATGCAACCATTCCCTCCCGGGAGAAGCTGCGCGGAGCTAAAGAAGCCATAGCCCCATGCAGCCTCTCCCTGCCGCTGGGGTTGCGCGCGGCTATGGAACAAGCCTGCATTCGCTCCATAGGACGCACACACATTTCCCCTCAATTTTTGGAGGGGAAAAACTGCGTCCAATGGAGCGAAAAATACGGTAGCATTCAGCTCGGGGGAATGAGGGCGTTGGGCTTTAAAGGTTCACCCCACCCTAGTTTAAACCCACCACATTTGCCCCGGTTGGGTGAAAGGGCAACCAACCAGTTGATTTCAAATTAAAGGAGGCATTTCTGGTCTCTTGCATGCAACTATAGGGGAGAACACAAATTTCAAGAATCGTGCACAAAATGCTAGATTAAGGTTCAGTATTACATCTGAATGCTCTGGAGAGAAAATGCATTTCTTCTTTAAAGAACTGCAGGTACTGTGAAGGCAGAGGCAATAGAGAAGCCATCAGGAACCAACTTTAGTGCTGGAGATTTTAGGAGGAGAGAGAGAGAGACTTCAGCCGAGTGAATGTCTGCTGCCACTGTTGCATAAAGATGGGAATTAAAAGTTGCTTCAAAACAAAACAATAAGAGCTTTGGAAAGAAACCACCGTGCAGAAACGGAAGAGCTATTTTCATTTTACCTGGAGATACCCTGCCGGGTTTAAAAGACGCCTGCTTCTTGGGAGAAAAGCAATGACAAACCTAGGCAGCACCTTAAAATGCAGAGACATTACCTTGCCAACAAAGGTCCGTATAGTTAAAGCTATGGTTTTCCCAGTAGTGATGTATGAAAGTGAGAGCTGGACCATAAAGAAGGCTGATCGCTGAAGAATTGATGCTTTTGAATTATGGTGCTGGAGGAGACTCTTGAGAGTCCCATGGACTGCAAGAAGATCAAACCGATCCATTCTGAAGGAAATCAGCCCTGAATGCTCACTGGAAGGACAGATCCTGAAGCTGAGGCTCCAGTACTTTGGCCACCTTATGAGAAGAGAAGACTCCCTGGAAAAGATCCTGATGTTGGGAAAGATGGAGGGCACAAGGAGAAGGGGACAACAGAGGACGAGATGGTTGGACAGTGTTCTTGAAGCTACCAGCATGAGTTTGACCAAACTGCGGGAGGCAGTGGAAGACAGGAGTGCCTGGCGTGCTCTGGTCCAGGGGGTCACAAAGAGTCGGACACGACTAAAACGACAATAACCCTGCCGGGTTGGGTTAAAAGGGTTCCAGTTACATATACTTGAGATAGAAAAGAAGGCTTTTGCAACACAAATAAGCTGCAGCTGGAGAATAACCTTTGTCAATCTGGGGGTCCTCTGGGCATTTTGGATGAAAACTCGCATCAGCCCCAGGAACTCAGGATCAACTGTAGGATAACTTCCTGAACATTGTCTAAATGCTGCTGAACAATGACGACCCACCTTGCCTCTCTCTTTAGCCAGAATTACATAACCTCAGCTCAGAGCTGAAAATAAGGACACACACAATATTCTTGAGGGAGATGGATCCTTGGTCATTCTCCTACAGGAAAGTTGCTGCACTTGAATACATTTCCTATCATGAGTTGGATGCAAATGTTGGGTTGAATTCTTTTTTATATATATATAAAATATTTATTAAGGTTTTCAATATGAATACATAGATAACTCACAATACAACATATGTCATAACATATTTTCACAACTTCTTTGGACTTCCTCACGTCTCCCGCTCCCATTTTCATCATTAAAATTTTTTACCAGCAATTTGTCACCTTGTTTGCATTTTTATATCCCACAAACTTAATTTATACTCTAATAGTTCTCCAAAAGGTTTATACTTTCTCAGTCTCACTTGTCTTCCTAATTCTATCTAGTTTAGTGGTGCTCAATTATTTACGATTTAGCAACCTACTTAACATTCAGCCAAATTACAATGTTTTTGTAAATAAATCTTGAATTTCTTCCAGTCTTCTTCCGTCCTCTCCTCTCCCAGGTCTCGGATTCTGCCAGTCATCTCGGCCAGTTCCATATAGTCTATCAGTTGCATCTGCCAGTCTCCCCAAATGTTGGGTTGAATTCAAAGGTGTCCTCCTGATGGAAGGTTTCTATTAGCTCAGGGTAGGGATTCTCAAACCCAGAGGGCAGAATGAGGCCAATCCTTCCTCTCTCTGTAGTCAGCCCTCAAGAATTTCTCTAGACAGGCGTGGTATGAAAAGGTATTGCTTTGGGCAGTTTCGAAGGAGTTGACCCAGAAAGTGCAATTATTTAGGGTGGTGGTAAAAAAAAACCTGCAGATTTTAGAATTTTTTGGCCTGATTTCATTGATTATACAGCAAAACTGGAATATCTCAATGAAATACCATCCCGGTTTACATTTTTTTGTGGGACTGGATTCATCTGGTGGGTTCAATGAGTTACGATTTATTAGGCATTTCCGTGAAGCAACACAGATAACAATCTTTTTATTTTGTATCAAATTAAAATGTGCAGTTAAGATTAATTCCACTCACAGTTGCCAGAGTTCCCTTTGTAGAAGGATTGACTGTTAAACTGCTTGTGTTTTCACACCCTAATTCTACATCCTGCGGAATTCTATCGGTTGTATTTTATCTGCATAATCGGAATGGATTTCTGGAGCAGTCACCATTAGGAAAAAGAGGTCGGAATAGTCCAACGTAGACGCGGACTGTCCCTGAATCAAGTGACTTTTGTTCTTTAAGTTCTCAAAGTTCTTAACTTAGCTCAAGGCTGCTATCTGAAGTAGCCAGATTTTTTAACTGAGAATCAATCACAGTCAGTCCATCAGTTGAAAAATATGACTTTAGAGCCGTCTTACCCAAAAATGGCAGCTAGGCATTCCGTTTTGCAACTGTAACCATGGTTTAAGGAGCCATTTGTCGCCTGGCTTATACATCTAAGTTTCTAACATTGGCTGTGACCAGCTCCCCTCCCTGCTGTCTCCCAGAACCAGAAGAGGCATGAAAAGGGCAGCGGAGAGGCTGCACGCAGGCGCAGTCTCCTATTGCTTGGGCAAACCCTGGCGAGGAGGGGACTTAGGCAACTGATGCATGGGGCAAGATCCAGCGGAGATGAGCTGCTTTGCTCAACATGTTTTTGCTAGTAAACAGCTGGCCGGCTCATTCTTTGACAATGTGTGTAAAACTGCCTGGGTCACACGCAGTGGCGTAGCATGGGGGGTGCAGGGGGGCCGGCCGCACCGGGCACAACATCTGGGGGTTAGGGTTAGGGGGCACAAATCCACAGGTTAGGGGGCGCAAATCCACGGGTTAGGGGGCACAAATTACTTGCCTTGCCCCGGGTGCTGACAACCCACGCTACGCCACTGGTCACATGCACCACAACTCTGTGGCATCTGAAAGGCAGGGCAGCGGCGGTGGCAGCCCTCAAGCCTAAACGGTTAGTCATCGCTGCTTTTAATCGGAGACACAAGGAGCTGAGATGGGGACTTTCCACGTCCCCCCTCCCCAATTTCCTTTGACAAAGACTTCCAGAGCAGAGGTGGCCGGACGCAGCGAGGGACGAGGTCCATACAGGGCAGGGGGCTATGAAATTAAGGGCACACGGGTGGGTGTGTCATTTAATCCTGTTGTATATTTTTTAAGGTTTTAGCGCAGGATTCCTCCCCAAGCACGTCCCTTGCTTGGCGTCCACCCGGCCCGCACAGATGTATCGCCAGCCGCATGCATTATGCAGGAGCGAAGAACGATCTGCAATTCCAATGAGCTGCGTTTTCCATCACTGGCCTTCGGCACCGACCGGCGTTCCTGAAGAACGGAGCGAAAATCAAAAGCGCGGCGGGGAGGGGCGGCTTTGAGAGGAGCAGCATGGCAGACTGTGCAGGCCCCTCACCCCTAAGATACACGCCACTGCGCTTTGCAAAGATCCCTGCCCCCCAAAACTGCTGACAAAACAACCGTAAAGGGCACCCCCAAAAAAAAATCTGCATGGAGGGTTCGCGTCTATCTTGATCATGCAGCTAGACAATTCGCATGGAGGCAGGTCCCCCAACGGAGAACAGCTGGCTCTGTGTGCCTGGTGCTGAGGGGAGACGCTTTCCATCATGTCATCAGGAACAATCCATCAACTCTCAAGTGCCTCATTAAAGGCCTTTGGAGTCGCATGATTCTCCCCGGTCAAACTGCTAAAGACGGAATCAAAGAGTGACAGATAACGCAGGCGAGATGTCTCCCCTAAGGCCACCAATATGGATGTTTTTAAAGCCACGTCAGCAGGATTCTAATTTCCCTTCAACATAACCTGGGTGGCAAGCCTTCCTCCCTGGGCTCTCATCCCTAGCTGGAGGCAAGGCAGAGTTATCTAAAGCTCCCCACAACCATCTCTGGTTCCCCTTTGATGCCTCCCTGAGAATCAAACATGGCACTATTATTATTATTATTATTATTATTATTATTATTTCTTTATATACTGCTTGATGCCAAAATAGTGTTCTGAGCCGTGTACGTGTATGAAAAGCCAATTATACAAACAATAAAATACAAATTCAGGTTGTAAGCCAGGGGTCGGCAAACTACGGTCCGCCAGCCGAATCCGGCCCTATTGCCCTCAGGATCCAGCCTGCGGACGTTCCGTGGATCGGCGATTCTGTTTGTTAATTTTTTTATTATTTTTTTCGACGCCATATTCCCCCCCTCCGTCTCACACCCTTCCTCCCACACACACGCAGTCCAGCCCGCCACAAGGTCTGGGGGACGGTGAACCGGCCCCCTCCATAAAAAAAGTTTGCTGACCCCTCTTGTAAGCTCTTCGGGACAGAGACCTACACATTTTCGTTGCTTGCCTTTATTTGTAGAAGCGCTGTGTACAGTGATGGAAACAGTGTGGTGTAGTGGTGTAGTGGTTAGAGTGTCGGACTAGGACCTGGAAGAGCAGGGTTCAAATCCCTCACTTGGCCGTGAAACTCACTTGGTGAATCGTGAGCCAGTCACTGTCTCTCAGTCTAACCTACCTCACAAGGTTGTTGTGGGGGTTAAATAAGATGGGTGAGGTAAAACCATGAATGCTTACTTTGAGTTACTTGGAGGAAAAGGGTGAGATATAAACGCAATAAACAAACAGACAGCAAATAATCCGAATTACGCCACACAATTGCAGGACTTAGTATCCAAGTCCAGAATCCAGTACCCTGAAAAACGTGAACCCGGGGCTTTGAAAATTGAAGTTTATAGATTTTACGGATACAGAGACTATACAAAGAACAAAATATCACATACGGGCAACATCTGGTCACATTTTCGAAGCTACAGGAAGACCCATCGGGATTCCCAGTAGCCCAAGGAAATAATTTTGGTGTTCAGCGAAGGTGGTTGTTCCAACACAAGCACAATACAGCATACAAAAGATGCAAATCTTTGCAAAATTGATCAGCTTGCATAATTCATTAGAATCACGAAATCTGGAAGAATTTGGGTTCTTTCTGAAGCACGTGCACAGCCCTCTGTTTCTGCCATGGTCCCAAGATAGACATTATTGTGGTCATCTGCAGCAAAGGAGTCTCTGTGTGAACATCTGCTTGCATATAGTTTCTGTGCACACCCAATTGTGCCAAGATGCCCGTAATATGTAGAAGGGTATCTAGATTATTAGACATGGGGGAAATGGGGCAGCTGTTCCAAAGAACTGCAAAATTTCTACCGGCTAAAAATACAACTGAAAACCAGGGGTTCCAGTAAGCTTTTGATACTTCGTTTGAAAGGGAATATGGTTCTCGTTAGTGATACTGGCAAAACATTCGGGGCTCAAGCCCAGGAACAAATTTATGGGGTTTGGGTAATGGTCGCCTCATAGTGAAGACAAACATTAGAAGGTCCTCAGTTCTTCTCTGCCTCAGATTTAAATCAGAGATGGAGAAGGCTGCCCAATTCATCTCAACCCATCCAACCAACCTCAGAATGGTTGGCTGGGGCCAGAGGGGACAGCCAGTGTTAGAAACTCATATACAGTGGTACCTCGGGTTACATACGCTTCAGGTTACATATGCTTCAGGTTACAGACTCCGCTAACCAAGAAATAGTGCTTCAGGTTAAGACCTTTGCTTAACCTGAAACTGTTCTTAACCTGAAGCGCCACTTTAGCTAATGGGGCCTCTTGCTGCTGCCACGCTGCCGGAGCACAATTTCTGTTCTCATCCTGAAGCAAAGTTCTTAACCTGAGGTACTATTTCTGGGTGTGCGGGGTCTGCAACCCGAGGTACCAGTGTACTTTCTATGGGGAAAGTGTGCCTTGGTTTTGGAACGCTTTGGTTTTGAAACGGACTTCCGGAACGAATAAAGTTTGAGAACCAAGGTACCACTGCATTTGACGTGGCGATACCTTGCGAATCACGATGAGTGCGCGCATGGGTGCCAGAGGAGGGCTGGGGAGTCGAAAAGCAGGCAGGGAGGGGTATCTCTGGGAGTTGGCAACCCCACACCCTGCTTATGCAGAAACAAGCCTCGCTGAGTTGTTCCACACTAAGCCTGCTTCTGTTCTGCCTTCGCTTTCACATCATGCCCCAAAGCCCAATCGTAGCCGCAGGGATTCCCGAAACCGTTTCCCCCGGATTAGGCAGCTAAATCACAAATTAGGGAGCTCCCTCACACAAGCGCAAATCAAATCTCGCCAGCTGTCAGGGAAGTTTAATAACGCAAGGGGCGAAAGAAAACAGCTTCAAAATTGGCCCGGGGTTTTTTTTTTCCCTGACAGCTAGTCTTTTGAGGGCATTGAGGAATGAGTGAATCACCACAGAAGAGGACTGCAAGGGTTGAAATGGCAAGCCTGGAGTGCAAAGGAATCAGGGCGCACACCTCTGTTCACAGATCTCTGGGCTTCTCAAATGCCCAGAGGAGTGTTGCTTAGGCTAGGGATGAATGTGCCAATTTCACCCCGAAAGGCGATGCAGAATGCGCAGGAGAGAAAGAGGAACAGACTTGTGTTTTTTCGCAGAAATTTTTCCACCACTATAAATCAGCGGCCAGCAAACGTTTTCAGCAGGGGGCCGGTCCACTTTCCCTCAGACCTTGTGGGGGGCCGGACTATACAGTGGTACCTCAGGTTAAGTACTTAATTCATTCCGGAGGTCCGTTCTTGACCTGAAACTGTTCTTAACCTGAAGCACCACTTTAGCTAATGGGGCCTCCCGCTGCTGCTGTGCCGCCGGAGCACGATTTCTGTTCTCATCCTGAAGCAAAGTTCTTAACCTGAAGCACTATTTATGGGTTAGCGGAGTCTGTAACCTGAAGCGTATGTAACCTGAAGCGTATGTAACCTGAGGTACCAGATTTCAGGGATTGGACTGGGACTTGAGGGTTCAGGTGGTCCATGAGGTAAATAACATTTATATAGCACGCTGTGCACTTTCTGTTCAAATAAATGCAAATCTCTACGTGGGGATTAATTTCATCGGGACATGTAGAAATGTTTTGAGACATGGCAACTCGACAGCGTGCCACTTTGCTTGCATTATTTAGATTTCAAGGGGCGGTGGTGGGAATAAGACCCTGAGAACTATTAACACATTAAATTGATGGTGCATAAATACAGTATATGTGCTTCTGGGGAGCAGTTGCCTGAAAAAAATGGTTTATCCTGTACTATATCCATTTATTCATTGTGCTATTAATTAAACGCTTTTAAGCTGTGCATTTATAGCATGGGTAGGCAAACTAAGGTCCGGGGGCTGAATCTGGCCCAATCGCCTCCTCAATCCAACCCGCGGACGGTCTGGGAATCAGCGTGTTTTTATATGAGTAGAATGTGTCCTTTTATTTAAAATGCATCTCTGGGTTATTTGTGGGGTTTGCCTGGTGTTTTTACATGAGTAGAGTATGTGCTTTTAATTAAAATGCATCTCTGGGTTATTTGTGGGGCATAGCAATTCGTTCATCCCCACCTCATAAAATCCAGCCCCCCACAAGGTCTGAGGGACAGTGGACCAGCCCCTTTCTGATGGTTCAACAGTGGAACGGTCTCCCTCGATTTAATACGATTCTATTAAATGTAAAGACCTTTCCACACTTACAGTGGTGGCTGGTGAGGTGTCCCTCTAACTCGGCAATTCTATGTAAGAGTTGGTTTTGAAATGGTCAAAACTATCGACAATTTTATCTCCATCGCTTTTGTAAACTGCTTTGAGGTACTGCTTTTACAACCAAGTGGTATATGAACTGTATGAAATAAATACACACAAAAACACACCATTTTTCATCCCTGAACACCCTGGTCTGACGGAAGAGTCCTATATGAATCAGCAACTTTGCATTTTTAAACACACAGACACAAACACTGTTTCCCTCGCTTGGCTTGTTCTTGCTGCACCAAGAAAAGCTTGCTAAGACTTTTGAGTTAATTTTTCCCCCTTCTATGCATTGTGTGCCTATTCGACACAGATATGACAAGCAGCTTCTTACGAAATTGTTCCAGTGCAGATTTATCCCACCAGCTACAGTCGCTAAAGGAAATCCCCGGTGTGTGAACACAATTGGATGGGATCAAAAATGCAGCGCTCGACAGATTCTCTAGGCAAGACCCCCACCCTGCCTGCCCGAGCGCCCCAACCCCCCCCCCACTTTTCCCCCGGCAATCCCTTAGGGCACATTTGCCTCTCCCAATATAGATTTCTGGAATGGGGTTGTGCAAAACAGCTCCTTCTTCACTCTTAATTAATATATAATTCACATGCCCCCATCTCTGAAGGCCGCCGGGAAGATGACATCAATCAGAGATAAGTCGTTTGCAATTTAAAGATAATCTTTGGGGTAAAGCAACATAATGTTATGGAACTATCCTGGGGAAAACAGTCTATGCTAAGGTGGGGGATGCCAATTTTTTTTCCTCCCCAAGAGGAAAGGAGCTGGAAGGGGGTGTATTTCATGTCAGGAGCTCATCCTACACTCGAGTAGGACCCTGGTAGAGACACATGCCCGACCAGCATGTTCTCTCCCTCCTGGTCAATCGTTCGGGAGCTTCGAAAGCTTTCTTCTGCCCGAACATCACAGCTACCGATGCCAAAAGACACTGGCACACTTAGGGATCCGCAGGGTTTGTGCATCATGCATAACAGACCTCAGGAACTCAGCATTTTTGCTAATCTACTTTATTTACATATAAACACACACGGAGCACTGCAACATGGCTCCCTCTCTCTCTAGCATCAGACAGCAAAGAGAAAGAACAAAGGACAATAGTCCCAGTTCACGGAACACAGTGACACAAACATCCTGTCTTTGTCACTTCCCACTCTGTGGAGTCAAAACATACACCGTCATGTGAAAGACAACAATCCCATGACAGCAATCGTGGAGCAGGGATTCTAACACAAATATGCATTATATACGGGGTATATAAGTTCTATATGAGTCCCGTGTTGATTCCAATCCACTACAACCAAGACATATGAACAGAAATTATAAGACATGTCTCATAGATGGGAGAGGTGGCCCTTGTGACTCTACAATTCTGCGATACCAAGCAAGTTGTCTGTGGGGTGTTTTTGGACGGGGACGCTCTAAAGGTTGTTGATTTCCACTGCAAACCCTAGGCTTTGTTAAAGTCTGCAAATACAGTCAAGGCTGGCTTTAGCAGATGTGGTGCCGGGGTGCAAATACAGAGCCCTCAAATAGACAAAAATCCCATGACTGCAATCATGGAGCAGGAATTCTAACAGTTCAGCGGAGGAACAGTCCTACAGGCCCTTGCAGAATTCGTATTTTCCCAGGTTGCAGGTGCTGGGAAAAGACCTTTGACAGAGTCCCAGGAGGCGGCCTGGCTATCAAAGCAAACACCACAAAGCTAGGTAGGGCTTTGTTTTTTAAGCATAAAGCACTTTTTGATTTTTGGCTTTGCTCTGTGCTAAGTGACTCAGCCTCGTAAGGAGACAGCGGCTGGATTAGACCAGATCTTCATCTTACTTCCTTCCATTTATTCCATTTTGGATGTTTCCGATCTGCCTTTCAAAACGACAGCCTTCCCAAAGCCACTAAATTAAACAAGTATGCCATTTCATGTGGTTTTTTTTTTTTAAAAAAAGGAACATTAAAAGGCACAATTCAAATGTCAACAGAACAGAACACATCCAGTACAATTCAAAGCATACCGACAAAAAACAACAACCATCGATACAGTAAATAAAATAAAGCAGTATGATAAATTAAATTAAAGGCAAGGGGAACTGGTTGAGCTTTTACAGCTTCCTTTGCAACTTGCAACTGAAGGAGCCAGCTGTGCGGAAGAGAATGCCACAGGTTGGGAGCCAACAATGAAAAGGCCCCGTCTCCAGTGTCTGAAATTAACCAGGGTTTCCACCTGTTGCGACCAAAACAAGATGGCTGCCTGAGCACAAGAATGGCGCTGACATCTCCACCACCTGAAGGCGCATGCCTGGGGATCATTGCATCTTGACTGTTTTCACACACTGATACCACCACATCCTGCCGAATTCTGGAAACAAAGCCTTACGAAGAGCGCTTGAAGGAGTGGGTATACAGGTGAAACTCGAAAAATTAGAATATCGTGGAAAAGTTCATTTCTTTCAGTAATTCAACTTAAAAGGTGAAACTAATATATGAGATAGACTCGTGACATGCAAAGCGAGATATGTCAAGCCTTTGTTTGTTATAATTGTGATGATCATGGTGCACAGCTGATGAAAACCCCAAATTAACAATCTCAGAAAATTAGAATATTGTGAAAAGGTGCAGTAGCTATTCAATCCATAACACCTGCAATGGGTTCCTGAGCCTTGAAATGGTCTCTCAGTCTGGTTCAGTAGGAAGAACAATCATGGGGAAGGCTGCTGAGCTGACAGTTGAAGTACTGAAATAAATGATCTTTTCCACGATATTCTAATTTTTCGAGTTTCACCTGTATGAAGCCTGGAAAAGAGGAGACTAAGAGGAGATAGGATAGCCATATTCAGCTATCTCAAGGGCTATCCCATGGAATAGGGAGCATGCTTGTTTTCTCCTTCTATGGAGGGTAGGACTCAAAGGAGATTCTGACTGAACATTCGGAAAAACCTTCTGACAATAAGAGCCATTTAGCAGTGGAACAGACTCCCACAAGAGATGGTGGACTCTCCTTCCTTGGAAGCTTTTCGGCAAAGGTTGGACGGCCATCTGTCCTGGATACTTTAGCTGAGATTCCTGCATTGCAGAGGGGTTGAACTTGCTGACCCTCGGGGTCCCTGTTAGAATTCCTGATCCGTGATTGCAGTCATGGGAGTTTTGTCTTTCCCATGCCGGTATATGTTTTGACTCCACAGAGTGGGAAGTGACGGAGACAGGATGTTTGTGTTACTGTGTTCCGTGAAGTGGGACTATTGTCCTTTGTTCTTTCTCTTTGCTGTCTGATGCTAGAGAGAGAGGGAGCCATGTTGCAGTGCTCCGTGTGTGTTTATATGTAAATAAAGTAGATTAGCCAAAATGCTGAGTTGCTGAGGTCTGTTACGCAACTGCGAAGACTCTGCGGATCCCTAAGTGTGCCGATGTCTGTTGGCATCGGTAGCTGCGATGTTCGGGCAGAAGAAAGCTTTTGAAGCTCCCGAACGATTGACCAGGAGGGAGGGAACATGCCAGTCAGGCATGTGTCTCTGCCAGGGTTCTACTCGAGTATAGGCTTAACTCCTGACAGTTAAGTTCTAGCACCTATGAAAGGAGACCCAGGAAAACAGAACAGCTTGCACATAAATAAAACAGCCTCCCTTTTGCTCTGATGCCTTTGGAGCTCTCCAAATGGAGAATCTTACTGTTCATAAAAAGAGGGGGAACTGAACCAGGAATAATGTAAGCAGGTACTTTGGAATTTTTAATAACTTTTTTTCAAAAAACAAAAAACCCCACTTCATGGAGATCAGCTTCTGCCAATCACAGCTGTTTCATCCTGAAAGTCCCTCCTACAGACTGAGGAGCTAAAGGCCCCTGTCCCCAATCAAACATTCAAACCCCCGCAGCCGAATATAATAATTAAGACACGTAACTTACTGTCCTTGCAGAAACTTGAAACAGATGGAGTCTCATGCCAAAAAGGATGGAAGGAAAATGAGCTGGGGCAGAAGAAAACAATTTATTATTACAGCCTAAGCATTGGATCAGCAGGTTACCCTATTTTTCGCTCTATAGGACGCACCCAACCATAGGACACACATCGTTTTAGAGGGGGAGAACAAGAAAAAAAAATCTCCCCCTCTTTGCTCAGCGCCCCTTCTGCAAAGCAGCAGGAGAAACGGAGCCCCTTCCATTTCTGCTCCCGCTTTGCTGAAGGGGCGCTGCACAGAGAGGGGGAGAATTTTTTTTCTTGTTCTCCCCCTCTAAAACAAGGTGTGTTCTATGCGTTCACCCGAAAGCCTCCGGAGCGCAGCGGGAGTTCCTGCTGGGCTCCGGAGGCTTCGGGTTCCTTTCGGCCTGCTCTTTGGGGCTGGCGGGGGGAAGCGCAGCTTTCCCCCATCGCCAGCCCCAAAGAGCAGGTCGGGGAACAGCGGAAAGGCTGCGCAGCCTTCCCGCTGCCCCCTGAGCTTGTGGGGCTGGCGGTGGGGGGAAGCACTGCTTTCCCCCACCGCCAGCCTCAAAGATCCCTGAAGCCTTCGGAGCACAGCGTGAGTTCCCGTTGCACTCCGCAGGCTTCGGGTTCCTTTTGCTGAACCTGAGGCCTGCGGAGAACAACGGAAACTCGTGCTGCACTCCGAAGGCTTCAGGCGGCTATCCCTGAAGCCCGGAGAGCGAGAGGGGTCAGTGTGCACCGACCCCTCTCACTCTCCAGGCTTCAGCGAAAGCAACGCGAAGCCTCCGGAGCGCGGAGGAAGCGCTCCCTCTGGGCTTCGGAGGCTTCGCGTTGCTATGGCTGAAGCCAAGGAGCCTGCATTCGCTCCATAGGATGCACACACATTTCCCCTTAATTTTTGGAGGGGGGAAAGTGCGTCCTATAGAGCGAAAAATATGGTAATCAACTAGAATGCAGAGTTGAAAATGGAAGATGGTGGACGCTCCTACATTGGAGGTTTCCAAACAAAGGTTGGGTGGCCTCCTCTCAGGGTGTTCTTTAGCTGCGATTCCCACATTGCAGGGGGTTGGTCTAGATGACCCTTGGCTCCCCTTTCAACCCTACATTTCTATGATTCTACGTTAGAATGAAGGCCAACCAAAAGCAGTAGGGCTTACTTCTGAGAGTACAATACGATTGCAGCCATACAGAGATTTCGACTAGCGACATAAATCCAGGTTTTGTTTCCAGTCTAGCGGAAAAGCCATTCTGTTTTAATAGACCAAAAACAAAAGCTTTTTAAAACCTGCTTCTTTAAAAAAATAAGCATTAAGCACTCTCTCCTAGCCCAGAGGGAAGCAGCCATAGCAAACCACTAGCACGGCGCTGTTAAATGTGTCTCATCATCACAAGCCCAACTCACCAGGAGGCAAAGGAATAAGCGGATGAAACGCTAACTTGATACGACTCAAGGTCAGCGATAAAATTTCCCTTCGAGATGCTTGGAGGTTCAATTCATTATGAATCAAAAACAGGAGAGTGGGAATGAGAGGGAGCGGTGGGAGATGGTATCCCCGGAATGTACAATACAAGGCCTCCTACGCTCTTCATCCACATTTGGATTAAAATATTCCGTCCGTGAAAAGACCATATGTAAAACAAACCAGGAAAAGCAGGAGTGTTTCGCTCAGAGGTGGACCCCATCGACGTCAGCAAGACTTGCCCTCAAATCAACTCACCCAGGACTGCAGCTTTTTATGAATGAATAGTTACAGTGGTGCCTCGCAAGACGAAATTAATTCGTTCCGCAAGTTTTTTCTTCTTGCGAGTTTTTCGTCTTGCAAAGCACGGTTTCCCATAGGAATGCATTGAAAATCAATCAATGCGTTCCTATGGAGACCGCCCCTAGACCTGTTTTAAAGCAAGGGAAGGGGCAGCGGGGAGAATCGCTTCTCCCCGTTGCCGCCCCTTGGTTCAAAAGAGGTCCGGGGACAGCGGGGAAGACGCGCTGCGCTTCCCCGCTATCCCCGGAGCTTGCGGGGCAAGCTTCATTTTGCGAAGCAAGCCCATAGGGAAATGCGTCTTGCGAAGCGGCTAAGAAAATGAAAAACTCCTTCATCTAGCGAGTTTTTCGTCTTCCGAGGCGTTCGTCTTGCGGGGTACCACTGTATTTCCATATATATGTTTATGCAGTGTCAGGCTTCAAAAGTTGCCAGTTTTCAGACTCCCCGCATCTCAGTGTACCAGATGCAACACAGAGCCACTGTAGCGCCGGTCAGCCTTTTCGAATCTGGCGCCTCTTCCAAGTCTCCTCAGGGCAGCTTGGTGCACATTTGGGAGTGGAATGAGGAGGAAGGATGCCGTGGAAGAATGGGAAACCGAAGCAACTCTGATAACGCGGGAAAGTTGCACAGTTTGGAAGAAGGATCAGGTGTGCACTGAGACCCAGCAGATGACCAGGAAAGGAAGGAGCTAAGCAAGGCGACTTATGCCTTGCAGCAGTGTTTGAAATTCGTCAGGCGCCAGGAGTGTTTTGCACCTGGCTATCAGCCATTTGGGCTCCATGATCACTGCAGAGGGTGACAGCAGCCACGAAATTAAAAGACGCCTGCTTCTTGGGAGAAAAGCGATGACAAACCTAGAAAGCATCTTAAAAACCAGAGACATCACCTTGCCAACAAAGGTCTGTATAGTTCAAGCTATGGTTTTCCCAGTAGTGATGTACGGAAGTGAGAGCTGGACCATAAAGAAGGCCGATCACCGAAGAATCGATGCTTTTGAATTATGGTGCTGGAGGAGACTCTTGAGAGTCCCATGGACCACAAGAAGATCAAACCGATCCATTCTGAAGGAAATCAGCCCTGAGTGCTCACTGGAAGGACAGATCCTGAAGCTGAGGCTCCAATACTTTGCCACCTCATGAGAAGAGAAGACTCCCTGGAAAAGACCCTGATGTTGGGAAAGATGGAGGGCGCAAGGAGAAGGGGACGACGGAGGACAGGATGGTTAGACAGTGTTCTCGAAGCTACTAACAAGAGTTTGACCAAACTGCGGGAGGCAGTGGAAGACAGGGGTGCCTGGCGCGCTCTGGTCCATGGGGTCACAAAGAGTCAGACACGACTAAACAACTAAACAACAAGAACATCAGCCACTTGCAACCGAGTGAAGATACCCGGGTGCCAGGATGGCGCCTGACGTCTCCACCATCTGGAGGTGCATGCCTTGAGGTGCGTGGGGATCCTTGAATCTGGACTGTTTTCACACACTAAAAACGCACCCTCAGTGGCGTAGCGTGGGTTGTCAGCACCCGGGGCAAGGCAAGTAATTTGCACCCCCTAACCCGTGGATTTGCGCCCCCTAACCCTAACCCCCAGATGTTGCGCCCAGTGCGGCCGGCCCCCCCTGCAACCCCCACGCTATGCCACTGCGCACCCTGTAGAATTCTATCTGTGATATTTTATCTGCACAACCAGAACAAATATCAGGAAGCAAAAAGTCAGAGAAAAATACAACTGTCGAGCTGTCTGTCCCCCAAAATGGCAACTAGACACTCCATTTTGGCAACTGTAATCCTGGTTTAAGGAGCCATTTGGCACCCAGGTTTTATATCTGAGTTTCTAACACTGCCTTGGAGTCTCTCCCCATCCTCTGCTGGGATAACAGTACCCCATCACGCTCCCATAGACAGTGCTGGCTTATTCCGGTTCAACTCCAACCTCATTTCAGCTACAGCTCTGCTTCACCAACCCAGGAAATGGAGAACAGTTTAACATTTTCCAGAAAGAAATAAAAAACACATCACTTTTGGTGTCCCTCCAGATGTTATTGTTGTTGTTTAGTCGTGTCTGATTCTTCGTGACCCCATGGACCAGAGCACACCAGGCACTCCTGTCTTCCACTGCCTCCCGCAATTTGGTCAGACTCATGTTTGTAGCTTCTAGAACACTGTCCAACCATCTCGTCCTCCGTCGTCCCCTTCTCCTTGTGTCCTCCGTCTTTCCCAACATCAGGGTCTTTTCCAGGGAGTCTTCTCTTCTCATGAGGTAGCCAAAGTATTGGAGCCTCAGCTTCAGGATTTGTCCTTCCATTGAGCACTCAGGGCTGATTTCCTTAAAGATGGATAGGTTTGATCTTCTTGCAGTCCATGGGACTCTCAAGAGTCTCCTCCAGCACCATTATTCAAAAGCATCAATTCTTTGGTGATCAGCCTTCTTTAGGGTCCAGCTCTCACTTCCATACATCACTACTGGGAAAACCAGAGCTTTTACCGTATTTTTCGTCCCATAGGATGCACCGGCCCACAGGACGCACCTAGTTTTTTGGGGGGGAAATAAAGGGAATTTTTTTCCCTTTATTTCCCCCCCAAAAAACCCAGGTCAGGGAATCCAAACCAGGTCGGGGAACAGCGGGATGGCGGCACTGCGCCTCCCCGCTGTCCCCCAAGCTTGTGGGGCTGGCCGATGTCTGCCCAAAGCGTGGGGCGCTCTGCTTCGGCGCGCCCCACGCTCCATGCAGCAGGCTGCTATCCACAGCCTAGAGAGCCCTACAGGAACTCCCGCGGACTCCCCAGGCTTGCTGATAGCTTCCTGAAGCCTGGAGAGCAAGAGGGGTTACTGCGCACCGACCCCTCTCGCTCTCCAAGCTTCAGCGAAAGCCTGCATTCGCCCCATAGGACGCACACAGATTTCCCCTTCATTTTTGGAGGGGGAAAAGTGTGTCCTATAGGGTGAAAAATACGGTACTATACAGACCTTTGTTGGCAAGGTGATGTCTCTACTTTTAAAGATGCTGTCTAGGTCCCTCCAGATATTTCGGACTAAAACTCCTATCAGCCCAACACCAACATGGTCAGGGATGAAGGGAGTTGTAGTCCAACTTCTGGCGGTTTGCGGGAAGGCTGCCTTACCTCTTATGAGATTCCAAAGTAATCTAACAAATAAATTTATGGGGATCAGTGGCAGAATGTCTGCCTTGCAAGGTCCAAGGTTCAGTCCTCAGGATCTCCAGTTAGGATTGGGAGACTCTGGCTTGAAGTCCCAGACAGCTGCTGATAGACAGAACTAAGCTAGATGGACCAGTGATCTGACTTGGCATAAGGCAGTTTCCTATGTTAACACACATTGGTGAACCGCGGGGATTCTAGTTGTTGGGGGGGGGGAGAGACCACCCAAGGCAGAAAACAGTCCGTCTACCCCCGCCTTAAGGGAACGACACCTCAGAGGCAGATCTGAAAGTTCTCAGAGGCAGAAAGTTCTATTTCTATTAGGAATATTAGGTGGTGAAATAAAAAGGAATGATCAGAAAGTATTCCTGTATGCAGTAACAGCAGCCAGAACTCTTGGAAACAAGAAGAAATGCCTACGATTGAAGAATGGAGATCAAAATTAATGGATTAGGCGGAACTGGACCGATTACGAGACCAAAGTTTCACTGAGGACTGGAGTAAATTTACAGAATATATTAAAAATATTTGTGATAATGATATAACGTTTGTAAGTTTTCAAGAAGCTCTGTAAGAAGATTCGGTAGAAATATTGTTTAAACAACATGGTAAGATAAGATATATATAGTGCAATATAAATTAAGAAATGTGAAGATTTGTGATAATTACGGAAAATTATCAGACATGTTGTTGGAAGTCTAAAAGAAAAAAAGATATGTGATGAGTTTTTGATGTTTAATGATATTATAAATTTGTCTTTATTAGAAAATTAATAAAAATAATATATATATAAAAAAGAAAGTTCCCCGCGGCTTCTTCCTGCAAAGTTTGACTGCCAATTCTCATGTAATATAGTGACTGCAAGGACAAAGGCAGACCTTGCAATGTGTACAAAATTAATTAGCAGCGCAGGAAAAGAATATCGCTTTCGGTGAGCCTCCCTTATCAACGCAGCTGCAAGCACAGCAACTTTAAGGCAATTATTCTAGGCCTTTATCAAGCAAAAGAAGGAGACAGAATCTCGTTTTTCCCTCTTTCTATGTCCCCATTCGTCCCCCAAACCCTCAATCATCTCACACTGGCTTTTATCTGCGATGCTCTACTGGCACAGCAGAGAGAAGAAGCCAGACTCTTGCTGAAGTCTCTCGAAGTCTTGCGGTTTGAAAAACGTTGCCAACCCAAACCCACTTGGCGTCAGTGGTCCGTTGCAAGGGAATGTCTCGAGCGTCAGGAAATTCGAACTGCCACCAAGAGTTAAATCTCTTTTGTGGTCTGAGGAGGAAATGGGTGTTTCCACCGCTGAAGACAGCCCTGATGTATCACTTTCCAGGTCGCAACGTGTTTAAATTATTCCCCTCTGCACACACACGAAAAAGGAGTTTGGAATTTATATGTTTGGGTTTTTAAAAAGGTATCTTAATTGTCTTAATGAATTAGTTGTATAAATATGTGAAAGCCCAGCTGTTGCCAGCTTTTGAAGATCCCCCACCCTCCCCAGCCTAACAATTTGCTAGCTTTCAGTCTTCATGCCCAAAAGCTGCTGCCTAACTCTGTCGAACGATAGGGCCGGTCCCAAGAGCTGTTGCTAAACACTGTGAACAGAACTGAACCAGATATAGATCAATGGTCTGGCAGCCTTTCTGTGTTGCTAAAATGGAACCACCCAAATTCATGAACAAGCCTACCGATGGTTACTGGCTAGGATGCAGTATTAAAAACTCAAATATATAAGCTACCGTATTTTTCGCTCTATAACACGCACCTGACCATAACACGCACACAGTTTTTAGAGGAGGAAAACAAGAAAAATATATTCTAAATGAAACAGTGGATGCATGATTTTTGTGGTTCATGCTGTGGCCACAGACATGTGATCTGACAGTGAGTTTGGGGTAGCCCAATACAAAAATCCTGAGGATCCATGTGGATCCGTGCTTTGTAACCACGTTTTAAGTGGGGAGGGAAGGAAAAACACTCAAGGGACAAGGAGCACATGTGGGGGGTGTGGAGAAGGATGCTGCGAATAATGCAGGAGAGGCTCCTCTCCGGCTTTGCTCCTTTAAAACAAGCAGGCTCTGCGTCTCTCCCTCCTCCCCGGCAAGAAAACCACGATGGTAACCACTCTGAGACAAATCAAGAAAAATTGCGACCAACACTCTCCCCCAACAAGCGCAGTGAGGTCAAAACACACACACACACACACAGAGAGAACTGGCCCTAAAGTCGCAGGGCGCTGGGAGAGCGCAGGGGCGCAGGGAGAGTGAACGGAAGCAAGAGAAGGAGAAGGAGGCCACACACACACAGAGACACACAGTGTCAATCCTAAAGTCGCAGGGGCGCGCAGGGGCGCTGGGAGAGTGAACGGGAAGCAAGAGAAGGAGAACGATGCCACACACACAGAGTGTCAATCCTAAAGTCGCAGGGGCGCAGGGAGAGTGAAGGGGAAGCAGGAGGAGGAGAAGGATAGCTCAAGCACACACACACACACAGCCCCTACAGTGGCTAATCCAAAATCGGACAGCAAAAAACTGCAGGCAGGGACAGAGAGCACGGGGTTGTTTTAAAGCAGCCAACCCCGCTCTGCTTCTCTCCCTCCTCCCGGCTAGGCTGGCTGAAAAGCTTTGCTGCTACTTAGCAGCTCAGTGGGGAGGAGAGAGGGACATAGAGGACGGGGTTGTTTTAAAGCAGCCAACCCCGCTCTGCTTCTCTCCCTCCTCCCCGGCTCCGCTAGCTGACAGGAGCCGCTTACACCCGCTTTGCTGTTTCAAAGCGAGCCACGGACTGCTCACGACTGCAGCAAATTCCCCCGCCATCTGTAGGCATTCGCTCCATAACACGCACAGACATTTTCCCTTACTTTCTAGGAGAAAAAACTGCGTGTTATGGAGCGAAATTTACGGTAATTGCCAAATACCACCTTAAACCTGGGTTACGGTGGCCACAAGGAAATGGCTAGGTGAATAATAATAATAATAATAATAATAATAATAATAATAATAATAATAATTATTATTATTATTATACATTTCATTTCTATACCTCTTTATATTTTAAAGAGAAAAACCCAAACTGGTTTACAACAAATTGAAACACCAAATAAAACAAAATAAAAAGAATTCAAGATTCCAGGAAAGTCTTTCAGATCCTTCTCTAAGAGACGTTTTGCTATCCCCATATTTGCCATATTTTTTGCTCTATAAGACTCACTTTTTCCCTCCTAAAAAGTAAGGGGCGAATGCAGGCTGTGCAGCTATCCCAGAAACCAGAACAGCAAGAGGGATTGCTGCTTTCACTGCACAGCGATCCCTCTTGCTGTTCTGGCTTCTGAGATTCAGAATATTTTTTTTTTTGTTTTCCTCCTCCAAAAACTGGGTGCGTCTTGTGGTCTGGTGCATCTTATAGAGCGAAAAATATGGTATTTACCTACAGCCGTATCTCTGCTTACGTATCCCTCTGGATATGTAATCTTCAGGATGCGAACGCGACAAACCCAGAAGTATTTTTCTGGGTTTTGCCAAGCGTGCATGCGCAGATATGCTAAGCTGCCCCACACACATGCGCAGAAGCGTTCCTCTGGTTGTGAATTTCTCGGGATGCAGCCGGACTCCAGAACAGATCCCATTTGCAACCGGAAGTACCACTGTACTTAATTTATACAGTTACCCCATAGCAGAACGACTCTAGGGAGCCCGTGTGGTTTAGTGGTTAGAGTGTCAAACTAGGACCTGGGAGATCAGGGTTCAAATCCCCACTCAGCTAGGAAGCTCAATGGGTGACCTTGGAGCCAGTCACGGTCTCTTAACCTACTTCGCAGGCTCGTCGCAGGAATTAACCGAGGATGTAGGGGTGAAGTATGTATTCCCTGGAGAAAAAGAGGAGAGATAAAGCTCTTCTGCTGACCTGTTTAAGCAAGCTGGAGGGGCTACGTGGTTGCAACTGGACCCAAAAAACTTCTGGCACATGGGAATTTCTAACACTGCTATGATGAATATACGGCAGACAGTAAGCTGGTTTTCCCAGTAGTGATGTATGGAAGTGAGAGGTGGACCATAAAGAAGGCTGATCGCCAAAGAATGGATGCTTTTGAATTATGGTGCTGGAGGAGACTCCTGAGAGTCCCATGGACTGCAAGAAGATCAAACCTCTCCATTCTGAAGGAAATCAGCCCTGAGTGCTCACTGGAAGGACAGATCCTGAAGCTGAGGCTCCAATACTTTGACCATCTCATGAGAAGAGAAGACTCCCTGGAAAAGACCCTGATGCTGGGAAAGATGGAGGGCACAAGGAGAAGGGGACGACAGAGGACGAGATGGTTGGACAGTGTTCTCGAAGCTACCAGCATGAGTTTGACCAAACTGTGGGAGGCAGTGGAAGACAGGAGTGCCTGGCGTGCTCTGGTCCAGGGGGTCACGAAGAGTCGGACACGACTAAACGACAACAACAAGCTGCTGAACTCCATTTGCTAAAAAGGGCTATTGCTTTCACACCCGGCTTACGGGCTTTCTGGAAGCATCTCCTTGGCCACTGCAGAAAAGGGGTGCTAAACGTGCCTTTGGTCCGACGCAACAGGGCTCTTCCCGCGTTCTGGTGAGGCGAGTCTCTCCCGTGTTTCTGCACGAGTGTCTTAACCAAGATATCGAGAGCTACGAATGCAACTCATAGATAAAACCATGAAGCTTCCTCTGAGTGCCAGCTGGCTGTATCTCTGAACAAGTCATAACCAAGTGATCTAGCCACACCCAAAACACAGAAGCAACAGAGTTACAGAAGCCAGAGCAGCAACTCTTGCAGAGAGACAGCAATCTCCCTCCACCGATGGGTCACTCTTCAGCACCTCTGCATCTGGAATAAGCGCTGCTACTTGCATTCAAAAAACACTTTATGAGTGTCAAAAGCCTCTGCTGTCTTAATAATCCTTACAACCACCATTTAAGGCAATCTAGCGTTATTATCCCATGTTGCAGATAGGAATACAAAGAGGGGAGAGGTTTATGGCTCAACCTCTTATAACCGCTGTTACGCCTGATGCAGAGACAGCAGCATTAACCATCTCCAGCACAGGCTGATTGGGCCAGAGCAATAAATTATAGAGAGAGCAAGAAATCTCTAGCATGGAGAAGCACTTTAATGAAACATTTGCTCCAGCCAGCTATTCCTTCCTTAACAGCGCAGTAGCTGATCAAGTCAGGAATTATGGCCCTAAAACCATTCGCTGAACAGCAGAAATATTGCAGAGCCTTCCCAAAGATTCTAATTTCTCTCCTGTATGAAAGGTGGGCTCTCTTTGGCTGAAGGCCTTCAAACACCAGCTCCAGCCTTTCTCTACCCGTGGGTCCCCAGATGTTGTTGAACTACAACTCCCATCACCCCTAGCTAGCTAGCAAGAGCTCAGGGATGATGGGAGTTGTAGTCCAACAACATCTGGGGACCCACAGACAGATGCTCTAGCCCTGGGTGTCTGTCCGCATCAAGCAGTGGTTTAGGATCCTATCAGTGGTGACCACACTCGGCCCTCCAGATGTTTTGGGACTACAACTCCCATCATCCCTAGCTAACAGAGCCAGTGGACAGGGATGATGGGAATTGTAGTCCCAAAACATTGGGGGGGGGCGAGTTTGGCCACTACTGCTATAAATCAAGGAGGCATATGAGAGTGTAGGTGGCAGCTCACCAACAGGTAATAAGAGTTGGCAATATGTTGTTGATGATGATCAAATCTGTACAGTGGAAACTCATGTTATGTACTGTCCCCCTTACGAATGGTTTGGCTAATGCGACCCACTAACCCGGAAGTAGATGCCCCTAGTTGCAACCTTTGCCCTGAGACACAGGGAGAAGTCGCGCGGCGGCAGCAGAAGGCACCATTAGCGAAAGCACATCTCATGTTAAGAATGGTTTCAGCTTAGGAACAGACCTCCGGAATGAATTAAGTTCATAACCGGAGGTACCACTGTATAACACCCTTCATTCAAAGGCCCCTTAAAAGGCTCCAGTGGGGGAATAAAGGTAAAGGGACCCCTGACCATTAGGTCCAGTCGTGACCGACTCTGTGGTTGTGGTGCTCATCTCGCTTTATTGGCCAACGTACAGCTTCCGGGTCATGTGGCCAGCATGACTAAGCCGCTTCTAGCAAACCAAAGCAGCGCACGGAAACGCCGTTTACCTTCCCGCCGAAGAGGTACCTATTTATCTGCTTGCACTTCGTGCTTTTGAACTGCTAGGTTGGCAGGAGTAGGGACTGAGCAACGGGAGCTCACCCTGTCGCAGGGATTCGAACCGCCAACCTTCTGATCGGCAAGTCCTAGGCTCTGTGGTTTAACCCACAGCGCCACCCGCGTCCCCAATGGGGGAATAGGTGAAAGCTTTTTAGACTGTAAGGTCCTAGGGGCAAGTTCCTACACACACACACCCGCCATGCACCTCCTAAAGTTTTGTGAGCGCTGACAGAGGAGCGTCACTAGAGGAGAAACCTCAGAAGTCATCTAGTCCAATTTCCCGCCGATGCAGAAAAAATCAGCTGTCAGGAAAACCGGACCTCAAAGTCACTTCGTAAAAATAAAGAGCAATCCTAATTAAGGCTATCGATAGGAAGCAGCAAGCCAAAGCTGCAAGACTTTGATCCACGCTGAGCATCCCGCATGAACTGATCTTGCAGAAGCAAACTGAAGCATCTTTGATGGAAACGGGCAGATTTGCTACAGTGCTGAGAATGGGAAGGAATGTCACAAAGAGCCACTCAAGCAGGTGATATATCCAAGGCTCCCACCAGAGTGCTTCTGTCCACAGCCTTAAGAGTTGGACAATCCTCTTTTCGCAGTGGAATTGCAACTGACAGGCACCAGGGGAAGAAGAGGGACTCAGACCACCCACAGGGAAGCTGCTGCAACTTATGTCAAGCGCTCCAGCGGTCTCGACTTGCAAGGGACACCCCCGGCTTAGTCTGCGCCCCTATTTTCCTTACTTTCGAAAAATTGTTTCGCTTATACAAACTTACCCTAGAATTCTTCAGATTTCGGCAGGAGCCCTTGCCGGGTATGTACAGAGTGTGTGGGTAGGCAAACTAAGGCCCAGGGGCCGGATCCGGCCCAATTGCCTTCTAAATCCGGCCCACAGACAGTCCAGGAATCAGCATGTTTTTACACGAGTAAAATGTGCCCTTTTATTTAAAATGTATCTCTGGGTGATTTGTGGGGCCTGCCTGGTGTTTTTACATGAGTGGAATGTGTGCTTTTATTCAAAATGCATCTCTGGGTGATTTGTGGGGCCTGCCTGGTGTTTTTACATGAGTGGAATGTGTGCTTTTATTCAAAATGCATCTCTGGGTTATTGGTGGAGCATAGAAATTCATTCATTATTATTTTTTTCAAAATGTAGTCCGGCCCCCCACAAGTTCTGACGGACAGTGGACCGGCCCCCTGCTGAAAAAGTTTGCTGACCCTTGGTGTACAGCAAACAGACAGTGGGGCAGGGCAGGCAGGAAACATGTTGATTGGGGCATATGTAGGGAGCCCCTACTTCAGGGTTCCTGGCCATGTACAGAGTGCTTTCCATGCAAATATATTCTAATGACCATGCATACATTGAGAGTTAAGTCAGCTGGTCAACATTCCCATGCATACTTAGAATCTGAACCTCTAAAAAGGATATATAAATGTATCTGGGCAGTGGATTAGATCAGGACATTGTATGCAGCCTTTGGTAACAAATCAGGTCTGATCTCTGGAAAGAATACTCTGTCCGTTCCATGGCAGCTGGGGGGGCAGGGAGGGGGGCAGAAAAGGAGACACACACCCTTTGGCTTCTGGCCTACCCACTGCCAACATGTGGGAATTCAGCCAACGGAATCAGTCTATCCTGAATTAGATTCATCTTGGCTGCACAACATATACACAAGCATGAAACCCAAAAGCCACTGTGCTTATTTTGCACCGATGGCCCTCCAAAAACTGCCAGCCCAAATCTACTACTTGTTATGCATTAAGACACCTCTGAGGGTGTCGTAACCAAATTTTCTAAGACAGTTCATGAGATCTGCTGTTGCCCATGTCTGGATAAAACTGGACATCATTTTGAGTCAAGATGGCGGGATGGACTTTTCAAAGCTGATATTCGTAAGAATCCCTAAGCAACAGCAGATTTGAAACCAGCCAATGCCTCTACACAGCCTCAAGTTTATTTCATACATTGTGATATATTGGTATATTGAAAAGTTTAGGTGGTGCTATATCTAGATGCTTCTCGGGAGAAAAGTAACGACAAACCTAGACAGCATCTTAAAAAGCAGAGACATCACCTTGCCAACAAAGGTCCGTATAGTTAAAACTATGGTTTTCCCAGTAGTGATGTATGGAAGTGAGAGCTGGACCATCAAGAAGGCTGATCACCGAAGAATTGATGCTTTTGAATTCTGGTGCTGGAGGAGACTCTTGAGAGTCCCATGGACTGCAAGAAGATCAAACCTATCCATTATGAAGGAAATCAGCCCTGAGTGCTCACTGGAAGGACAGATCCTGAAGCTGAGGCTCCAATACTTTGGCCACCTCATGAGAAGAGAAGACTCCCTAGAAAAGACCCTGATGTTGGGAAAGATGGAGGACACAAGGAGAAGGGAACGACAGAGGACGAGATGGTTGGACAGTGTTCTCGAAGCTACTAACATGAGTTTGACCAAACTGCGGGAGGCAGTGGAAGACAGGAGTGTGCCAGAAGACAGGAGTCACAAAGAGTCGGACACGACTACACGACTAAACAACAAACAACATATCTAGATGTTGAAAACCAGATGTTGCCCAGCCCTAGCAGGGAGCCTCTCCCAACCCTTCCTGGAGATTGCAGGATGCAGATTGCAGGATCTGCAGCACAAGAAGCAAATTCCAGAATCCCTGGCAGATGGCCACCTGGCTTTCACCTTAAGTACTTACCAGGAAGGAGAGCTCACCCACTCCTGGGACAACCTGTTCCACTATCAAGAAGCTCCTGCCATCAGGAAGTACCTTCCAATCTTTCACCAAAATCTGTTTGGCCCCAATTTCCACCCACTGGATCTCGTGCTGCTCACTTGGAGCAAGAGAGGACAAGCCTGCTTCATCTTCCGAGCGACAGCCCTTCAAAAATTTGAAGGCAGCCAATCATGTCTGCCTTAATCTCCCACTCCTCCCAGGAGCATTCTTGCACCTGGCTACCAGGCACTTGCGACCAAGCAAACATGCCCAGGTGCCTTACGTCTCCACCATCTGGAGGTACATGCCTGGAGAACCTCCTACCCAGCTCTTTCAATTGCTCCTCTTAGGACTTACGTGCTTTAAATGTATTGTGTGGATGTGACCTATCATGGCTTCTGGGTTCCCTGGGAAGAGAAATGGATTGTTAAACCAGTATGGGAATTCTAGCTGTGGGAGGCAAATACAGTGGTACCTCGGGTTAAGAACTTAATTCGTTCCAGAGGTCCGTTCTTAACCACTCATCAACCTTTTATTCGACCGTCAGTCAGAAAAAAAATACATTTGTCAATACATAGTTAAAACATCCAGGAAGATTTTAGAGCTTAGCCAACCCTAAAATGGGCTAAACAGATAGCCCCATATCAATACAGTCAATTATAGCCTTGCGATGCTTAAAAGCTAAAAAAAGAAATTTGGCCACCAAGAAAGGTATAGCTCTAGTGACATTATTCAGCAAGTATAAAACCTGATTTTCTTTGGGTAGGAAGCTAAATTGACATAGGAGTGGGTCTATAAAATTTTGTCTAAGCTCTGCATAAGAAGGGCAAGTCAAGAGAATGTGTTCGGTGGACTCAGCCACACCCATGGCACAATGACAGGTTCTCTGGGCATATGGTACTCCCCTGTACCTTCCCCACAATATCGCAGAGTCAAGGACATTTAATCTAGCCGCTGTAAGAAGTCTGCGGTATTCCACATAGTGGATTTCTGCAAGGTAGGAGGCTGGTATGGTCCGATAAATCTGGTCCCCTAGGAACATCCCTGGTTTTACCTGGGCTATGTCCTCTTGTCTGGCAATGTCACTCAGTCTCCGGGAGATCACAGCTCTAGCTTGATTGTACGTCATAGACTCAAAGTAAAGGTGAGACAATCCGCAGGATTGAACCTCGTTAATGACCTCCCTTTCCCACGATGATTGGAAATCGTCCCTCAATATCAAGGGGGCAATACCCACTGGTTTAAAACAAAGCTTGAGCCATAGCCAGAGCTTCGTCTTCAAGGCCACATACCGTAGAGCTTGCCAGCCGACCTCTAATCTCATAACCGCACCCACTACCAAGGGGGGAATCCTAAGGATGGCTCTAAGGAATCGCGTTTGAGTAGAATCCAGTTTCAAAAAATCCCTACGGGAGCCTAAAGAGATGCCCACCAAAAGAAGGGGGAGGACTTTCATTTGAAAGAGCCTCAAAGCTATCTTCACTGATTGAGATCTAATCTGGATGGCTGCTTTAGATGCATTAGTTGTTATATAGTCTCTATGGGCCAGAAAAGACCTATTTGACCGTGTTATTTGTCCCAGATATTTAAAGCAGTTAACCTGCTCTAGGGGGATCCCGTTCATCGACCATCGATGGAGTCTCGGTCGGGCAGAGAAGACCATGATCTTGGTCTTAGCATAATTGGGTTGGAGCTCATGCTGATCACAGTATTCATGTAGAGCTTGCAACATTCTCCTCAGTCCAATAGGGGATCTGGCAAGAAGTGCGGCATCATCTGCATACAGAAGAACATTCAGAGATCGGCCTGCTAATTTGGGGGAGTGGAATGCATCATTGGCCATTTGAGTCACCAGTGAGTTAATGTAAAAGTTGAGCAATGCTGGGGCCAATAGACAACCCTGTCTTACCCCTCGAGTGGTGGTAACAGGGTTGGAGACTAGGCCTTTATTGTCTAGCCTGATTCTCAGAGAGGTGTTTGTATGGAGGCTGATAATCAGATGAAGAAGGTGACGATCGATCTTTGTAGCAGCCAGTTTTGTCCATAGCTGCTTTCTAGAGATTCGATCAAATGCCTGCTTAAGGTCAATAAAGGCCACATGAAGAACCTTTGGGGCCTTGCCGGCATACTTTTCCGCCAGGTGATTCAAGGTTAATATTTGGTCTATGGTAGATCTTCCAGGGCGAAAACCCGCCTGTTCAACCGTTCTTAACCTGAAACTGTTCTTAACCTGAAGCACCACTTTAGCTAATGGGGCCTGCCGCTGCACGATTTCTGTTCTCATCCTGAAGCAAAGTTCTTAACCCGAGGTACTATTTCTGGGTTAGCGGAGGCTGTAACCTGAAGCGTCTGTAACCTGAAGCGTCTGTAACCCAAGGTACCACTGTAGAGGTCTCCTAGTAACTCTCAGCCCAGTGCAGGTGGCACTGTGGGTTAAACTGCAGAGCCTAGGGCTTGCCAATCAGAAGGTCGGCGGTTCAAATCCCTGTGACGGGGTGAGATCCCGTTGCTCGGTCCCTGCTCCTACCAACCTAGCAGTTCGAAAGCCCATCAAGGTGCAAGTAGATAAATAGGTACCGCTTTGGTGGGAAGGTAAACGGTGTTTCCGTGCGCTGCTCTGGTTCTCCAAAGCGGCTTGGTCATGCTGGCCACATGACCCAGAAGCTGTACGCCGGCTCCCTCAGCCAGTAAAGCGAGATGAGCGCCGCAACCCCAGAGTTGGCCAGAACTGGACCTAATGGTCAGGGGTCCCTTTAACTTTACCTAATAACTCTCAGCAACCATAACAAACTGCACAGTGTTCGAAATTTGCACCTCGCTATTGACCACTTGCAACCAAGTGAAGATGCCCAGGTGCCAGAATGGCGCCTGATGTCTCCACCATCTGGAGGTGCATTCCTTGGGGATCCTTGGATCGGGACTGTTTTCACACACGAGTAACACATCCTGTAGAATTCTATTATTATTATTATTATTAATAATAATAATAATAATAATAATAATAATAATAATAATAATTATTATTTGTACCCTGCCCATCTGGCTGGGTATCCCCAGCCACCCTCAGCGCTGGACCTCAGCGTCCGGGCAGAACAATGGGGGTGGAGACGCTCCTTCAGGTATACTGGGCCGAGGCCGTTTATATTATATTATATGTTATTCATTTAATCAGAAGGAATTTCAGGAACCAAGAAGTCGTACTGGCATATCATGTAGAAGGGCTGTAGCCTAGCTTTCTCCCAGACATGCTACTTTCCTCTGTGTGGGGAAAACCTCTGCGAGGAGGCGCAGTCAGTCTTGTGAGCTCCCACCCGCAGCCTTAAACTGCACAGCCCAGGCGCTGATCTACTGATACCAGATCTCCAGCTGGGTTCCAGATTGCAGTGCACAACCACAGGTGTGCGAGGGGCCTGGATCCCGAACCCACAGAGGCCTATCACATCCCGCCTTTCAGTTGCTCAAAGCTGCGAACAAGGGCTTGCTTCCCTTAATCGATAGTCTGTCATTCTGGCCCGGGTCATTGGGCAGGGTGGGGCAGGTTAAACGTTAACCCCTGCTGTATACAGGTTTCTCGGGGAAGCAAAACGGCCTGCACAGTGAGTTTGTACACAGCGGTTGTGTAATCCGTTCCAGACAAAGGAGGTGTTGAAAAGGACCCGGTTGCAGCATCACTTTTTAAAAAAATATCCTCCAAAGTAAGGAGGAAGCAAAAGGCATCCCAAAATGGACCAGTCTCAAATATTTAGGTGTTTGGAATCATGCGAGACCTTCATTTGGAACATGGGTTTTCGAGATGGTGTGTGGGCCGGCGTTAGTCAGGGGGTGGCGGCATGAGGAGCGGGCGGACGAAAAAGAACAGAGGAGCGTGGCTCGTTTGGGGTTATTTTGGCATGTTTTCAAATCACACATGGTTCTTGTTAAAACACATCATTAGAAATTGTACACTCACAATCGGGATCCTTGTGTCCAACAGAGCGGCCGGCCAGCCTCCCATTAGGTCTTTAAGGGCTTTCAGAATAAAGGCCGTTTATTTCATTCACGGCTTTAACAACCCATCAGGCACCCCTGTGATTAACTCCCTTTCGCTGAAAAGGAAGTAGCTTGAAGCTTTTTTTTTTTAAAAAAAGTGCCCTGTATAGCATAAAGACTCATTTCTAGAAAGAGGCGAGATTTGAACTCGGGGTATGACACACGAGGCGAGGTTTAAAGCAGCGTAAGAAGCTGAAGATATATTAGCTAGGTACCAAATGGCCCCTTAAACCAAAGTTGCAGTCGCCAGAACAGAATGCCTAGTTGCCATTTTTGATAAGATGGCTCTGAAATAAATGATGGGCTGGATGTGATTGCTTACAGGAAACTCAGGCCATGTGCTGAAACAGCCTTCTGCTCCTTTTTATCTTAGTGCAAACCAATTCCCCATAAAAGCTCAGTTGAACCCAGAGGAAATGCGTGGGCTGGACTCTGTTTTGCCAGCACCAAAGACGCTGGCATTATTGGACGGTCGCAGGGGCCATTAACGGGAGCAAAGATCACGATTCCCGACACTTTGCATTGAGGGATGACGAACAATGCCTTCAATAGAGAAGAAGCCTCTGGGTGAGGCTCCCTTTCTGAAAGTGAATGCCCTCTATAGAGTTCTGCCCGGCAGAAAGAGCACGATCCATCTCTACTCCCCCATCCTTCTCCGCGGCAGCAGTGGGGGACACTGACCCAGGGCATTTAGGCAAGATGACCCCAACCGGATAAGACAATGCACACACAAACCCTTCCCAGGAATCATGCGCTGCCACAGACGGTTGCTCACAAGCCACCCGCAAAGCCTGAGCTACTCAAATTTGAAGAGAATCCAGGGCTTCTCCTGAAAGTATTTCCACTAACTAAGCACAGGGAGGGAGGGAGGGAGGGAGGGAGGGAGGGAGGGAGGGAGGGAGGGAGGGAGGGAGGGAGGGAGGGAGGGAGAGAGAGAGAGAGAGAGAGAGATGAAGAGGAACACTGGGGAAAATCATTACTGATCTGATGCTCAGAAATTATCCATTTCTTGCCTTTCCTAACGGAAGCTGTTCCGGAAGTCTGTTCAACTTCCAAAACGTTTGGAAACCAAAGCGCGGCTTCTGATTGGCTGCAATAAGCTCCTGCAGCCAATTGGAAGCCAGAATTTCAGGTTCCAAAGAACGTTCGCAAAGCGGAACACTCACCTCCGGGCTTGCTGCGTTCAGGAGCCAAAACGTTTGACTCTCAAGACATTCGTCAACCAAGGTACGGCTGTACAGTCATACCTCGGGTTACAGACCCGCTGAAACCCGGAAGTACCAGAACGGGTTACTTCTGGGTTTTGGCGGTCGCGCATGCGCAGAAGCACTAAATCACACTTTGCACCAAATCACAACCTGCGTGTGCACAGACGTGCCGCTGCGGGTTGCGAACATGCATCCTGCATGGATCATGTTCGCAACCCAAGCGTCCACTGTATCCTGTTCATAGCAGGGACAGGAGGGAGTAGTCCTCTAACAGAGCAAGAGCAGGGAACATTTTTCACCCCAAGGTCCATTTTTCCTTCTAAGCAACCTTCAGAGGGCCACATGCTAGCGGCGAGCAGGGTCAGGAGGTGCAGCAAATGTTAATCTACTGGTGCACCCTCTCTATTCCCCATCTAAACAAGCAAGAAGCACTAGCAGAATTCAAAGACACGTTCTAGCCAGGCAAAAAGCACTCACGGAAGATGACGAGCCAGTGAAGGATGTGGCCTGCAGGAAAGGAGAGTGGACTGATTGACGGTTCCCAACAGCCAGAGAGAGAGTCCTAGGGGGACACATTTGGCCACAGGGTCTGGCGCGCCCCTTTCCTACAGGCTTACTTCCTACATTCACAGCAAGAGCCCAAGAAAACATATACAGAACTGAAGAGATGGAAGGGACCATGAGGATAATCTACTCCCACTCCCTGCAAGGCATTAATCTTTTGTCCAATGTGGGGCTCAAACCCACAACCCTTTAAGCCACCTTAAACTGGGTCAGGGCAGATGGGGCTCTTCTACCTGAGAAGGCAGCTCATCTAGCAGAAGGAAAACTCCAGCCTTAAACCTCTGCTGCTTTGGGGCTACACAGTGTTACCTTGGAATTTGAACGGAATCCATTCCAGAAGTCCGTTCAACTTCCAAAACGTTCAGAAACCAAGGCACGGCTTCCGATTTCGCTTCAGGAAGCTCCTGCAGCCAATCGGAAGCTGCGTCGGACGTTCGGGTTCCAAAAAATGTTCGCAAACCAGAACATTCACTTCCAGGTTTGCAGCGTTCGGGAGCCAAAATATTTGACTCGCAAGGCATTCAGGATCCAAGATACCGTATTTTTCACTCTATAAGACGCACCAGACCACAAGACACACCTAGTTTTTGGAGGAGGAAAACAAGCAAAAAAAATATTCTGAATCTCAGAAGCCAGAACAGCAAGATGGATCACTGCGCAGTGAAAGCAGCAATCCCTCTTGCTGTTCTGGCTTCTGGGATAGCTGCGCAGCCTGCATTTGCTCCATAAGATGCACACACATTTCCCCTTACTTTTTAGGAGGGAAAAAGTGAGTCTTATAGAGCAAAAAATACAGTATTTCTGTAAAAGGCTTCTTCCGGCTAATTAAAGGCTACACTAATCCAGTGGAGTCCCTAAGACAGTTGGAGGTAGACTGCAAAGGCAGCGGTTTGGCTTCAACCCTGGAGGCGTCTCGAGACATACGGTGCCAACGAGAATGACAAAAAGTGGGTCAGGTCACTGGTCACCTAACCCAGGCTCAGTTTATTCTAACTGGAAGCAGCTCTCCAAAGTATCAAAGCAGTGTCTTTCCCCCCACCTACCTGATCCTTCTGCCTCTACCTGGGGATACCAGGGAATGAGCAGGGGACCTTCTGAAAGCAAAGCACCCCTCTACCACTCAGCTATGGAAGTGGAAGCACCAGCCTACATAGTATTGTGTTGGCGCATCCTATTCAATTTGGGCTTTCATTCTCCACACCTAGCAAAGATCTGTGCCTCCAGTCTCACGTGCTGCAGGCGCACACTCAATGCCCTTGTGCTCCCCTCCCATGTCACATACATCAAGTTTAGTTCACATGTGAAATGTACATCACTCAGATGTGTGAACTGCCTCCACTTTGGTTGGCCAATAAAGTATAAAGGTCTGCTCTGTGATGTCTCATTCCCCCATGCGAGTCATCATGTTGCAGTCATCAAGCGATCTGCAGGCAGATCTGAATCAACACCTCCAAAGGGCAAAGTAATGCATTAAAAAAAAACAGCTCACCATACCAGTGATTTTGCGGTCAACAAAAAGATTAAAGTATACTAAAGGTAAAGGGACCCCTGACCATTAGGTTCAGTCGTGGCCAACTCTGGGGTTGCGGCGCTCATCTCGCTTTATTGGCCAAAGGAACCGGCGTACAGCTTCCAGGTCATGTGGCCAGCATGACTAAGCCACTTCTAGCGAACCAGAGCAGTGCACGGAAACGCCGTTTAGCTTCCCACCAGAGCGGTACCTATTTATCTACTTGAACTTTGACGTGCTTTCAAACTGCTAGGTTGGCAGGAGCTGGGACCGAGCAACGGGAGCTCACCCCGTTGCAGGGATTCGAACCGCTGACCTTCCGATCGGCAAGCCCTAGGCTCTGTGGTTTAACCCACAGCGCCACCCGCGTCCCTTAAGGCATACTAAGTCGCAATCAATTTGCATTAAGCAATATTGCATTAAGCAATCCCACCAGCACCAGAAATACCCCAGGGTGCACAGGGGCAATTAGAAAATAAGAGCCCTGGTTTGTTATTTGGAGAAGATTCTCTCCCCCCCCCCCAAAGGCTAGGCTGGGAAATTTCACTCACACCTACCCACACCCCTAATACTTTAGAGCTTTGGACAAAACAGATCAACTTTTGTTTCATCCTCTTCCCTGAGATGCTAGGGAAATTTAACTCTGACCCTCTTCTTCCAGTGTCCAAAGCACATTGCAATTACACAAAGCAAAGCAAAACTGATTTTTTTAAAAGAGGGAACTAAACATTTCAGCAGCAGTTCTGCAAAAATTGCATTTATGTCATGCACGGATCTTTGCCACCCCAAAGACACTTCCCAGGGAGTAAGTCCCAATGAACCTAATTGTGTTGGGAGCGGTGCACATACTTCTGAGAATTGTACTGTTACGCCTCCCAAACAATTTTTAAAGCCTTTGTTGTGGGAGGGGGGGCTGTTAAATTCCTCAAGCGGATGGCGGATAAAAGGAGCCAGGTGCTTCACACACCCGCCGGCCCCCATCCTCCCACCGGAGGCAAGGAGTTCTCAACTCAGCCTGGGAAAAGAGGAGGGGCGCCGGCAGCCCAGAGTCGAGTCCCTTTGTTAAATGGCCCGTCGAAGGAGCGGAGATTCTTTTGAATGGAAGGGGCACGGAGGCGGCCCATCACCATCCACTTTCGGGGGGGGGGCAGATCTTCTTCTTATTTGCTTATTTGGGGAAGGGGGCGTGGAGAGACGTGCGCAAACGAAACCTGCAGCTTTGCATTCAGACGAGTAAGCATCTGCCGAGCGCCTTTTCTAATTCCATAGGTGCCTTTTTCGCGTGGGGGCGTGTGTGTGTGAAAATCAATTTCATGCACGCACACCCCCCACACCTAGGGGGGCGGGGAAAGCTGGGATTCTATGAAATGCAGAAGAACGAGAACCGGCCCTTTCAGGAAGGGCGATACAGTCGTGTCCTTCTTGTTTTGGTGCGGCAGATGCACCACGCAACGCACCCCCCCCCCAAAAAAATAATAATCGGACCCCCCCCCCAAAAAAAATAAAACTTCACCAGGAGGATCCCTTTCGTCCTCGCCCTTCCCGCTGCGAAAAAGAGCGAGCGAGAGAGAAGGAACTCTTCCCGGCGAAGGCGCAAACTTGGCAGCGCCCGGAGCGCAGCGCCGGCGCGCGCCTGGGAATTTGGAGACGCGGCTGGTCGGAGCAGCGCTGGCTCTGCGGCTGGTGGCATCGCGCTAAGGGGACTTACCGGCTTCTCCCCGCCTCCTGCTGCTGCTGCTGCAAGCCGGCCAGTCGGGCGCGCAGCCGAGATGGCTTTCCTCTCCTCCGCCTTCCTCTCCGCGGCTCCTCCGGCTGGCGATCCCTCGGCCGGCGCTCCGCAGCGAGGCGAGGCCGCCCGCCCAGCCGCGTCGTGCCCTCGGCCCGCCCCTATTGTCAGAGCGGCCGGCCAGCCTCCGCCTGCTCCTACCTTGCCCACCCGAGGACTGCGGCAGCGCCCGCCCCCGTGGCCACCTACCCCCGCCTCGCCCATTGGCTCGCCTCCCTCGGCCCCGCCTCTCTCCTATGGCTGCGGGAGGTGTCCTGCCTTTATTCAGGAGGTAGGGAGGCTGGACGGGGAGGTGGGGTCGGAAGCGGGCAGAGAAGGAGGGGGGCTGGTAGCCAAAAGGGCTGCGCCGGCCGGCAGAGCGCCGGGGAAAGTTTGGAGAGGAGAAACGCACCGTCACGATCTCCCGGTGGAAGCGGCAAGATCAGCGATGGCGAAGCGTAATTACGCACGGCGGGGGATTTCGCTGGGAGAGAGCTTCGGGGATCGATCGGCGGAAATGGGAATCAATTGGAATATGAGAAAGAGAGAGGGGGACCTTCATTCATAGACATAGATTTGTAGGGTTGGAAGGGACCCTGGGGTCATCTAGTCCAACCCGCTGAAATGCTGGAATCTCAAGATACAACGCCTCCAATTCTCAGCAAGATCAACGCTGCGTTATAAGCACGCAAACACGACTGGGGAAGGTCACACGGTCATTCATCTATCATGCAGGCACAAGCGTTCACTAAGGAATTAAACAGGGGAAAGGGAAATACTGTACAGTAGACGGGTAGCTCAAGAGTTTAAACAGCCAAACACAGGGGAAAATAAGAAGTGAGTACCTTTCACACAAAATGCAGTTCCTGGGAAATAATGACCAGCCAGGTTGCGCTTTCCTTATTAAAGAAAGTTTACTTGAGAGTAAAGTTACACGTTGAAGTGCAGAAGTAAGAAAAATTTGAAAAAGAGAGCTTAGGACTCGCCTGTTGGATCAGGCCAGTACCCCATCTAGTCCAGCAGTGTGCTTGCACACAAAAGCTTATACAGTATCCGAAATATACTGGTATTTAGTTGGTCTCTAAGGTTCTATTATTGATACGCAGGTGGCACTGTGGGTTAAACCACAGAGCCTAGGACTTGCCGATCAGAAGGCTGCCGGTTCAAATCCCCACGACAGGGTGAGCTCCTGTTGCTCAGTCCCTGTTCCTGCCAACCTAGTAGTTCGAAAGCACGTCAATGTGCAAGTAGATAAATAGGTACCGCTCTGGCGGGAAGGTAAACGACGTTTCCGTGTGCTGCTCTGGTTCGCCAGAAGCAGCTTAGTCATGCTGGCCACATGACCCGGAAGCTGTACGCCAGCTCCCTCTGCCAATAAAGCGAGATGAGTGCCGCAACCCCAGAGTCGGTCACGACTTGACCTAATGGTCAGGGGTCCCTTTACCTTTTTAAGGTGCTACTGGACATTTTTTTTATTTAGTCCAGCATCTGTTTTCACACGCATCAAGCAGAGGCCTGCCTACATGTGTCCAGCCTAATATGTGTGATCTGTCAGGACCGGTCCACCCATAAGGAGAAAGCGCCTCAGGCGATAGGATTCCCAGGATCCCGATGTCCATCTTTCTTACCCCCTTGTTCCTGATATAGCTCTTCTCTTGCCACACACGTTGCCTCGCCCAGCAATGGAGGGGGGCTGGGGCCGACCGATGTCAGCACCCATGGCATGCGCGCCTGACATCAGCACGCCCCTGCAGCATGCACACATGACATTAGCATGGCTCGCGGCATGCTGGTGTCACTTGGCCACCACGGAACTGTTACAGCTTAGTCCTCCCTCGACTTCTTTTCCCACTGTTCCCACCCACCCCAGCTGAGCAAGCCCCAATACCTGACGCGGGATCCAGAGAGGTTTGGGGTTCGCTCAGCTGGGGGGCGCAAGCAGTTTAATGCTCAGGGAGGGCAGAAGCTTTCCTGCCCCCCAGCTGAGAAGAAGAGTTTGGATTTGATATCCTGCTTTATCACTCCCCTACGGAGTCTCAATGGGATGCGGGTGGCGCTGTGGGTTAAACCACAGAGCCTAGGATCAGAAGGTCGGTGATTCAAATCTCTACAACGGGGTGAGCTCCCGTTGCTCACTCCCTGCTTCTGACAACCTAGCAGTTCGAAAGCACATCAAAGTACAAGTAGATAAATAGGTACCACTCCGACGGGAAGGTAAACGGTGTTTCCGTGCTCTGCTCTGGTTCGCCAGAAGCGGCTTAGTCATGCTAGCCACATGTCCCAGAAGCTGTACGCCGGCTCCCTCGGCCAATAAAGCAAGATGAGCGCCGCAACCCCAGAGTCAGCCACGACTGGACTTAATGGTCAGGGGTCCCTTTACCTTTAAGGAGTCTCAAAACGGCTAACATTCTCCTTTCCCTTCTTCCCCCACAACAGACACTCTGTGAGGTGAGTGGGGCTGAGAGACTTCAGAGATGTGTGACTAGCCCAAGGTCACCCAGCAGCTACATGTGGAGGAGCGGGGAAGCGAACCCAGTTCACAGAGTACAAGTCTACCACTCTTAACCACTACACCACACTGGCTGCACAAAGGAGCACAAGCGTGGTGGGAGCACCGGGGCTGGCTCAGCTGGGGATCAAGAGCCCTCCTGCGCCCAGTTGAGCCATGCAAACAAGCTGCATTGTTCCAGCCCATGAGGCGCTAGGGTCAAACCACATCATCTCCCATGGTGAGAGCTGTGGCAGTTTCACCTAGCACCTTCTGGAGTGAGGCCAACACAGCTTGTTTTTTCAACATTGTGGTATATGGCCAGACCACAACATTTGGCTGGTGATACTTCTTCTTCTTTGGCGATCACTCATAGCCAAATAAGATTGTCTTCGATAAACATGGTTTTAACAATGAATCCGTAAGTGACTGTGGAGGCCAATTCTGGATCCACACGTCCTTCCACAGTGGGGACATTGGTTTCTGGACGGGAGTTGATCACAGTGTGGATTTGCCAAGCGTGCCTTCCTCTTAGCATGTTTCTCCCTTGCTTCCTGGGTTTGAGTGTCTTCAAAGTCCAGGACACCTTTGGCAAAGGCTCCAGTTACAGATAGGTAGCCGTGTTGGTTAGTCAAAACAAAACAAAATTCCTTCCAGTAGCACCTTAAAGACCAACTAAGTTAGTTCTTGGTATGAGCTTTCGTGTGCATGCACACTTCTTCAGATACACTGAAACAGAAGTCACCAGACCCTTCTATATAGTGAGAAGGTGGGGAGGGGTATTACTCAGAAGGGTGGTGGGAATGGGTGATTGGCAGATAGCTGTGATGAGCCTGTTGACGACTCTTAACGACTGCAATAGGTCTTACAGGAAAAAGCAAGGGGTGAGAAGGTGAAAAATGGCTTTGTCATGTATAATGAGATAAGAATCCAATGTCTTTGTTCAGACCAGGTCTCTCCATGGTTTTGAGTTTGGTAATAAGTTGCAATTCAGCAGCTTCTCTTTCCAGTCTATTTCTGAAATTCCTTTGTAGTAGAACAGCTACTTTGAGATCTTGTATAGAATGTCCTGGGAGATTGAAGTGTTCTCCTACTGGTTTCTCTGTCTTGTGATTCTCTGTCTTGGCAAAGGCTGTTCTCCAAGTGGAGCACTCATAGGCCAATGTTTCCCAGTTGTCAGTGTTTATACTACATTTTTTTAGATTTGCCTTGAGAGAATATTTAAACCTCTTTTGTTGACCACCAGCATTACACTTTCCATTTTCAAGTTCGGAATAGAGTAGTTGCTTTGGAAGACGATCATCAGGCATCCACACAACATGACCAGTCCAACAAAGTTGATGTTGAAGAATCTTTGCTTCTTCCAGATATTAGTTCACCTGTCTTCCCAAGTAATGTGTAAAAATTTTCGGAGACACCGTTGAAGGAATCTTTCAAGGAGTTGGAGATGGCATTCATAAGTGGTCCATGTTTCACAGGCATGCAGTAAGGTTGGTAGTATAATAGCTTTGTAAACAAGCATTTTGGTTTCCCTGCGAATGTCCCAGTCCTTAAACACTTTGCACTTCAATCGGGAGAAAGCTGCACTCACAGAGCTCAGGCGATACTGGATTTCGGCATCAGTGTTGGCCCTTGTGGAAAGATAACTGCCTAGGTAGGAGAAGTGATCGATCTCTAAGGTACTGCTAGCCTCACAAGTGTGTTGCTGCAACAGCAGGTTATCACACCACCGCTCCCTCTGAAATTGTCCTCCCTTTCTATAGCTTTTGCTTTCTGCACATCAGCAAAGTGGTCTTCTGGAAAAGTACAAAAGTTCATCTCTTTTCTAAAGTGGAAGGGAGAGAGGACTTCCTTTGTGATGTGGGGGGGCTTCAGTGCCGCATGCGGTTCCTTGCTGATGCTTACGGACCCCAAATATCCACCCCATCCCCTTCTTTGGCTACTACTTGGAAGCAAACCTTTTGTGACAACCTCTAAACCACCCCCCAGGCTTGAGGAAGGTGGAGGCCACAGCCCTGCTGAGAATGTTGATTCATCACCTAAGCACAGCAGTCCACTGCTTCTGACAGCTTTCCTTGCTAATATGCCTCCAGGGGTCATTGCATTGTTTCCTAAATAGCTGTTTTTCTCCTTGGTTAGGGTTATGCAAGAAACCGGCTGGCTTCCTTGGAATGCTTGCCCCACTGAGATGCCAAAGGAGTGCTTGGGGTTTCATTAACAGCTTTTTGTCTTGGGTGGAACACCTGGAGATCCGCACCAAAGGCTGTCTTAGAGAAGTAGCGGGACAGGGAGCATGCCACATAGAGACAGTACACCCCTCCCTTTGTTTGCAATTCCTTTGTTGCTTTCCAAGTCATAAAGCACACACTGGGATCCGCAGCTACATCAGCTGGTTTTCAGAAATTCTCTTCTAGTAAACTGTATGCATGGCTTATTCATTCTGCAAGTGAATGGAGGGCTGGCCCAGGCATTAGGCAGAGTATGACAGCTGCCTCAGGCAGCAGAGCTGGCTGTCTCAAAAAAGTAGCAAATTGTGCATTAGTTGATTAATTAAATAGTGCGTGTTTAATAATATAATATTTATTATTATTTTTATGTTTATTATGTTTATCTCCTGCCCATCTAGCTAGGTTTCCCCAGTCCTCTGGGTGGCTGGCAGCATATATAAAAACATAATAAAACATCAGACATTAAAAAACAGAATACAGTCATACCTCGGGTTGCGAACGCTGCAGGTTGCATGTTTTCAGGTTGCAGACCTGGAATGGGTTACTTCCAGGTTTCGGCACTCACACATGCGTAGAATCACAAAATGATGTCACCCGCATGTGCAGAAGCACCGAATCGCGTCACATGCATGCGCAGACACAACGCTGCGAGTTGTGATCGTGCCTCTCGCACGCATCATGTTCGCAACCCGAGGTATGACTGTATCTTATACAGACATTAAATAAACCAATAAATGAATAAAGAAGAAGAAGAAGAAGAAGAAGAAGAAGAAGAAGAAGAAGAAGAAGAAGAAGAAGAAGTAGTTGTTTAAAGTTATGGCCAAATTAAAATAACCACCAGCCCCAACTAAACATTTATCCAACCCCAACCCAACAAAAATATAACAGAGGAACCAAAATTAAAACCGTTTAAAACATTTAAAACATTTAAAACAAAGGTCCGTATAGTTCAAGATATGGTTTTCCCAGTAGTGATGTATGGAGTTGGACCATAAAGAAGGCTGACCAGCGAAGAATGGATGCTTTTGAATTATGGTGCTGGAGGAGACTCTTGAGAGTCCCATGGACTGCAAAAAGATCAAACCTCTCCATTCTTCAGGAAATCAGCCCTGACTGCTCACTGGAAGGACAGATCCTGAAGCTGAGGTTCCAATACTTTGGCCACCTCATGAGAAGAGAAGACTCCCTGGAAAAGACCCTGATGTTGGGAAAGATGGAGAGCACAAGGAGAAGGGGACGACAGAGGACGAGATGGTTGGACAGTGTTCTCAAAGCTACCAGCATGAGTTTGACCAAACTGCGGGAGGCAATGGAAGACAGGAGTGCCTGGCGTGCTCTGGTCTGTGGGGTCACGAAGAGTCAGACATGACTAAATGACTAAACAACAACAGCAACATTTTAGCCAGTTGCCCCAACCCAAGAGTCGTTCCAGCAACGTTTATTGCCAAGGAGGTAGAGAAATGCTTCTGAGATGTTTTGAACAGCCTTGGATGTTATGTACCTTGACCTTTTAGCAGTGGCAAGAGGGTAAGCTGATGGTGCCCAGGGAAAATGTTAAGAAGGAAAATCTTAAGTGCTAGAGGGAATAGGTACTGGCTCAGAATTTTTGACACTAATGTGTTAGAGGGAAGCACCTTTCTAAGTCCTACCTGGAAATGTCAGGGTTTGAACTGAATACCTCCTACGTGTTAGCAGATCCCCTACCACAAAGCTGCAACCCTATCGAATATACACCGATATACCTCTTTCTAATTAACTGGAAGACAGCTATGATGGGGTTAGACTTCCTCTGGATTCCAAAATGGCACCGGTGCCCATCATCTGCCAACCGTGTCCTTTTGAATATTATGTGAACCACTCGGGGTGTTCACATTCTGAATAACAGAACACACGGGCATAAATCTGATATTTAAAAGTTGGGCGTGTATGTAGGCAGGTTTTGCTCTCCAAACTGGACCCACCCCTACCTTTCACTTTATACCGTATTTTTCGTCCCATAGGACACTCCGTCCCATAGGACGCACCTAGTTTTTTGGGGGGGAAATAAAGGGAAATTTTTTTTCCTTTATTTCCCCCCCAAAAGCAGGTTGGGGAAACAGAACCAGGTCGAGGAACAGCGGGATGGCGGCGCTGCGCCTCCCTGCTGTCCCCCGAGCTTGTGGGGCTGGCCGATGTCTGCCCGGCGCGAGGGGCGCTCTGCTTCAGGATGCCCCGCGCGCCAGGCAGCAGGCTGCTATCCGCAGCGTGGGGAGCCCTGCGGGCAACTCCTGCAGGGCTCCCCACGCTGCAGGTGTCTGTCCGGCGCGCGGGGCACTCTGCTTCAGGGCGCCCCGCCCACCGGGCGGCAGACTGCTATCCGCAGCGTGGGGAGCCCTGCGGGGAACTCCTGCAAGGCTCCCCATGCTGCGGATGTGTTCCCAAAGCGCCGGACGCTCTGCTTTCAGCGCGCCCGGCGCTCTGCTTTCAATGTGCCCGGCGCTCCGGGAAGCAGGCTACTATCCACAGCCTAGACAGCCCTGCGGGAACAGCCTAGACAGCCTAGGCTGCGGATGTCTTCCTGAAGCGAAAGCCTGCATTCAGCGAAAGCCTGCATTCGCCCCATCGGACGCACCCAGATTTCCCCTTCATTTTTGGAGGGGGGAAAGTGCGTCTTATAGGGCGAAAAATACGGTACTTGCTAGGAGTGGACTGGGAGAGTCTCGGAGGCCAGGTAAAGAGAACTAGAAGGCCGCATTTGGACCCTGAACCTCAGGCTTCCCAGCTCTCCTTTTAGCAGCACCTTCGTAAAGAGACTTAGCAGGTGATGTTTTCCTCGCAAGGAGAAAATTGTTGGCAGAAGTGTCACCTGTTCCCTTCCTTCTTTTGAAACCGTTGCTCAAAGTTCAAGAATTGAACTGTGGGGGGCGAGTGGCAAGCCTATGCTGGGTGGGTGTTCATTTCACAGGACAAAATGAGCATGTGGAACACACTGTGATGGCCTGGGAATCGGATTTGGATGCTGAACCTGAGGGATCCAAGCCTGCACAGGATTCCCCGCCTCCAGAACCAGCTGAGCCTGGGGCTTGAGCCTGAAGGGTCCTCATCTGTGCTGGATCCTCAGGTGCAGGCACCAGCTGAGTCTGCTCTGGCTCCTGAGGTGATGGAGGACCCATTGCCTGCAGGTGCTCCACTATCAGCCCTGTCAGAGGAAGCTGAGGTTGCCTCTGGATCCGGTAACCCTCCAGCCTCTCCTGAGCTCCAGAGGCTCCGGGCAGAGAGGCGGAGGGAAGTTCCCACAGGACGAGTGCTCGCCTCCAAGCCAGGAGAGGTGAGTCACCTGAGGATCGGGGCCGCCCTATGCCTCGGGGCAGATAAAAGCCAGCCAGCCCCAGTCCCAAATTGCGGGAGCAACATCTTTGTCGGTTCCAGCCTGATCCCTGACCTGCTTCCCTGCCAGAGCTCCTGACCTCACCCGACACCCTGCCCTGCACCCAGCTTCGACTTCTACAGACTGCCTTCATATTGCACCATCAATCTCAGACTGGACTCTGACCTCACCTCTCAGTTAGCCCCCGGGACCAGCGCGCGCACACACACACACACACACACACGATGTGGTCTTGGCCAGTGGCTCAGCTGGTTTGTTAAACTCTTGCACGATAGCTTTAATAAGTGTTTCCCCCTTATACAATGGTATCTTGGTTTACGAACTTAATCCATTCCGGAAGTCCGTTCTTAAACCAAAGCGTTCTTTCCCATAGCACCGGGGGCCTCAATTTACACTCAACAGGAAGCGGAACATGTTCTGCTTCCAAGGCAAAGTTCACAAACCAAAACACCTGCTTCTGGGTTTGCAGCGTTCTTCATCCAAGTTGTTCATAAACTAAGCTGTTCTTAAACCAAGGTTCCACTGTATTGTGCAGAACAAGCTTCCAGATAAGATGGTGTTTGCAGGAGACCCTCACCTACAGACCTGAGAGGTGCCAGGACTGAATTCCGGCAAATTTTGGCTGAAAAGAAGCCCTGTGAATGGCTATATACAAACCTGGATTTCCCAAGTCTAATGGGCAATATTTTGTTCCAAGCAGGGATGCCAACTTGAATAAAATATTGTGGGGACCCACGTAAGCCCCGCCCTGCATAATCGGTCACATGACGTAATGCACACACAAATGCCCATCAACGTTGTGGGGGCCCAGCCCCCTCAAATATTTTATTTTATTGCTGAGGTCCTCACAGCCCCTAGGAGTTCGCTCCTATGATTCCAAGGAAGTTTTTAAAAATGAAAACAATAAGGTATTCATTCTCCTAATATCATTGATATTTGCAGATGCTCACAGACGTTGATATTCCTGTGCTGTCCCGGCACCTGTTGTTGTTGTTTTCAAGCTGGCAAACTTATATATTTCTGCCATGAAAACAAATCGTATTATGCAGCCACTTCTCAACTCCCACGTCCCTGGGAGAGCTAATCGTGAGATACTTGGAAGAATAACTTAACAACACGCACATTAGTGACAAGAGGAAGAACACCTAACAACACCTGGGACACACACATATACAGATCTGCCTCACAAGAAAAGCTCAAATATAGCACATGGCTTCCCAAACCCATCTCGGTTTTCACCCTTGGTGAGGTCAACCAAAGATATGGCACCCAGTGGAAAAGCAACTGGTTCGAACTATTCCAAACTAGGATAATGGAACTGGTGCTGAAGGGGAGCTTGTAGTCATCTGTCTCTACCCCTTGCACCATAGAGGGAATCCAGAACTAGAGCTTGGCCTCTGATTGAAGGCCTCCAACAAGGGAGAAGCTACCACTCTCCCAAGTCCCATTGCTTGATCCGCTCTTGGGATCCATATAAGACCTCCTCAACCTGGTGGTTTCCAAGAGGCCATGTTTGGTGTAGGTGACAGGGCTTGAAGCTCAACACAGCAGCCAGCTGGGGAAGGTGAATCAAGGCATTTCGCCCAATGGTCAACCAAAATCTGCCATAAGTCCATAGGTGATTGTGTTTCCTCCAGAGAGTCAGAAATATGATAAGCACATTGTATGGTGCTCATGCTCATTCTGCCATCATCACTGGGTTTTCTAACACTTCAAAATCTGCAAAGCCTGTTTGATGAGAGAATTTGTGACAATAACTTTTGTCACAACACTTTCCTCTCTCTCACTCTCACTCAGAGAAAAAATATTGTCTCCAGCCTCCGGCAATTTTACCTGATGACCTCTGGAGAGGTATCGCTTTTCCGTCAACAAGATTCTGTTGTGCTTGTATCTGTTTGGAGCTCGTGGCTAAAGCATAGATTGCGTCACAGAAATGAAATGCAGGCAAATTAACGTCTGGTTTCGGCAAGGTACAAAGTAACTCCCCTTCGCCTTCAAGGGAACAAAACACCCCTGAAGCATTCAGATTTTTACAGCACGCTGAGCTAGTTAGTCCCCCTCCCTTCAGATCTTCTGTTCTCAGGGGTATCCAGTTGCAAAGCTGTTGCGTTAAACCGAATCCTCCTGGTGGGAAAGGTAGCCGCCTCAAACAGGACTCTTCTGTTTTTAAAATGCTGTGCCAGAAGCTCCTAAGTGCCAGCAGAACCGTGTGAGATTTGCTGTTAAGAATCCACAAACAACACACTCAGGGAAGAGATATTCCAAATGCCTGGAGGTACCTACCGTATTTTTTGCTCTATAAGACTCACTTTTTCCCTCCTAAAAAGTAAGGGGAAATGTGTGCGCGTCTTATGGACGAATGCAGGCTGCGCAGCTATCCCGGAAGCCAGAACAGCAAGAGGGATTGCTGCTTTCACTGTGCAGCGATCCCTCTTGCTGTTCTGGCTTCTGAGATTCAGAATATTTTTTTTGCTTGTTTTCCTCCTCCAAAAACTAGGTGCGTCTTGTGGTCTGGTGCGTCTTATAGAGCAAAAAAGATGGTAACTTGCCGAAGGTATCCTTGTTAAACAGAAGGGACCTGAAAATCTGAAACTCAGGATTTGTAGTGCATCTCTAATTAGCGTGACAATTAGTGTTTATAGTCCTATGGATATACAGTCGTACCTTGGAAGTCGAACGGAATCTATTCTGGAAGTCCATTTGACTTCAGAAACGCTCGACTCCCAAAGCGCGGCTTCCGATTGGCTGCAGGAAGCTTCTGCAGCCAATCGGAAACCGCGGAAGCCCCATCGGACGTTCAGCTTCCAAAAGACCATTCAAAAACCAGAACACTCACTTCTGGTTTTTGATTGTTCAGGAGCCGGAATGTTCGACTCCCAAGGTGTTTGTGAGCCAAGGTATGGCTGTATAGATAAACCTGAATGATATTTTTCTCAGGCTTAATCCATCTAGCCTAGTACCATCTACTCAGAACAACAGCAGCTCTGCAGACCCAAAGTGACAGGGAGGTGTTTTCCATTACCTGCTTTATCAATGAACCATAATGGTCTCCCTCCAAAAGCCATATGTTTGGTCTCCTCCCAAACAGCTGGGTCATTTTGACATGACCTCCTCTCCTCTCTTATCTTGATCCCAAGAGCAGATCAAGCAATGGGACTTAGGAGAGGGGTAGCTTCTCCAGTGTTGGAGGCCTTCAAGCAGAGGCCAAGCAGATAGCCATCTCTTTGGCAAGCTCTAGTTCTGGATTCCCTCTATGGTGCAAGGGGTAGAGACAGATGACTACAAGCTCCCCTTCAGCACCAGTTCCATTGTCCTAGTTTGGAATAGTTCAAACCAGTTGCTTTTCCACTGGGTGCCATATCTTTGGTTGACCTCACCAAGGGTGAAAACCGAGATGGGCTTGGGAGGCCATGTGCTATATTTGAGCTTTTCTTGTGAGACAGATCTGTATATGTGTGTGTCCCAGGTGGTGTTAGGTGTTCTTCTTCTTGTCACTAATGTGCCGTTGTTAAGTTATTCTTCCAAGTATCTCACTATTAGCTCTCCCAGGGACAAGGGAGTTGAGAAGTCACTGGTGGAAAAGACCTTCCAGGTGGCTATGGTAACATCATCCTTGAGAATTGACAGTGCTGGCTGGTGGGACTGATGGGAGTTTATGTCCAGCAACAGCATCTGGTGGCACTTTGCTGGCTACCCTTGTCTAAAGGGGTTCTTAGCCATGGTGTGAGTGTCTGAAGAAGTTATCCTTCCACATTCTCAGTGCTAGGTATTTTGCCAAATATTATAGGAAAAAAGAAAATGGAGGGGGTGGGGTGAGAACCCCCCCCCAGGGGGTTGTTGTTGGGTTGCTGTTGTCTTTTTTTGCATCTAACAAAGGGCAGGCTGGAATTCCAGGACAATGCAGTTATAATCCTTAAAGTGGCAGAATGGATTCCCATACAGGCATCAGACGGCCAGAGGGAAAGGCTTTTCAGGGGATCAGCCACTATGAATAGCAAAGTCCAGACAAGCAGAATATTAAGAGATGCAAATAGATGCTTCTTTCGTTTTTGCCAAGTAGCCTGGAAGCCTTGTGGGGAAGGGGGAGCAGGGTGGGGGTTGGGGAAATAATTAATAGGCTGCATTTCAAATTAAGTAATACACTTCTTCAATCAAGCCTACAGGGGGTCAGTGGGGAAAGGAGAGCAGAGGGGAAACGGAGACTGGAGTCCTGCGCATGCGCTTACCTGAGAGTAAGCCTCATTGAAATCATTGGAGGTTTTGTGCAATGAAATACAGAGATGATTGAGGCCTGAGAAATCTACAGAGAGCACTGCCTGTGGCCCATGCTCTCATTTTTCTTCATTGATGTGGGCACTACCTTCAAGTGGTTTCTTCTCGTGCCGATCCAGTAATGTCAGATTTGGGATGATCAGGTGGATGTGGCTAGCATGGTTTCTTCCACACCACTGCCATTCCTCTAGGGCATTCTGAACTATGGGCACCACCACTGAGAAGACCCTGCACTGTACCTTCCCCTAGCACAAGGGTGGGAAACGTCGGTCAGCTTGAAGGCCACATGGCGGGGTTATAGGATAAAGTAGGTGGGACACTGGTCATGCTTAACTTCACATAGTTATCTGATAGACTCATTAAAAGCAAAGCCACAGAATTCTCAACAAGTAAAGGTTTACAAATGATGTTCAACGGCAGCCTTCAAATTCTTAACCTTCACTCCCTGGGAATAATGGTTCAGGTGAAGGTCTCTCTCAGACACCCTCTGCAGAAAAGACCAGTGCAAATAATTTCTTTATCTTTCTTGTCTGAGTTTTTAGGGATATGTGTAATTCCAAATTGGGCCCCAGTTGCCACTTGCTGCTTTAGAGTCCTTATAGAATAACAGTGTCTCCGAAAAATTTGACACGTCGCTTGGGAAGACAGACGAACTAATGCCAGTGTACTGGAAGAAGCAAAGATCACCAGTGTCGAAGCAATGATTCTCCAACATCAACTTCGATGAACTGGTCATGTTGTGCGGATGCCTGATGATCGTCTTCCAGAGCAACTACTCTATTCCGAACTTAAAAATGGAAAGCGTAATGCTGGTGGTCAACAAAAGAGGTTTAAATATTCTCTCAAGGCAAATCTTTAAAAATGTAGTATAAACACCGACAATTGGGAAACACCGGCCTGCGAGCGCTCCAGTTGGAGAGCAGCCTTTACCAAAGGTGTCCTGGACTTCGAACAGGATGAAAGGGAGAAACAGGCTAAGAGGAAGGCACACTTGACAAACCCTCAGCGTGATCAACTCCCGCCCAGAAACCTATGTCCCCACTGTGGAAGGACGCGTGGATCCAGAATTGGCCTCCACAATCACTTATGGACTCACTGTTAAAGCCATGTTTATGGAAGACAATCTTACTCGGTTATGAGTGATCGCCAAAGAAGACGACTCGAAGGTTGTGAGAATCACTGGTTCTTCCCAATGGGGTGTGGCTCAATTACCTTTTCTCTTAGTCCCCAAAATCTGCAGCCTCTGTGCTTGCATCCATTAGCACTTCTCCTAAAAATACCATGGTAACAGCTGCCTAGAGAAAGATAAAACTGATGCCACATTCTGCCTTAGCTCTTTTCCTATCCTGCAGAAAACCTCCAGCTCAAGGAAATCAAAAAGTAGGCCAACCATTTAATGTCCGGCTCTTTCCACTGGATTCAGTAAATCGTACAGGTTTCCAAGAGCTCCAGCTTTGTTTGATGTCCTTGTTGTTGTGAAGATAAGCATTAAAAACGAAGGCCAAGCCTACCTCAAGCTGACTCTAACAGAGGACAATGAGTCCTTGACATCTTGAAGACCAATGGATTTATTGTAGAATGAGCTTCTAGTAGGCAGGAGTCCATTGCGACAGAAGCATCTTCTGGGATCTCGGGGTGAGACAAACAGCCAAAGGCTAGAAGTAGGGTAGCAGAATCCTTGCTGGCAGAAAGGAAAGCAATGCCATTAAGAGTTCCTAGCATGAGAACTGTAGGGTGCAGACCAGGAGTAATATGAATGTCAATATATTAAGGATCAGCATGGGGTAACCAAAGGGATTTGATGTAACTGAACACTAAAGGGCTCTGGCAAATTGACTCCCCAGTTAAATCTGTTTCTGAGTCTGTCTTCAGACAAAATATGTTCTCAATGGTGTATTTTCCTGGCCTGAGCATAGCACAGAATCATAGAATTGTAAAGTTGGAAGGGACCCTGTGTCATCTAGTCCAAACCCCTGCAATGCAGGAATCTCAGCTAGATCATACATGCAGATCATCCATCATAATATTATGATGGCTGACTGGGAACAGTTATGGACCACAGGTATGAAGTTCACGGCATGTAATGCCTTAAGAGAGAATATAATGAAAATGTTATACAGGTGGTATATGACACCAGTCAAGCTTGCAAAAATTTATGGTTAATGGTTAATTTAAAAGAAATTAAGCAACATTAAAATCAGTCAAAATAGAGGAAGAGTTTGCTGAAACCAAATTGGAAATTGGAATACAGAAAAGGGAGGTGTGAGGAAGTTGGGAAAGTAAGTTACATGAAATTAAGAGTTGAACTTATATATTTTTGTTTGATTTTTATGTTTTATATTGTTTATTGTTTGTTATTGTGTTGTCTAGTTTTGTTTGTTATGATAAAATTTGTTGAAACCTTAATAAAAATCTTTAAAAAAAATAATTATCATTTGCCCAATAATAAATGTTGGAAATGTAAAGAGACTGAAGGTACATTCTTTCACCTTTGGTGGACATGCCCAAGGATTAAGACATTCTGGGAGATGATCTATAAGGAAATGAAAAGGGTATTTAAATATACCTTTCTGAATAAACCAGAGGCCTTCCTTCTGGGCATGGTCGGCCAATTGGTGTCAAAGAGGGAGAGAGAATACTTATTGCAAAGTACTGGAAGACACAAGATCTACCCACCCGGGAAGAATGGCAGATGAAGGTGATGGACTACATGGAACTGGCGGAAATGACTGGCAGAATCCGAGACCAGGGAGAAGAGTCGGTGGAGGAAGATTGGAAGAAATTTAAAGACTATCTACAGAAACATTGTAAAATTAATGAATGTTAGAAGGATGTTGGAATGAAGTTATGTGGTTTTAGTAGAAATGCTATAAAGGTTTAGGAAAAATCAGACTGTTAATTGGTGAAAGGAGGGAAAGTATAGTTACACTAATATTAAGATAAATTACAGGATAAAAATTGGGAAAGATGGAAAGGATTTGCTGAATTAGTTAACCGAACTAGAATACAAAAAAGGGAGGTGTGAGGAGGTCAAGGCAACAAGTAAATGAAAGATAAGTTTTGGGAAGATCTGCTGTGTTTTTTTAATTGTTTGTTTTTCTCTGTTTTTCTCTTTTTTTCTTTCTTTTTTACTTATTGTGATGTGCTGTTTTGTTTTTGTTTAATATGGTATTTTTATTTTTGCTTTTTGTAACCCTTAAAACTTTAATAAATATTACTTTTTTAAAAAAAAATACATGCAGATCATCCAATCTCTGCTTAAATACCTCCAAGGAAGAAGAGCCCACCACTTCCTTAAGGAGACCATTCCACTGTCGGACAGCTCTTACCATCAGAAAGTTCTTCCTGATGTTTAGCCACAATCTCCTTTCTTGTAGCTGCTAGCCATTGGTTCAGGTCCTGGCCTCCGGAGTAGCAGAAAAGAATCTTGCTTCATCTTCCGTGTGACAGCCCTTTAGATATATTTGAACAATAGTCTCTGGGAAATCAGCACATAGGATTTGAGCAGAAGAGCCCTCTCCCCTTCTGCAATTTTCAGCAACCGTTATCTGGAAGCACTGCTGGTATTTAGAGCATAAACCATCATGGCTAGTTAAAGCAAGTTAGTCACAGAAATTGGCTTCTGTGTATGTTCCTGGAAGCACATGTCAGTTGTCTAAAGCCAGGGTAAGGAGGTGCATAGATGGGTAGGAATGGGGTGTTCATGGATAAAAAGGTTAAAAAGGTAAAGGACCCCTGGACGGTTAAGTCCAGTCAAAGGCGACTATGGGGTTGCGGCACTCATCTCGCTTTCAGGCCAAGGGAGCCGGCGTTTGTCCACAGACAGCTTTCTGGGTCATGTGGCCAGCAGGACTAAACTGCTTCTGGCACAACGGAACACCATGACGGAAGCCAGAGCGCACGGAAACGCCATTTACCTTCCCGCCACAGCGGTACAGTGGTGCCCCGCAAGTCGAATGCCTCGCAAGATGAAAAACCCGCTAGACGAAAGGGTTTTCCGTTTTTCGAGGCGCTTCGCAAGACAAATTTCCCTATGGGCTTGCTTCGCAAGACGAAAACGTCTTGCGAGTCTTGCAAGTTTTTTTCCTTCCCCCCTTTTTTTCTAAGCCGCTAAGCCGTTAATAGCGCTAATCCGCTGAGCGGCTAATAGGGGTGCTTCGCAAGACGCAAAAACCGCAAGACGAAGAGACTCACGGAACGAATTATTTTAATCTTGCGAGGCACCACTGTACCTATTTATCTACTTGCACTGGTGTGCTTTTGAACTATTAGGTTGGCAGGAGCTGGGACAGAACAGAGGGAGCTCACCCCGTCGCGGAGATTCGAACCGCCGCCCTTCTGATCGGCAAGCCCAAGAGGCTCAGTGGTATTGGGCATGGACCCCACTGATTGTTGACATGTCTCCACCCTCACAGGGTTTCCCACAGAGGAAGGCAGCCCTTCAGTGCTGAAAAGGGCACCCTACCCTGACGTGTAAGTCGTTTTGCTACCCTGCTGGGTGAGGCAAGAGACCCATTGAGTTCAGCATCCTGCTCTCACAGTGGCCAAACATATACCAGTGGGCAGCGTTTTCCCCAGCTGAGATTCCCAGCGACTCAGACTTGGAGGCATACTGCCTCCAACAGTGGAGGTAAAACTTAGCCGCCCTGGGCAGTAGTCATTGTTAGCCTTATCTTCCATGGATTTGTCTAATCCTCTTTTAGAGCTGCTCTGTAGTTTAACTATCTGCTGTGTCATTGAATGCCTTCTGAATCTTCTTCCATTACAGGGGTAGGCACCCTAAGGCCTGGGGGTCGGATGCAGCCCAATCGCCTTCTCAATCTGGCCTGCGGACGGTCCAGGAATCAGCATGTTTTTACATGAGTGGAATGTGTCCTTTTATTTAAAATGCATCTCTGGGTTATTTGTGGGACCTGCCTGGTATTTTTACATGAGTAGAATATGTGCTTTTATTTAAAACACATCTCTGGGTTATTTGTGGGACCTGCCTGGTGTTTTTACATGAGTAGAATGTGTGCTTTTATTTAAAATGCATCTCTGGGTTATTTGTGGGGCATAGGAATTCATTCATTTCACCACCACCACCACCCCCAAAAAATATAGTCCAGTCCACCACATGGTCTGAGGGACGGTGGACCGGCCCATGGCTAAAAAAGGTTGCTGACCCCTGTTCCATCATTCAGCTTCATTAAATATTCCTGAGAGAGCCAGTTTGGTGTAGTGGTTAAGAGCGGTAGTCTCGTAATCTGGTGAACTTGGTTCGCTTCCCCGCTCCTCCACATGCAGCTGCTGGGTGACCTTGGGTCAGTCACACTTCTCTGAAGTCTCCCAGCCCCACTCACCTCACAGGGTGTTTGTTGTGGGGGAGGAAGGGAAAGGAGAATGTTAGCCGCTTTGAGACTCCTTAGGGTAGTGATAAAGCGGGATATCAAATCCAAACTCTTCTTCTCTTCCTGAGTGAATGGTTTGATGAAGCAGTAAGCTACTGAAGTTAATGGGGCCCTTCATATGTCCAGCTGACCTTTGTCAACAACAAATTGCCACTGTTTTTTGTGTTGAATATATGCTATATGGTAATTTATGGACCTAACAGCTATTTCATGCCATTTGCACGTGTGGAATGTAGGTACCCTATATATAGAAATGAGCAAACCAGTGATATTTTAGGGAGCAGGCTAGCAGGCGGGGCCTATGACTTACATCATAGGAGCCTACACAACACAAACCACTGTTGCTGTATGTAGGTTTTGTTTTATATCTTATATTTTGGAAATGTACATAAAAAAAATTCATTAAATTTTTTGGGGGGCCACCAAGAGAGTGGGGCCCTAAGCTATAGCTTGTTTAAAGGTAAAGGGACCCCTGGCCATTAGGTCCAGTCGTGACCAACTCTGGGGTTGCAGCGCTCATCTTGCTTTATTGGCTGAGGGAGCCAGTGTACAGCTTCTGGGTCATGTGGCCAGCGTGACTAAGCCGCTTCTGGCGAACCAGAGCAGCGCTCGGAAACGCCGTTTACCTTCCCACCGGAGCGATACCTATTTATCTACTTGCACTTTTGACGTGCTTTCGAACTGCTAGGTTGGCAGGAGCAGGGACCGAGCAACAGGAGCTCACTCTGTCGCGGGGATTCAAACCGCCAACCTTCTGATCGGCAAGTCCTAGGCTCTGTGGTTTAACCCACAGCGCCACTCACATCCCTATAGCTTGTTTAGCTTATACGTAAACCCGGCACTGCAGTGTATCCTCCTACTTCCAGGACTATGCAAGTATAGGATTTCTCCATCCATCCGCATCTATGTTGTTTTTTTAAATGGGGGTGGGTGGGTTCCCCCCCGCCGCCCATTTACCTTTGTTGAAGCTTTGCTCCTAAGCAAGCCAACATCTTTGTTTGCCAAGCTCTCCTTGCGGGAGCTTGACTCAGCAGTGAGTCATCCAAAGTGTGATTTAACACTGTGGTTGTGAAAGGAGCACTTTGTTTGCTCAGCCCGCTATTTTTATATGAGGTGGAAGAATTTCTCATGGCCTTCCTCCCGTCAGAAATTGTCAGCTGCTCACACGGGGCCTTACATAACAAAGCTGTGATGTGAAGTGTTATATGAAGTGCAGAGCGAGTGGGCAGACTGGGGGGAATAAGTTTGTCTGTGAGTGAGAGGGAACGTGATTTGTCTCTTCGTTTACAGCAGAAAAGTTCTCTCTGAGCAATTGATAGGTCTCAGGCGTGTGACTCTTGCCTGACAGCAGCTATAATGTTGTTGATCTGCAGGTGCTTTCTTTTTTAAAATTAAACTACTGCAAGAAGGGTTTACGTGACCAGTTGCCACAGCCTTTGGTTAAGGTCACAGTGGAAAACATTCCTCCTTCTTTGCTTCGCTTTTTTTGGGTCACTTCTGGTCTCTATGGAGTGATCACCAGTGACCAGAGAATATTGCTTTGGGACCAGGCTGGCGGCTGGCCATGTTGGCAATAAGTCCTGGGGGTTGTCTTTAATAACACATCCCCTAAAATATTAAAAATACAGGGGTTGTTTTTTTTAAAAAAAGAAGATTGTTTTTTGGGGAGAAATGTGTAAGTTCAAAAGATCCCTTTTAAAAATGTACTTAAAAGACATCTGTATCACTTTTTAGGACACAATAAATAATATCAATTTTTGTTGTTGTTTAGTCGTGTCCGACTCTTCCTGACCCCCTGGACCAGAGCATGCCAGGCACTCCTGTCTTCCACTGCCTCCCGCAGTTTGGTCAAACTCATGCTGGTAGCTTCGAGAATACTATCCAACCATCTCGTCTTCTGTCGTCCCCTTCTCCTTGTGCCCTCCATCTTTCCCAACATCAGGGACTTTTCCAGGGAGTCTTCTCTTCTCATGAGGTGGCCAAAGTACTGGAGCGTCAGCTTCAGGACCTGTCCTTCCAGTGAGCACTCAGGGCTGATTTCCTTAAGAATGGAGAGGTTTGATCTTCTTGCAGTCCATGGGACTCTCAAGAGTCTCCCCTCCAGCACCATAATTCAAAAGCATCAATTCTTCGGCGATCAGCCTTCTTTATGGTCACTACTGGGAAACCCATAGCTCTAAATATATGGACCCTTGTTGGCAAGGTGATGTCTCTGCTTTTTAAGATGCTGTCTAGGTTTGTCATTGCTTTTCTCCCAAGAAGCAGGCGTATTTCTTTTACGGGATTCTTGCCCGCAGTAGTAGATATGATGGTCATCCGAACTGAATTCGCCCATTCCCGTGCATTTTAGTTCACTGATGCCCAGGATGTCAATATTTATTCTTGCCATCTCATTTTTGACCACATCCAACTTACCCAGGTTCATGGTTCTTACATTCCAGGTTCCTATGCAATATTTTTTTTTACAGCATTGGACTTTCCTTTCGCTTCACAGATTTTAGAACTGGGGGTGATGTCATGAGCCCTGCAGCCTCATCAAGTCTGGGCATGGCTTGACAGAAGGATTAGGAGGTAGCAGAAGGGGGAACGGGGGTGAGAATGTAGTTTCCCCCCTGAATTCAAGGCACCACCTCCATAGATGGGAACAGACTCGCCCACCCGTATGGAGTGTGTGTCTACAAACCTGACATTCCTGCAAGGCAAGAGGGTAGTAACACAAATAAGTTCACCACACCTTGTATTCAAAAACTTGGTATGCCATACTTCTGGGAACCCTAAATTTTCTCTCGCAACCCAGGACTCAGCTATACAGCTGCAAATAAAGTGTTTGAAGTGTGTTTTAAGTGCAATGTAAAATGTGACACTAGATGGCGATGCTGAGCCTTAAGGAAAATTCAATGTATTTTTAAAAACGTTTTTTTTTTAAAAAAAGCATTTTCAGAACGGTTTTTTTATGTATGTGTAGATTCCACCCCAATTACGGTTATGTTGCTGTGTTGCCCTTGATGGAACTGGGTGAATGAGCTGGTTATTTGATGCCAAGTGTTGTTTTTTTAATACCTCAGAATTTGCTTAGCAACAAATGGTTACCCGCTTTGGTTGGTGGGAAAGATTGAGACTGAGGTTTGTACGTAGATTATTAAGGATGGGTTTGGGAGATGTTAGTGTGGTGGTAGAGGAGTGTGGGTGAAGTTTTGTCAGTTCTTTTTTCAGTTGCTAATGATGCTTTGTATGTAGAACTTTTTTTGCTATATATATATATAGGGGGAGAGAGAATATTTTGTTTTTCTGTTAATTACGCTTCCATAAATATGAGTCCTTGTTGTGCTTTATATTGGAGTTCCATCTGTAATGTTTTATTTTGCTGTTTTGTAATCTTCTATTTTATGTTTTAAGAAAGGTTGTAAATAGCTTAAAGCTTTTTCTGGAAATGCAAAGCAGTACAGAAAGCAACAAATAAATAAACAACCCTTTGACTGACTTAGGGGGCAGTCCTAAGGTAAGATCTGCTGGGGTGAGCAGTTTGGGATGCAACAGATTTCCAACTGATTCCTGGCGCAGCCAGCATTATATTGCCAACCCTGGCACAGCTGAAAGCACGCTGGCATAACTTGCTCAGGCTCAACTGGCTGAGCCAGAGCTGGTGTAACTCCCCCTAAAGGGGCATTCTGGGGTTGGGGCGAGAGGGAAGGGTTGGATCCTAAGTGCATTCTGCTTTTTCAATGGACCTGGCAACCCACCTCAGAACAATATTTTAAAGGCTCGTTTTCCCTCTGCATTTGCAGAGCAGCAGTAGCAGCCCTGCTGCTGGATGGGGTTTCAACCTGGTGTAACATTAAAGGTAAAGGGAGCCCTGACCATTAGGTCCAGTCGTGACCGACTCTGGGGTTGCTCATCTCGCTTTATTGGCTGAGGGAGCCAGCGTACAGCTTCCGGGTCATGTGGCCGGCATGACTAAGCCGCTTCTGGTGTAAACCAGAGTAGCACACGGAAACGGCGTTTACCTTCCGGCTGGAGCTGTACCTATTTATTTACTTGCACTCTGACGTGCTTTCGAACTGCTAGGTTGGCAGGAGCAGGGACTGAGCAATGGGAGCTCACCCCATTGCAGGGATTCGAACCGCCAACCTTCTGATTGGCAAGTCCTAGGCTCTGTGGTTTAACCCACAGCACCACCCGCGTCCCTTGTGGTGTAACATTACAGCAGCTTAATTTCAGGAGTTTGCTTTATGCCAGCTTCATGTGCGTAAGGTTTCTCCCTAAATTATTCTGGAAGAGTCAAATCCTACTTCACTGTTGTTGTTTATTACACAGAGTTTAAGGGAAATGTAATTTCTGTTCAGAGCCCAAGTTCAATTCATATGCTCCATTCTTCCTGAGAAAGTACAAGACAATTTTTTTCTCTTCCGCTTTGACATGTTGCTTGTCATTTTCTATCAGCCAGAAACCCCACAGGCACAGAAAAGAGCAATGAATATTATTTTCTACTGAACCATGGGGGAATATTCCTGGAACCAAAACCATTGTGTGATGTAGACCTCTGTTACCTAAATAGTCTGAAGTGATGGATATTCTGGAGGCTGGTACATTGACATGTTCAGCGTTTTAAAAGTGTTTTCAGATATTTTGCCCACAGATGCCTTTGCACAATTTTTTTTATCATATTTCAATTTACAGTGCAAAGTAGGAGGAAAGACACATGGTCTGGTTCACACAGAACTGTTCATTGCTTCATGCCTGCATCAGTAAGTGGTTATGTCAGCGTGTGACTCAGTTATCTCAAATCCCACATTGAGTCAGTTTCTCAGTGGTGGTGCCAGGGCAAATCTTGAAGTACAGGGTCCCAATTCAGCAGAATAAGGGGGCAGGGGCATAGGAAGAGGGGTGCAAGGGGTGCGGTCCGCCCCAGGTGTCACCCCTGAGGGGGTGACAAAAGGGCACACTGCGGGGGGCGGCACTTACCATGGGGCCGGCCTGCAGTGCACCCAAGCCACACGTCTCTCTTGGGAGTGACACAGTGGCTCGGGGCCCCACGTTGCCCGAAATGGCAGCGTGGGGCTTGCGTCTGCCAGGGCTTGCACCCTCCATGGGGAGAGGGGTTAATAATTACCCCACGTTGAAGCGAAAGAAAAAATGTTAGCATGCAAAGAGGGTTGCCATAAAAGCATTAACTCCACAATCTAGAATTACCTGGTTGTGTCACTGCTGTCTTTCCACATCCATCTGTGAGTTATCAAGTGGCAAGAATTGACTCCCACATTGACACACGTGTGTGAACAGCCCTCAGACACACACAGTTGCCACCTTTGAACCTACCAAATGATGGACAGGCCAGCCAATCACAACCTCCATGAGATAAAAGAACAAAACAAGAGCCCTTCCGAATCAGGCCAATGGCCCGCCATCTTCCCCAGCATCCTGATCTCCTTGTGGGCAACCAGGTGAGGTACCTGTGGGAAGCCCAGAAGCAGAATCCGAGCACTATGACTCCACTTCCTCTCCTGCCGTTTCCAGCAACTGGTCTTCAATGAAGAGGTTATCAAGAAGCTTATATGTGACCACAAAGTACATATTGTGGGAATGTTCAGTGATGCAGGAGAGGATATACTGTTTGATTATAGCCTTTCCAACTTGTGTTAACAAATTCCACAATTTAGCAGAGCAACAGTCCCCTTTTTAAACTCACAGCAGATGCGTTTGCTCAGGCTCGCTAAAGCATCTATAATAACTGTTCTGGTATTTCCCCCTTATTCCCTCATAAAAGATAAGACACGACACAGTCTTCTATAAAAGTATAAAAAGAGTTTACTCACTCAGATTCTGTTCACAACTGGATCCCAGAAGGCAGACTTAGTTTAGAAAAGTAACACACACCTGGAAACTATCTCATAAGGAGACAGTTCCTTTGTACTCTCTTGGCTGGAAGCCACTGAGCCTCTTGGGCTTGCTGATCGGAAGGTTGAGGGTTCGAATCCCTGCAATGGGGTTAGCTCCTGTTGCTCTGTCCCAGCTCCTGCCAACCTAGCAGTTTGAAAGCACACCAGTGCAAGTAGATAAATAGGTACCACTGCGGTGGGATGGTAAACGGTGTTTCCGTGCACTCTGGTTTCCGTCATGGTGTTCCGTTGTGCCAGAAGCGGTTTAGTCCTGCTGGCCACATGACCCAGAAAGCTGTCTGTGGACATATGCCGGCTCCCTCGGACTGAAAGTGAGATGAGCGCCGCACCCCATAGCCACCTTTGACTGAACTTAACCATCCAGGGGTCCTTTACCTTTTACCTTTACCTATATCCAGTGCTTTTTTTCTGGGGGGACGCAGGGGGACACATACCCCTAAACATTTTGTGCATCTAAGTTTGGCCTCATTGAGGGGCAGTATTTCAATATGAGTAAGAAAATGAAAGTACTCCTAAACATTTTTTATATATATAGAAAAAAAGCACTGCCTATATCACCATTGTCTACACTGACTGGCAGCAGCTCAGGGTGATGCCAGGGACTGACCTTCAGCATGCAGAGAAGATGCTCTACCACTGAGCTATAGTCCTGCCATAGCGTGGGCTTTTACTTTTTGGAGATCTCCAAACAAAGTTGCTTGATAGCCATATGCCAGGAGATATCTAACTCTGGATTTCCTGCATCGAACAGCAGGTTAGACCAGATGGCTTTCCAGGCCTGTTCCAGCTCTATGATTATGTAAGGAGCCTATTTCTCCTAGCGTGCTACTTTCCCATGTCCAGGATATTTTATTTTGGGGTTGGGTTTTTTGTTTTTGTTCTCGTATGGGAAAGCATTCAAATGTGCAAAAACCAACCCAGCAGCTTGAAGTGGTACAGTCTTAGAAGACTTTTACCACTTGATTCTGCTGAAAACATAAAGTCGTCATTTCTCATGCTGACATATTCGCATCTTTGACATGACTGTTGTTTCTGCTATGATTCTATCCTTAGCAGGCAGAAAAGGTTATTCTTCAGGTTTGGACAAGGCAGTCAGAAACATAGAGAAACATCCATCAACATTCTTGAATCTTTAGCACCCTCTTGTGGAAAAGTATTTGCATGGCATTAGCTAGCAATCAACATGTGTAGAATTATGTATATCTTGCAAGCTCCTTGGAGCTTGTCCGTCTTCTTCTGTGTGAGTGATGACACCATCTAAACCAGGGTTTCCCAAAGTTGGGTCTACAGCTCGGGTTTTTTTTTTACTACAAATCCCATCATCCCTAGCTAGCAGGACCAGAGATGATGTGAATTGTAGTCCAAAGTTTCTCCTTCCTTTGCTCTTCTTTGTGGGTGGAAAGAAAACACTTTTCCTGCTAAGCATGTTAAGTGTTCCTCCAGACTGTATTAAAGCATTCTGTGTTCTTAGCACACTTTAAAAAAACAACAACTAAAGGTGGATTTTGTTTTGTTTTTCTTATGGTTTGCATTCAGAAGTGTGGGCTGATTAACAGGAATAAACATCCTGCAAGTAAATCAGGATTAATGATAGTTGTCATATTAATTGCCCCATCAACAGATCATAAAGAATGCTCAGCAAAGACTGGATCTAACCTCTGCATAAGCTTTGTGCAAGCAAATCAGGGTGATCCATTTGTCATTTTTACCTCTGCATTATGCTTTTAGGAAGCTGGGCAGAAAGAAGGCGTTCAGCAAACGTAGCTTTCTCCAGCAGGACAATTCTGTGGTAAAGAATCACCTGTTGGATTTCCACTCCTCCTGATGCTATTAAGGTTTCATTAGGAGCCTTGCCAGAAATTGCACTAACCAGGGGCCAGAGCAAGACATTGCGGCGCCTGAGGCGAAACACAAAATGGTGCCCCCCACCCCGGTCACCCGCCTGGGAAGATCTAAATCACGAGGAAAGGTGGAACAGAAATCTGGATTGGGATCTACTGCCCCTGTGGATCCTGCTGGCGGATCCTGCTGCCTCATGGACCCTGGTCTGGGACTAATGCATTTGAGCAACTGCCACCTCATGACAGGCTCCTCGCTGGGCCTTTACTAGCCTATAGGACAGGCAGAAATGCAACAGGTGAAGCTTGCTCCACCACAGCATTTTCTCCACGCCAGAAAAAAAAAACCCCTGACAAACTGCTGCATATCAGTGAAAGAGAATATGGCATCAGCGATATAGTTAAAAGGAGTATGCAAAAATTTTTCAAAAAGAAAAGGGGGAAAAGACCAGAGTAATATTATGTCGAATTTAAACAAATTGGCACAAGGGATTAAGTTATAAAGAATAGGTAAAAATTGATTTTGAAAAGAGAAGAAAAATTGGAGATATAATAGGTTGAAATATATAATTTTAAATGAGGTCTGAAAGAGGGTTAGAATTTGCTGAACTCGATTGTGTAAAGGGGAACACAAAAAAGGGAGATGCGAGGAAGTCAAGAAAGAGGGTTACATAGATATTAAGTTAAAAATCGGATTTTTTCTTGTTTATGTTCTTATTGTCTTTTTCTGTTTCTTTGTGATGTATCTTTTCTTTTTGATGTATCTTTTTTCTGTTGTATGTTTGTTTTATTATATAAAATCTTAATAAATATTTTTTTAAAAAAAAACTGCTGCATATCAGGCAACTTTTAAAAAGCACAGCGGTGTCTATTTCATAAACTTTATATACCGCTTGATTGTAGAGGGGGGAATCTCTAAGCGGTTTCTATTTATCTTATAATTGATTTGCTTTCTTTCCTTTTTTTAAATGCTGTGTTTTATACAAAAATGTTTCCATGCAGTATTTTTTTTAGGGGGAACTACTGGCAAGTTCAGGTGTGGTTTAAAAAGAAAAAGGAGAGGGAAGCCAGCGACGATACCCCCCCCCTATTTTTCTAATGGTAACGTCTCTGCTCTGAGAAGGACACATCAGTGGACGCTTCCATGAGAACACTGAATAGGGGGGGAGGGAGAAAGAGATGCCGGCAATTTCTCCCTATTTGAAAAGGGCTTCGGCGGCTCCGCTCGGCTCCCTACCACGTGACTGGCTTTCCAACGGTCTCCGGCTGGCGGCGTGCGCGCATGCGCGCGCTCGGAACGCTCGGGAAGAAACCGTCCCCCTTTTAAATGTTTGAACTCGGAGCGCGAGGACAGAGCTGGGCTGCGCCTGCGCGTCCTTGGCTTTGCCTCAGTCGCCACCAGAAACTGCTTTTTTCACAGTCTCCTTTGGTCGGCTTTGTTTTGGGATTTGGGTTTGAGGCGGGGAAAGTGCGTGGAGGAATTTTGGGGCGAGCAGGGCTTGGTACCCTCGTAGAGACCTGAGGAAGTTGGGGGTCGACTTCTGATAGAAAAGGGGTGCTTTAGGTCCCCCTTCAAAATACCAGGGGTGCTTTTGACCCCTTCCTAACACAAAAGCAGCTTTTTTTTTGTTTTACTGACAATGAGAAGAAATTAACCAACCTGCTTATCCCATCAAGAGAAGGAGAGAGGGATGCTTAACTCTGCTTAAGAAGTGACTTGTTGACACAAAGGGATGTGGGTGGGTTGCAATAGAATAATTTGCTGAGCCCTCCTGAAAATAAGAAGGGACGCACAAAAAGAAGGAAGGAAGGAAGGAAGGAAGGAAGGAAGGAAGGAAGGAAGGAAGGAAGGAAGGAAGGAAGGAAAAGAGAGAGAGAGAGAGAGAGAGAGAGAGAGAGGAAGGAAGGAAGGAAGGAAGGAAGGAAGGAAGGAAGGAAGGAAGGAAAGAAGGAAAGAAAGAAAGAAAGAAAGAAAGAAAGAAAGAAAGAAAGAAAGAAAGAAAGAAAGAAAGAAAGCCTGTGGGAAAGGATACTTCATTTTCTGGTCACATCCCCAAAGGAAGAGGGGCCCTGGACAGAAGTTTGGATGGTAATATCCAGAAGATAAAGCAAGAATTAAAGCGGAGAGCCATTGCTCACACACCCCACACAAGAAGTACTCTGAACCCCATATCAAGAGGGGAATAAAAACCGTGACCCGTTTATTAGAATAGGACGTAGTTTTCTGTGATGAGAGGGCAAGCACAGATTATGGGTTACATGACATGAAGATGCAGCTGTGGTCCTTTTATAAGAGTGGAGTTCATAGGGAAAAGTTTGGCTACGGACACATATGACCAAGAACAGCACAAAACAGGAGGTGCTTTGACTCCTGATGAAAGAGAGCCACAGATACAGATGGATCGGCCATTTGACCCAAGCCATGCCAAGAGGGAGAGAGCTGTAAAACCCCCCATGATAACTGAGACTAATATGACTACATGAGAAGCAAAGGATAATAAAGAGGGAATCTGGCCACAAGAGAAGCCCAGCGTTAAAAGAGGGCCTAAGTGAATATACGATACTCCCTGGAGACAGTGGTGTTTCATCATGGAGAATGACCACACCACCATGCTGTTTTTGATTATGGGAGGTGGCACCTTGTTGCTGGCAACTGAGGTCAGGGCAGTGACTCGCAACCTTGTGAGCCATCTGGAGCTGCAGCTCTTCCTGCTGGAGATGTTGGCCACTTTCCAGCTGTGCGCTTGCTTTGGTATGCTGCATCCTCTGGCTCAGATGGAGAACCATGCCCAGCTTTATCTTGGCCACCTTTATTCTTTCCTCACTATGCATTTCCTCTTGACCTTAAGTGAGAGCGTAAGCAATCCCACCTGCATCCTGCTAGACATCTTGCAGAAGGGCATCTCAATGAAGCAAGGCGGGCTGAAGATTGTGGCCCAGTTCATTGGGGCCTTTCTAGCCAAACTGTACCAAAACGCTGTCTGGTTTGTAGGGATCAGCAATTTATTCCCTCATCCCCAGGAATGTGGCAATCCTCTCAAGACATATTTTTTAAAGGCCCTTTGCACAGAGCTTGTAACCTCCGTCACATTCCAGTTTACTGTGCTGGAGTCGCAATCGCAAGAGATCCGTGTCAGAGCTAATGTGCTTTCCCTCGCCATCACCTCGCTGGTGTATGCAGGTCTGTTGCCCCTTCTGTCTCTTGTCTGCAAAAACGGCTGCCAAGGTTATATGTGTGAAACATATACAGTGTTGTTAATGTTTAGTCATTTAGTCATGTCCAACTCTTCGTGACCCCATGGACCAGAGCACGCCAGGCACTCCTGTCTTCCACTGCCTCCCGCAGTTTGGTCAAACTCATGCTGGTAGCTTCGAGGACACTGTCCAACCATCTCGTCCTCTGTCATCCCCTTCTCCTTGTGCCCTTCACCTTTCCCAACATCAGGGTCTTTTCTAGGGAGTCTTCTATTCTCATGAGGTGGCCAAAGTATTGGAGCCTCAGCTTCAGGATCTGTCCTTCCAGTGAGCACTCAGGGCTGATTTCCTTAAGAATGGTGAGGTTTGGAAGAAATCAGCCCTGAGTGCTCACTGGAAGGACAGATCCTGAAGCTGAGACTCCAATACTTTGGCCACTTACCAACAAATGAGTTGTCAAGGTGGGAATATGTCTGAACAATCACAATAAAAAGATGGCCTGCGGCAAGTGGTACCCCAATCTTCTTTCACATGTCCCCTGCTTATTGTCTCTGTCCCTGCTTCCTCGAGTCATAGAATCTTAGAGTTGGAAGGGACCAAGGGTCATCTAGTCCAACCCTAGTCCCATACAGCCACTCTGTTGTGTGTTTGTTGTTCACCTCGATATGCTCACATGATCATGGGGTTGAAGCAATTGGCCTATGGAGAAAAGTTACAACATTTAGGGCTCTGGGGGAGGCAACTAAGTGCAGACATGATAGACATGTAAATAATGATGCAAGGTGTGGAAAAGGTGGACAGAGATGCTTTTCTCCCTCTCATAATATTGGAACCTGTGGTCATCTGATAAAACTGAATCCCACTTTAAAGTTACCGACCCAGCACTACATCTTATGGTAGTGAATTTCATAGTTTGTGCTGTACGAAGAAGTATTCCTTTCTCCTGAATCTTCCAGCATTCAACTTGGTTGGATGTTCCTGAGTTCTAGCATTATGAGAGCATGAGAAACACTTTTTCTATCTACTTTCTCCATGCCATGTATAATCTTATCAAGGGACCATTTAGTCCTTTTTTTCTAAACTAAAAAGACCCAAATGTTGCAACCTTTTATCATAGGGGAGCTGTTCCGGCAGCCTCATGAGAATTTGAGTGGCTCTCTCCTACATGTCTTTCCATGTTCTCCTGTTTCCATAGTGGTTTGCACATGTCTCTGGGAAAGTGTCATAGATAGTGGGATTGCCAAAGCAGAATGAATCTAGCTAGGCATGGAAAATCATATACAGTATAGGGATGGGAAACCCCGCACACTCTCAAAGTGGCTTGGCTTCATTTAGCTTTTGAAATACATTTTGAATGTTGAAAAAACTGACATATTGTAACTTTTTGCAACTTTGGCAGCAAGAGCTAAAAATGTTTTTACAGTATCATGGTTCTTGAAGAATCTAATTTCTTTTAACAGGTCAGAAGGCTGATAGAAACATACTGTTACTGTTTTTAGTTTAAATGAACGGACCAATTCATACAACCTATTTTCTGTTGGTGTAAATAAACCTAATTGTCTTCAAGATCATGACACAATTTAATGAACGAACTGGGCAATCATTACAGTCATACCTCAGGTTGCAAACACTGTGGGTAGCGCGTTTTCGGGTTACGGACTGCGCCAAACCCGGAAGTACTGGAACGGGTTACTTCCGGGTTTCAGCACTTGCACATGCGCAGAAGCCCTAAATCGCGCTTTGTGCGTGCACAGAAGCGCCAAATCGCGTCATGCACATGTACAGACGCAGTACTGCGGATTGCGAACATGCCTCCCGCAAGGATCATGTTCGCAACCCAAGGTATGACTGTAACATGTTCAGAAAAAATATTGTCACTGAGACATTTCTCCTAGCCACTATAATTAAGGGAATAGTTGATATCTTTGATTATGTGATAGCTAGTTCGTATGTGATCTAAACCACTGAGCCTCTTGGTCTTGTCGATCAGAAGGTCGGCGGTTCGAATCCTCGCGATGGGGTGAGCTCACATTGCTTGGTCCCAGCTCCCGCCAACCTAGCAGTTCAAAAGCACGCCAAAAAAAAGTGCAAGTAGAAGTAAACGATGGGAAGGTAAACGATGTTTCTGTGCACTGCTCTGGTTTCATAAGTGCCTTAGTCATACTGGCCACATGACCCAGAAAAACTGTCTGCGGACAAACGCCGGCTCCCTTGGCCAGTAAAGCAAGATGAGCACCGCAACCCCAGAGTCGTCCGCGACTGGACTTAACTGTCAGGGGTCCTTTACCTTTATCTTTTTCATGATATATGAATTGAATACCCATTCATGGTGGAGACCTCTCATGTCATCAAAAATGTATCATGAAAATGTGAAGTCTCTGTCACTTTGATGGAAAATCCTGTAAATGGTGAAATGGGTGAATCTCAAAAGGTCAGAAATGGTATGAAATAACTTACGTTACAATTATTATTAATTTTACTGGGGCGGGGAAGGAACTACAAAGCTGGTTGATTTATTAGGGACTGAGGCCACAATCTTATACTGTACCTGCTTAATGGGGAGTAAGCTCCTTTTAACTCAATGGGATGAAGCCCTATGCCAGCAGCCAGCCAGTTCAGGCACTGGTCGAGTGTCCCAGGGACTCGGAAGGGTCTCTCACTGTCCTGAACCAACCACACTGCCATTCACCACCTTTTCTGCCAGGCATCCAATGCTTTTCAGTGGTGCCACTTTTTAATGGGAGCCAAGTGCAATTTCATTTCATTTATTTTCATTTACTAGACTCATTAGTCACTTGTCACCCGAAAGTGGTCTCCAAGCACCTTACAGCATAAAAAAGATATGCAGTACATAAGAACATAGGGGAAAACCAGGGGTGGGGATCATATAATACCTTAGTACTTCATATAATATCTGGGGGGGACGGGACCACCAGCCGCATAGAGGTGAACAACATTACCAATACTCAAATAATAAAACAATACTCTAACCCACTGATTAGCAAATAAATAAAATATTAACCTCCCCCTTCTCCAAAAAGCATTCACATTGAAGCAACATTCCCCGCCCGATTTAACCTCCAGCTGTTACAAATTCATGGTGAGTGGGTCCATTGTCCCCCAGGGATGGTCCAGCATCTCCCCTCTCCCTCTAGGGGAGAGGAGCAACAAAGCAAGAAGATGGTAACAAATGTTTTGCCTGCTTTGCAGTTGACCCTCTGCTGTTGGTGGGTATGTTGTTTCCATCTGCAGTGGCTGCCCACCAATTTAAGTTATCCAAAATGCCATGCCCAGGCTCCATGGGCGTAGCTATGGGGAGGCAGCTGCTCCCCCAATCAATCAAGTAAATAAATAAAAATACTTAACTAAGTGACCAATTGTGTTGCAGATAACTCAGTTCTGCCCCCCCAAAAAAAGCTTGCCCCCCTAAAATAAATTCTGGCTATGCCCATGCCTGGTTCCCAGTAAGATGGCAGGTGACCAGTGGTCACTGACCACCATGGATAGGAGCCAGGCATGATCTGCACTGGCTACCAATTAGTTTCTGGGCCCAATTTTAAGTGCTGGTTTTGACCTATAAAGCCTTAAAAGGCTCAGGACCACAATACCTCAAGGACTGCCTCTTTTAATATGAACCTCCCCGGACCCCGAGATAATCTTCTGAGGCCCTTCTTTATGTGCCTCCTTCTCGAGAGGTGCAGAGGGTGGCAACATGAGAACGGGCCTTCTTTGCAGTGGCTTCCTCAAGAAAGTTCTCCTCAAGAAAGTTCACCTGGCGCCTTCATTCTACACCTTTGGGTGCCAGGCAAAAACATTCCTTTTTAACTTGGCCTTTGGTTGACCTGATTGGCATCCTATACCCTTTTAAAATGTGGGTTTTCTTGGGGGGGGTGTTATTGAGTTGCTGTTTTTATTTTGATTATATATTTTGTAGTTTTATATTTTGATTTTGTTATGTGAACTGTGCTGAGACCTCTGGGTATTATTATTAAACCTCCCATTCCAAAGTGCCACGGCTGAAGCATATCCAGCAACCAGGTAGCAGAGGAAGAATGTGAGTGCTACCACTCTGTGGCCCAACCAGGGCAAAGAACCAGCCCTGGCACTATGCCCAGGAGTGCAAAACTAGCCCTGAGCGTTTGCTCAGATCATAGAACACCTCTGATGTCATCCAGCCTTGTCATATGTAATATCTGGATAAAAGGAAACATAATATAAAGAAATTTCGTTTTGCTATCTGAAAAAGGGACATATTCTAGGATTTATAGGGCAGTGCTGTTCTGAAGTAAGGAGGAGCAGGAAAGGAAAATAAGAGATGGGATTTTAACGCCTGATCCTCTGCGGCGCATTTCCGATGTTTGCGTGGCGAGTTCCCGCCCCCCGCCAGGATAAATAAAGACACGAGACACCAAATTTAAAGTTAATTGGGCGAATTAGGCCACAACTTTATTGAATTCAGGAATGAGAGGCATTGGCTTAGGCATTGGTCCTAACGACTATCCGGCTCCAGCCCATTTGCTGGAGACACGGGGAAGGGTTAACACTATATCGGGGGAGTCTCCTGCCAAGGCACGTCGACTAGGAGCTCCCCCCAGGTCACCGCTCTGGGGCGTGCCTTTGGCCCACACCTCCATAGGCTTCGGACAGGGCCACGCCCCCCGGAGTCCTTTAACGGACCATCCTTCGCTCGCTGCGGGGAGGTGATGGCGTTCCTCCCACACACACACATCCTCTTAACCCCTTCTTACCAATGCCTACCGCCACACGAGCAATCGCTCGCCGCCAATACTCTCATGCCTGAAACCAATCTCTTATCCCCTTTGCCATATCCATCAGCCAAATATCATTTCCCGCATCCGAAAGATGCACGCCATCAAACCGGTAGAGGGCCTCACCGTTGACACATATGCCCGGGTGGTCAATGACACTCCCACCCAGGGCTGCCACTCTACGCACCACCGCCCCATTTATGGCTATCGGGCACCTGCAATCTCTCCAAACCTGCCTCTCCATCCACGAGGCCCAAATAAAATAGTGACGTTTGGGTAAGAGGCCTTAAGTTCCTCAAAGTCACTAAAGATGTGCCACATCAAGTTGACTGCCTTTCTATAAGCTAACTCTTTTCGCCTAATTGGATAACCAAACATCTGGGGGGCCCTCCGCTGTCGCTCTGGCCCTAATAGCGGGCAACATTTCGGCCCAGCGCATTCCCCTTCAAGAGATCCAAGACCGGAATTGATGGCGCGGACCCTGGCCCAATTCACCATGCTGTGCCCGATTATCCAGATGCGCGCCCTCATAGCTCCTGCACCCTAGGTCCCCGTTAATGGCATAGTTTCTATCCCAGTGGACGGTGCAGGGCCTATACTCCAAATATGCATCACAACGTCACCTGAAAGCAAAAGGTGGTAACAAAGCCAGGTCAAGTATACTATGAGCAATCACAAGGACTTACGAATATATCCTTTATATGCATCAGACTTCCCTTAATGCGTCAGACTTCCACTGCCCCCAAGTCCTTCATCCTTTCAGATGAGAGTCCCAAATGCACTGCTGTGGTGGCGGCCCCAGTCCTAAAGGAGTTAACCGCGAATTCAGCTGAGGGTAAACCGCAGGCAGCAATCGCCCCTCGCATAACGCGCATGGACTGATGCCGTGCAAGGCCGGAGCCATCCCAATGTTTGAGGAATGGACCTGAGACGATTGGTCTCACGTACATGAATTGTTTAGTGTCCTTTACTGCTGATCGGTTTTGGAACATTGGACAAGCAGGACTAAATTGGATCTGAACAAGGTCAGGTCTCTCAAACTACCTCGGGCAGCGGAATCTGATTGGCCCTTACAAACCACTTCGCATAGCGCCAAAGGCAATGGAGTATGCAGCTGTAAATAACTGGGCCTTGTCCTCGGACTTTTTAAGAATTGGCATAGAATGTCATAAGTTAAGGGCCTTCTACCATCACTTTTAGGAGGCTGCAGGCTGCAGCCTGCGCCAGCCCTACAGTGCCCTTCGCACTAAGAAGGCCACACCAGGGTCTCTGGATTAAACAACCTTACAGAAAAGGAGATTGCGGCCTACTGGATGTTTAAGAGTCTTTGCTGCACGACCCAGCACCCTCCAATGTACCAAGTATTGCAGAGCTTTAGCCTTGGTAGGAGGTGTGTCAAGCCTAGGATTTTTTAATTTGCCTTGAGGTGTGTCAAGCCTAGTTTTTTGTTTGTTTGCTTGTTTTGTTTGTTTTTACTATTATAATTATTATTTTATAAATTTGCCTTTGACTCCATAAAGTCCACCCAAGCCTTTTTATAAGATCTAAGCATGGGTGGGGCTCCTGAAGCTAATACTCCCTTCAGGACATCACGTTCCCAAGGCTCCAAAGATGCTCCCGGAATGGCTGTGGCAATTTGCTGCGCCTGTGCATCCGTGATGCCCTTGATAACCCCAGGGTAAATTTGGTAGAGAAATAGATGTTTAATTCTAAGCACAAAAGGACAAAGGTCTGGGACAGATTTGCCACTCTAGGAGAGTGCGAAAATTGTTTAGACAGGACACTGCCAACCATTTGATTGTCGGTCCAGAAGCATACCTGGTGATTCCTGAACTCTTCAGCCCGCAAATGCCATTGTACTTTTCCATGCACTAACCTTCAGGTCCGACTTGACCACTTTAGAGAGGCGCACTCAGTGTTGCGGAGCGCGCAGTCCCGCTGACAGCTTAGCTAATCACCCGCAAAAGGGGCGGCCAGGGGACACTACCCAGCATGCAACGTTGAGGTGACCGAAGCGTGATTTTACGCTGGCCAAGGGTGACCTTCTTGAGGGGAAGAAGTTGCAGGATTAATTTTTAAGTGCTACTAGCCTCTCCCTTGGTAGGTGGGATGTCTGTGCAATTGTGTCCAATTCAATACCCAAAATAGGTTATGGTCAAAACTGGACCCTCCGTTTTGTCCGCCACCAAAGGTACCCCAAGCTCCTCAGGTGAAAGCCTCTAAAGTAGAAGCGCAATCAGGGCTATTACTAATGATGGGGGAGAAGAGTTATCGAGGTAATGGGTCACCCCTTCAGAACCAGTTCTAAAGCGAAGAGCCCAGTCCAGAATTGCACTAAATGACTCAAAGTGCACAAGCTACTGAGCACCCTATCGGCATAGATTTGTCTATGGAATAAGCCCCCTCAAATCTAAAAACCTTGCCATAGAAATTCCTCAGGGTGAATTGGCAGGAGACGGAAAGTCAACTCAAAGTCGCAATTAGCCAAGAGCACGCCCCTGCTGAACCTGCGCATACGCTTTATAGCCTGATCAAAGGAGGTATATTTCACAGAATAAGGCTTCTGTGGTGTTGCATCATTGACTGAGCCACCTCTAGGGTAGGGGAGGTTGTGGATCATAGGATACTCTCCTGGAGTCTATGGGGGAACAATGCCTAAAGGTGAAATGAGTAAACCCGCTATAGGTGGCTCCCTGAAGGGACCCCGGCCACCCTCCCAGCCAGAAATTTCTTTTAATTTCTTTTTTGCAATAGCTGGCATTTCCCAAACTGGTTTTGGGGGGGGTTTCCCTGAGTTAGGGGGTAATGAAACGAGGATCTTGAAACCATAAGAGAAAGGGAGGGTTTGTAAAATCACTTCCCACGTGGAATGCCTATAGTAAAATGGCGGCCGCCCAGAAGGCCACGTGGGCGGATAAAATGGCGGCTGGGGCGCGCTGGTTACCCAGCAACGGCGCAGCTGCTTCCGACGCTTTTCAAGTCTAAACTTCCGCGCGAAAATAAAACAGCCTGTAGAACTCACCCCCTCAAGAATGCTGCTGAAATGATTATTTAACCAGAAATTCTGCCCCTCACCCTGGCAGTAAAATGAAACACAACCGGCACAAAACGTGGCCCGCTCTCCTCCCGCAGCTGCAGTTCAGCCTAATTGCACCTCGCTCCCCTGCACAAACCCCTAGCTAAAACCTGAAGCCCCACCAGCAAAACCTGATTGGATGGGTGCGCTGCGTCCTCCGTGGAAATAACAAAGAGGAGCCAAACGTTCTTCCTTGAGCTCCTTGCGGAACAGGCAGTCAGCAGTCGAGGGCAGGCAACGGATCACCAGAAAAAGCTCCACAAAGCTGAATAAATTCCTCTGCAGGGGGCATGCAGCAGCAAGCTCCTGAGGGCAGGGAACTTGCACCGAAACACACAGAGCTCACTGTAAAACTGTAGACGTGAAAGAGATGCTGGAAGGAAAGCACACAAACACCCACACACAGTGATTTTAGCTCAATTACAGCTCCAGTGTTAAACTGCAGCACCTGGAATGGAGCGCAAAGGGGGAAACCCCCAGAAGGAGGAAAGCCCCACAAAACTAGAGATAACAACTCCTGAAAATCAAGCAGTTTAGAAATCAAGCAACACCAGCAGCGAATGCTGGAAATTCCCTGTAAAAGAAAGGGAGCTTTTTCTGTGAAGCTACAGCATATTCCACGAGGTGCCCTGCAGCTCAAGAACAAAGGCAACAAAGAAGCAAGGCAGGAATGCTCTAAGCATCCCAGATAAGATCTCCTACAAGCAGGAACAGCTGATATGCGGGAAACAAACGTGAGGGCGAGCGCCCTCCATGCCTGCTCTAAAGAGGGCAAACCACGCCCCCCCAAACAGCCAGCTGAATGCCTGGGGGGGGGGGGCTGGCCCGGCCGGGATTCCCCTGCTGTCGCGGGGGCTGGGACCAGCCCCCGCTCATGTGGGGTGGGCGTGAAGCCCGCAACCCCACCTCCTGGGCAGGCCAGAAGTGGCTTTCTAAAACAAGCGCAATACACTCTCGTGTTTCTGCTGCAACAGACTAACAAGGCTTCCCCTCTGGGATTTATGCACTAAACTAAGCTTCTAGTCGGCCTTGCTTCTTTCTGTGTTAGCCTATGCAGGTTAATTGTATTAGATCGCACAAGGTGTTCACCCCGAGAGGTCAGAGGAAGCCCAGCCCGGCTCCTCCGCCCGGAGGATTCCGCGACGCGTCGTCCCTATATGAGGAAGGCCACCTGTTGCCCCTCCTTCTCGGGGAGACGGGCCCACCTCCTCCCCCAGCCTTCCCGCGACCCTATAGGGGACCAGAGTCTCACGCACGCCTGGCCTGACCCTGCCCATCCCGCCAGGAGGCGGCGGCTAGGCTTCGAGCGAGCCGCTTTGCAGACACAATCCGGCCTTCTCAGCAGCGGTTGCTGCTGCTGCTGCTCTTGCAAAGCTGGAAGCTGCTGTTTCACTCGGCTGGTGCTGACTGCGGAGCGGCGTCGGCGGTGCTCCATCTGTCGCCCCAGCTGCGGCGAGAACGCAGCCCTCCGGCAGCGGGCTGGGAAAAAGCTGAGCGGAGGTGCAACGGAGAAGTGGCATGGGACTAACGTGCCCTTGGACCAGTTCAGTTGCCTCGGGATCATGACCACAAAAGAGAAGAATTGGGGGAAATAGAGCGGGGAGCTCTGAGATTCATAGAGAAGGGATGTGATTTAGAATCTGTTATCAGCATTGAAGGAGCTGTGGGGCCCGTCCCTGCCCATTTAGGACGCCAGCAAAGCAGGAGAAGGAGCCAAATTCGCCCCTACCCCTGCAATCAAACTTGGAATCACAACGATTTTTGCCTAGAGTCAGAGAGAGTGGGAAAATTAAGCACTGGGAATGAAACCAGCGATGGTGGCGGAAGAATTGGGTTGGCAACAGCAAGACTGGGCAGTCAATGGAGAAATCTTGGCAGGGCTAGGAGAAAGTTGACCCTGCTGTGGGGACAGGCAAAGTGGAGCAATGGTATCTGCTGACATTTTATGGATATCTGCAGGGGAATTGAAACCCCAACAGGGCTGAGGAGGCAGGAGGCACTGTCAAGTCCTCAGAGCGCAAAAGGGAGTTGAAGTGAGGAGAGTTGAGTAGGACAGAAAGCTGTGGTTGTCCCTAAGGAGGTGGAACAGAACAGGGAGAAGTGACTTTATTGATTTCTGCTGCAGGAACTTCAGATCTTTTTATCATGGATGTCAGTGAAGCCTGCATCTCACTGTTTGTGATGGCAGTTACAATGATGGTCACGGCTGGTTGCAGGCGACTGGTCAGGAAGTCTCATAAGTCAAATATCCTCTGCTTCTTCCTTGAGTTAACCGGCATCTTCCAGATCTGTGCCTGTACCCATGAGATTTGTTTACTGGCTGATTTGCCACCCAAACCTCATGTGGCACTTGCCCTCACTTACATGATCACTGCTCTTCATGGTTTGACTTTGCCTGGCAGCATCAACAACCCCTCCAGCAGCTTTCAACTTTTCTGCAAGGGCAGGATCACGGCCAAGACTTGGTGGCTACAGACTTCAGCTCAGTTCACTGGAGCAGTATTGGCTCATCTTTACATCAAATTAATCTGGATGTTGGGGATGACATCAGTGCACTTAAAGACAGCAGCGGAGAATTGTAGTACCCCAATTCAAACTACCTTAGCAAAAGCTTTTGTCCTAGAACTCCTATTCTCTTTATTGCTGCATCTGACCTTACAGACTTTTGAATCAATGAATCCCAACACAAAGGTCCATCTAATCGCCATGCTGATTACCATTATGGTATATGAAGGTTTGTTATCCTCTTCCCTCTTTTGTTATTATCTCAGGCTGTAAATAGACTGTGAATGTTAAGTATTGCCTTACACAATTGGTTTTATACTGCTTATCTACATTAGACTTTATTGCCTCTAATAATCTCTACTAAGGCTTTATGCCCACCTAAAGTCATTCCATTTCTAATTTAAAAACTTTTGTCTCCCTTGTGGGAATGTTGTCTAAATTGAACCACAGAATGTCTGCACATTGCATAGAACCAGAAGGGTATTCTTGGAATGCATTCTTACTATATACCAGGGTGCTAGTTAAGCCTGCTGGGCTTCATGGGTGCTAAGTGTGAACTGAGCTTATGATGCAAAACACATATAGGACTTTCCTGAACAGTGCATGGAAGGTTCAGTAGTGGTGCACAAGCTGTCTTTCTGGTCAGTTTGCCTGCCATTACTAATACTGTCATTTAATATGTTTAAAGCACATTCTTGAAGAATTCTGAGCACTGTAGTTTTACCCTTCAGAGTTACAACTCCCAGCAGCCCTTAAACTACAGTGCCCACAGTTCTTTGGAAGAGAAATGTGCTTCAAATGTGTTTTAAAGATACAGTGTGCATGTAGACTTTTATCTTTCATATGAATCCAGTGTTGCTAGGAATGTACTTCAAAATCTACAGTGTTCACTTGAAAGACTGAAGGGCTACTAACTAGAGTCACAAGAGCCAATTCCTAGGGGCCAATGACTCTTGCCCCCCCCCCTAAAATATTTGAGGGGGATGGGCCTCCCAAAGTTGATGGGCATTGCCATTCAAATGGTGTGTGTTGTGCTGTATCATGTGATTGATTATGTGGGGCAGGTATGCCCCACATATTTTATTCAAGTGGACAGTCGTATGCCGAGAGGCCAGGTGTTTCGCTGCATTGCTTCCTGTGTGTTTGCACATTTCCCCTAAAATAAGGACAGAGATCTCTTACCTCAGGAGAGAATGGAGTTTAGCCTATGACTGTAATGCTTCCAAGGTAACTGTACATTTTGCTCCTTGCTTTCATGCTATTATTTATTTGCACGAAGCATTATTATTTGGTTTCAGGTTCTGTTATTTGCTAGCAACCTCTTCCTTAACAGGAGAATGTAGTTTTGGTTTTGGTTGAGACTTTCCCATTAAAGTTAATTTAATGGGAATCTAAATTGAATCTATTTCACCAAGATTCCAATTTTATTTATAAATACAACATTTCATTAAGAATAGTTTATAGTATTGGAGTACAATTTGTTTCATCTAGTCCAGCATTGTATACTGAATAGACTGACTGGCAGTAACCTTACAGTCTGAATTGTACGTTGGGGTCCTGACCCAAGCCTTTCGGGAAACAGGCATACAAAAACAGCAGAGGCAAAACACATCAGCAACACATGCAGGTGCATGGTCCTGTGAAAGACCCAAGAACAATACAAATTACAGTGACATTCTCAAGGAATTGATCCAAACTCCTTATTTATACCCTGGGAGACTGCCACTGCTCTGTGCAGCACATGCATTTTAATGTGACAAAGCATTAATTGAAGACTGTCATCTCTCACAACAGACACAAAGCTGTTTTCTTTCTGGCAGCCACTTTTGCTGAATCATTCAGTTTGCTAGAGCCTTTTGCTCTCTGTTATGCAATGAATATGGCAAAATGATAGAAGTAATGATCTATGCACTACACAGCTGACTCAGGAGCAGCTGAAAACATTTTTGTGATGTACTAGAGATCAGAAATAAAGGTGGCTACAGATTTTATATAACAAAAATGACTCCAGATCTTCCCTGGATTGGGGCCAATATCATGAGAGCGCAATATTCTAGTTTCATTACCGGCTTTGAAATTTTCCTACTGAGCACTTACAAGTGTTTAACATCCATTATCTCAGTAGCTCTTGCAACAGTTTTGCGAGAAAGGCCAGTATATCAGTCTCATGCTGCATGCATGTATATTAGCAGCATGGAGTGGGTTAAAGCTGAGTCTGAGCAATAGAGGTTTGCCTTAGGCATTCCCAACTAAAACAAAATTTGGACCAGTTAACTGTCTAGCTTCATTCTTTGGAGTGTTGGCTTTGGACCTAGGAAACCATAGGTCAAATCCCATCCATATTCACTGAGTGGCCCTTATTAAGTTAGTTTCTAAGGTCAATTTCCCATTTATAATACAGTGGTACCTCGGGCTACATACGCGTCATGTTACATACGCTTCAAGTTACAGAACTCCGCTAACCCAGAAATATTACCTCGAGTTAAGAACTTTGCTTCAGGAAGAAGAAGAAGAAGAGTTTGGATTTGATATCCCGCCTTTCACTCCCTTTAAGGAATCTCAAAGCGGCTAACATTCTCCTTTCCCTTCCTCCCCCACAACAAACACTCTGTGAGGTGAGTGGGGCTGAGAGACTTGAAAGAAGTGTGACTGGCCCAAGGTCACCCAGCAGCTGCATGTGGAGGAGCGGGGAAGCGAACCCGGTTCACCAGATTACAAGACTACCGCTCTTAACCACTACACCATACTGGCTGAGAACAGAAATTGTGCAGCGGCGGCACAGCAGCAGCAGGAGGCCCCATTAGCTAAAGTAGGTGCTTTAGGTTAAGAACAGTTTCAGGTTAAGAACAGACCTCCAGAATGAATGAAGTTCTTAACCCGAGGTACCACTGTACAGGTTAAGCAACTCCATATCTCACACAGATACTATCTAAGGGTTAATGAGAGGATTTGTACAGCATGGAAGTATTCTCATTTATTATTAACCTTCCCGACACAAAGTTCAGAAGTAAAAAAAAAAAAAAGCAAACGTTACTGAGGATATTGTTAGCAAAACAAAAAGCCAACCTTTGGAATTTCAGAGGCTCTGCTTCTTTCAGATGGTTCAGAAACCTCATGGTAGCTAATGTATGCAAGAACTATTGTCCTGATCTTGAGATACTGATCTGGTTTTGCAGCATCAGTTTAGTTTAGGCCACTGAACATTGAAATACTTCTACCATCCATGGAAGGTCCTAGGTTCAACTCACAGTTCATCCAGTTAAGATAAACAAGGCTGGAGAGACACCATAATACTGGGCTAGAATAAATGATTGTTTGGACCAGATATTGAGTAATGATGAATATTAGTACTATTAACAGTAGCTGATCACACTATCAGGAATTTAATTCTATCTGACGTTATGAGTAGAAAGATATCCCTTACTGTCAATTCTAACACTAGACACTAAAAGTTACAGGAAACAAATCTTTACAGGAAGGAAATAACTTTCTGCTTTTTCTTTCACAGGAGGACATCTCACAGGAGCCATATTTAACCCAGCTCTGGCTTTTTCGTTGCACATAAGTTGTTTCGCTGAGCCTGATAAATTTTGGGATTATTTATTGGTATACTGGGTTGCACCGTGCATAGGTAAGTATCTTTATATTTTATTTTATTTTATTAGGATGAACTAGAACTCCTAACTAGGGAAATAGAGCAGGCATATTCAAACTCAGCCCTCCAGATGTTTTTCGGACTACAATTCCCATCATCCCTGACCACTGGTCCTGTTAGCTAGGGATCATGGGAGTTGTAGTCCCAAAACATCTGGAGGGCTGAGTTTGCCCTATGCCTGATATGGCCTTCACTAGAATACAGCTTTGGTTAAGTATGGCAGCCTCTTATACTTTTTCTGTCTGCTGCCTGCAAAAACAGCTTCCCAACCCTTGCTTGAGGAAGTCCTATAGGCACATCAGTGATCTGTTGTTAATAAATGATTAACAGCATGTTTGGTGTTAGAGAAAGGCTGGTCAATGATCCTACTCTTCCCCGGGAGCCCTTAGAAATAGTTGGCCATATGTATTGTTTGGGGCTACCATCTTTTAAATTAGGGCACAGTGGCGTTTGCCTTTTAAGTGTGTGATGAGCAATTTAATCAGCTCTGTTGTTGCCAAGACAGTTGTGCATTGTGTACATAAGTGGTAAACTGTGTTCACATAAGACTATTTAAACATTACACAATTCCCCCTCATGGGCAGACATATGTGAATAGATTAGCTTGGTTTCCAGCATGTGAGTTCATGTAAAAAATTAAACATAACCACCAGCTATTTCCAACACACCCTTCAAACTGTTATGCAAGTGCTCCAAAATGCCAGCAACATTCTACTTCCAGAAAGGCTATTGTCGTCATGGCCGTATGCACAGACACTTCTGAGGTTCAATAATATATTTTTACACAAAAGAGGAAGGTTGATAGCCTGACACCACTCTCCACTGCATGCTTTCCAGTTTGCCCTCTTCCCTTATGCAGTTTTCAGACACTACCTTAAAGCATGTTTATGTTTTCATCATTTCAGGGTCCGTGTTGGTGTTTTTGGTGTGGGATGAAATCCTTCCTTTGCTACACCGACAACGGTAAAAATGGTAAAGCAAGGTGATGTTCAAAAGATTCTGTTAAAAATGCATGTGAAGAGACTGGACATTAGAATCACTTTGGCAACTTTCACGTGATTCTTTGGGGAGTATCATTACAGGACTCTACAGCACATTATTTATCTGAATTGTCAAAAGCAGAGCCATGTATTTCAAAACTGGAAGAATTTGTTAACGTAATGTTGTTTTTAAAAAATGTCTTCTGCATCAAAATAGTTAAGAAAAATAGAGGACACTTCTGGTAACTGGATGCCTGCTTCACTTCTACTTGTGTAATTTAGGCAAGCTTCTTTTACAAAAATTCACCTCACTTGAACCTGCCTCAAGTGACTTACCCTGCACCTTTTATTATCCAGCCTCCATTCCAATTCAAGCCTGCATCTACTGCCACAGAAGTGCACTTTAAGGGAAGGAGGGGGAAAACAGTATCCAAAACTTGACACACTTTCAATATTAAGGCAAGGCAAGTGTGCAAAGGGAGAGGTGGACACAGTACAAAATGTTTTACTAAGGCTCGTGTTAAGTAGTTCTGGATCTGTAACAGGGAAATTCCTCTATGTGCCAGTTAAATAATTTAAGTTGCTACAATTTTAAGATGTCTGTTAGGAAGCAAGCAATGCTAACCCTAGCCAACATTCACTGATACCCGTTTACAAAAGCCATTTAGAGCACCGTACGTTTAAGGCATCTCGTGTGCCACGGTAACAGAATTAATTGTATTAATGGCACAGACTCAGCAGGAAAGGACCAAAAACGCAGAAAGCAGGCCGAGGGCAGAAAGTTTACGTCTCTTGGTAATCTCTTTATATTTCCATTTTTTAAGAATGAAGTTATTTGGAAATTAATGTAGTGCATCTCTGAAGGTGGCTATGCATCACAAAAGACATTCAGACATTTTATCAGTTAATTGGTTTCACAAATGTAGCCAGGATTTTGCGCTTCAATAAAAACCTTTAATGAGGAATTTGCATAAAATTCTGGAACAGAACTGAAGGTAGCAAACACTAGGTTTTTGATTAGCAACACAAATCTGCTATATTAATTCACATCCAACGTTTTTAAAAAAATCATTTCAGCAGCCAACCTTTGCTGCATGCTGCTGTTTTGCCTACAATCAAGATCCATGTTTCCCCTTACCCATGACAGCCTTTCCCCACCATCCGGTTCTTAAGTCGGTGCTCACATTTAGGAATCTTGAAGGACTTATGTCAATAAACACTACAGTACTGACCTATTCTCAGCTCACAGAAGCATGCTCTAAAAATCCCACTCATCTGAAATGACAGCTGTGAGGAATACCCTTTAAAAAAATTAAGTCTAACAATGTTTGGTGGGAGGGACTGTTATTCTGGAGGGTCCACTTATATGTTGAAATGAGCTGTTAGCTGATCTCTAATCTCAAACAAAAGCTTTGCGATGATGTAAGGTGAAGCCTTAGGAAGAATGGCGGAGTTCATGTGTCAAACCTTTACAGATTTGGTATTTATCAGTTTTTCCTGTAAAGTATTAAACCTCCCTGTTCTGCAATAACTTGTGAAACTGACACTGTTTAACAGCTGTGCTGTAGAAACAAACTGTGAAAATAAGGTACCAAGTTGCCTCTATGGCAAAAGAAACACAAAAGATCTCAGTGTCTTCAGTTCTAAGCCCTACATTAGTTGGCTCAGAACCTGTGACCCTGAATCTCAGTCCACTGAACTCAACTGAGTTACACAACCGTATTGAATGGAATTTGGGCACCATGGAAATGCTGCCTGGAAAATAACTGGAGCCTAATTAAGTAGCTGCTACTTAAGGACAAAATGTTGACGTCTTTTTGAAATTGTAGGAAATGGGTATATTTTCTTCACAATAAAAGAAAAGCCTTTTATTCTTTCTCCTGCTCTATGTTTGTTTTTCTGAGTCTTTAATTCCATAATTTAGAGCAAACTTCATAATCCTATTTTCCTTGTTTCCAAATCAAAAGTGAATCTTATTTAGAAGGCATTTCTAACTACTGCTCCAGGAGAAACAGAGCTAAGAAACATTTTCTATGCAGTTCAAAAAGGATTGCTCTGAAGTTGAGAAGCTCAACCATCATTATAGCGAAGTGAAACTTTTTTTTAAAAAAAATGAAGAAACTGTTCTAGTTCTTGAAACTCAGTGTCAAATCATGAGAGACAGAGCCAATATGAAATGCAAGTAAGCTGTCAGAAACCAAGAGGACATTAATAACCAAAAGCCCTGTGCTGACATTCAAATTCTCATGCAGGTATTTCCCACTTTTTCACTTTTAACCCAAACATGCATTTGGGAACCCAGTTCTTAATCTTTTACCATATATATGCCTGATGGTGGTGCTCCTGTTGCTACCCACTTGGGATCAGCTTGTGATGTTTCTCAACCTGTGGCTCCCCAGATGTTGTTGAACTACAACTCCCATCATCCCTAGCTACCAAGGCCAGAGCTCAGGGATGATGGGAGTTGTAGTCCAACAACATCTGGGGAGCCACAGGTTGAGAACTGCTGCTAGTGGATCTCGATCCTCCAATTGAATACTAGTGTGTTAGGGAATTAAAATTGCCCCTCCCCATGCCTGCCTGTCATTCAGTATGAGGAACTTCACATTTGCATATAGGATAACTCGGATAGAGTCCAATATGTGTGAACTGTACGCCACGCAATTCAAGAAGTATAAATTACGCAAATAGAGCTCCATGTTTGCAAGCCCCCAGGCAGATGTGTTCATCAGGAGGGCTAAGTACAACGTAAGAGGAGCCTTGCTAGATCAGTGCAAAGGCACATCTAGTCCAGCATTCTGTTCTCGCAGTGGCCAACCAGATGCCCCTATTCAGGATCCGAGTACAAGAACACTCCTTATTTGTGATTTGCAGCAGCTGGCATTTAGAGACACAGCGACTGCCAATGGAAGCAGAACCAAGTGTCATCTTCTAGGAATTAGTCTAATCTACCACTACACCTTGTGGAAGCAAATTCGACAGTTCAGCTATGTGCTGTGTGAAGCAGTACTTCCTTTTGTCTGTCTTCAAACATTCAGCTTCATTGGCTGGCCCCAAATTCTCCACACTGTGCATCATTTTATATACCTACATCGCGTCTGCTTGTCATTTTCTGCAACAGAACGGAAACCCTTGAGCCCAGGAAGACACATGAAGCACTACAAAGGAGAATTAGCCAAACCTTGAATATGAAAGAAAAGGTTTCCTGTGACACAGAAAGAATGTACAAAAAGCTAGTTTGTAAGATACAAAAATTATATTTATTGAACCATTTTATTTATAACAAAAACGTAAGAAGTTTACCACCTGGGGGCAATACAGACGCCATCCCGACGCCAAACCGGGCCACTAAAACCATGAGAAAGCAAGAGCGTCCAATGGAATGAGCCAATCCCTTGAAGAGTTTTTACAATTTGTTTGGCCCCACTGTACCTCTTGCCTCTTTAGCTAAACCAAAGTAACGCTCATGTCAGACATCGTCAGCTGTGGATAAACAGGCACAAAAATATGGGGGAAATTCTAGGACAATCTAGAATTCTGTTCTAAGTACAACTTTATTCTTTAATCTCTATCATTTCTGTAAAGGCTTTCCAGTAATAACCCATGATTAATCCCTCCTTTCAAACCCAAGGTATAATACTTTTCTCAAGTTCTTATGTTTTTTTTAAAAAAGCCAGCCCCACAGTGTCAAATCCTGTTTTATATCAGCACATCTATAAAAACATTTACAGACCTAAATACCCATATTTAGGTCAATAATACCGAAAGGGCAATTCCTGATATAACAACTTCAAGCTTGGAGAGCCTGTTCTGAAAATGCTGAGAGAAGAATCTGGAAAACAGACAAGACATGGATGGGTTCAGCAGTGGGGACTTCGTTTTGGTTTACAGAAAGAAGCAAGCATAGGGCAGAGAGCAAAGCTGCTACAACACACCAGGGCCTCTTGGCATGGTTTTGAGCCAGAGCTGTTCTGGTGAGCACCGGAAAACCCACAATTATGTACAAAGAGAACTTAAATACTAGGCTATGTGATGGCCAGTGTTTATTTTAACTGGCTTTATAGACTTGGCAGGGAGTAGCAGGAGGACAAAAAGCAGTAACAAAGGTATATGGGTGTAGCACAGGGCAGGGAAGACAATGGAACACAGCCGGAGTGGGAGAAACAATGCCATAAATGATATTTTATGAGTTGGTGTTAACGTCTTTCACCACACAATCATCGCCATCACATAGCAGTCGCACCCAAAAATTATCTTTCATCGCATAATTGTCACATGGAACATTTTGAGGCTCTGCTAGGACTCAGGCCCCCCTTCCTTTCCTCTTCCAGTCATAGGCACTCCTGCTCCCCTCGCAAACTTGGCCATGAGCTCCCAGGCTGTCTTAGCCTCTTCCCTGGGCTTGGCCAACTCGCAGCGAACGGTCCGCCATTGCCAACAGGCACGGAGCAGTGCCAAGGCTGCCTGATGCTGCTGCCGAACCCAGTGCTCTGCAGCAGCCCCACTTTGCAAAGATGGGGTGGCTTGCACCGTGCACCTTGCGGAGCTGCGGCTGCCTGATGTTGCTGCCAGATGCTGGAAGCAGAAGAAGTCAGTCCCTCCGCTCTCAGCACTCAGCGGCAGCAACAGGCAGCCCTGGCTCAGCCAAGTTAATGGAGGCAGTGGCTGAGAACGACCCCCTCCTCCATCTCGGCCCCAGCAGAGGGCACGTGGCCTGGGGTGGGGGCTTCGACAGGACAGGAGGCTGAGCCGCTCACGCAGCCCCCAAACCCCTCTTGGAAAACTGGCGCTCTGCCGCAGGCTTCACATAACGGTCACAACCCACTTTTTGGAAAAGTGCACTTGGCATAAAATCTGTGACGATTACGTGGTGAAATACGGAACAGTGTATTTTAAAGTTTCACCTTTCTTGTTTTGTCCTCATACATCTGTTGTGAACCTCCCCGTGAGATAGGCGAGGCAGAGAGACAACAACTAGGCCAAGGTCACCTGGTGAGCTGCATGGCACATTTTTGCTTTATTCGGGTTTTTACTTTTGCACTGTAACCTGTGATAGTTTTGTGATAATGTGGGGTACACATCACCTAGATAAAACCAACAAACCATCCTCAGGGATCTAAATTCTGAGACCGGCTATCTCAGATATCGCACAGACAGAATTAGCTCAAAAGTCACCATGCCCTTATAACGTAGTACTTAACACATGAAAACTTTTATTAGTTAAAAGGAGGTTTCTATAAAATCAAGTCTGCTTTATATGCTGTTTGAGCATAGGGTGAACTGGTGGGGCGAAATCTAAGCAAGCTGGGTATTTTTCAGCAAGTTAATGAATTAGAAGGATCAGGAAAACCAAACTGCCTTAAATGGAAGGGAGAGGAAATTAAGATGGCAAACCTTACAGCAGCCCACACCCTCTCAGTGATCAACATCTGCGTCTTCAAACTGCCCAGCAACTGCTGGGGATGCATCCACCTCCATCCCATCTAGAATCAAAGGAAGAAACGGATTGACACCTTTGGAGACATGAAGGGAGACTACAAAGAAACTAGTGTCCTCTGCTGCAAAGACAAGGCTGGCTTGAGCACCATAAAATCGAAGGAAGAACCGGAAAGGATATTGTCCAAGCCTGCCCTCCACCACCTTGGCACAAAACCTGACCACAGATCAAAACAATAAAAGCAAGAGAGAGGAGAAGTTATAAAGTACCTACATAAGAGACTTCACTCCTCTAAAGCATGATCGGATCCAGTCCCCGGGAGCTCAAAGTAACCATTTCTTTATTTTAAAAACTTACAAAAATACTACAAACAAGCGAACATAGCCAATTGGATAAAGAAAGTGCTTCATGTCATTAAAATAAGGAGATTCTTTGTAATACACCATAAATCTCACACACTATTGTTATGTCCGGTCTTGACAGATTTACCTAAGAGTGTTTTTTCCAAATAAGTCTGTGTGCGGGAGGATGAAGGATGAACAGGTGGGATTCAGACTCTGTGCTTTTAAAAATGATAGCAGAGGCAGCCCGGGACGCAGCAAAACCTGAAGGCAGCCAGTCCTTTAACTGGAGCCGATACAGGCAACAGTCCCTCTACACAGCCATGGTGCACGGATAGCTTAGCCAACTCTGAGCTCAAGCCTCAACAAGCTCCTTAATAATAATAATAATAATATAATATTAATATTAATAATATCAAATCAAATATCTTTAATACGGTCAATGACCAGAAAGCAATTTGTAAAAAATATGACATTATAAGTAGTATTGTGCTACAAATAACAGTGGAAATATGGCCAGTTCACAGAATTGGTGCTTATATTTATGACCAGGTTTCGACTTTTAAGGTTTTAAGAATTCAATTCAGGTGTCACTACTATTTATTATCGTTCCTTCGATGTTTACAATTTGAACTCCGTTGTTGACATCATTGCTCGTCTTATTCTTGTTGCAATGTAACAGTACTTTGCCACAGGCCTGTTAATTTCGGGCTCTTTGTCAGCTAAGAGGTGTCTGATATAGGTGTCGTCTGTACTACGAGGTATTTTCCTCAGAATTTGTTCGATCATCTCTTTTCTTGAGTCTCGATATAATGGGCAGTATAAGATGACATGCCCGATGGAATAATAATAATAAAATAAATTATTTATACCTCGCCCATCTGGCTGGGTTTCCCCAGCCACTCTGGGCAGCTTCCAACTGAATATTAAAAACACAATACAGCATTAAACATTAAAAAACTTCCCTAAACCCGGCTGCCTTCTTCTAAGTCAGATACTGTAGTTGTTTATTTCCTTGACATCTGATGGGAGGGCATTCCACAGGGCAGGCGCCACCACCAAGAAGGCCTCTGCCTGGTTCCTTCTAACCTCACTTCTCACAGTGAGGGAACCACCAGAAGGCCCTCGGTGCTGGACCGAGGCAAAATATGGCAAAATCCGACCCATTGGCTCCAATGTGGTTATAAGGAGCTTACTTTACCTTGTAATAATATCAGGCTGCAGGGAGAGGAATAAGCTGCACATCCAACTGAGCGTTCACAGAGCAGCGGACGATTAAAACTCACCTTCGAAGTCTCTGATGGAATCTTCTGTCCGTACCCCAGCCATGTGGTACTGAGTGCTTATAGATTGTGCCAACATGCCCTCCAGCCTCTCCAGGGTAGCCTGACCCTCAGCAGTTAAACGCGACAGACCTTCTTCGTAAGTGTAGAAGGATGGGATGTCACCTTGGCCAATTTCTGCAACAAACAAATAAAACCCAAATTGCTAGCTAACACTAGAGCAGATAGGTGCGTAAGATATAGCTGCCATTAATTTATCTTGGAGAAAAAATCTTCCCAACAGCTACTTCAGTATTATAATTAATGCTAAGTGTCAAATGTCCAACTGTGTGCATTATGTATGCGTATTTACTGAAATTCCCATTCCTCATGCTAAATTAGTTATGCAACTGTTAGAAACCACTTTGTGCTGTAGGGAGTCCAGCAGCATGTAAGCCTACTGGTTCAAAGCTAGTTTTGCCTAATTTTTCATCTTTGGAGGCACACAAAGCTGACCAAAATTGTGGCCTATTCTATGCCATTTGGACGTTCTCTGAAAATTAAGGGAACCCACCACAGCCCTCTTACCGTGGGCTTCCACGTCGTATTCCTCACCCTCGTAATCGTTGTCAGAGTCTTCGTCTTCGGGATCAGGATGCAGGGCTTGGCATTCACACATGGCAGAGAACATGGCTTCCACTGGGGAAAAACACACAGAGAGAAATGCACAATTTGTTCACTGGCAATCAAATAAAATGGACATGGACGAATAAGAACATAAGAGCCCTGCTGGATCAGAACAATGGCCCACCTTCAAAGCCCTTCACAGCCTAGGACCCTCGTACCTACAGGACCACCTCTCCTGGTATGCCCCACGGAGAGCCTCAAGGTCCATAAATAGCAACACCCTAGAGGTCCCAGGCGCTAAGGAACGCTCTCTCTCATGAGACCAGGGCCCTGCGGAATCTGATTTCTTTCCGCAGGGCCTGTAAGACAGAGTTGTTCCACTTGGCCTTTGGCTTAGAATCAGTTTGATTCCTCCCCCTCTTTCTTTTTCCTTTCTCCTCCTGTGAAGAGGCTGCATCCTAATGTTTTAATGTATTTTAATCTTGTTTTTTAAATTGTATTTTAATCAACATGTTTTTATTATTGGTTGTTAGCCGCCCTGAGCCCAGTCTTGGCTGGGGAGGGTGGGGTATAAATAAAATTTTTACTACTACTACTATTATTATTATTATTATTATTATTATTATTATTATTATTATTATTATTTTGTCCAGCATCCTGTTCTCACAGTGGCCAACCACATGCCTCAATGGGAAGCTCGTAAGCAGAACATAGCAAGCACAAACAAAACAGAACAGCTAGCAAACAATCTGAAGGAACTTCTCAAGATTCGTTCAGCTGGCCGCAGCCACAAGTCAACGACGGATGTTGTACGTAGCCCTCTGGTTCTGGACTAAGCATCTGTTGAGATACTCCTGATAGGAGCAAGTTACGCTGGAATAAGGGATGGTGCTCACACCCACAGGTGCCACCTTCCAACGCTTGCTGTGCAGAGCAAGGTTTCCTCTGGAAGTAAATCGGTAATCCCAGGTCCTGCTCCACCATCTTGAGTGCAGAGGCAATCCCACTTCACAAGAGCAACCTGGGCACCATTATTCTAGCCATGGAAGCTGTGCTGTTCTTCCTACTCACAGGCTGATTTGTCGCTGGGTACAAATCTGAATTCTGAAATGGGCTCAAGATCATCATTGCTGCCATCCTCTTCCTCCTCCTCCTCCTCTTTTTCTCCCATGCCATCTTCTTTTGATTCTTCTGCTAAGGAATTCAAACACAGTTGTGTTATAATGTTATCTGAAATAATGCTAACTGAAAAATGATCCATATCATTTTAAACATTTGAAAGCAGTTCATCAGAGTATAAAGATCAGCTGCACAGGCCTGGAAATTTGCACAGCCTGCTTCTTTCTGCTGGTTACAATGAAGAACATGGAACTATGAAATTCTTGACCAAGAACACTGGAAACATGATTTAGCTGCCCTGGGCTTGTGAGATTTCACAAGGCACTGCGAACATGACAAGAACTATGAGGTCTAGAAACTTGCTTGTTTTGTTTTTTAAATAGAAACTAATTCACCCCAGGAAACTGAATTCTGAAGCAAATGCCACACTCCATGCTAAGCATCCTCTACTTCTGAGCTGCAGGGTGGGAAGTGAGTGATTTTTCTATGAGTTGTCATAAGCACCAGAAGAGATACTATTGAACACTCACAAGGGGAAGGGGGTGTTGTTTTTCATGGGTTATTTCCTGAAGTGTCCAGAGCTGCTTTAAAAAAAGATGAAGACCTTTTAACACCAAGATAAGAAAAGCCTGGAATAGCTGGGCGCTTGTAAACAGTTTAGCGGTTTTACTACGATCAAGTGGTATAAAGATTTTGATAATAAATGTTAAGGCCTATGCTCCTTACTTTCCTTCCTTTTAGTTATATTTATCTGCCATCAAGCTGGTTCCATCAAAGGAAGACATGGTGCCATTTTACTCTCACAACAACCTTGCAAGGTAAGCTAGGCTGAAACCTCATGGCTTGCCCATGGCCACCCAGTGAACTTCATGATGCAGCAGAGATTTGAACCCAATGCCTCAGCCACTTCACTAGACCGTCTCTCTCTTCCGTACCTTCAAACTTTGCATTTACCATGACGTACAAATGCTCCCACGGATAGGCATTCAGATCCCTGGAGATGGCATGCAAGCTTATGATGGGATAGTCCAACGAGAACCCGAGGCCTGAAGTCTCTATCCATGACAGGCGGCTGGTGGGGGAGGAAACCCAAAGAAAACGAAAGTAATTTTAGTTATGTCACAGAGGAGCTCCATCCTTCTTCCAAGCCAGGTCCCTACTATGGACCACCAGTGTCTTAGGAGAATGAGGAATTAAACAGGGGTGGAAAACCTCAGCCACGAGGGCCAAATCATCTCTCTCTCTCTGGCCCTTGGAGCTCTCCCCAGCCCACACCCCCTCCGCTTTGCCACCCAAGACTTCTTGCTGTGAATAAGGTCTATTCCTTGTCAGGGTGGAGGACAAAGGGATGTGTAAGATATCATTGCTGCCCAATCACAGCTGTCCTAAAATCCTGGATTTCTCCATTGTCCTATACAAGCAGTTCCCACCTGGGTGCAGAAGGGAGGGCTTAAACTTAAGGAATCAGAAGTCAGACAGATGGTTAAAGTCCTGAAATTCAGTCTACTGCAGACTGGGGGCAGCCGAACTATAAAATGTTGAAAGTGTTAGTGAAGGAAAAAGGTCACAGCACATGTCTGACAGTTTATGGTACAGTGGTACCTCTGGATGCGAACAGGATCCGTTCCGGAGCCCCGTTCGCATCCTGAAGCAAGCGCAACCCATGTCTGCGCGTTGCGATTTGCCGCTTCCGCGCATGCGCGTAACGTCATATTGAGCATCTGCACATGCGCGAGCGGCGAAACCTGGAAGTAACATGCTCTGTTACTTCCGGGTCGCCATGGAGCATAACCTGAAAACGCTCAACCTGAAGCACAATTAACCTAAGGTATGACTGTATAAACCTATCCCATACTATTCCCTCTCCCATACACTAGCAATGAACACTCAGGTTCAGAGATGACACCCACCGCCATCCCAAAAGAGCACAACAGGTAAAGGTTTAAGGAGGATAGGATGGGGAAGACATTCTGTTGCACACCCCCAGCTGCTGTCTCTAACACTGGTAATATCTCAGCTGCACTGGCTGGGGCTGATGGGAGCTGTGGTCTAAAACTTCTGAAGGGCACCAGGCTGGTTAAGATGAAAATAGCAGTATTCATTAGGTTCCAAGGCCACTGACCACCCAAACCCCAACAGAAACAAACTAATTTTGTGTCCGCTAAGGATGCGGCATCAAGTACCCCAGACCATGTATGCCCTGTGATCTAGCATCCAGTATTCCCCTACCAGCCTCCTTGGACCTGCCAAATCCTAGGCATGGGTATCAGCATATTTTTAACTCTGCACCATTACTGAAGGATGAGCCCTACTGGACCAAACCAAAAGTCTAGGTGGGGAACTAGGAGATTCAAAAACGGGGCATGAAGGGCGCTCATCTCTTATTGTTTGTGTCTCATTTTCTGGTATATATTGCCCAGCTATTTTGAACCCTTTCCCCTGCCACACACACGGTGTGTTTCCAAAAACCATTGTTTGTAATAGATATTTTGTATTTATATATAATTTTATTTTTATTAACGTATTATTACTGTTGCTCCCCCACCCCCCTCTGTTTTTTTAGCTGTTCTTATTTTCGTCTGTAAGCAGCACTGACTCCCCGTCAGGGGAAAAGGCGGGGTATAAAGAACCACATGCATTAATCGCAACGATATTCCTACATGTAAGCAAGCGCCCTCGGCGTAATCAAGAGCCCCAAGAGTGCACTTGGTCCACGTTCCCTGGCCAGCTAAATCCAGGAAGGCTCCCCCGCCCAAAAAACCAGCAACCCCGGAGCATGAAAGCTCTCCCATGGCTTGCCCGTCACGGCAGGGCCTGCCTCGAAGGTGGACTGTTTCTGAGCGGGGAGCCTCCGTCAAGAATAACGGGCCGCCCCCGTGAATTTCTCCAGCCGCCTTTCTCTGTTACCCCCGCGCCCTGTGGCAGGGAGTTCCGCAGGCGAAGCCCCTGAAGCCTCCTCGCAGAGGCCTCTTTCTCTCTCACCTCTCGGCGATGTAGAGGCTCCCGGTGCCCAGGCCTCGTCCCCCCAGCACGGCCTCCGTGTCGGGCTGACGAAGCCGGACCCCCTCGGTAGGCGCCGCGAGAGGCTGCAGGAAGCTCATGGCGGCGGCGGCGTCAGGGCGGAGATCCTCCCGGCGCCTCTTCGCGTTTACCGCGCCTGGAAAGCGAAGGGGGAGGGGGGGGGAAAGCAACGAAACCGGAAGCGCGCGCGCACAGCTGCCCCCGAATCGACCCGGAAGCGCTCTCCACTCTCAACCGTCACCATAGAGACGCGAAGCGCCGCCCCCGCGTCTCTATGGTGGCCGTCACGTGACCGTCCCCGCTCGCCTCACGCGGGGAGGAGGCGGCCGGCGCCATGTTGGAACCCAATAAACACCTCAGAAAATATATTTTAAAAAAGGCGCGACGGCGGTGGGGAAAGAGGATAAAATAAACCACACGGTGACGAAGGGGGAGGGAAGGCCCGTCCCCATTTGCCTGCCGTCGATGCTTAAGGGACTGGCCCCCCCCTCCCAGGCTGAGAACTGAGGGAAAGCCGCACCTGGGCGGGGCCTCCCGGGAGCGGCGTTGGATTCTTGACTCCCGTCATCCTCAGCGAATGCAGCCGGCCGCCAGGGATGACGGGAACTGTAGTCCAGCCGTGCCTGAAGCAGGCATCCCCAAACGGTTCTCCAGATGTTTTGGGACTACAGCTCCCATCATCCTTGGCGGCTAACAGGACCAGTGGTCAATGATGATGGGACTTGTAGTCTCAAAAATATCTGGATGGCTGAGTTTGGGGATTCCTGGGCTGAAGGGTCATGGCCGGCGGGAATCGCAGATGCCGAATAGTGTGGGGTTGACGCAGAGTTATTTCGTTGGAGGGGCGCATTTACTGCCCGCTGCAAACCAACTTTGCAGTTTGGGGTGCCAGATAACATAGGGGCGCAAGGAAGTTGGGCTTTTCGAAAGCCAATTCAAGGCACAGGACATCCCAGTATAAGTTGCGACAAAACAAAATATAAAATAAATAATAAATAAAAATAATAAGTGAAAAATGAAATAGACATTCCTGCCAACACTCCTCGGGACCTAATCTAGACCTCTCCTACATTACCAGTTCTCTCTCTTTTTAAAGAAAATAGTCTTCATTTCAGGTTCTCACACTTCCTACTGCAGCTAAATTAAAATTGGGTAAAACTGCTGCACCTCCACCTGGCTTACAAATGGTCAATGATGATAGTAATAAAACATATATGAAAACATAATAAAACATTTAAAAAAACTTCCCTCTGCAGGGTTGCCTTCAATAAACGAACACTGGTTTATATAACTTTAAAATCCATTGGAATCCCCCAACCCCTCACCTGGATCTCTCCACATTTTAGTTCTTACCAACACATTACATTCTTTACATTTCCCTTTTTCGACGTCTTTCTATTAATCTCTGTTCAGCACTTTTGACTTTCATTTTCAAAAGCCATTGATCAATCTGTCCGTCTGGAGTAAAATTACTGATTTAACGGTTATTCTCGTGGTACCTGCCATCTTCCACGATGCCATGACACTTTCTCTGTACGTCAACTTATTTAAATTTTTTTTTATTATGACAATTTACATGTCATATTTATATGAAAGAAATGACAGTAGATATTATAAACAAAACAAAAACATTATGAAAGAAAAAAAAAGTTACACAATTAGGCCTCCGAGCTAGAAAAAGGCTGCAGGCCCGGCTTATACACAAAGAGCTCTGACCAGACCGTAGTGAGACGACATTGAACATTTCAATAACAAAAATATTGGCACCAGCCGTAACATTTTTTTTTTAAACTTCATTTACAAGGAATACAGTATTTAAACAGTCATGTACTGCAAAGCTAAAAACACCAGCTGTTAGTCAACTGCAGTTAACCACTTTTGAGCGTTGAGGGCACGGGGGGACTCTCCATTTCAAGTTAGGTTTTCCATGCAAGTGAGTTTACTGGGGTTTTTTTTGGGGGGGGGGAGTTGGAAACGGAAAGAGGAAAGAGAGAAAGCAACCCAGGATTTATGTACAACAATGAAGACACTTCCAGTTCTTTCCCCAAGGTATTCACTCCCTCCTCTAAATGGCCACTTCAAATGCAACATTCTTTAAAGGAACAAAAAGCATGGAAATGATCTTCGCAAGGGAAAATACATGTGCCCCATCACTTCTCAAGCGCAATGCAGATTCTGCCAATAATGCACTGGGCTGGGAAATGTGCTTCCTGATCTCTCTTCTCAGACCAAACAAAGAGGCATCAACCTCTGCAGGAACTATGCAAGCTTGTCATGAAGCAGCCTTAAAATGCACAGGCCACACATAAAAACCCCGCTATCCTTTCAAAATGCAAGCAATTCATGATTTTTCTTTTTTTACTAAACACCATGTACAATAATTTGTTTTAGCAGAGACTGGCCAAAGCAGGTCGGCCCCCCCCCCAGATTTACCAATATTACTTTTATAGTGAATGGGGTATGGGAAGGAAAAAGGTGAAAGGTGAAAAAATTCTGGTCATGCAGTAGTGCTAGAGTTGCTCTCTGCTTCAGTGCAGTTCTGCTAAATTAAGGGAGACATCAGAGAGGAGCCTTGGCAGATTGCATTTAACCCAAGATGTAAGCATTTGGGCTGGGCGGTTGCAAAGAAGAAAGAGGCTCCGATTCAATGGCAAAGGTCAAGATTGAGAAAGCTCCAATTTTAAAATACAATGAAACGGCCTGCGCTAGAAAATTACTTTGACAGGCTGATCAGTGCACACATGGCTCCAAGCCAGACCTGTGAGCTGCACCAAAACACACACCTTGTAACATTTGCAGAAGCCCAATCGGTACAAAAGAAGACAAGGGACTGCATAAATTGAACCTCCTCCACTGTACAAAGGAGCACACTCCTTTCTCCACAAGAAAAAGGTGCAGGCATGGGAAGCATGAGACGCCGTCCCCTGGGGTACAGACAGAGCACAAATAATATAGAGTAGTTTGCAAGACTTCTCTGAAAAACGTCACCTAGTTTTTAATTTTATTTCCCCCCCAAAAAATAAAGAGTATTGAAACAACAGTTCACTAGCGCAATAATGGGGAACCGGTGGCCCTGCAGAGACAACTAGACTACAGCTCCCATAATCCTTGACCACTGGCCATGCTGGCTGAAAAACAAAGATGGGGATTTGTGTCCAACAAGATGTTCTCCACCCCTGGCCTAGCAGATATCTGCACAAGATCTACTGAATCGTGTACAAGACAACGAGCAGCAGGTGAAAGCAATGCCGCCAACCAGCCACCTGACATGGCTTTTCCTCGTGGAACAAAGCAGCAAATTTCTGTAGAGCAGAGCTAAGAAACGGGCCGACGGCTCGCTGCCCACCCCCTGAAACGAAAGTCGTATCTATGCAAGGGAAAGATGCAACGCTTTAATTCACGTTGCATTACATGCCGGGCAAGACTTGCAAAGTTGGTGTATCGTAGCAAAAGGGGAAACAAAAAAAGGCAGAGCTTTTCTATGGAGGCTTGGCCTTGCTATCATGTCAAAACTTTAGTCCTGGTTAGGAAGACAAGTATCTGCCTCTCACTGCTACACGACAAGCCAACAGCTAAGGCTTACTGTCCCCTGTCTATGGGAGAAAACCTCACTCCCTTAGAACACATTGGTGGTGAATTTAGTCTGCCAAAGTGTGCCAGAGTGAGGCCCCACCAATGCTGCCTCACTGCCCTTTCGGCCAGAATATGTACCCAATAATCCTGCTGGGGGAGAGGATCCACAAAAATGCATGCAATTGTCTTATGGTAAAAGAGAATGAAATGTTAAGCTACAGATGCGGACACTGCCATTTGAGAACTAAAAATCAGCCTGCAAGATGCATCCCTTCCTCTCCTCCGTGAAACCCGACAACGCAGGAAGCGCGATCAAGTACAAGCAAACACGTACACAAGCGGGCAAAGGCAGGCAGGCAGAACCCAGCTCATGGTATATACCTGAATTCACCATGGGAGCCAAGCACGAGGTATCCTTGCAGGTGTGTGTTACCTTTGTTCCTAGCTTGAGCTCTCTCGGGAATTTTGCATTTCGTCACCGCGGCTGAAGTCCCTGGAGGAGCCAACAAAACAGCACAGGCTCCCGTACGCTGACTGTCAACTGACTTAAATGAAAGGGGTCACTAGTTGATTAAATTGGGCTGGGTGAGGAGAAGAGAGAAGGAGAGGGAGACTGCGCACAGGGAAGAGTGCAGGATCGCGAAACTTGATGTAAGGGTTATGGGCTGACCAAATAATATTTCAGCAGATCTTGACTGTAAAGATAGAACCTAATTCCAGACAAGATGGTGATTTAATTTTTTTTTTAAAGTGAACTTAAGTTCTAGGAACAGGAGGAAGAATGGGAACATTGGGCAAGTGCACAAATCTGGGCAACACCTACGCAAGCATGGGGTAATATTTCTCTGGCTGTAACTAGAAGGGGTATGAAAATTAACTCCTGTTCACAATGCTGGGCATTGCGGGTGGGAGAGAAAGAGACACACACTTAAATGCTTGACCCTTTCTGTTCTGACTGCATCAACAGCAGCAGACAAAACAACAAGTTTCTGGCTAGGAAATGCAGGTTTGCTGTTTAATATAGGGCAATGGTAGTGTTCTTAAAGGCCCCCTCGCCACAGCACATGAACAAAACCCATTATCCCAACAGCAGTTGCTCAAAAGAGAGAAATTTCCATCTAACAAGTAAGAAAACCCACGTAGAATTCCCCAGAATTACTAGCTTGGATTTCGCAAATCAAGGAACTGCTAAGATATTCTCTTGTTGCACAGCTTTAATTAGGCCTTTAAATCTTTCACATACACACGGCATTGCAGAAATCCCAATCTTCGGCTGCTCTGCTTCACACCACCCAAAGCCCTGTTTCAATTGTATGCAATTTATGAAACATTCCAAACAGTGCTATTTTAAGTTTAGACTAGAGGCAGCTGTTTACTGGCTATTTTGTTTGGAGGGCTGACATAATCAAGCCAAGCGAAAGTTCAATGTGATAGTTACATCCGTCCTGAACACTCCCCTGTTGAAATCAAGAGGATAGAATATGCCATCTATGCTGGATAGGTCGCAAAGTTTTAAGGTGGGAGAAGGAAGGAAGGAAGGAAGGAAGGAAGGAAGGAAGGAAGGAAGGAAGGAAGGAAGGAAGGAAGGAAGGAAGGAAGGAAGGAAGGAAGATTATTACTCCTACTGAGGCAGACATTTTCTCACCACACAATACTAAATTAGTTTATCAAAGGCATCCAATTGTCAGGATGCCTTTAACACATTGAGGACTGGTGGAGGGCAGACTCAGATCCTTTAAAAGGTTTTTTAACCGACCGCGTAGATTTGGAAGAAGTCAAGAGATGTTCTGAAATTATGCAGAATTAAGATGACAGAATTCTGGACTGCACCACTTCAGACTGCATGCGATGGGTAAAAGTTCTGAATGTTCCTTCATCCTGAAAACAAAAATAAAACACCATGCAGGGATGCACATTTACTCTGCAGAGGGTGCTTGTTATGTAGGAAAACCTTTACAAATCACCTCGCTTGCATGCCGTCTCTCAAGTGGTCCAAGTCCAGGTTTCTGTCACCTCCTTCTGCATCATTTTAGGGATGGACCCAAGCCACAATTCCTTTGGGTAGCTTCCTTCAATGTGCACGTTTAAAGGTGACTGATTAAACTCTGCTTGCTTCATAGTAGCAAAGCTGTACCCCAGACATGATTTTTAAAGGGGGGGGGGGAATCAAAACATCAATTTCTAGGTTTTTCCAAGAAAGCATAGCTAAGCATTGAAACCTCACTGACACCTGAACATGTTATTCAGTCAAATTTGCCCACACACAGATATTAAAACTGTGACACAGGCGTACAACAATTTAAAAGACACACATATAGTACCTGAGAAATCACACACACACTACAGATTTCTCATGTTCAGTTTAACAATACGGTTTGCAGGGCAACACTTTACGCAGGGTAGCAATATGACATGCCTATTGTTTGGTAACATTCATATTTTTAGCTGGGAGGCAGGGAAAAGCCCTTTAACATCTGGATCAGTGATTTCCGTTTAATCGGGGCTGTGTGTCTGATGCCCTTTGTGAGTGTGCACACATCTGTATGTGTATATATATCTATAAAAACACACACATACCCCCAAGCATAGAGTCATCCCCATTTTAAAGTCCCGGAAGCATTTCCCAAGCTGAACACCTGCACACCATGTACTTGAATGCACAGTACCCAGGGCCTTGCAACGAGTCCGCTCCCATAACAAGGCTAGAATATTATTTCTGCCAGGCATCCCCAATCAAATCCCAGTCAATGGATATAGCAGCATTCAAGGGGCCAGCATTCAATGGGCAGCGATTCAACGCCGCTGAGACACACACACACCAAGTTCCCTGGCCTTTGCAAACCTCTGCTTCCTCCTTCCGCTGCCTTGCTTACGTTTGCAAAACAAAACGTATTTATGGTTCCATGATTACAAGTGGGAATGTCTCCATCATTTACATTGTGCATTAGATCAAACAGGACTTGGGATACTGGTTCAGCAAGCAATGATCTGGGGGCAACAGGTTTAAGGGGCTGGAATTGGGGCTCCCTACCATTCTCTATCCCCCCCCCCCCCGTACTACAGGTTCAGTCTATTCAAGGAGAAGGGATAAAACTGGGATGGAAACTGCGAGTGCAGAATAGAGTAAGCTTGTGGTGCTGGACACCCCCCTGCACACCTCCATGGAGGAAGTGAGATTGCACATTAATTTGGGAGGGAGGTACGTCCACCCAAATGTAAAAATGAGCCCACAAACAGCCGGACGAAAAGGCAAACCTTAAAGGGAGACCATCAAAATCTGCTCAACAAGCTACAGAACTTAATGCATCAGCTGTGAGGTGTGGCAAAATGTAAACTCTGAAGAGCTTTCCAAACATTTTGAATCCTCTGGTCTCTTCCCAAAGGGAAGCATAAGTTTAGGAGTTTAAGAAGGGTTTCAATCAATATACTGGGAGAAAGTTCCCATTCTTGCTTTGCAGGTCCCGTTGAAAAGGTAAATGAAACAGATCTTAAATCGATAATGATTATTTACCAGTAAGTTATTCTGCAATCCTATGCACACTGATTTGTGATTAAGTCCCACTTTGACTCAGTGGGCCTCGCTTCCAAGAAAACATGCACACATACAGGATATGTGCATCCCTGTCAATTCGAAGTGAATTTATTTGTGAGGAAATATTTCTGATCTTCAGATTGGGTGTGGGGCGACACTACTAGGTCTGCCTTTTCCAAATTCAACTGGAATGAAGCACTTCCTAAAGAATTAGCAAAACATACGAAGGGTGTTTCACATATAACATTACTGTTAACACAGTAACACACACATCTTTGCATAGTGAATAGTGTTAATGCAACGGAGTAACACAAAATATCTCCTTAAAAAAGTAGCAGGACTTGCCTTTCAAATTACTGGCCTTCCAGTGACCATTGTTACTTGAATGATTAATTCTTTAAAAAAAATAATGAACCAGACTTTGGACAAATATGCCTTTAAGATCTGTATTTCGGCTTTTCACACTAAGTTGGAGAGATAAATTGGATAACCATTCGTCCACCAATGGCAGCCCAAGAAACGAAACGTAGCCGAGATAAAATTACAAAAAGCATAAGAAGGTGGCTTTCCTAGCATCTTAGGGAACGCAAACCTGCAGCCACGCACCATTTGCCAGCCACATTAGTCACTATAAAAATGTTTACCTTTGTTGGTGTGGAAGTCAAATGAGTATTTTACTGTACCCTCTTTGCTACACAAAGATGCATGGGGCTTGCTCTCTGGCCCTCTTACTAAAAACCCACGATGCTGCAGAACAGTGGAAACCCGCCTTGAGAAGAAGAAGCCCTTTTCACCAGTTTCTCGTTGGCTTCCTCTCTTCAAATTCTGCGCCTTTCTACGGTTCAATCTATGTCCATGGGGCGACATTCATTCTCAATTCACTGCTTGCCTCGAGAGGGCTGCTCAAGTCTTCCAACAGCGCAGCTGCATGGAAAGATAGAGGCCGTCTTCTACTCAAAAGCCATGAGTACATTCTGACAACCAGGCGAGGCCAGGCGACAGAAAAGACTATGGCTGGCATTCAACCAGCAGACCTATAGAAACTGATGGGCCCAAGTTAGTCATGTTCACTCATTTCAACGGGTCTACTCCAAGTAAAACTCAACTGACTACCATCCTATGACTCCAGCCGAGAGCTGTTCCCTAAAACGAGACAGAAGGGGAGGGAGTTGTCATTTTGCTTTTGGCAAGCATCTGAAAAATGGGGACAGAAGAGGGAACAAGTCTATGCTCTGATTGGCTCAAAGAAGACCAAGTCTACTTGGTCCTGATTTTCACTGGAGGGCATCAGACCCAAGTCAATGCGATCACCAAGATTAGCTCTAGCACTTTATGCTAGAATAACTTCCTAAATTAATAGCCAACAAGCAGAAGTCCTTTTCAAGAGACTCTCCCAGAATTTATTTGCATCAAATGTGCCTTATACAACACAAACAGTACATATCCAACACTCTCCTTTCTTCCAGGGCAATTCTACTGTCCTACTTGCAAGCCTTCTGCATGCCTTTCTAGTTTGATACCTCCAACTATTGCCAACATCAGAAGCACTAACGCTGCAAACTTAAATCAATAACCGATGCCCTTGTTTCCAGGGGTTCCTGGTGGAGTTCTGAACAATTCTCTCAAACACAACTCCTGAAGTCCATTTGGCAAAGCCATCACAAGCCAAGTTTTCAGCTAGTTCCCTTCGTCCTATTTGACTGCTAAACAGCTCAAAGTTGCCTCTATGCCACAAATGTCCATTACACATTACTAGCCAAGCACTTAATACCCACCAGGGCTGGAGAGGTGATGGTGCCAAGCACCCAAAAGATGTCTCTGGCTTGGTTAGACGAGAACTAGAGAATCACAGTGCAAGTATAGGATGGAGGAGCTCCTTGAGGAGGCTTCTGTTTTCAAGAAGTTGAAGGTACACACACGACACTCTTAAAGGTCAGTGAAAATTGCAAGGTAGGAAGGAAGGCAGACGGCCTTTTCTGAGAAAAGACACATGTGCAATTGGGAATGGGTAGGTCAGGGCTTCATCCTGCCCCCACAGACTTCTGATATGGCCCCGGGGTCAAGTACCCTTGTGCACCTCAAAGGTTTTATCCTGCAAAAAAAAGGGGGGATCCAGTGTTCTCTTTCCCACTCCCCAGTGTGAACAGTTACAAATGCTCTTCCAGAGATGTCTCCTTACATAATGTCCTCACTCCTAATAGCAAGGCAAACGTCAGGCAATTGGGAGTGAGGAGAGATCTCACATAGCCAGTTCACACTAGTGAAAAAGGAGGTTCAAGCTACCATCTGCCTGCATCTTGAGTCATGTGTGAGCCAGTCAACGGGCAGTTAAATGCTGGTGATCTTCCCAGCCATCATCTAGAGTTCCAAGATATGGCATCTAAAAATTTAATCGCCAACCAGAACTGGGAATGTACATTTTGCTTTTTCTCAGTGCAGGTGCAGAGTATTTGCTTCCTTCTTGGGAAAGAGAAGACGTTTTCAAGGTCCTAAATCTTCTAAAATTATTTTAAAAAATAATAATACATGAAATTGCATTAGCTGAGGAATTTTAACGACCGTGGGCTGCTCTGCTGCAAACCCATAGAGCGAAAAGTTGCTGTGCTCAAGCAGAAGGAAACAACAACGGACCAGTTTAAAGAACGATTTCAGCATTTGTGCGGCTTTTTAACTTTATTCTCTTATTCAAATAGATGGCTGCTAACAAAGTAACGCGATACAACCTGGGAGGCTTTGCTTTGTTAACTACATAAAACACCGCTTGGGGAAGCTAGTATTTTTCTTTTAAGGTCCGAGGGCTCTAGAATTCTAAAGGTGGAAGATACACATTGCTAGAATACAATTGGTGGAGTGGCTATCATGTACAGAGAGCGGATATCGGGAGCAGGGGGAGGGGAGAGAAAAGAGGGAACCAAAGATGAATTAAAGGCCATTAAAAAAAATTGGGGAAGCCAAGGTTTTCGTGCGAGGTATTTTATACAGGCCTAATGCCACGGTTAAAATCACAATGGAACAGACAAACAAACAACACGGAAGTGCTCAGCTACAGACAAACGCCTAAAAAAAAAAAAAAATTCAAGACAGGCAAGGGAAGGAGAGCTGTCAACTCAATGCCCACAGCAAGACTGGTGCAACCATTGCCAGCAATGGACCCAGCACCAGAATAAAGTACAAAACCCTGTTTTGAGGGGGAGAAGGGGGAAAAGAAAACCAGAGTAAAATGGCCGTTTTGGATTTCAAAGCTTTGCAGAGTATTCTTCCAACCATCTGTGTGAAAAATCGTGTAGAAAGAAAAAGAAACACGAGACAAGAGAACGTAACAGAGCCTGAAACACACCTGAAAGAATGAAGCGGCGAACACCATGGCCAGTCGTATTCTTGTTTGGCTGGCGATAAAATGGGCAGAGAAACCTTTTCTTGAAGTAGAGAGCAGGCACTCACACCCAGAGTTATGTTGCCCAAGTTCCAACAGCAGGAGTTTCTTGCAGGGAAGGGGGGGGTCATGCATTTCCCCCAGAAAGGTCCTGCTTTAGAAATCAGTTGGTCACGCGGCAACTATTAAAATGCATATTAAAAACACGAAGGAGCCTATAGGCCAGTTAACTACTGTCAAAATCTGCTAGAACATCCAGACTGATAAGTAAAATTAATCTTACACACACACACACACACACACACACAGCCTCCCAGAAGGAAAACTGCCTCATTTGCGTACTTCAATTTGAAGTAGATACTAAGAGCACAGAAAGGGTTTTTAAAAGCGGCCAGTTATCTCTTTACAGGAGCCCCGTCATCTGTTCACAGCAAAAACTGCACCTCCTCCCAAGAGGTTATCCTACGCGGAGACCATTGGGCAGATTTAACGCATTAAAAAGAAGAGCCTCGTTATCAACTCACTGCTTGCATGGCTCCAAATTGTCAAAAGCTCATTATATAGCTTTACACTTTTTACTGTACAAAACACTTTAAAAAGTTAAATTATGATGGGTTGGGGAAGCTTTGAATCAAATGATTATGTGAGAGCTTTTTCTCCCCCCCCCCCTCTCTCTCTCTCTAACCAAAGTTGCTTTTCGGGAAAGTGATTTACTAAAAGGAACTATGGCAAGTTAACCCACAAGTCACAAAATGCAACAGTAAAGATTTCGCGCCCCCCCTCCCCCTTAAAACTGCATGTTAAATTGTAATCTAAGTTGTGAACATTTAAATAGAATATATATCTCCTATGAAAAAGTTTGAGTACAAGTGCTTCTGTACCCCCGACATTCCCCCCCGGATCCCACCCCCTCCATCCCACCACAGTTCAGATTTTGGGCCCTGGCCAACTTGGAATGCTTTCTTTCAGCCTCCCCGCCCACCCCAATCTGTGTGCACTCAGTAAATATAAAGTCAAAAATATACAAATCTCTCATTTACTACAAGGTCTGCATGTGGATGAAGTTAGCCTGGACTGTGGGAGTGGGGGAAAGGTGGAGGAGGCAGCAAATCAGAATAGGGAAATTATAGTAATTATCATTTCCACCACAAAAAAAGGGGGAGAGAGAGTTCCGAGAAAACGATGACTGGTCACTTCACCGGGGGTTGAAGGGGGTGGGATGGGGAGAGAAAAAATAACCCCGAACTGCAGGACTGGTGAAATTTTTGACTGCTAAAAAGTGATACTGTAGTGGAGAGTTTTCTAGGAAAAATAAAACACCTTTTAATAACTGGCCCACTGGTATGAGCTACCGTGGAATAAATTAGCACAAAAATGGAAGTCTTATAACTGTTCACTGTTACAGACGTAATCAACAAGGTCAGTCACTCGCAAAAGTTCGTCCTCGTCTTCTTCTGGTCCTCCTGCCTCCTGGCCGCCACTCGTCCCGTTGGGTGCCAAGCTGGCATTGGCTGTGCTGTCCTTGGGGGCGGGAGCTTTCTCGCTGGGCTTGCCAATCAAGTTCTCAATGGTTTTCCCAGGACTCTGTCCGTTGGTGGACGGCAAGTCCACCAGGCTGTAGTCCAACGGGCTTTCGACCTTCCCGACGTTATCAAAGTCATCCTCGTCGTCGCTTTCTATCCGGTAGGGTTTCTTGGTGACGTCTTGCGGGCCGTGGGTTGCCGAAGGCCTGGCGGCAGGAGCAGGCTTGCTTGCCTCCTCGCTGGCGCTGCTGCAGTTGTCGTCGTCGTCGTCTGTCTCAATGCGATTCAGCCGCTTCCGGACAGGCCGCTCCTCCTTGTCCCCGTCCTCGTCCTCCGAGTACTCGTCCGTGCTGTGGCTGCGCTTCCGAAGGGATCTCTTTGACACCTGGGTGGGTTTATCGTCTTCAGAGTTCTTAGACACGTAGCTCTCTGGAACAAGCATCAGACTTAAAGACGTTAGCAAAATCTGAAGGCATGCAACAGCTATCATCTTTCTCCTGTGTTTACACAGAACGCTCCGCATGCAAGCTGCTTGAACCAGAAGGAAGCGGGCTTCCACCAGAAAATAAAAACTGCAACACAGAAGTCTGGTGGGCTCTTATCAAAGGTGCAGTATAATAGTTAAACCACCCTCCATGTGTTTCCATGGCATCCATTTGATGGGAGAGCGCTGGTACTTTTATCATACGTCATCCCATGCCCCTTTCCCTTAAAACCTGCCCCCAAATCTCCCTTCTGTAGCTCTCTCAAATCTCCTTTAAAAAAATGAGACTCAATACATTCGTTATTTACAAAGGCGGTGTTTGGTTTGAATACGTAGGATCGACCATTGCATGGTTTCAGTGCTGGCTGCAGCTGATGGAAGTTGTAGCCCAAAACATCGGCTAGAGACTTTACTAGTTCTGAATCTCTGCCATACTCAGAAGTTCAAAACTCTTAAGCTCTTCCTCATCTTTACACTTCTGAAGGGCCCTGGATCAATATTTTGGCTACTAAGGCCACATGAAAACACGATCCTAAGCTTGCTTATTCAGAAGGAAGCCCTTCTGAAGAATACCCCAAGCACCGTTTCTCCCCATAGGAACCAACCCTGACCCTGAGATCACCTTCTGAGGCCCTTCTTTGTGTGCCTCCTCCATGAGAGGTCCGGAGGGTGGCAACACAAGAACGGGGCCTTCTCTGCAGTGGCTCCCTATCTCTGGAATGCTCTCCCAGGGATGTTCACCTGGCGCCTTCATTATACACCTTTAGGCACCTGGCGAAAACGTCCCTCTTCAACCTGGCCTTCGGGCTCAGCTCTCTCCCTCTCTGCGGGGGTAAAAAGCTCTACTAAATTTGCACTACAAGGCAACCCTTTTATTTTACCTTCGCTGTCGGAGCTGGAAAGCCTGCGCTTGTGGATCCTTCTGAGCTCTTTCCCGTATCGGAAGGTCTTCTGAGAGCCGTCGCTTTCAGAATCCTCTTTGTAGTTGACTTGCCTCTTCTGATTGCGCCGAGATCTTCTCCGCCTCGTTTCCAGGTAGTCTTCGTCGCTGTATTCTGAAGAGGCCTCTGTTTCTGTGCAAGGGAGAGGGCATGGGGTTGAAGGAGAGAAGGAATCGTGCAAATTTAGTCTGCGAACTGCATATTCATATTCACAACACGTCCGGTTTTCCCAGAAAGTGAAATGTTTCAGGACAACTCCAGCCTTCCCATTTGATTCCCATCTTAAAACGCTCTTTAAGAAACTTTCCAATAGGCAACAGCAACCGGCAGGCAGGTGACTCAATTTGGCAAACGGAAGCAGCATTCCAAGATGATGATGATGATGATTATTCCCAGGGAAATTTAGTTTCTGCATCCTTCCCATGGAAGTCAGAAGGGCTTGTTGAGGGCAACCTTCTTCAGACTGACAGGTTGACATTTGGGGTGTCATGCTGGGTAACAGGTAAAAGGTAAAGGTAAAGGGACCCCTGACCATTAGGCCCAGTCGTGACTGACTCTGGGGTTGCGGCGCTCATCTCGCTTTATTGGCCGAGGGAGCCGGCGTACAGCTTCCTGGTCATGTGGTCAGCATGACTAAGCCGCTTCTGGCGATACCAGAGCAGCGCACGGAAACGCCGTTTACCTTCCGGCCGGAGGTATTTATCTACTTGCACTTTGACATGCTTTCGAACTGCTAAGTTGGCAAGGAGGGGAAACAGGGTATAAATCCATATATATTATATGTTGCTTTGTCTCTAGTGGTACCCACCTAACAGGTCTCTCCTTTGCAATCTGATTTTATGACTCCAAGTGTAACACCAAACAGAGAGGACTGAATGTCCATGTGAAACAGGTAGGGCTGCAAGAGTGTGCTGGAAGGTTGTAGAACAAGCCTCGTGCTGCACCCCAACCAGAGGTTCAACAGGTCCGAACTAAATGATCCACAAGGCATTTCCAGCCGCTTCCAGAGGGTTGCATGTTCTAGTTATCTCCCGCTTGGACTACTGCAATGCGCTCTACGTGGGGCTACCTTTGAAGGTGACCCAGAAACTGCAACTAATCCAGAATGCGGCAGCTAGACTGGTGACTGGGAGTGGCTGCAGAGACCATATAACAATGGTCCTGAAAGACCTACATTGGCTCCCAGTACATTTCCAAGCACAATTCAAAAGTGTTGGTGTTGACCTTTAAAGCCCTAGATGGCCTCACCCCAGTAGACCTGAAGGAGTGTCTCCACCCCCATTGTTCAGCCCGGACACTGAGGTCCAGCTCCGAGGGCCTTCTGGCGGTTCCCTCCCTGCGAGAAGCCAAGTTACAGGGAACCAGGCAGAGGGCTTTATCGTGGTGGCGCCTGTGGAACGCCCTCCCACCAGATGTCAAGGAAATAAACAACTATCTGACGTTGAGAAGACATCTGAAGGCAGCCCTGTTTAGGGAAGGTTTTATGTCTGATGTTTTATTGAGTTTTTAATATTTTGTTGGAAGCTGCCCAGAGTGGCTGCGGAAACCCAGCCAGATGGGCGGGGTATTAAAAAAATAAATAAATCTTGTGCAGAGGTGGTAAGTGCACGTGAGACGTGGACGGTGGAAGGGCAGGGAGCCAAACAGCAGGTGGCGCCAAAGCAATGGCAGGCAGAGCCAGCTCATCCTAGTTTCCTCCCTTGTTGAGTTCTTTGAAAGCAACCAGGAGGAAGAGGAGGAAGGCGACAGCAACCGCCACTCCCTTGTAAGTAAAGAGGCATGCAGGTGGGGGCTGAGGGCAGACTGAAATTGCAGACTCTAACAAACCAGACCAAAGCCCTCACTGTTCCACTAGAGCAGTCCAGTCTAGTCTGAGCAGTCCTATTGTGATGTACACCTTTTCATGAGGTATGTGAACAACATGCTAGATTTCTCAAAGGAATAAAGAGATATTGGGGTTGGTGGGTGGGTGTGCTGTCTTAAAGGGGCACTCGCCCCCTTGCCCTTGTTCCACCTATGGTAGTTGGTGCCAAGCACACCTTAGAAGAAAGTTATGAAATAACATGAACCTTTGAGAGTCCAGATCTGTTTATTCATTTATTATGATTTATATTCCTCCTTACGGTGGAATTATCTTCAAGGCGGTTTACAGCACACTGCAATAAGGCAAACAAATAATACACACACAAAACCCAGCAGCCTCCCTTGGGCCAAGGGATATCTCAAGGCAACCAGAGCTGAGAGTTCTTTCCAGCAGGGAAGGGAGAAGTGAGCTCTCTGCTGCAGCTGCTCTTTCGCGGGCTGACGGATGGGGCCAGACAGGTCTTCTCCTTGCCTTGCCATGTCGTTGTTCCTAGAAGGCAGGGGATGCAACCTCCAAGCGGCTCTTTGCTTCCTGGCACAGGCCAGAGCATGCTTGCCTTCACCTTTGCAGCCCTAGGGCAACCGGCGGTTGGGAGTTGTTTGTTCTTTCTGGTGGCAAAGCAAATTTCCCTGCAGCTGCTCCTTCCTGGCTGATAGATGGGACTAGGCCGGTCCTCACTCTGTTGCAAAGTTCTTCTTGGGCAGCAGGGGGCGTACTCTTCCCACACTGTTCTCATTCTTGCATAAATAAAAGTGTTGAATTATGACCATCAAACTCAAGGTTTGGGGATTATAATTCAGTTTTAGTAAGTGTGGACTTTGGTCCCTATGTCTGTATTAAACTCAGATTTCCTTTTAAAACAGTTCAATTTCATTTGCTCTTTTATTTCTTAAGAGAGGCTTACCATAATTTAAATTTAGTTGCAAAGCAGTACATTTTAACTGCTACAGCAACTGGTTGTTGCTCATGCTTGTTCAGGAAAAATGTATATATATTTAGAAATTCTAACTACAGACATTAGCTTTGTTTTATTGCTGACACAAAAAATGAATGTATATTTAATTAACATGCACCCCCCCTTCAGCCCCAAAGGGTTCTCTTAACAATTAAAAAGAGTCATCAATATTAAAATATAAAACAATGGAAGATTTAAAGCAGAGAAAGTCCTTAACAAAACACATAAACCAAGAGGCAAAACACAAAACAGGCAAAAGGCAATATCCAACTTAGTTGGATCTGACTAGCACAAGGATTCCCAGTTGCAACAATGGAATTTCTCCTCCCTCTCCTCTCCATGCACACAGCTCCCCCTGCTGAGCGATGGGGGACAGATTTAGGGGTCGCACAAGCAAACGGGGCTGTGGGGAAGTTCCACTGCGCAGCCCAAAGCTATTGCGCAAGTGGAAGCACTTTGTTGCGATACCTCACCATTTAACAACCGAAAAGCCTGGGGAGAATAGAAAGGACAGCGCTAACATGACAACAAACCCAGTGCTGTGCAAGTCTCACTGGTAAGCAAATTCCAACAACGGGGTACTGCCAAAGAGAATGCCCTCTCTCTGGCCACCAAAGACAGTGGGTGGTGGGTGGAGAAAGGCCTCTTAAGATCCAATGGTCTGGGAGCCGGTGGCTGGAGGTGCATTGGTCCCAAGCCATTTAGCGCATAGATATCAAAAGCAGCACTTTGAATTGTACTCAGAAGTGGACAAGAAGCCAGTGTATTATATTCAGGATGTAGCCTGGGTGCCCAATCTCAGTCCACAATCCAGCTGTGGCATTTCCGTAGCAGCCGAAGCTTCCAAACAGTTGTTGGTGGCAAAGCCATTTAAGCATAACGCAATCCAAAAGGAAACGCCAAATGAGGAGGTCGTCGTTGGATCGGCGTTCAATTTAGATCAGAGGCGAAGCAGCTGGATGCATGTGTGTGTGTTTCACCGGGCAAATCCAGCCCGGAGGAGTGCCGCTGGCTCTTCAGCTGCCAGCTAAGAAGAAAATGATGGCTTCCGTGGCAACGGGACTTCCTGGCAGGCCACTACAGGAGGCCAAGGTGAGGAAAGCCAGCTCATCCAGTTCTTAGGAAGGTCGACCCTCCAGGAAAACCGGTTGCTGGCCTAGTTTCCCAACACTCAGTCCTTTGAGCCAACCGCCAAGCTACGAAGAGTGAAAGAGGCCAACTTACCAGATTCACCGCTTACGTTCTCCTCAGAGTCCTCATCTTCGTCTTCGTCATCTTCAGAGTATCTTTTCTTGGCTATTTTTCTCCGTAGCCGCCTGCTTTGCCTCATCGGCCTGGAGTGGTGCCGCCTGGACCTGCGCTTCGAAAACTCTGTATCGCTGTCGTCATTCGATGGCTGATCCTCTTCGCTTTCGTCTAAGTTCTCGTCCGAGACAACGAACTCATCCTGAGATCTAAAGGGGGGGGGGGAGAGGAGAGATTAGCTAGAAAGATCTTTGAAACGGTGCCAAAGGAATAAAGCCCACTCGACTTTGAGACCTGCATTTTAACTGAGAAACTGTAGACATAAGAAAGGTTTAGCTAAGGTAGTTTTCATTGCTCCAGTGGAAAACAATTCAATCTCTCTGCTCAAATGGTTATGTGTTCAAGCGACAGGCCCTTGAGGTCAATTCAAATATGCTATTTCTGATGCAGTAAGTCCTTACACAACTCTAACCTCAAAAATTCATCTGGGACCTGGTCTGATTGAAACTTTCTTGCACCTCACAGACAGAGCTTACCCACCAGAAAGGCTGCTGAGAGCATCCTTTAAAAGCCAGAGGTGGGGAACCTGTGGCCCTCCAGATATTGTTGGACTACTAATTCCATTGTCCATGACCATCAGCTATGCTGGCTGGGGCTGATGGAAGTCTTAACAGCATCTTGAGATGGGCGGGGTAGAAATAACAACAATAATAATAAATTACTACTACTACCAGGGGTGTGATTTACCTAACAAACAGTGTCAGCAGAAACCCTGCACAAGGGTTTCTTGCTTGCACTATGGGGCTTTCCATTCTCTTCCCAAATTGGTTAGGTGGGTCAGGAGAACTCCTAGAAGGAGGGAATTGTTCCACTTGGCAAGCTGATATGCTTGTGCAGATGGAACACACATCACAGAGCGACACCAAATTCCACCCTAGATTTCCAAAGGCAAAAGCACGGCAAGCGTTCAAACCAGTGATCTTCCACCCGCAATCAGAAGCACAGGGAGGGTCGTTCCAAGTGGTAGTTCTGAGTATCAGTGTTTGGCAAGACTGCACCCTCAAGAGTGCCTCTGGGATCCAAAGCTGAACCCATTTTATTGCCCCACACTTTCAATCTGAGGCTAGTACAGTGGTCCCTCGGGTTACATACACTTCAGGTTACAGACTCCGCTAACCCAGAAATAGTACCTCGGGTCAAGAACTTTGCTTCAGGATGAGAACAGAAATCGTGCAGTGGCAGGCCCCATTAGCTAAAGTGGTGCTTCAGGTTAAGAATAGTTTCAGGTTAAGAACAGACATCCGGAACGAGTTAAATACTTAACCAGAGGTACCACTGTACATGCTTAGCTCAAATTGAAATCTGCTGAAATAAGAGCGCTCAACTTGGGACAGAGCACACCCTAAATTTGGAGCAGGCCTTACCCGTCACTGATTCTGAACTCATCCTCACTTTCTTCTTCATCCAGGTTGCTGTCACTGTCCAGGTCGTTCAGTCGCCGCCGTTTCTTCCGGCGAACTGCAACAGCCCTCGGAGGTCGCTTGGTTTCCTTCCTTTCTTCCTCCAGGATGGTGGAAATATCCTTGCCACGATGCCCCGTGATGTTAGACATGTCTTTCCCTCTTCCACCACCTACAGTCGGGAGACCAGGACCACAGTGACTGTGAATCCACTTATTCACTTGCTGCTAGCCTCAACCTTCCCTCCATAAAAAGCACCCAAACCAGGACTGAAAATCCCCATGTTTGCAGACAGATGAGGTGAGGATCATGTCTTATCTCCCCTGTGGAAAAGCTGAAAGCTTAAACAAGGCTGGGGGTACAAGAACGAGACATTTATTTATTTTACCTTCCCCCTCCAAGAGCATACCACCACCTTTATCCACAACAACCCTGTGAGGAAGGTCAGGCTGAGTGATAGTGAATAGCACAAGCAACGATCTACGTCCAAATAGTCTTTGGACACATCCCAGCCAGCTGAGAAGTCTGACAAGAGGGAGAAAGATTTCTGTTCTTTGTAGCAGATGTGGTTTTCATGCACTTGCAGGAAGTGGCAGGAAAGCACCCAAGTCCCTCGGTATAAATTTAGTGCTTGCTGTACCAAAAACCAGGATTGCCATCCACTACTGAAGTCATCCATATGTTCCTCCCCGTTAACATTGTCCAATAAGACACACCTCCTCCATCAGCCTCCTTTATGTCATCCTCTATGGCTTCGTCAATGGCTTCGTCAAACTCATCAAACCTAGAGAAGACAAAAACGTGCTGGTTTCAGAGCGCAGCTCAATTATATTTTAAGGAATAAACTGGCAAGTCTGCAGTAACCGAAGAGTCCAAATATGTGAGGGGGAAAGGAGATCAATTTGTACGTGTCTCACTCTCTTGGAGAGGCTGCCCACAGAACAGACAAATAAATCCCTAATTAAAGTTCTTAGACTTCCTTCAAACACTGAACCCTACATATTTAAGAGAAAAAGAGAGAGAGAGAAAGAGATACCCTGTAGTGGTCCTTCCTGAAATTCAATATCAGGCTCCAAATGTCTGAACAGTTTATAATACACACAAGCATTCTGACCTTCGTTATAGTAACATCAGGAACTCTTGTTTTCCTCCTAACTTTGCATGAGTTTTTGTAAGTGGTTTTATGCAAAAGTATCTGAAATGTTACTACATAGTTAAACCAAGATGTTCCCTCCCTTTGCAAAAGAAAAACCAGCTGTTACTGCTTTTCGGATGCTGCAGCAGCAATCTGCAGTCTCTAAAGCAACGCAAAAATGGGGGGGGGAGAGAGATTATAGTTGAGGGGGTGGAGGGAAAGATCAAGGGTCTTGCAAGTTTTATAGCTCAATCTTCTTCGCTTAGAAGCAGCCGAAACCAACTAGGCAGGAGCACAAAGGCAGAAGCTGCAAAGGCAGTGCATTTCACAGTCCTGCTGTTGAGCATAATACATTTCGAGTGCAATTTCCACTGACGAGCGATGACCCGCTCAAACTGCTATGCTTGCAGAACGGCTTAATCCCCCTGGAGGACAGTAGGATAACCTGGGGCGAGGGAGGGGGGGGTTCTGCTGGGTCATCAGTTTGCCTCATCTGTCAGGGATGTGACAAATCCATCTAGGAAGCCCAGAATACAGCCTGCTCCTTCTTACTAACCACACGAGGTGGGGCTTTCAAGCTCAATGCGGTGTCTGGAGTTAATGACGGTCCCGTGTAGCATCGTAGAAACAGCCTGGGTTTGCTATGACTTGGATTTGATGTGCGGGGCACTGGCATACACATCACCAGTAGGATGTTTGAGTGGGCCTTTAAGACGCAATTATTAAAGCAGCCCAGGAGATTGAGAGGCACATCGCAGTATCATACAGTTGGGCCAGATTTTTATCGATTGTAGACAACAGCCATGCACCGGTGCATACAAATGTATGAGAGGAAACCCCACGGCTCCCTTTTTAATGAAAGGCAGCCTAAGGAGCCAGTGATTCTGCGCGAAAGAGAAGCAGGGCAAGCACACTTAACCCTTTCGCCAATGATGGCTTTTTGCAATCAGAGCTGCACCCACAAGCACCCTTCACCCCACCCAGGGTTCTAGATGGTGCAACTTATGAGGGTGAGCACTGCACCTCCTCTGCTGGGAATCACGGCCCCAGGAACCTGTTTTTTAATAACATAAGACGACTCCTGAGGATGCAACCAAAGGCTCATCTAGTCCGGCATCTAGCTCATCTAGGATCTAGATGCCTATGGGGCGCCAACAAGGAGGACATGAGCCCAAAAGCACTCTCCCCACTCGTGATCCCCAGCATGCTGTCTACAACATACAGATAGTACACAAGAGGTTTAAACACTCTCTCAAGGCAAATTTTTAAAAAATGTAGTATAAACATCGACAACTGGGAAACACTGGCCTGCGAGCGCTCCAGCTGGAGAACATCCTTTACCAAAGGTGTCATGGGCTATGAAGAAGTTCAAACTCAGAATGAAAGGGAGAAACGTGCTAAGAGGAAGGCACACTTGGCAAATCCACACCGTGATCGACTCCCGTCCGGAAACCAATGTCCCCACTGTGGAAGGACGTGTGGATCCAGAACTGGCCTCCAGAGTCACTTACAGACTCACTGTTAAAGCTATGGTTACAGATAGGTAGCCGTGTTGGTCTGCCATAGTCAAAACAAAAAAATTCCTTCCAGTAGCACCTTAAAGACCAACTAAGTTAGTTCCTGGTATGAGCTTTTGTGTGCATGCACACTTCTTCAGTGTACCTGAAGAAGTGTGCATGCACATGAAAGCTCATACCAAGAACTAACTTAGTTGGTCTTTAAGGTGCTACTTGAAGGATTTTTGTTTTGTTTTGTTAAAGCTATGTTTATGGAAGACAATCTTACTCGGCTAGAAGTAATCGCCAAAGAAGAAGTACATAGCCAACATGGCCAGTAGCCACTGACAGCCTTGCCCCCCATGATTTTGTCCACCCTCCATTTAAAGCCTTCCAAGTTGGTTGCCTACCACCAATCTTGTAGTAGAGAATGTTTAACTATGCCATTGTTGAAGAGACAACCCTGGAGCTTTGTTCTGTGTTTTGGCATTTAATGTACAGCCAGTCAATGTAAGAGGAAATTTAAATGCTCACTTGCTATGTTGCTGTTGACGTCATTATCATTATTTTAAAAGAACAGTTTAATTGAACGAAATAAAATAAAAATAAAAGGTATACTATCAAAACTGGGCCTAAACCCGGTTTAGGGTCTACACAATCAGTTTCCTCCTAGAGCACCAGGACCTGGTCTGCAACTGGTCTGCCCAAGAAGGAAAGATTGGCAACTGGGTGGTTAGCTACTTAAGATTTTCAAAATCTTGAGGAGTGGTTTTACCACTGCTTCCCTCATGCAGGCATGGACCCTTCTCACAAGGAGGCATTGACCACCTCCCTGGCCCAGCCAGCTGTCCCCTCCCTGCTCGTTTTTATCAGCCAAGAGGGTCCAGGCGGTTGCCCTGACCGATCCAAGCTCTTTGTCTACACCCTCAAACCTTACTAGTTGAAACTCATCCAACGCAAGAGGATTAAGACAGTGCTCTAGACCAGTGTTTTTCAACCACTGTTCCGTGGCACACTAGTGTGCCGCGAGATGTTGCCTGGTGTGCCGTAGGAAAAATTGAAAAATTCGAAAGATTTAAAAATAAAGTATTTTATAATTTTTCATATTTCTGTTTACTTACTATTTCATAATAAAAGGTTGAAAAACACTGCTCTAGACACCCCTTGAGAGTCATCTGCTGTAACAGCAGAGTCAAGATCCCAGTGGGTGCAAGCAATTTTGCCCTCGAAACGACTTGCAAACAAGTCAGAGTAAGTTGCCGTCAATTCTACCACCCCGTTTCCCCATTGCTCAGACAGCCCTCCCTCCTTCTCTCTCTCTTTTTTTTGCATGTTTCCACTGTGAACTGGAAACACAGCTTCTTTTATTACATCCATTCAAAAAGGAGCAAAGAAATTGCTTGCCTATAGCTGATGCACTTCCGTTGCCTAGTCGACCTCCTTTCAAGCAGCTTCGCCTTTGATTTTTTGGAATCTTTCTTCTTTTCATTGACAACTTCAGGTATTTCAGGCTCCTGGTTTAAAGGCAGACAATCGTTAAGCACAGAAATAGCTGCAGCCAGTCATAGAGGGTGTACAAACTCAGCCTTAATTTGTCGCCTTTTCCATGAGAAACAATCTGCTGCACAAACAGCCACACAGTTCCTCTTGTTCAGAATACCTAGGGTTGTTTCCAACTAAATTCTACTCCGAGAGGATTAATAAACACACGTCAGCCATGTTCATTAACTTCAATGAGTCAACTCAGAATAACACCAGCATTGGCTACAACCCGTAGCAATTATTAAACCATGCATACCTCCTAAGTTTTCAAATGACAGGATGGGATTGATCTAACAGTACGTGCCAAGATGGAGATTCAAACAATGGCAAGTTTCTAGACCACATGGCTGTAATATGCATGTGCCACAGGCAGTAGAGAAAGAAGACACAGGGAGTGCATTGGGTTTCTAGCGGTCCAGGATCCATGTTTAGTGCCCTGCATAGCTCCTTGACTCCATCAGCAGCAGGAGCAGAATTTATCAGGCAAAATGAGCAGATGCATGCAAATTTGCCTGATTAAGGCAATCTATGGTTATTGCAGACTCAGCTTTTCTTAAGGCAGAATTTTTAGGGTTTACAGCGCAAAGAACACACAGGTCTGACTCTATGCCAAAAGAAAGAAAAGGAGATATCAAGGGGTTCATTTCACTTACTCGTGGAGGAATGATATTCTCAATACTAATGCCCACATACACAAGGCGCTCTTTCCTTAGGGAGAAAAAACAAAACAAAAAGCTGACATTTCTTCACAGCAACTGCTTAAATTTGTCCTATACAGTATTTCACCTGTTTGCATTAATGCCAGACTTTTACCTAGCTCAACCACAGCCAGCTCCAAACTTCAATTTGCAGTCACAGTCGTAAGTGGTTTTGCATGCTGGCGTGGTACTAAACCTGGTTATTAAAAACACCAGAACAGGTGGTGGCTACTGGGGATTGTACTGGCTGAGGCTGATGGGGCACTGTAGTCAAGCTAGAGGGTAGGAGGTTGGGGAAGGCTAGAGTAAAGTACTGACTCACTTGCTGTGTGTGATTTGTTATGTGGGGCTACTGGGGTTGCTAAGCCATTGGTCAATGTTTCAGTACCTTCGTTCTGCACGCTCTTTCTTTTTCAAGACAACATCCAGGTCCTGCAGTTGTTCTTCCAACTTCTCACAGAGCAATTTCTATGGGAATAAACAAAAAACAAAGCGTTACCCTACTCCACAAACATCTCCGTGCAGCTAATTTCTTAACAGGCCCCTTCCCAAGCATTCCTTGTCGGTGTGAACGCCGTCACCGCCAGTGAGTACCTAACAGGATTCTCCTTCTTTGGAGGTCTTTAAGCAGAGGCTTGACAACCATATGTCAGGAGTGCTCTGATGGTGTTTCCTGCTTGGCAGGGGGTTGGACTCGATGGCCCTTGTGGTCTCTTCCAACTCTATGATTCTATGATTCTAACAGTGGTCCAAACATCAGGCGGTAAGAGAAGGATTTCCAGACAGGATAAGGAAAAGCAAATTACTTTGGAAACGGTGGGTGACAATCTCAAGACTACATTTCAATCTTTCCACTGAATGGAGTTCAAATTTATTCCTAAATCTGCTCTTGCAGTTGAAGCACACAGAAATGCCACCTAGTCCATGGGCAAGGCAAAGTAGACAGGCAGAACCAAACAATTCACAATACATGGATGAGAATGTCACTAAGTCACGGGGGATTGGGGTTTTTGGGGGGAGGGTGTGGGAGAAGCCTGCATCAAGGGCTCCACCTGAACTTGCCTGCTAATGCTTAACAATAGAAAGGCTTTAATTCATCTTCCCCTTCTCCCAAAACATTTTCAGCAGAGCAAATTCCTCATACTCTTAACTAAAATAACGTGTTTTCAGCAACAATAGACTTTAAACCAGACTGGTCCTCTGGTTTAGAAGGGAATTAAGTATATCTTGAGCAACGATCAATGCTTCTGTGGAAGAAACTTGAACTCCAGAATGGAGGGATGCTGAGAAAATGCCAGCAATTTCCCCCATTTGCTTCATGACGAGTAAGCAATCGAGAATATTACATATGCACAGGGCTTATTTGATGTGAAAATGGCAAATGCCACACAAAAAGAGACAAATGTAGGTATAGTACAGAAAACTTTAGGTCCCTTATAAATGTTGAATTGTGTGTACAGAAGAAGCACATGCATTGTTTTTTGTGCAAATGCTAGAATACCCAAACCTCAAATAGTACTAGGAGAATATATAGCTGCGCATAATAGAAACGTTAAAAGGAATTGTGGAAAATAAGAATGATGTTAGCTCAAGTATATTATCAGATGATGGAAACAAATAATGGGTGGTTTGCATTTCATTTACAATTATGAACTAATTTGTTAATTTACGGCAAGTTGCAGAAAGTAAATTACACGTGACTGCAAACAAATATCTTTATGGTGCAATTTGTTTGCAGTGCACTGAATGCTATTCTCATGGGACTACGTAATACCCTTGTTACACATTCACACCCACCTATTACCACACCTTACAGTTCTTGTTACAATAATGGGTGCCAAAGGCAAAGTGAACAGTCCCAAAAGGAATGGAGGAAACGTCAAGGGAAGGCTCCTTTCCATAGCCACACCGGAACTCAGGATTTGCATGCGAGGAAGCACAGAACAAAACTAAGGCAAAGAAGACAAAGCCTACGTGTTGGCAAGGTGGGCAGAACCATTCTCCATCAGGAATGATCATCAGTGGGGGGCGAAGGCAGGCCGTATGGTAGCCGCTGTCACAAGAGTCGCACAAGAGAATCTGTGGAAATGAACCAAGGAGTCAGTCGGACTTTGCACTTGCACTGTGAAGCACATCAAGGCGCACCTTGCTTTCCTATGGTTGCATAAATCAGCCTTCACCAACCAGTGCAAGTCCAGACGTTGTGGACCACAACTCCCATCGGTTCCAGCCACCGTGGCCATTGGTCAGGGATGATGTGAGCTGTTGTCCGACGGTATTTGGAGGGGGGCCAGATTGAGGAAGGCTGGCGTAAACATTCTGAAATTGAAGTGGCCAATAAATCCATATGCAGATAAACTGTTGCTTTTGCTGGAAAGCCCAGGGGCAATATTCATTAAACTCTTTTAAGTCCCACTGACTTCAATGGAAGGTATTAATTCTCTCACTGACATGGATAGGATATTAAAGGGGTTAACCAGATCAGGCTCCAGGTATATTAACATTCCTAGATTAAACCTGAATTCGCTGTTGTCATAAAGTAGAGGCAAAAACATGCTCTGTCTCTTCTCTTCTGGTGCAGCTGTAGACTCAAATGGGAAGTTGTTATTCTCTTTAAACACAATATGGGCAATTCTTAAGGGAACTGGCTATGTCAGGACTACACTGCAACACAGCCTATTTTGATATGAAGACATTCCAGTTCATAAATGTGTATGATCCTCAGAGAGGAGAATTTTTCTGTTAAATCCTACTAGGGAGAGAAGATAGAAAAGACCAAATGGGCCTTTGGTTGTCACTATTTCTCTAAACAGCCCTGTGGTTTTGCAAGGATTCCAAGGTTTCTGTTGAGTACCCAGCCTTCCCACCAAACTACAGACTGCAAGTGTTCCTGGGACAAAAGCCACCGCCATTAAACCAACTGAATTTTGCAGCAAAGCTGTGATCCCAAATGCAACTACTGCATGGAGTGCCACTGTGATTGGAATTTAGATCTCATCCACAGAAAAGGAACAATGCAAGCAGAGTGATTTTTTAAAGAACACACATACATGCACAAGAATAATTTAAGGTACCTATTTTTTGCCAGTGTTATTGCCCCATATTTATGTAACACGTAATAGTTTAGAATCCGCTCCCAGGTCTGAACTTCCAAATGCACAACATGACTTAGAATTGCTTGTCTGCTTTCGTTTCCCATCTTCGAAGCACCCCACAACTTAAATTTATTCTGCCTTCAAGGTGCAGCAGCCTGCAGAGGTGGCTGGTCAATTCAGACATCACACTAAAACGTGATTTGCACACCCAAACCTGCTTTACTGGCGAGACACGAACCATGCATTGCCAATTCAGACAACATGCCAAGTCATACATAAACCTCCTTTAGCCATAGGTTTGGTATGATGTCTGAACTGAGCCAGTATATCTGTAGAATGCTTAAGAAAGGCTTTTCTAAGTTTCACTGCTCTTGAAGACAAGAACCTACTAGCTCTGGGTGATTAGGGAGGCCGCATTTCTTGCACGGCTCATCGTCATCAGCAGGCGCAGGTTCTTCCTCTTCCTCCTCCTCTTCCTCCTGATCCTCAGAGTCTTCTTCACTCTCTGAATCATCGCTCTCATCATTGCTTGAATATCTCCACCTACCACGAGTTCGAGTACCAGCCCACCGAACTTTGCTTCGCTGTGATGCCTAGAAACCCAGTGACAAGGGAAACCTCATTGTCTCGGCATCTTGTTACAGTTCCATGCTGAATCATACATTCCCCCAGTTTACATTTCATCAAATAAAAAACAGCCATGCACAGATTATACAATGCCTTCTGGACATGACAACAGTTGTACTGGGATTCAATGCTAAATGGTTTAGCAGTATAAGAACAAGCCGCAGGGAGCCTCAGGTTCAAACTCCCCCCTCTCCTCCACTGCAGCTGCAAGGAAACTGTTGCTTCTATTTTAGATTAGTCACTGTTTACCATGCCCCCATAACCCTAAACAGTACTTGATCTTAACTATGTTCTTTTTTTTTTAAGAAACAAACCATAGTTAAGATTAACCATAGTTAAAATCGGGGTCAGCAACCTAAGGCCCATGGGCCAAAAGCAGCCCACGGAGGTCGTTTGACCGGCCCACAAGCCACCCCTGAACCGAGGTGCCCGCCCTCGCGTTGCGCTAAACCGGCGCATCTGCGTAGACGCAGACACCGAAAATCGTGGGTGCGTGCACTCACATGTGCGCACAATTTGGCCCACGGAGGGATCTCCGTGGGACCAATCCGGCCCAGGCAAGATAAACCTTGCTGACTCCTGGTTAAGATTATCCAATTTGTCTAGATTTAGATGTCACAACAAGCTGCATTTAATCTAAAATTGTAGTGAAAGCTTCCAAACTTCTCCTTAAGCCTATACCGGAGGACAAAGAGGAGCACATGAGTCCAAGGCTCACCAATGCTTGTTGTCATAATGTCAACCAATGATTTAGTGTTATTTCTGAACAAGGCCAATATCACTCTTTAAAAAAACAAAAACCCCAACTCATTTATTCCCTTCTCTTCTGAAGTTACACTACTTTTATACCAGCACCCATAATCTGTTCCACACGCAAATGAGCTGCAATCTGATCATATGGCCTGCTGCTGCAAATTAGGATCTAATGATACAAACACTGCGTTTGAAGAGAAAGAGAACAAGTTCTGTCCTTGCATATGAAATCTTTCTTTTTCAGTCTGGCCCTCAAACAAGGGAAAACCTTCCCTCAGCTGGACTGACGCAGCTGATGAGACCAAAGTGGGAATTCTCGTGATAATTCACTGTGGAGACAGGAGAAAGACTTGGCTTTCACAATGAGATACTTCAGATTTTGCTGGAGGCTGGGCTCTCTTCTGAAAACAATTTTGCACCTTGTGGACAGATTGCTCACACAGGACTAGACCACTAAATTGTGCAGAGCAAGGACAGTATCTTTCTGGCACAATCCTAAAACCACACATAGGGAAACATCAAAGTAGAAAGTAGTACCTCTGTCTGACTCTCTACTTTCAAATCAAATGGGGATAATGAGGCAAATGAGGGCACCACCACCAGGAATCCACTGAGAGTGCCCAGCCAGAGGACATGTAACCCAGCCAAGTCTTAGCTGAAGGAGGACAAAGACACTGCCTGTCCCAAAATCTTCCTCTTTTCCTGAAGCTTCCAGCCCTCACCAGGTGTTCCCCACTCACAGTAAACCACTGGGATCATGATGAATTTTACTCTCTTGGCCACAGATTTTGACCTTGTGGTGACGTAGCAGCCAGAACATTATTCTTGCCATTCTCAAACTCAAGTGCTCCTTCCAGTTGTCTTACTGGCATCCCCAATGACTCTTGTATTAACTCTGCAACTTCCTATTCCATTTCTTTCACACGCAAAAATATATTCTAGACTCATTTTCTGTACCGTTTCCAGGTATCATCAAACACGTGACCCTCAACTACTCCAACTTTGCAGAAGGGCAAACGTTTCCCATGCAATAATCACTGTAACTAAATGCAAACTGTATAGCCAGTGTAGAAAACACTAGCTATGGCACGAGATATCGTTTTAGCCTACCTAAAACTTTTCAACTGATTCACTGAATCAATTAAACATCTAAATGCTGAAGCCTGACATCAAGCTTTCTTCCATTCACCAATAGCTTCTGCTACATCAGTGTAACATAAAATAAACAGTTTCCTGCATCATTTTATTTTTTGCAAAGCTATTGAACTATCTATACCCAACCTCTGAGCCAGCTAGTAACTGTGTGGATCACATGATCACACCTTCTCTGCAGCCATCATTGTTCAGGAGACAGGGAGCTCTATCCAATGTTCACACAAATGGGACTCCCACTTCCTCTCCTCTTGTGTGCCCCCAAAAATCTACTCCAGAGAATCCCTCAAGTCTCTGGTGCAGATTTTGAGGGTGCACGGGGAGAAGAGAAAAGGGAACAGTTCCACTGCTTTAGTGGGACCCTGACAAGCAAGCAGAAGCTCTCTATACAGTGGTGCCCCGCAAGACGAATGCCTCGCAAGACGGAAAACTCGCTAGACGAAAGAGTTTTCCATTTTGGAGGTGCTTCGCAAAACGAATTTCCTATGGGCTTGCTTCGCAAGACGAAAACGTCTTGCGAGTTCCTGCGGTTTTTCCCCCCTTCCCCCCCTTTTTCTAAGTCGCTTATCCGCTAAGCCGCTAAAAGCCGCTAATAGCGCTAATCCGCTAAGCCGTCAATGGGCTTGCTTCGCAAGACAAAAAAACCGCTAGGCAAAGAGACTCGCAGAATGGATTCTTTTCGTCTTGCGAGGCACCACTGTACTGTGTTCTATCACTCCTGCTTCCAGGCACAATGCCTTGTGCTAAAAACGTCAAAACAGAGTAAAAATTAGAATACTGGGTACAGAGCAAGGCCTGCCAATTGAACAAAACTGTTCCAAACTGTACAAATTAGTATAATGGGGGTGGGGTGGGGTGGATGGGCAGAAACCAAAATGTCTTAGCATAGATTTGGGTTTCTAAACAACATTAGTGGCCAGCGAAATTCAGAAGACTCAAGGCGCACAGCTCTCATGTGAATATTTTACCTTGCTAGCCTTAGAATTTATTTCCTTCTCTTGCTTTTTGGAGTCCTCTTTCTTCTCCGGCTTTTGCACCGCAGCTGGTTTTTCTTCCTCCTCCTCACTCCGTTTTTTCTCGGGCTTCTGATCTCGGGTCTCCGCTATTTTGGGAGTGGGCTTAGATATCCGGGGAGACCTCCTTAAAATGCGACCGACACCAACAGCCGCCTCCTCCTCCTTTTCGGAGGCTGCATTCTGAGTCTTGGGAGGAGGGTCGGTTTTCTTTCTACTCGAGATCCTGATTGTGAGCTTGATCCCATCTTTCTGCCTCTCGGAGGTGATTTCCCTATTCTCCGTTAGCGAACTTTCGTCTTCAGAAATCCGCTTGTATTTACACTTGCTTTTCACAGGCTCTTTTTTAGCCTCAGGAGGTTCCTTGGCAGAACTTTGGGCATTGCCTAATTTGGGCGTTTCTTTCCCTTCAACTTCAGAGTCCTTCTGCGGCTTAGAATCCTGCCCTGCCTGTACTTTGCATTTATCAGGAAGTGTGCTTTTAGAGACAGATTCCTCCTTCTCAGCAACCGATTTCTCCGAGGGAAGGGCTGGAGCAGGCGGTGGAGTCACAGCCGCTCTTAGCGACTCTGCCTTCTCCCCGGGTTGACCCTTACTTTTCAGATCCTCCTCAACTGCTGGAGTTGCCTGCTCCTTTGGGGAAGATGCAGTTAAGGATTTATCTGGACATTCCTTGGGAGGTGCCGGGCCGTCTTTTGCTTTCACAGGTTCCACTGACTTCTTAAGACAATCACCCGTTTTTGAAGGTGCTTCTACGACAGACTCTGAAACCTTACTGTCAAGCAAGCTTTCTTTTCCTTTCGGGCTGGTCTCCTCCTTTAAAGGCACTTTCTGATGAGAAACCTCGGCTACCACACTAGCTACCTCCTTCCCTGTATGCAAAATATTTCTTTCGACATCAGCTGTTCTTACTATTGTGCTAACAGTCTCAGCGCTTACACCATTTTCCTCCTTAGGCAGGCTGGAGGCGTCTTCCTTTGTGCCTGGGGAACGTTCCAACTTGTTATTTGGCATGATTTTCTCGCTACTAACCTCCCCATTAACCAGACATTTCCCATCGGTAATTGTAGGGACTCTCTTAAACGTCTCTTCCTCTTGTTTCCCTTCCTCCTTCAAGACATCCTTCGTTGGGGTAATACATTTTCGCAAGGGCCCTTTTAAGGGGCTGTCGTAATCATCAGTCAGCTTAATCTCTCGCTTTTTCAGTGGAATCTTTGCCTGCTGGTCATTTTTTAGTTTCTCGCTTTCTTCCACACTTCGCTCCACCACTTCCTGGGGAGCTTTGACATTGACACAGAACTCTATCCTCTCGGGCTCGTGAACAGTTGCCTCTGCATTGCTATTTACATCTTTCAAGTCTTTTGGCTCTAGCTTATTTTCCTTCACCTCCACTTTAACGGGCTTAACGTTTTCTTTAAAAGAGTCCCTTTCTTCTTTGGTAATCTGCATTTCCCCATTGTTTTCCAAAGGTTTGTCTAACTTCACTATAACTGGCAGCTTTATGATTTCTCTCTCTTGCACTTTTTCTAATTTTATCTTGTTTTCCTCTTCCGAAACTGCTGGAGGTGGAAGGCTTTCCAACTGTTTGGGCAGCTCCTCTTTTATCTCTCCTTTTTCTTCTTTGACCTTCAAGTCACTTTCTGTTTCATTTAAAAGAAAAAAGAGCAAAGGAAAGCAATGTTACACTCATCATAAGCCAAATGATTCTCCCCACCCTCAGTACTACACAACTTTTGAAGCATTTAGTTTTTCCAGGCACTGAACACATGAATGCTAAATATCAGCTCATGTCCAAAGAAAAACAGTTCCAATGGTATTTTACTCTGAGTGAACGTTTCGGTACAGCAAAAATCACTGGGCAAATCTATGTAACAAATATATGCTGGTTTCATTCCAATTTAACTGTCCTGGCTATCCCCTCAAGAAAACCCTGAAAACTATAGCTTTGTGCTATTCTGAGAAATCTCCATTACTAGCTCACATCCCCTGTATGGAATTACAATTCTCAAGGCCCTCCAGGAAGAGTGAATGATTGCTTTACTATTCGAAGTCTGCAGAAAAGAGCTAGGAAGGGCCAAAAGCTTTGCAAGTCCAATGGTGGCACCTCCTTAGAAGAATGCTTTCCCCAGAGAGGCTTGCCTGGTACCCATCCTAATGTCACTTTAATAGCAGCAATACTTTAAAAAAAATCTTCTCAAGCTTTTTCAGGTTAAATGGCTTCCAATTTTGAATCACGCCCACATTTGCAGCACATAAATCCCTCAAAATAGTCAACACTGAGCATGATTAATGCAAAAGATCCCTTGCAAGGTAAGAATAGCAGCAAAACCTTGGGTTGACTTTTCTTCGCCCTTTTTGGCCTCTTCACCTTCAATACTAGGGCTCTCCCGTGACGAATTATCCTGCTGCTGTTTTTTTAATAGTTCGGGATCAATTTGTGCTTTGAGGAGTTCCAGAGTTTCAGCCAGCTCATTTCGGCTTCTGGATAAACAAAAAACAAAAAGCGCATCAAGCCCCATAACCTTGCCAGCCTTGTGTAATATCCCACACTTGTGCAAACCAGACTGCACGCATTCTGCTTTGCCAGCACCCGCAGGAAAATGAAGAGTAAGTAAACAGTACAGGACTATGTCCGGAAAACCACGGGTGCAGCCCCCACAACTGCCCCTTCCCCCTAAGGAATTTCACAGACACCTATCACTGCTATAGGGAACCACTTGCAGTTTCGTACTCTCAGCAGTCAGTACACCAGTTCCCACCCTCCTCTCACACCTACCTGCATGCATAGCAGAACCAAGGAATAGCCACACATAGCAAGCCTGGAACAAAAGGAACATAGGCATACAAAAAGGGGCAATGGCCAGCACTGCAGCACATATTCACCACAGCCCATATTCAGGGCCAGATCTCCAGACCTAAGAATAGTCTGCTAGATCAGGCCAAAGGCCCACTGAGTCCAGCATCCTGTTCTCACAGTGGCTAACCAGATGCCTGCGGGAAACCAGGGAACAAAACAAGAACACAAGAGCCCTCTCCCCTCTAGTAGTTTCCAGCAACTTGTATTAGCATTACTGCCTGTGGAAGTAGAGCATAGCCATCTTGGCTGGCAGACGTCAATTTCCTAATCCTTTTTTTAAAGTCTCCCAAGTTGATGGCCATTGCTGCCTCCTGGGGGAGCAGTTTCATGGTTTGACATTGTGCTGCGTGAAGAAGTATTTTATCTGTCCTAACATTCATCTTCACTGGGTGCCCATGAGTTCCAATGTTATGAGAGAGCTCTAATGTTATGTTATGCCATGCATAATTTTATAAACTTCTATAATGTTACATAAGGGACGCAGGTGGCGCTGTGGGTTAAACCACAGAGCCTACGGCTTGCTGATCAGAAGGTTGGCAGTTCGAATCCCTGCAACGGGGTGAGCTCCCATTGCTCGGTCCCTGCTCCTGCCAACCCAGCAGTTTGAAAGCACATCAAAGTGTAAGTAGATAAATAGGTACCGCTCTGGCGGGAAGGTAAATGGCGTTTCCACGTGCTGCTCTGGTTCGCCAGAAGCGGCTTAGTCATGCTGGCCACATGACCTGGAAGCTGTACACCGGCTCCCTCGGCCAATAAAGTGAGATGAGCGCCGCAACCCCAGAGTTGGCCACGACTGGACCTGACGGTCAGGGGTCCCTTTACCTTTATAATGTTACATCTTACTCGCCTCTTCTCCCCCCCTTTTTATTAATTAAAACAAGTCATAGCAGTGTATTTCAAACAGAATATTTAAAAAATCATACAACTCTGTCCGCTGCCAAAATGTTATAATATGATCATAATAAGCTCCAGCTTTTTCTCTAAACTATAAGTCCCAAGTACTGCAACTTTTCTTCATAGGGAAATTGCTCCAATCGCTTGGATCATTTTGGCGGCCCTTTTCTGAACCACCACTTTGAAAGCATTTGTCTTTGTTTCAGGTGCAGCACTAAACCATCGCAAAGATGTACGTGTAGCTGTAAATATTTCCTTATGCACAGCGTGTCAGAGAGGACATTTAAAAAATCCTATCTAATAAATGAACCTGAGAGAGGCGTTTCTTCTAAAGTCAACGTAACGGCGTTGTGTCTGGGTAAAAAGAACAATACCTGACAATGCACTTCCACGAAGACCCATCTTGATCATCTTGCTCTTCAACATACACCCTAACATTATGGTCTTGATCCAGCTGGTACCAGTAGGTCAGCCCATCTTTGTCTCTGCCAATCGGCTGAAGGCGCATAGCATCTGCATCTTCCTCATTAATGATATTCTTAAATTTCAGATTGTCATCAAACTGGCACTCACAAAGGTACTAAAGAAAAGGGAAGGGGGGAGAGAAAGAGCACATCAAACTAATGTTGGAAACACCAAAGGAACACTCTCTGCTGATGCACCAGCAAGAGACTAATTTGCAAAAACAGTAATTGAAGGGCTTGATTTAAGAAATTGTTGGGGAGGAGCTATAGCTCAGATGGCAGGGCCCTTGCTCTGTATTAAGGACTCAGATTTAAACTCTAGCACTGCTATAAATGAGAGAGGGCTGAGAAAGGCTTGTGCTTGAGACTTTGGAGACCTGCTACTAAGTAGGTACCGAAGCAAGCGGTCTTCAGTAGTTCCACCTCACCATCTCTTTTTAAAAGGGACGTTTTGAATCCCCTACTGCATTTTCTGTAGGTTTGGAGTAGCATATAAAGGTAGCTTTTTAAATGAATGACACTCACCCACCATGTAGCCATGGTTTGGAGTTAGGTCAACCCAGAAACAGTGCAGGAAATTGGAAAATGCAAGGGAATTGGGAAGGTGGAGGATGCGTAAGCCCATGATAAACTCATAATGCTATAAATGGTGTTTGGAGGATAATCAGGTATTCCAGAAAACTATCACGTGAGTTGAAGACAATAGTACCTTCAATATTCCCAACTTGCATTCCATGCTCATTTCAAAGTATCCTTTTTTCTCCATTTCCCATGCCCAGGTGCTGTTGAATTCTTGACACATCTGAAAAGAAAATGGTTTAAATTAAGTACGAAGTGATCTCCCATCATGGCACCCATACTCAATGAAGTGTTACCTAAAGTTTCAGTTTTTGTAGAAATAAAACAAGAACTGGAAAAAGCAGAAGGGATGTGGATTGCTGTTAAACTAACAAAATGGGGACCTAGGATGGGTATTTATTTATTTGTTTAGCTGACTTATAGTCTGCCTTTTGAGAACACGCAATACAAAGCAGTTCACAACATATATAAAAATGCAAATTCAAACACAAAAACCACTTTCGAATCCATTCAGAAACAACACTACAATCTAAACGCCAGTACAGAGATGAAACAGAAACAATAAAATTCAGCTGGATACAGACAGCAAGAGCCCTATTAATCAGAGGAAATAACAATCATAGAATCATAGTACTGTAAAGCTGGAAGGGACCCCAAGGCTTACCGAGTCCAACCCGCTGCAATGCCGGAATCACAACTAAAGAATCCCTGACAGATGGTCGTCCAACCTGTGCTTAGTCCCATTTAAAGGATGTGATGGATGAGACCTGCCCAACCTTAGAAAGAACTGACTAACATAATTGCGGGGCCGCCACCAAGAAGACCCTATTAAAGGTTCCCACCTGCCTGCTAGGCTTTACCACCAGGCACTGGCAGGGGTGGGAACATAAACACACCGCCCCAGAGACCAAATATGAAAAACTGGAATACACAGAAGTCTTTCATAACAATCATTTAAATGAATTGTATTAGAAGGACGTTGATTTTTGTGTGCTCTGGAAATTCCTTAAAATTATTTCTGGATGGTAGTGATTACATCTGCACACTATATCTAATATTAAACAATACAAAAACAAAAATTGGCACAGAGACCTCCTATTTCTGGCCATGGTATTGGGGATTCCCAACATCATATATCACCCAATAGTAGAGTTTCAAAGCATCCAATGTAAAAACAACTTACCTTGATCAAGTATTTTTCCCAGCGATCTGCTGTGACGGATTTTCCGATCTTCCTCATCAGTTTCAAGTGAAGTTCTACCAGCTCTCTGGGAACTACAAACAAGGGGAGGGAGTTTAAAAACAAATAAGCAACTAGGTTCTAAATGCTAGACGTAAGCGCAAATTCAAGAGAAAGACAAACGTTAAATGTTAACTAATCCACAGAGCCAAAATATTAAAATAGGATGCTCACGCTCATACACACAGTAAAAACTGCATGGTCTGAACATCGTAACAGATCAAGGTGTAACAAAAGGCATACTATAATCCCAACAGTGGACTACCAACCAATTTCCTGTCAACCACCTTGCACCTGCAGGGTGGCTAGGATTCTTACAAAGAATGTGAAACAAGGTGAGCTGTTGCATCAGGGCACTTCTTATCAAGGCGCTTGTTATATTCTGACTTGGAAAAGCTTAACAAAGATTACTTATGTCATAACTCTTAAGAGGCTATCTTGCTATTTCTCCATTTGCACTGCTGGACCAGGTAGATTCTAGAAAAAGAAGATTGCGCAGGTTCTCATCTACCTTGGAATCTAGGTAGCTCAACCTTCCAGCACTAAAATCAGACATATGCTAAATTTTGATTTTACACCCTAGGTGGGGTTAATTATTAAGGATTTATAAAAGAACTTAACATCTTTTCCTTTGTTCATAGAGTGTGTGTCTGTCTGTCTGTTTCTCTCTCTCTCTCTCTCTCTCTCTCTCTCTCTCTCTCTCTCTCTATTCGCATATGAACCAGGAGCAAACTACAGTGGCACCTAGTGGCAGAACGGAGCAAGATCCACACAGGCAGATCTGAAAAAGTGCTGAGATGGACAGCTTGATGCAGACCTGGAAAAATATCACAGCTGCCCTATCCTTTGGAAAACCAGCCTTGCACAGGACTCGAGGCAATGGCTTCAAGTTACAAGAAAGGAGATTCCGACTAAACATTTGGCAAAACTTTCTGATAGTAAGAGTTGTTCAGCAGTAGAACAGACTGACATGAGAAGTGGTGGACTCTCCTTCCTTGGATGTTTTTAAGCAGAGGTTGGAAGGCCATCTGTCATGGATGCTTTAGCTGGAATTCCTGCACTGCAGGGGGCTGGACTCCCTTGGGTCTCTTCCAGCTCTAAGATTCTATAATCTTAAAGAGGTTCAAACATTGCTCCATGAAATTTGTGCTGGAGCAAACAAAATTCTTTGGACTACTGCAATGCGCTCTACGTGGGGCTACCTTTGAAGGTGACTCAGAAACTGTAATTAATCCAGAATGCGGCAACTAGACTGGTGACTGGGAGCGGCCATATAACACTGGTCCTGAAAGATCTTTACTGGCTCCCAGTACGTTTCCGAGCACAATTCGGAGTGTTGGTGCTGACCTTTAAATCCCTAAACGGCCTCAGTCCTGTATACCTGAAAGAGCGTCTCCACCCCCATTATCCAGCCCGGACACTGAGGTCCAGCCCCAAGGGCCTTCTGGTGGTTCCCTCACTGCGAGAAATGAGGTTACAGGGAACCAGGCAGAGGGCCCTTCTCAGTAGCGCCCCCTGCCCTGTGGAATGCCCTCCCAGCAGACGTCAAGGCAATAAACAACTATTTTACTTTTAAAAGACAACTGTTTAGGGATGTTTTTAAGGTCTGACACGGTATTGTTTTTAATATTTTGTTGGAAGCTGCCCAGAATGGCTGGGGAAACCCAGCCAGATGGGCGGGGTATAAATAAATAAATAAATAAATAAATAAATAAATAAATAAATAAATAAATTATTATTATTATTATTATTATTATTATTATTATTATTATTATTAGTTTGGAAGTCTTTGCTTAGAAAGTCAACCAAAGAACAGCCTGGAATGCTGCACACTAGTCGAAATACATTATTTGCTGGTGTTTCAGTAAGCTAGTTGTTTAGTTGATCTTGTATTTACTTGTCAGAGGGTGGGAATGCAGGTAACAACAGCCAGTTAGACAACTGGGAGGGGGGAAGAAAGGGAGGCATTTGGGGAAAGTGGTCAAATAGCTGGCTTCATAGAATAATAAGAGCAAGAAAAAATGGAGAGAGAGAGAGAAACCAAATAGGTGAGGGGGGGCTATTGGGTTCACTATGTTTAGGGAGCCCTATTTAAGAGGATAATTGGAAGGAATTAAAAAGAAAGGAAACAAGACTAGAAGAGACAATACAAGTGCCTGGCACAGATCCCAAAGAAGGAAACCCGGGAGAAAAAATGAGGGTTAAATAGCAACAAAGCAGCAGAGGCAACATTCAAAGCTTGCTCATCCATTATTATTATTTTTCCATGGCACACCAACACTGAAGACAATGCAGAATGCAAAAGCCTCACTAGGGTTATGCCCACATGAAAAAGTAGTAAGAAAGTTACAGAACTGTTCTTCAGGTGAGATGTGAAGCAAAACAGAAAAGGGGGCAGGTGAGAAAATGGAGGCTGGAATGGAAGTCCCAAAGTAAGCAATTTGTCAGTCTTAAAATGGAGAGAAGGAAGAATTAAGGGAGGCTTAATAGTCTGGTCTGCTAGGTGCAAAACAGGTTTCAGGTTGGACCAAAACCAACTGGGACGAATAATCAACAATGGCTGTCCAGATAAGACAGGGGTCTGCAACCTTTAAGACAAAAAGAGCCACTTGGACCCGTTTCCGAAAAAAACAACAACTTGGGAGCCGCAAAACTCGTCATTATAAAAATAACTTTTTTTGTCACTTTTTTATTATTTCGTTGTTTGACCCCTCAGAATTACTCCTCCTCATAGAAATAAACGTTAAATTAACAAGTTACCTTTTTGTGTGTGTGTGTTCTTCACTCCCCTTCAAAACAGTGACCAGCGTAAATGCCCCCTTTCAATGCAGTGACCAGTGTACATGCCCCTTACAATGTAGCGGGCGGGCGGGAAGGTGACGTTGGGACGGTGCATGACTAACGCACGCACTGCCCCCATGCGACATCACAGCCAGTACAGCGCTCGCCACAGTGGGGAGTGTCGGGGCGCACAATGCACCTCCTCCCCTCGCTAGTATCTGCCCCGGAGCTGCGGCAAAGGTGTAAAAGAGCCACATGCGGCTCCGAAGCCGCGGGTTGCAGACCCCTGAGATAAGATAAGATAGAATCATTTTAAATATGCAATCTCAGTGGCCTTCTTATCCACAGTCAAAATAAGGACCTCAAGTCAGCCTCAAACACCCCTTCTGAACAAATTCTCTTTTCCTTTTTCAGTGTTCATCACACCAAGTTTAACACCACAGTTGTCTTTATCTTCAATTTGCAACCAACTGGTGCTGGCAGAATTAATGCTGAAAACGGGAGGGGGGGGATTTTATGCTGGTGAAAGAAAGCAAAGCAAAAGTAGGGGAACTTTTCAGCCCGGTGGGCTGGATCTTCATCTCCCCAGAACATCTGACAGGCCAATTGGACAAGCTGGCACAGCAGGATTAAGCACTCTGCTTACCAGCTGATGAGTGGAGGACTGAATTTTGGTCTCTACTTCATCAGTGCATCCCCATATGGGAACACTGGGAAGGCAAATCCCAGCAGGACTGAACCTTCCCCTGCCCATCAACTGACATCAGTTGGTGGCAGCAGCTGAGTTAGGTGTGGTTTTGAAGAAATGGCCTTGAGGGCAAAATTGGACTACCTGGCAGGTGAACACTTTGTCTGCAGGCCAGAGGTTCCCCTACCCCTAGAGCAAAGGGAGGAAACAAGTGTGCTCACCACAAACTCCTCATCTCTTGTATGTAGTGAAGAGAGTGGGAAATGATAGCTCTTTAGCGGGCCTGAGTTTCCATATTTAAAATGACTTGAGAGCAACATACAATAGGTAATGTTCTCTGAAGTGTTACAATCTGTTTTCCAAAGATGAAACTACTGGTAAAATCAGAGCACAGAAGAAGTGAAGTGGAATACTACAAATCAAAGAGTTGTCAAGTGCTGGTGATGGTTACAGGGAAGCCGAGCGGGCATCTGCTAAGAAAGTCAGAATTGTGCTGGAACTTCAGAAGCAGGTGAATGGCGTAACACAGTAAGCTCACAACACAAATATACGGCAAGATTTATTGCAAATATACACTCATCCAAATAAAACGAGGTAAGGTAGAATGATGTAATTCTTATTTATTACTATTGTAAACACACAACTCAATTCTCTGCCTCTGTGCTCTGCATAAGAAACATCAACTACATCTAGAATTTCACAGCCTTTTCAAACCACTGTTTACAATTGGGTGTACTTATGTGTGTTTCTTATGACTCTTGGTCATTTTGGTTGCCTTTCATGGCCTCTTTCCCAGTTCTAAAATATCCTACAACGGGTTATTGACCAAATCACTGAGGCTCTTAAAATTTCCCACAACCGTCTCAGTTTCCCCTAGACAGATGGAAAATATTTATTTATTTTATTTAAATGTATCTTGATGCCACTTACCACTGCAAAAATTATCAGGTAGTTTACAAAACAGAAATAAAACATCAACACTGCTCATCTACAAATGAAAAGAAAGAAACCAAATGAAAAACAGCACAGCTGCACTAAAAAGGGCTTACATGGCTGGTATACATAAGGAGAAGGAACTTCCATGCTCCTTACAATTTGCTTCAGAACTACTTTCAGCCCATGCAGCCTGGCACACAAGTGGGTCATTTACAGAGTCATGTGCAAAATTGGATCACACTACAAATATCTTCATTCAGGAGGGAGAGTCGGCACTTAACTAACATTAATAGCAACTGGGAAGCTACTGGCAAAACACAAGAGAGACAGTGTTTGTTTGGTTGTGTTGTCTTCCAAAAAACATGATACTTTAGGTAGAGATTACATGTGAGTCCTTCCTTACAGTGTGCTGCCCCCATGCTGCAAATGGAGGAGCTGCTGCGAGGATGTACACATGCGATGCATGCAATCACAAGCTCAAACTCTGCACAGTATTGCTTTTGCAAATTACCCACAGTCCCTCACTTTGTGCCTGATATTTTTCTATAAAGCCAGCACAGTGAATGAATATAGTTTTCTAGGAAATTTTAAACCCAAGACATAATGATCAATAGGAGTTTGGCATCTATAGTATAGCATCTAGATCAAGGGAAGTAATAGTGCCATTGTATTCTGCTCTGGTCAGACCTCACCTGGAGTACTGTGTCCAGTACTGGGCACCACAGTTCAAGAAGGACACTGACAAACTGGAACGTGTCCAGAGGAGGGCAATCAAAATGGTCAAAGGCCTGGAAACGATGCCTTATGAGGAACGGCTAAGGGAGCTGGCAATGTTTAGCCTGGAGAAGAGGAGGTTAAGGGGTGATATGATAGCCATGTTCAAATATATAAAAAGATGTCACATAGAGGAGGGAGAAAGGTTGTTTTCTGCTGCTCCAGAGAAGCGGACACGGAGCAATGGATCCAAACTACAAGAAAGAAGATTCCACCTAAACATTAGGAAGAACTTCCTGACAGTAAGAGCTGTTCGACAGTGGAATTTGCTGCCAAGGAGTGTGGTGGAATCTCCTTCTTTGGAGGTCTTTAAGCAGAGGCTTGACACCCATATGTCAGGAGTGCTCTGATGGTGTTTCCTGCTTGGCAGGGGGTTGGACTCGATGGCCCTTGTGGTCTCTTCCAATTCTATGGTTCTATGATTGCTGGGGAACCGAAAATACTGCAAACCTTTTAACAGCCTGCTCAAAAATCTCCTTTGTCCACGGGGCTACCAAGGTACTAACTAAGAGGGATGGGCAAATCTCTCAATGTTGGTTCCTCATTTTACCAATGTTAATCAAGTTTTAATTTACCCTATTCTGACATCTGTTCATACAGTTCATTGGTCCTCATGAAAATGTATCATCATTTTAGTGTGCATTTCCCTAATATACACAGTTTTAAATCTCTAAGCAATTTACAATACATTTCCACACATAGTTTCCCCTAACATACTGTATTTCACTGAGTAGTCATCAACATTGCTTAATAGCCGCACTCCCATTTTTTGACCCCTAAAATCGGTCCCAAAGCACTCATCACATAATATGAAAATGCAACAATTAGCAATCCAATCTACTCTTTTCACCTTAGATATCAGTGACTAATGAATCATCTGTGAGAGGTAAAGATTTTTAAATTTAAATTTTAAGAATTAAATTTATTTATTTATTTATTGGATTCCTATGCCGCCCATTCATTCAAGGATCACAGGTTGGTTTACAATATAAAACCAGAAAAATGCATGACATAGTAACATCACTAAATCATCTACCTTCATTGCATCTGGAGTAAAAAAAATACACCCTACTAAACATTATATGCTTCATTCTCACCATGGTGTGAAAAAAGGGGCTTCTCTAACTGAATTTGTGCCTGTACAAATCCTCCACAAAATTTGAGGACCACAAAAAGAACATTAGTCTGTGCTTTTCACCAGCATGCTATTCTCCAAAAGGACTACACTTTGAGGTATGGAAAAGCAAATAATCCAATGAGACTTCACCTGAAGCAGCTCAGTGCAAGTCATCAGTTTACTACTACAGCAAGAGTTGAGCCAAACTCTACTTAACACAGAACTACAGAGCTAGAAGGAACCTTAGAGAAGACTCCTCTGTATTCCTGCAGGATTCCCCGCCCCCCCCTTTGCTAAAGGACAAAGCAAAGAAAGATCAACACTATGACCCAATGGTTAGTGGTTTCTTTCCTTTCCTCCTTGCAGCAAATGCCCCACCCACAACATCACAAAGAGTTGGGAAAGGCAAAAAAGTGAGGCTGCTGTTTGGAGGGGGGGGGTTAATGTCCAACCAGTGCAATCTGCACATCTTGGTTGAATCCACTTAACACAGTTTTCCACACTGTGAGTGCACCACACTAAAATACTGAACAAATGGAGGAAGTGTTAGAAATTAGCCAGGCGTGTTTTGCTATTGGTGCGGGTCCAATTGCAACCACGTGGAGATCTCTGGATGCCAGGTTAACGATGGATATCTCCATCTGGCTGGCCCCTCCAGGTTTCTTAAGCAGATCAGCAGAAGAGCTTCTTTATTGCATTTATATCTCACATACATGCATTTATATCTCACATACATGGTTCTTCCCCCCCTCCCCTCAGTTAATCCCTACAACAATCCTGTTAAGAGGCTGTGACTGTTCCAAGGTCACCCAGTGAGCTTCTTTCCCAAGTGGGGATTTGAACCCTGATCTCCCAGGTCCTAGTCCAACACTCTAACCACTAAACCACACGGACTTCCTAGAAGACTTCCGCTATGGAGCAGGTATATAAATTAAGTAGGTAAATAAATACTGGAAAAGCAAAATGTCACTTAAGTTAAGGATCTGAAATATTTTCCTTGGAGCTTAAATTTGTTTTATTCTGGATTGTTTTATTTGAGGCATCAATGTGCTTTAAACCCATTTGAGATCCCCCCCTTAAAATATAAAGCGTTATAGAAAAGAAATAAATAATAATGATAATGATAATAAATTCCACCGCAAAAAGGTGCCTAGACATTCTGTCATGGTGACTGTAACCCAGGTATAAGGAGTCATTTGGCGATTACTGGTAGCTTATATATGAGTTTCTAACACTGAACTGAGAGATAGGCTGGCCATGCGGCAGGATGAAGCAATCTATTTCACCACAAACAGGGGATAAAGTATCTGAATGGGGCTGCAAGGCTTTTTAAAGTGTTGGTGCTTGCTGCAAGGGGGAAACACACCATTTATTCTTAACCTCAAGCAGCAAAATATATTGGGCTGATAGTGAATGAAGGTTACATTCTCCAGCTGAAAAGAGATATTTGTGGAAACAGGTCTCCTGGTAGCAGCAACAGGAGCACCTTGGTTTGTTCAAATCAGAAAACGATACAGTAAGATTAAACAATTGTCAAATGATGTGAATCAAGTATACAATAGTAAATTAATAAAAATCCAGCTGAGCCTACAATATGGCCATTGTGAAAATTTCCACAGCATTCCGCTACTCGCAACACAAATGTATCATTATTAAAATTGTGAGCTGCCTTTATCAGCACTCAAGGTGCCAGATAGTAACAAATCTGAAGGAGTGTCTCTTTCTCTTCAAGCTAGTCCATGTCCTAAGAGCTTCTGTCAAGGCCCAGCATCAAGCGCCTTCCACATTAGAAGAATCACATGTAAGAAAGTTAAGAACAGCCTCCTCTCAGGCCAATGGGCCCACCTAGTCCAGCTTTCTATTCTCACAGTTGCCTCTGGGAAACCAGCAAGCAGGATTCGAGTGCAAGAGCTACTCTCCCCTCCTGCGGCTTCCGGCAGCCCACTCCTCCATGAATTTGGCTAATAATCTTTTAAAGCCATCCAAGCTGGTGACCATCGCTGCCTTCGATGGGAGCAAGTTCCATAGTATAACTGTGCAGCTACAAAGGAGAGAGCTTTTTCAGCTTTTTCCATGGCTTTGGAACACCCTCCCTAAAGTGTTGTGCCTAGAGGAGGTCAGCAAAGCTTTTCAGCAGGGGGCCAGTCCACTGTCCCTCAGGCCTTGTGGGGGCCTGGATTATATGGGGGGGGGGACGAATTCCTATGCCCCAAAAATAACCTAGAGATGCACTTTAAATACAGTCATACCTCATGTTACGTCCACTTCATGTTACGTTCTTTCAGGTTACGTCCCGCAGCAACCCGGAAGTACCGGAAAGGGTTACTTCCGGATTTTGCTGCTCGTGCATGCGCAGAAGCACAAAATACATCATGCGCATGCGCAGAAGCGGCAAATCGCAACCCGCACGTGGGCAGACGCGCCGCTGCGGTTGCGTTCTTTCCGTCAGAGTGGTGCATGCTCTGGTTATCTCCCGCTTGGACTACTGCAATGCACTCTACGTGGGGCTACCTTTGAAGGTGACTCGGAAACTACAACTAATCCAGAATGCGGCAGCTAGACTGGTGACTGGGAGTGGCCGCCGAGACCATATAACACCGGTCTTGAAAGGCCTACATTGGCTCCCAGTATGTTTCCGAGCACAATTCAAAGTGTTGGTGCTGACCTTGAAAGCCCTAAATGGCCTCGGCCCAGTATACCTGAAGGAGCGTCTCCACCCCCATCATTCTGCCCGGACGCTGAGGTCCAGCGCCGAGGGCCTTCTGGCGGTTCCCTCATTGCGAGAAGCAAAGCTACAGGGAACCAGGCAGAGGGCCTTCTCGGTAGTGGCGCCCACCCTGTGGAACGCCCTTCCAGCAGATGTCAAAGCGATAAACAACTACCTGACATTCAGAAGACATCTTAAGGCAGCCCTGTTCAGGGAAGTTTTTAACGTGTGATATTTTACTGTATTTTTTGTTTTTATGGAAGCCGCCCAGAGTGGCTGGGGAGGCCCAGCCAGATGGGCGGGGTATAAATAATAAATTATTATTATTATTATTATTATTATTATTATTATTATTATTATTATTATTATTATTATCTTGCGAACGGGCCTCCAGAATGGATTCTGTTCGCAACCAGAGGTACCACTGTAAGAGCACACATTCTACTCATGTAAAAACACCAGGCAGGCCCCACAAACAACCCAGAAATGCATTTTAAAGAAAAGGACATATTCTACTCATGTAAAAACATGCTGATTCCCGGACTGTCCACGGGCTGGAATTAGAAGGCGACTGGGCCGGAACTGGCCCCCGGGCCTTAGTTTGCCTACCCATAGCCTAGGCAGCAGTTCTCAACCTGTGGGTCCCCAGATGTTGTTGGACTACAACTCCCATCATCCCTGAGCTCTGGCCTTGATAGCTAGGGGTGATGGGAGTTGTTGTCCAACAACATCTGGGGACCCACAGGTTGAGAAAGACTGGCCTAGAGCCTCTACACTCAACAACCAACACAGACAAACAGACAGCACCAAGAACAAACAAACAGAACCACCCCTTTCAGGAAGGCCTTGAGGCACAGGGGTCAGTATAAAGAGAAGCACTTCTGAGGCTATGTTCTGTGTGAGCTCCACTTGTATACAATCTGGGCACACCACCACACAACAAGGCCTGATCTCACAGGCCGGATCACCTTTTGGGAGGGATGGAGGAATAGGTCTATACACACTGTAACAGTTTGCCAGTATTATCACAACACACACTTTCTATTCTGCGAGGGGTTGGGGCCCATAAGGTTTTACTTCACAGCTTCAACTTTTGTATGTGAAAACCAAAAAATACAATGGAATTGCATTCATCATTTATATTAATCTCAGGTTGGCTTGCTTATTTATTTATTTATTTATTTATAAGATTTAAAACAGCTTTTTGGTTACGAAAAGAAATGCCCCACAATTTTTAAAAAAGCCATAACAATATCCTATCCAATGTAAACAATCAACAATAAAATCAAGAGTAAAATATCATCAAGTGACCAAGAAAAATCGGAACTAGCAGCAATGGTGTATTCAACTGCTGGTGCAAATACCCCATAGTTCATTCCCACCTGATCTCGGCAGAAAGAACAATCCACATGGTTGGTGCCACTAGAGAAGGTCACAGCACAATCAAGACTGCCTTATCCACAGACTGCAGAAACAAATATTAAATATTTACTACAGTCAGACCTCACCGAACCCGGAAGTACTGGAACGGGTTACTTCCGGGTTTTGTCGCTCGTGCATGCGCAGAAACACAAAATGACGTCACGCGCATGCGCAGAAACGCTGAATTGTGTCACATGCGTGCGCAGAAGCACTGAATTGCATCACACACGTGCGCAGACGCAGCACTTCAGCCTGTGAACGCGGCGGGTTGCAAACGTGCTTCCTGCACGGATCACGTTCACAACTCGATGTATGACTGTATTATGCATAGTTTGCAAACGAAATCATATAAGCCACAATAACAAAACTGTCACGGTACAAAAAATGCCACTTAGACACTTTTGCTTCTCAGAGCTTTAAAAAAAACACTTTTATTAATTTAAAATTATATATATGCCACCGTTTATAAAATGTACTTAGCCTAGGCCTGCATAGTGTAAGGACTGCAGGTTAACTGTGGTCCAATCCCTGCCTATTTGCAATCATCTGGGTAAATTCCCAATAACCATTTGCAACCCCTTCTTGGTGGGAACAATTAAAGGCCAGTATGGCAAAATCATTTGCATGGCATGTCAGATGATGAATTAAAAGGCCTGAGTTCAATGCTCACTCAGTCATAAACTTCCCGGGGCGACAAAACCAGTGTTTTGAACCACTTCACTGGCTTGTTGTGAAGATAAAATGGGGGAGATTCACATATGCCCCAGGGCTCATAGGAGAGAGGGTGGGATAACCAATTTAATAAAATAAAAGTGAGTGTGTAATTGCAGCTTCTCTTTGGGTTTTGAGGCATATGGCAAAGTTGGCACCAGTTTTTCCAGTCTGCTGCAACTATCCATCCACTCAGCATAGACCACTTGCAGCAAATACTGTGTGTGTGTGTAAACCTTGTATGCTGTTAGCAAAAACAGTGAAAAGTAGGCAGCCATGAAGAAAGGATAGCCAAAGTGGTGCACTTCAGGAGGTGTGCATGTGTTAATGGGCTAGAAAACAGAACATAGAAAGCTGTCCTATACAGAGACTGATCCATCTAGCTCAGTATTGTCTATGCAAGCTGTCGCCAACCTAGCACCCCCCAGATGTTCTGAACTACAACTCTCAACAGCCTCAGGCAACATGGCCAATGGTCAGGGATAATAGGAGCTGTGGTCAAAAACAGTATATTGGCTACCCCCGGCACAAAAGGAGTGCAGCGGCTAATAGATAATGTGCTTATCACCCTTGACTTAGTAAAAGCAAGGCGTACACAGTGATTTGCATTCTGGATTCCTGGCTTAGCTAGTTCTTTTTAAAAAAGTTATTAAGGGGGAGGGGGGAGAGAACACCCACTAGATTTCTTCCTGCTCAGGGGAGCACATTAGAATTACCACAAGCAGTGGAACGAAAGGCTTGGGGAAATTGCAACACTTCCTCCACTGGTGAAGAGCTTAGAAAGCCATCCTACAGAATAATCAAGGCCTAGGCAAACTCGGCCCTCCAGATGTTTTGGGACTACAACTCCCATCATCCCTGACCACTGGTCCTGTTAGCGAGTGATGATGGGAGTTGTAGTCCCAAAACATCTGGAGGGCCGAGTTTAACACAGAGAGAGAGAGAGAGAGAGAGAGAGAGAGAGAGAGAGAGAGAGAGAGAGAATGCCTTGGAACAACACCATAAAGGCAAAGTATTACAGCATATATTTTCATGAAGTAAAGTCCACATCATCAGAAGTGCACATACTGGCTACAATTGGTAGAGTTTTAGAAACACACAGCTGCCAAGAAACACTTGTCCAAAAGGCCTTGAAGTGCAATATGTATATATTTGGCCTTTCAATATAAAACTCAAAATGTTTACATGGCAAGTCCAGTGGCCATTCACTACTGCGATAACTGGCAATCATTTTTAATACGTTTTCACACACTTCTGCAGTTTCCAGTGTGTTGTTATGTAGATCAGTGTTCTTCGATCTTGGACCCCAGATGTGGTTGGACTACAACTCCCATAATCCATCACCATTGGCAAAGTTGGCTATAGATGAGAAAGGTGCTGTTCAACTTATCCATAAATGATCTAGAACATGAGTAGGCAAACTAAGGCCTGCGGGCCGGATCCGGCCCAATCGCCTTCTAAATCCGGCCCGCAGATGGTCCAGTAGAATGTGTCCCTTTATTTAAAATGCATCTCTGGATTATTTGTGGGGCCTGTTTGGTGTTTTTACATGAGTAGAATGTGTGCTTTTATTTAAAATGCATCTCTGGGTTATTTGTGGGGCATAGAAATTCGTTCATTTCTCCCCCAAAAAATATTGTCCGGCCCCGCACAAGGTCTGAGGGACAGTGGACCCTGCTGAAAAAGTTTGCTGACCCCCGATCTAGAGTTATGAGTGAGCAGTGAGGTACTGCTGACAATATTGTTCAGGGTTGTTAAAACAAAATGCGATTGTGGAGAGGTCCAAAGGGATATTTCCAAACTGAGTGAATGGGTGGTAAATGGTAAATGCAATTCAATGTAAACAAATATAAAGTGATGCATGGCTGTGCAAAAAAAGAAAAAGAAAAACACCCACTCATAATTTCACAGATACGCTCACGGGGTCTGGACTGGTGGTGACTGACTAGAAAAGAGACCTTGGGGTCATAGGGTGTAGCTTGATGAGTATGTTGAGGCAGTGTGCGACAGCTGTGAAATAAGACAAATTCCATGCCATGGCTCATTAGGAAAGGAATTGAAAATAAATCTGCTATTATTATAATAATGCTGTTTAATAAATCTATGGTGAAACCACAATGGGAATCCTCTCTACACTTCTGGTCACATCACCTCAAAAAAGTTATTGTAGGATTGGGAATGGTTCAGAAAAGGGCAACCAAAATGATCACAGAGATGGAACAATTCTAAAAATCTATGAGGAAAGACTGGAGCATGGGGGGGGGGTTAGAGAAAAGGTAAGAAAAACTTATAAAGTTCTGCACGGCATGGAGAAAGTAGACAGATAAAAGCTTTTCTCCCTCTGCCGTTACACTAGAACTTGTGAATATTCAAAGAAGCTGAATGTCAGAAGATCAGAAGAGATAAAAGAAAGTACTTCTTTGTGCAGCGCATTGTTAGACTGTGGAACTTGCTCCCACAGAAGGCAGCGATGGTCACTGGCTTGGATGGCTTTAAAAGAGGATTAGACAAATTCATGGAGGAGAGGGCTATCAATGGCAACTAGCCATGACCATGGCGGCTGTGTTCTACCTCCACAATCGGAGGCAGCAATACTTCTGAATGCCAGCTTCTGGAAACCACAGGAGGGGAGAGTTGCTCTTGTGCTTGTATCCTACTTGCTGGTTCCACACAGGCATCTCATTGTGAGAACCAGATGCTGGACCAGATGGGCCATTGACCTGATTGAGAAGGCTCTTCTAATGTTCTTATGATGAGAGTTGTAGTCCAACCACATCTGGAGACTCAACACCGAAGCACATCCAACCTTTGTAAAACGTATCTACCTCAGAGTTAAGGAATCACGCCCCCCCTTCCAGATTTTTCTGGTCAATCATTTTTGCTTACCACTGGCCAAGACTGATGGGGATGAAGGAAACTGGAGTCCAACATTTGAAGGACCAGTTTCACTATCCCTGATCTATAGAAGCAACCTGCTTTTCATTACAGAATAATCAATCCATTTCCAAATCCGTAAAGGGCAATAAACTAGACTAAACTGCATACTTTCAGATTAGATAGGCTGAAATCTCTAAATGAAAGCTCTGAGTAGACATCTACTTAGGAGTTCATTGTTAAAATGAGATTTGAACTGGAAAGCACCTAGGTCCCATTCTAGAACGTAATCCCTTTCAGCACCCTAACCCTTCACTAAATGAAGATCCCACTATGCTTCTTGAAAGATATTCCACTTCAGATTTTGGCACATCACTGGAAGACAGAATATAGATAGCACTTCTACTCCCGAAAGTAAAACTGAGTTCAGTTTAACATGCTAATACACCACAAAATTTTATAGCCTTATTGTTTTTTAGAATTTTTTGTATAAAGGAATGAATAAATGATATGATATTGTCACAAAAATGCCTGCAAGAAGGTTATATATAGTCCCATCAGCATTTAGATGAACTCAGTCCAACATATTCCCATAGGACTTTTTTAGAAGTGTGCATAGGGCTGCAGCCTGAGTGACAAGTTAATATTTCTTTATATAACTGCAACGACTTCCTCCAAAGAGTCCTGGGAACTGTAGTTTGGTGAGGTACTCATAGTTCTGTATTATACATGTCTGTCTACTCTAGCCTCTCTCACAAAACTACAATTTTCAGAATTCTCAAGAGGAAGGAGTGGACTATTAAATCAATGAAAGTCTGTACCGTAAATACATCCTTAGCATACTGGAGAAAAAACACTTATGTCCACTTGGACAGAGACAGCAGGGTAACATAGTCATTTGTTCCTGACACCTGACAAAAATGTTTCAAAGCAAAATGGAATAAACAATACTTTTAACTCCACAACAAAGTGCAAATGGAAGAAGAGAAAGAAAACAGGACCCTTTCCAAAATAAAGGTTCAGGTAAACAGCAAAGATGCTATACAAATAACACAAAACTGCATGTACGATTTTCAAAAAAATCAGCTACTAAATAGAAATCTAATGGACAACACATACACAGCCCATCATGTAAACCCATTTTGTGTTCACTGTTTAAACAAACATTTTAAAAATATACATAACCACATAAGAAAATACTAGTAATGAAGACTATAGAAGCAATGAAAAGCTATTTACACTGCTACTGGAAATTAGAACTGTGTGCCAGACAACTTATTCAGGGGAAAAAAGAGCTGCTTTAAGATTTGAATTGTTTTGATTACCCATTCCAAAAGCACTATCGACAAAGAAACTGGCCACTAAGAATTTTCAATCTTGCAGAACATATCTGCAAAATCTTGGCTGAGAATAGCAGTGCCCTGCAAATCAGCCTATAAACAAGTCCACAAACTTACTAGCCAGCAAGACTTTTTAGTAGACCACTGAAGGCTGGCTGATAAAGGGTGGAGCTGATGGCAAAGAAACCAGGAAGAAATAATGAGGACAGGAAATGGGGGTGGGGGGCCACAGTTCCCCACATGCCACATCCAGTATCTCTCAAAAAACATCTCTCCATTTGAAAGACTTGCTTCCTGAATTGGTCATTTCTCTCTCTCACTTAACACACAATAAGTTCTCCAGGACAGCTTCACCCGTAGTGATGTGTGACTTCCATTTCAGGACTAGTTTGTCCCTAGCCTTGTCACTATCAAGTTATTCAGGGGTTATTCTGCAAATTATCTAGGGTCAGCACATGCAAGGCTCCCTTTAAGATCAGACAACACACTTTCCAGATCCAAAGGAATATTGGCCTTTATTCTCTTTTCCCAAACCAAACAAACCCTATCCCACATCACTCATGCACACACATATGATCATCACTACTACTACCACTACTATGTATACCGCCCTTCACCTGCAGATCTCTGGGCAACATAAAAATACGAGATAAAAAAAGATAACAAAAACAAGATCAAATCCAATAACGCCCCCTCTTTTTCATCTCCTCGCCGTCCCACCCCCTTCCATCCCACCCAACTCTCCATCCTGCCCCACATTCCCTCTGCAGGAATCTTAACTGCAAGCCCCTCGCGGGCAGGGACCTCCCCTTTTTTTATGCACGGCGCTGCACAAACGAATCTCGTGCGAGAGGGGAGGAAAGGGGCAGGAATAAGAAGGGCGGCCGCCCCTCCCTCTCCCACCGCAAACACACACATGACGCAAACCTGGGAGCTGGGGTGGGGGGCCGTATCCCTCCTCCCCCCCTTCCCCTCCAAATAACATCCCAAATTGGGGGAGGAGGAGGAGAGGGAGATTCCCATTGCGAGTGGGAGGGGCCTGATTAGGTATTGGAGTGGGGGGGGGTTAATGAAGGAGATGCCGCCTCTCCCCCCCCCCAAGGTAGGGGGCCGCCCCCTCGTAGGGTCCCCTAAGGAAATGGAGAAGCCTCCCCCTGCTGTGGGGATGGACGGGGTCGGGCCCTGCTTTGTGGTGGAAGGGGAGGGGGCGGAAATAAAGGCCTCCCGGGGCAGTTTGTTGAGGGGGGGCAGGGACTCGAAACCTCCCCCCCCTCGAGGTTCCCAGTGAGCGCTCCCCCCCCCCGCGGCGCGGCCCTGAGGAGAAAGGGGAGGCCCTCACCCTGCTCGCCGGGCTCCTGCGGCGCCTGCAGGACCCGCTCCAGCTCCGGGAAGGGCAGCTCGGGCAGGTCGAGGAGGGCTCCGTATCTCTCCAGGAAGGAGCACACGACGGCGAAGTTGGGCCACGAGCCGGGGCAGGACGGGCCCTCCGTCGGCGCGGCGGCAGGGGGAGGAGGAGGGGATGGGGGAGCCGCCGCCGCCGCCGCCATCTTGGAACCTGAGAGGATGGATGGAGAAGGAGAAGGGAGGGGGGGCAGAGAGAGGGGAGGAGCGAAGGAGGCCGGCAGGGGGCGCTGCGGGCGGAGCGCGACATCCCGGCATGCGTCGCGCGGAGGAGACGAGACGGTGCGCTCAAAGAGAAGGAGGACGCTGGGGGAAAGAGCGGCCCGGGCCCCTTCTAGGAAACCCCGCGCTTGTTGTTTTCCCTGTGGCCGAGGGAACGCAGGAACCAAAACGAGGCTGCGGAGGGGGCGGGCTGCCGGGGTTGGAGAGGGAGGGCGGGGATAGAATGCCACCCCGGCCAATCGCGACGGAGGCTTGGGAAAGGTGTGTGGCGGCCATAATAATAATAAAAGGAGGGGGGAGGAAAGCGGCTGTAGCGCCTCAGAAAAGGGGGGCGTGGCCGAAGGGAAGAAGTGGGCGTGAGGAAGCTTGTCAGTGGGCGCGGGCCGTGTCGGTATAGCGACTGCGTCCAATGACGGGCAGCAGAGGGCGCGTCCCGCCAGGGTAAGGCGGGGAGGGGAGGAAAGGCAGGTTGTTGGTCAGCGCAGGTAAGGTTTGGAGGGGAGCGGACTGGACCACTGTGTGCGGGGGGTGAAATTACCGCTGGCGCTGCAGTGAGAGTAGTTCTGCGGGGGGATAAATGGGACGGCTCATTTCCATGCACCCCTTTGGTGTTCGGAGGGAGGATTTAATGGGATATTTACCTGAGATCTCGCGGGGGGCGGGGCGTGGAGAAACCTCTCAATTTATAACTTCGCTTAATTCTTTGTAAAGTGCTTTGTGGCACCTCAGAGACAAACATGGATAAGACTTAAGAGAGTTATTATATAGTGCTGCTGCTATTATTATTATTATTATTATTATTATTATTATTATTATTTTCTTGAATTTTTCTGCGAGTTTTTCTTGATTTTGTCTGCTTTCTCTTTTGTAAACCACTCTGAAGTTATTGTTTTTAAAGGTGGTGTATACATTTTGTGAATGAACAAATAAATATTTGTTTAGATAAATTTAAATTTAGATAAAACAAAAAAAAATTCCTTCCAGTAGCACCTTAAAGACCAACTAAGTTAGTTCTTGGTATGAGCTTTCGTGTGCATGCACACTTCTTCATGCACACGAAAGCTCATACCAAGAACTAACTTAGTTGGTCTTTAAGGTGCTACTGGAAGGAATTTTTTTTTGTTTTGACTATGGCAGACCAACACGGCTACCTATCTGTAACTTAAATTTAGATAAATATTTATACACTGCCTTTCCCCGCCCCCCACAACAGGGAACCAAGGCGGCTTACAGACAAAAATAAGAAATGCTACAAATGTAGGCAAAAAACAAGCTTAACATTGATAGGACTAGCGAAGTTAAATTCTCGAGAATAATCTTTTGGAGAATATTCTTGATAATATTCTCAGTTAATGCGGTGTGTACATTTAAAGCAGCTGTGTAGACGACACAGAATTTACAGTTTGTGGAGAATTCTCCCCCTGCCAACAGAAGTATAGCAAGGAGGGAACCAGTCTTATCACTAAGGAAGAAGCTCCAAAGTCTGGGAGCAGCCGCAGAGAAGGCCCTTTTCCCCCTCCACATCTTAAAGCCATCTTTCTTTTATACACGGAAAAGAAAATGGCAAAGAGGCTTGCATCACTAACCAACTTCAAAATAAAATACAGATTATCTGAAGAAGTGTGCATGCACACGAAAGCTCATACCAATAGCAAACTTAGTTGGTCTCTAAGGTGCTACTGGAAGGAATTTTTTAATTTTGTTTCGACTACGGCAGACCAGCACAGCTACCTTGTTGTTGTTTAGTCGTTTAGTCGTGTCCGACTCTTCGTGACCCCATGGACCAGAGAACGCCAGGCACCTCTGTCCTCCACTGCCTCCCGCAGTTTGGTCAAACTCATGCTGGTAACCTCGAAAACACTATCCAACCATCTCGTCCTCTGCCGTCCCCTTCTCCTTGTGCCCTCCATCTTTCCCAACATCAGGGTCTTCTCCAGGGAGTCTTCTCTTCTCATGAGGTGGCCAAAGTACTGGAGCCTCAGCTTCACAATCTGTCCTTCCAGTGAGCACTCAGGGTTGATTTCCTTCAGTATGGAGAGGTTTGATCTTCTTGCAGTCCATGGGACTCTCAAGAGTCTCCTCCAGCACCATAATTCAAAAGCATCAATTCTTCGGCGATCAGCCTTCTTTATGGTCCAGCTCTCACTTCCATACATCACTACTGGGAAAACCATAGCTTTAACTATACGAACCTTTGTTGGCAAGGTGATGTCTCTACTTCTCAAGATGCTGTCTAGGCCTGTCATTGCCCTTCTCCCAAGAAGCAGGCGTCTTTTAATTTCGTGGCTGCTGTCACCATCTGCAGTGATCATTGAGCCCAAGAAAGTAAAATCTCTCACTACCTCCATTTCTTCCCCTTCTATTTGCCAGGAGGTGATGGGACCAGTGGCCATGATCTTCGTTTTTTTGATGTTGAGCTTCAGACCATATTTTGCGCTCTCCTCTTTCACCCTCATTAAAAGGTTCTTTAATTCCTCCTCACTTTCTGCCATCAAGGTTGTGTCATCTGCATATCTGAGGTTGTTGATATTTCTTCCGGCAATCTTAATTCCGGCTAGGGATTCATCCAGCCCAGCCTTTCGCATGATGAATTCTGCATATAAGTTAAATAAGCAGGGAGACAAAATACAGCCTTGTCGTACTCCTTTCCCAATTTTGAACCAATCAGTTGTTCCATATCCAGTTCTAACTGTAGCTTCTTGTCCCACATAGAGGTTTCTCAGGAGACAGATGAGGTGATCTGGCACTCCCATTTCTTTAAGAACTTGCCATAGTTTGCCGTGGTCGACACAGTCAAAGGCTTTTGCATAGTCAATGAAGCAGAAGTAGATGTCTTTCTGGAACTCTCTAGCTTTCTCCATAATCCAGCGCATGTTTGCAATTTGGTCTCTGGTTCCTCTGCCTCTTCTAAATCCAGCTTGCACTTCTGGGAGTTCTCGGTCCACATACTGCTTGAGCCTTCCTTGTAGAATTTTAAGCATAACCTTGCTAGCGTGTGAAATGAGTGCAATTGTGCGGTAGTTGGAGCATTCTTTGGCACTGCCCTTCTTTGGGATTGGGATGTAGACTGATCTTCTCCAATCTTCTGGCCACTGCTGAGTTTTCCAAACTTGCTGGCATATTGAGTGTAGCACCTTAACAGCATCATCTTTTAAAATTTTAAATAGTTCAGCTGGAATACCATCACTTCCACTGGCCTTGTTATTTGCATTGCTTTCTAAGGCCCATTTGACTTCACTTTCCAGGATGTCTGGCTCAAGGTCAGCAACCACACTACCTGGGGTATACGAGACATCCATTTCTTTCTGGTATAATTCCTCTGTGTATTCTTGCCACCTCTTCTTGATGTCTTCTGCTTCTGTTAGGTCCTTTCCACTTTTGTCCTTTATTATGGAAATCTTTGTGCGAAATGTTCCTTTCATATCTCCAATTTTCTTGAACAGATCTCTGGTTCTTCCCATTCTATTGCTTTCCTCTATTTCTTTGCATTGCTCGTTTAAGAAGGTCTTCTTGTCTCTCCTTGCTATTCTTTGGAAATCTGCATTCAATTTCCTGTATTCAATTACCTACCTGTAACAAACTTCAAGCTACACTTCAGGAAATAGATAACCATGGAGTAAGTCTTACTGAACTTCTGGGTAAACATACTCAGGGTTACGCTATGTGTCTTCATAGTAAGCTTTGTGGCACCTCTTAAAGGTTAACACATTTTATTGTGGGCTATAAGCTTTCACCGGCCAGAGTCCACTTCAATAGAAGCGTTATCCTCGATAGGTGCATATATGTAAACTGCACTCTGTGCATCCGAAGCTTCTACCACCATAATGGTTAATCTGTAAAAGGTTTTCACATCTCAGCGGCCCATGGAACTGGACTACCTGAAATAAGGTGAGCTTTCGTTCATATAATTTTAAAACACTAATTTGAGTCCGGCAATTTTATCTGTTTAAATATTATTATTATTATTATTATTATTATTATTATTATTATTATTATTATTATTTCTACCCTGCCCATCTGGCTGGGTTTCCCCAGCCACTGGGTGGCTTCCAACAGAAGGTTAAAAATATATTAAAGCATTAGTCGTTAAAAACTTTCCTAAATAGGGCTGCCTTCCCTAAACCTCACAGAAACTTCAGTTGGTCCAAAATGCAGCAGCCAGATCATTGGCTGGCGTTCTGTTTAGATCTCGTGTAACCTCAGTTTTAAAACAGCTGTACTGGTTGCTAATTCATTTCCGGGCCCAATTTAAGGTGCTCAGGTTTGTGTTTAAAGCCCCAAAATGACTCAAGCCCTAAATGATTAAAAGGCCACGTCCTTCCCTACAGTCCCTCATGGGTGCTGAAATCGGCAGAGGGGCCCCTCTTGGTAGTCCCTCTACCCTCGGAGGCATTGGGGGGATGGTGGTCTGGGTGAGGGCCTTCTCTGTGGTGGCCCCTAAGCTGTGAAACTCCCCATTGAGGTGTGTCTGGCACCTTCATAATGCAACTTCCAGAGAATGCTGAGATGCACCTTTTTACCCTGGTTTTTGACACTTGAGGTATATATTTTTAAGACCCGCCTTATTCTACGGGTTATAGGGCAGCATATAAATTTAATAAATAAATAAAATAAAAGATTGTAAGTTATTTAACCCAACCTGGAACCTTAGGGTGAAGGATGGGTAATTATTGATGATAACAATAGGAATATTGGCTTTCTTTTGTGTGTGTGTGTGTGTGTACCAATTGTACTACAAAATGTGTATGTTCTAATTGCATTTGGTGGTTTTATCCGTGTAGTTGTGTTTATGCATATTTCAGGGGTGCCATCTCACCCTCAGGGTTGTAGGTGCCCGCTGCCACAATGCGGATATGCAACATCGAGAGACTACCTCTACTTGTGAACCACACACCCCAGAAAAGGGTGACTCACTGGCTGGCTGCAGAGGGTGGAACTGAATTGCTTCTCTCTCAGACGCAGTGCTACTGCCGCCTTTTCTCATTGACTCTGTGTGTGCCCGGCTACCACAATTATATTATTTTGGGTGCCCAAGCAGTTGGCTGGAGTTGGCTCCTATGGCATGTTTGTGTCTGATACTCAAGTTGCAAAGGCCCAGGTCTGATGTAAATAAATATCTTATCTATCTAGAACTGGTCCTTAAGAAAGGCCCCTTCAGTCTGTTTGATTAAAAGGAGGGTAGAATGTTCTTGCATTGCTTCTGCTACTCTGTGCAAAGGGCGTGCAGCAGTGATGCCAAAGGTGTGGTCTATTTGCCAGCCTTACTTATTTTAATTCATATCCTATCTCTTGCTTATGGATATGGTTTTCCCATTCTCAGTCTACAAGAAATGACAGTTTGTTACTTTGTGAGTGACCTGCAATGAACCTTGGGCGGGTGGCGCTGTGGGTTAAACCACAGAGCCTAGGACTTGCCGATCAGAAGGTCGGTGGTTCGCATCCCCACGACGGGGTGAGCTCCTGTTGCTCGGTCCCTGCTCTTGCCAGCCCAGCAGTTCAAAAGTGTGTCAAAGTGCAAGTAGATAAATAGGTACCGCTCCGGCAGGAAGGTAAACGGCGTTTCCGTGCGCTGCTCTGGTTTGCCAGAAGCGGCTTAGTCCTGCTGGCCACATGACCCAGAAGCTGTACGCCTGCTCCCTTGGCCAATAAAGCGAGATGAGCGCCGCAACCCCAGAGCCGGCCACGACTGGACCTAATGGTCAGGGGTCCCTTTACCTTTATTGTCCTTCTCTTCTTTTGCACATCAGATTAAAACCCTATTCTGGTTTTAATCAAATCACAATTGCCCATGACGAGCCAGCTCAGCCCACTGATCCCATCGACCAAAGCATTGCTTGGGTCCCCTAATTGCTTCCAGCGGTTTGAGACCTGCGGGCGCTGACTGGCTTTTAAAAAAAAAATTTAAAAATTGCCCATGACACCCAAACACAGGAAACTGCTTTGTATAAAGCTGATTTGGTTAGAACAAAACACATTTGATTGGTGCTTTCAGGACTTGGTTTGTAAACAACCCACAGTTTCCTGAGTTTGGATATCACAGGGAACTGTGGTTAGTTTGACATCGCAAGCAGAAACCTTCAATCTCTTCCTTGCTGCTGTGCAGTGGGGAACACATGATCCTAGGCTTGAAACGACTTGTTCACAGAGCAGGAGACTACTACGCTAAACCACAACAGAACGTTAAAACAGCAGCTTAAAAACCCTGCGTGAATTTAAAAGTCTTTACCTGGCTCCAGAAAGGTGATCAAGAGTGCACCAATGGAGCTGGAACTCAACAGCCCCCTTCTTCATAGCAACGCACTTCATTACACAGGAGCAACATTTGGAGCAGTTCCTCCAAAGAGGATCTTAATATTCAGGTAGACATAAGCAGAAAGAGGAACCATTTCAGATTACTTGGTCCTGAGCCGTTTAAGGCCTTACAGGGTGAACAGGAAGCCTTCAGCAATGAGGGCTGCATTTCTTTCTGAGCAGCCTTGCAGAGGCTAAAGTGGGTGGTGCAATGAATGTAAATTTTGCTTTGCTTCTGAAATGGCTGGTTGAGAGGCAGGCCTTTCAACTGGGTCAAGAAATGGACTTTTAATACTCTTCCAGTCCTAGTTTGAACCAGCAGCAGTTTCTGGACCTTTTCCAGTACTAAACCATAGTTTCCAGTTGCACCTCTACTTAAAAACAAAAGAGTGTTCTCGTTGTTTTGAATCAAAGCTTAGCTGTAATCCCTGCTCTTTTGCCACCAAACATGTGTCTTTTTTAAAAAAAAATGATTGTTACATTCTGCTTTTGTGTCCACAGGATTAAGCATGCACCCTAATGGGGGCACTGATGGTTCTTGCTCATTAATTTGGCAGCGTGGGGGGAAGAGCGAGCGAAAATACACTTTTCTCATGCTGGGTGGGCAGGCAATCTTTGATGCGTCCAGACCCTTAGCCCTGATTCTTCTTGGCTTGGCATTTTGAAGCAGTGTGTTGGAGTCTTCTCTTGGCGATAAGGCGGGGAGCGAGGTTGAAAGGTTAGCCTTGCGTTATTTGATCCTTTATGCCCCTGTCAGCAGGCATTCCTGCAGAGGAAAAAAATATCTGTTAATCCAAGACTTCACTTATATATGAAGGAAGAGAGGGAGGTGAATTGTTTTTTTTAATGGCGGCAGTGATCTCCTTGCAAAGGATTTATCGGGAGAAAAACCTGAACAATTTAAAGAACCGCAGAGGTGTGTAGTAAGACGCATCTTGGACTGAGACTCCAGATTTAGCTGAAGCAAGAGCACTGAGCTGCTTTGAGCAGTGGGGTTTGGTTGCTTTTCCAGGAGTCAGAGGCTCCTGCCACTTGGCGTGGAATAGAAATCGCTTTTATTTATGTAAGCATTGCAGAAGAGCAAGTGGCGATGCTTCGAGCAACTGTTAACATTCAGCGGAAGTCGGTTCCAGAGAAATTGGCAAGGTTCTACGCATACAGTTATGCCGCACTTGGAAGAGTTGGGCCCCATCTGCACTTAAAGCAGTATCGTACCACTTTAAAAGTAATGGCATCCCCTAAAAGAATCCTGGGAACTGTAGTTTAAGGAGGCTGAGAGTTCCAAGGTGACCCCTATTCCCATCACAGGGCTACAGTTCCCTAAGTGGTTTAACAATCAATCTGTTTTCCCAAACTACTCTGGAAATTGTAGCTCTTATTCTTGTTGTTTAGTCGTGTCCGACTCTTCGTGACCCCCTGGACCAGAGCACACCAGGCACTCCTGTCTTCCACTGCCTCCCGCAGTTTGGTCAAACTCATGCTGGTAGCTTCAAGAACACTGTCCAACCACCTCGTCCTCTGTCATCCCCTTCTCCTTGTGCCCTCCATCTTTCCCAACATCAGGGTCTTTTCCAAGGAGTCTTCTCTTCTCATGAGGTGGCCAAAGTATTGGAGCCTCAGCTTCAGGATCTGTCCTTCCAGTGAGCACTCAGGGCTGATTTCCTTCAGAATGGATCGGTTTGATCTTCTTGCAGTCCATGGGACTCTCCAGAGTCTCCTCCAGCACCATAATTCAAAAGCATCAATTCTTCGGCGATCAGCCTTCTTTATGGTCCAGCTCTCTCTTCCATACATCACTACTGGGAAAACCATAGCTTTAACTATACGGACCTTTGTTGGCAAGGTGATGTCTCTTAGCACCCTTTAAAGGTAAAGGGACCCCTGGCCATTAAGTCCAGTTGCAGACAACTCTGGGGTTGCGGTGCTCATCTCTCTTTACTGGCCACTGGAGCCAGCGTTTGTCCCCAAACAGCTTCCGGGTCATGTGGCCAGCAGGACTAAGCCGCTTCTGGTGAACCAGAGCAGCACACAGAAACGCTGTTTTCTTCCTGCCGAAGCGGTACCTATTTATCTACTTGCACTTGATGTGCTTTCGAAATGCTAGGTTGGTAGGAGCTGGGACAGACCAATGGGAGCTCACCCCGTCATGGGGATTCGAACCACCAACCTTCTGATCGCAAGCCCTAGGCTCAGTGGTTTAGACCACAGCGCCACCCACGTCCCCTTAGCATCCTTAGCAAACCACATCTCTCAAAATTCTTTGGGGTAAGCCAGAACTATTTAAGGTTGAAGGATACTTATTGGTCAGACTTGGAGGAACAAAATGAAGGGGGACCAGAGGCCTGCAACCCCAAGAGAGGGGTGTGTGAGAGAGAAACAGAAAATTCCAGCATGTGAGATTCTTCTTTCTTTAGCAATCACTCTTGGCCGAGTAAGATTGTCTTCCATGAGCATGGTCTAAACAGTGATTGTGGAGGCCAATTCTGGATCCACATGTCCTTCCACAGTGGGGACACAGGTTTCTGGGCGGGAGTTGATCATGGTAAGGGTTTGCCAAGCATGCCTTCCTCTTGGCACATTTCTCCCTTGCGTCCTGACTTTGAGCATCTTCAAAGCCCATGGCACCTTTGGTAAAGGCTGTTCTCCAATTGGAGTGCTCGCAGGCCAGTGTTTCCCAGCTTCCCAGCAGAAGAAGAGGAGGCTGCGCCCCCAGCAGTGGGGTGCCATCGAGGCTGCGCCCCCAGCAGTGGGGTGCCATCGCGGCTGCCCCACCCACCCACGCTGGGCACCACGCCCCCACAGGTGTTGCGCCACGCCCCCAGGACACGCGCCAGCCACGCCCACGCCTGCTCTCTGCCCCCCCGTGCCGGAGCATAAAGCTCTGCCACTGCCCCAACTATCGGTGTTTATGCTTCATTTTTTTAGGTTTGCCCTGAGAGAGTCTTTAAACCTCTTTTGCTGTCCACCGGCATTACGCTTTCCATTCTTAAGTTGGGAATAGAGTAGTTGCTTTGGAAGGCGATAATCGGGTATCCGAACAACATGACCAAGTCAATGATGTTGATGCTGAAGAATCATTGCTTCGACACTCAGCGTCTCCCTTCCGCCACTCATTTTCTCTTGCAGTTTCCTCTTACGGATACTTCTGTCCTTTGCAGAGTGTGCTAGTTTCTGTACACACACTCCTGGCAAGTGAGAAGCCTCATCAGAGTTTGAGGACACAGTCCAGCCAGGCAAAAACACTCCTCTGGAGGACCAATGGGGCTATGTGGCTTAAGGAGAGCCACCGAGTTCAGAGAGAGAGAACTGGCGAGGCTGCATTTGGTCCTTGAGGCAGAGGCTTCCCATCCCAGCTTTAGCGTAATAAGGAGAACACACACGTCTTCACAGGTGTGGATTGATTAGACCAGGCACGTCCAACAGGTAGATCATGATCTATCAGTAGATCATTGGACGTCTGTGGTAGATCACTGATAGATCACGGGCTCCCCCCAAAGCAGCTCAACATTTACAGCCTGCACCCTCAAAAAACGGGGCTTTCCTCTTCCCTAAAAAAAGCTTAATAGCAAGAGCAGTTAGACAATGGAATATAGAGGGTACATAGGGATACCAGATTAGACAATTGCTTCAACCATATCATAGGGACACAGGTGGCACAGTGGTCTAAACCACTGAGCCTTGTGGGCTTGCCGATCGGAAGGTTGAGGGTTCAAATCCCTGCAACGGGGTGAGGTCCTGTTGCTCTGTCCCAGCTCCTGCCAACCTAGCAGTTCAAAAGCACAACAGCGCAAGTAGATAAATAGGTACTGCTGTGGCAGGAAGGTAAAAAGCATTTCCGTGCACTCTAGTTTCCGTCAACGGTGTTCCATTGCGCCAGAAGCAATTTAGTCCTGCTGGCCACATGACCCAGAAAGCTGTCTGTGGACAAACGCCGGCTCCCTCAGGCTGAAAGCAAGATGAGCGCCGCACCCCATAGTCACCTTTGACTGGACATAACCATCCAGGGGTCCTTTACCTTTACCTATACCCAGTGCTTCTTTTCTGGGGGGACGCAGGGGGGGTGCATACCCCTAAACATTTTGTGCATCTACTGTTAGATCCTGGGAGGTTTTGGTAGATCGCGGTTGATCGCTGGGTCCCTTTCCATTATTGAATTAGATTCCTGGCCCACCCTCCACGATCTGCAGAATGGAAGGTGGAGTATACTGATCTGTTGGTGAGTGTCTGTTCCCCTTCTTTCCTTAAAAAAAGATCAACAACTTTGCCTTTAACTCACAAAAAATGGGGCTTTCCTCCTTCCTAAAACATGCTCAACAACTTTGATCTGAACCCCTCAAAAGGGGATCAACCACTGCCAGTTTATAACACTGTGAGTAGATCGCAGTCTCTTGGAAGTTGACCACCCCTAGATTAGACTATACCCCATAATGATTTTGGGGTGAAACCCTTTACCCGAAAATGGGGCTCCTCCAATAGGGAATGGCTCCCTCCCTCAGAAGAGTCTACTACCTTTTCTTGATAGCTTTTAAAACCACAGTGAGGTTGGGAAGTAATCCATAATGAATTTTAAAAAAATGTTGAAGTACTTTCTCCCCCTCAAAATAGAGTCCTTTCTGATCGGGGAAAATTCAGACGGAAATTCCCAGGTGTCGAAAAAGGTTATGTATGCCGCTACTGCAGCCCGTGTTTTGTTAGCCCAAAATGGAAAACGAACGAGGTCCCAACCAAAGCAGAATGGCAACTGAAGTTGACAGAATATGCCCAACTCGCAGACCTAACATATAAAACAAGAGAACAAGAAGAACATACGTGCAGAGAAGTTTAGGAAACGTTTATTGAATATATGGGAAATAATTGTGTACAGCTGAAAATGCTGGCAGCATTAAGATAAATTCAACGGTGTAAATAAGTTTTGACGGATACAATAAATGGAATACTGAATGGTATAGTTTTTGTAAAATATGCAGGGATTTATGATATGTAAAATGAACCATGGAACGAGAAGGGAAGATATCCTTAAGATATCTGTATCTTAAGGATGTAAAATGAATACTTTAAATTGTAAAGCAGAATTTTTTTTACACACACACACACACAGTGGTACCTTGGGTTAAGTACTTAATTCGTTCCGGAGGTCTGTACTTAACCTGAAACTGTTCTTAACCTGAAGCACCACTTTAGCTAATGGGGCCTCCCGCTGCTGCCGCGCCGCTGAAGCATGATTTCTGTTCTCATCCTGAAGCAAAGTTCTTAACCTGAAGGTACCACTGTACACACACATACCTAAAACCACTGTTAGAGCACTAGGCTGTTCTCATGTTCACTCTCTTATCTTTCAGGCAGTCAAAATCCATCTGAAGATGTCCTCTCCTGAAATCGCTTCTCTCTCTTGGGGCCGGATGACTGTCAAAGGCTGTTCCACGACTTACAAGGACTGTAAAGTCTGGCCTGGGGGCAGTCGGACTTGGGACTGGAGAGAGACGGGCACTGACGTACGTGCCTTTGCTCACCCTCTTCTTAGTTATCTGGGGGCCACTTGGGTATTGTAGACTTGGGCTGCATCTACACAGCTATAAAAAACGCTCTGGGAAAAGCCCCGTTTTCTTAGAGTTCCAATTTCAGCTCTACTGCGCCATCTGGTGTTGCAGTTTTGTAACACGTTTATAACGCTTTATTTTTGCTAATGTAGCCAAGTCTTTGGAAGAGGTTTCAGAAAAGGGCACCCAAAGTGATCGAAGGGGGTGGAGTGACTCCCTATGAGAAAAGGTTGAGGCATTTGGGCCTTTCAGTTTAGAGAAAAGGCAGGTATTTGGCGACCTGGCTGAAATTTATGAAATTGCAACATGGCACGGAGAAAGTGGGAAGAGAAGGTTTTGCCCCTCTTTGTGCTAGAAATTGTGAATATCCAATGAAGCTGAATGTTGGAAGATTCAGGGTAGATGAAAGAAAGTTCTGCTTTATGCGAAGAAATCTGCTCTATGTACTATAGGGCAGTTCATAAAAAGACTCCCCCCCCCCGAAAATGCCTGCTCCAAAAGTCTTATCTTACTACACTAAGGATTATATAACTATATCTGAAATTTCATGCATATCAGTTAATATCTTGACCCTCCTCCACAAAAATAATGACAATATAATAAAAAAAAGTTATACCCCGCCCTTCCCGGTTCAGAAAACCAGGCTCAGGGCAGCTAACAATAAATTTAAAACAATTGATGCAACAAAAACAGCTTAAAATACAGTATAAAACATGAATAACAATAAATTCCAAATTCAAAAATCAATTTAGGGGGGAAATCCATCCAATAAGCATTGAATGATCACCAGGGCTAGCTGGCTAAATTAGTCCTATTTGGGCCAGTAAGGAGACCAGGGGAGAATTAGCTGTGGGATCCCAGAGCGGGTAATCTTCATAAAAAGAGGAGAGGGAGGGAAGGAAGGGGAATGAAAGATCAGGCTGAGTTCAAATTGAAAGCCAGGCAAAAATAGCTGTTTACTTGGCCGTTTTCCTATGTCATGAAGGCTGAAATTTCCATTCAGTGGAGCAGGGTCAAGATATTAACTGATATGCATGAAATTTCAGATATAACTATATAATACCTAGTTTAGTAAGAAAAGACCTTTGGAGCAGGCATTTTTTTTTAAAAAGTTTTTTATGAACCGCCCTAATGTGCTGTGGGTTTCATCTAAAACAATAGAATAGACCTTTGCAGCGGTGGGGTGGGGGTTATAGAGGAAGGGAATTTTCTCCCTGTTTTCACAGCAGCTACTATTTTTTACTTTAAATAATTTTTTAAAAAGAAGCCTCAGCTGCCGCAGCTCTCATAAACCCAGTTATCTCCTTCTGCCCCTTCACTCCAGACTAATCAGTGTCCACTTCAGCTCACCTCAAGGTCCTATTTTCTAAAAGACTTTGGCTGATATCTGGGTTCTCCCCCCGCCCCTTTCCCCCTGTAAAAGAAAATAAAAATATTGTTTTGCTAAAACATGAGACACACACACACCACATACACACAAACATCAGGTCTTTTGTGCTGCTTGGAAATAAAATCCTCTTTTTCTTCCTCTTTCACGGCACTGCTGTTTCCAGAGCACTCCTTGCTGGCAGCAGAACCTTTCAACCAGCCAATTATTGTAATTACAGTAAACCCAGACCTCCTTTTTCTTTTGTTGGGGTTGTCATGTGACCACCATTAAAAGTATTCCAGAGTGTTTGGGGCTGGGCTTTTTTTAAAAAAAAAAGCTAGGGGGAAGAAAAACCTTTCTCTCCCTCCTTCTGTCTGCCAGGCAAATCACAATTTGAATTATCCTGCATGCCTGTCCTATTCCATGTTGCCCATTGCAAAGATAATCTGTCCCCAGCTGGGTTAAACCAAGTGAATTTACCGCGTTCACAACTGCGGTCCAGCCTTAGCAGGTTAGGGGGAAATACTTGACCGCAAAAAGGCCTTATCTGGAAGGCAGGTAAAATGTCAATGATGTCTACCTGCACCTTGAACGAAACCGCCCATTTGGACAGAAGCCAGAAGTTCTTCGGCTGCGGGGCAATTACGAAACAAAAAAACGCTGCGAAGCTTCTGTCGGAAGCTAAAAATAGTCTGGCAAATGCTCGGATGTCTATTTGGAACAGCTGTGCATTGTGTGCAAACGTCTTGTCTGCAAACTTCACAGACCGTGGATGGCTGCCAGCCGTCCACTCATTATGCAGATTTAAGTTACGAATTGCAACATCAAGTTTAGCAGGAGTAACAACTGAAATGAAAAGGACATGTCTGTCTGCCTTTGTTGTTGTTTAGTCGTATAGTCGTGTCCGACTCTTCGTGACCCCCTGGACTAGAGCACGCCAGGCACTCCTGTCTTCCACTGCCTCCCGCAGTTTGGTCAAACTCATGATGGTAGCTCCGAGAACACTGTCCTACCATCTCGTTCTCTGTCGTCCCCTTCTCCTTGCGCCCTCCATCTTTCCCAGCATCAGGGTCTTTTCCAGGGAGTCTTCTCTTCTCATGAGGTGGCCAAAGTATTGGAGCCTCAGCTTCAGGATCTGTCCTTCCAGTGAGCACTCAGGGCTGATTTCCTTCAGAATGGAGAGGTTTGATCTTCTTGCAGTCCATGGGACTCTAAAGAGTCTCCTCCAGCACCATAATTCAAAAGCATCCATTCTTTGGCGATCAGCCTTCTTTATGGTCCAGCTCTCACTTCCATACATCACTACTGGGAAAACCATAGCTTTAACTATATGGATCTTTGTTGGCAAGGTGATGTCTCTGCTTTTTAAGATGCTGCCTAGGTTTGTCATTGCTTCTCCCAAGAAGCAGGCATCTCTTAATTTTGTGACTGCTGTCACCATCTGCAGTGATCAGATGTCTGCCTTAGTATACCAAAACATCTCTTACCCTCATACAGTTCTTAATGTTGAGTAAAAAAATCTCCTTTCTTATAACTTCCCTCCAGGGCAGAAAATAAGTTTGCTCCATCTTCAATGTGACAGTTCTTTAGATATTTGAAGAGGCCTAAACAACATCATCATCATCATTATTATTATTATTATTATTATTATTATTATTATTATTATTATTATCCCACCCATCTGGCTGGGTTTCTCCAGCCATTCTGGGTGGCTTTCAACAGAATATTAAAATACAATAATCTATTAAACATTAAAAGTTTCCCTAAACAGAGCTGCCTTCAGATATCTTCTAACAGTCTGGTAGTTGTTTTTCTCTTTGACATCTGGTGGGAGGGCGTTCCACAGGGCGGGCACCACCACCGAGAAGGCCCTCTGCCTGGTTCGCTGTAACTTGGCTTCTCACAGGGAGGAAACGGCCAGAAGGCCCTCGGTGCTGGACCTCAGTGTCTGGGCTGAACGATGGGGGTGGAGACTCTCCTTCAGGTATACTGGGCTGAGGCCGTTTAGGGCTTTCAAGGTCAGCACCAACACTTTGAATTGTGCTCAGAAACGTACTGGGAGCCAGTGTAGGTCTTTCAGGACCGGTGTTATGTGGTCTCGGCGGCCGCTCCCAATCACCAGTTTGGCTGCTGCATTCTGGATTAGTTGTAGTTTCCAGGTCACCTTCAAAGGTAGCCCCACATAGAGCGCATTGCAGTAGTCCAAGCGAGAGATAACCAGAGCATGCACCACTCTTCATACACAACTCCTTCAACCGTTCCTCATCAGGCTTGATTTCCAGACCCTGGATCATCTTGGTTGCCCTCCTCTGCACATGTTCCAGCTTGTCAACATCCTTCTTAAATTGTGGTGCCCAGAACTGGACACAGGGCTCCAGGCAGGGTGTAACCAAGGCGGAACAGAGCCTTATTATTTAACGCCTTTCCCTTTACTTCCAAACGCAGCATGTTCCAGGCGTGCAGCCCGCAGATGTGGAAGAAGTTGTTCGGAAGGGCGCCGAGACATTAGTGATTGGCCGTGGCATGAGCGAAGCCTTGCAGGTACTTTTACTAGGCTTGGTGGGACTGGGAGTCTGGTTGCAAAATTCAGAATCCAGCAGGGGATCTGGTAGCATTCCAGCACCTATTATTGGAGGTCCTGCATAGCATTCTATTGCCAGCCAATTGACAGTAGCTAAGTATTATTCTAGGGACATGGGCTGCGCTGTGGGTTAAACCACAGAGCCTAGGACTTGCCAATCAGAAAGTTGGCGGTTTGAATCCCCGTGACGGGGTGAGCTCCCGTTGCTCGGTCCCTGCTCCTGCCAACCTAGTGGTTCAAATCATGTCAAAGTGCAAGTAGATAAATAGGTACGACTCCGGCGGGAAGGTAAATGGAGTTTCCGTGTGCTGCTCTGGTTCGCCAGAAGCAGCTTAGTCATGCTGGCCACATGACCCAGAAGCTGTACACCGGCTCCCTCGGCCAATAAAACGAGATGAGCGCCGCAACCCGAGTCGGCCACAACTGGACCTAATGGTCAGGGGTCCCTTTACCTTTAAGTATTATTCTAGATTTATTCATGAATAATACAGGGAACCCCTGATTATGTTCCAGGTCTCCCTGTGTGTAACCGAAATCACATATATTGGGAGCACCCTGGAGGGGCAGCAGGACTTGCATAGCTGACATGCAGGGAACTTTCTTCTTTGAACACCAGCTAAGATGGTCAACGAAGACCAGGCAGCAGGATTTATGAATTTATTGTTTTGTCTTATGCTTTAATATTGTTTTAAGTCACTGCAATATATTTTTTATGATACAGCAGTATATAATAAAAATTTTATAGGTCAATAAAACCAAGAGTTTTCAGGAGGTGTTTAATACCGGTGCAGCTCAGTCTGACAGCTAGCCTGGGTTCAAAACGATGCCCAGGTTCCAACTATGTGGGAATGGCTAAGGGAATGTCTTGAACTAGCTGAAACTGACAAGAGACTGGACAGATTTGATTCCTAAGAGGAACGGCATGTTTTATGGCACAAAGTCTGTTGAAAGTTGGGTGGTTGTTTTTTTGCAAATTTTGGAAACATTAGACTTGAAAGTCATTTATTTATGTGACATGTGATTTATGCATACAGGTGGCAACCATTTTGATGGAATGGTTCTGCCCCATTCCAGATCCATAGGGACTAGGGACTGGGACACTATCTAGTTTTCAGCATTGCAATATATCATATTGCCTGGCCCAAAATTTTGAAAGTGATACAGTGGTACCTCAGGTTACATACGCTTCAGGTTACATACGCTTCAGGTTACAGACTCCGCTAACCCAGAAATAGTGCTTCAGGTTAAGAACTTTGCTTCAGGATGAGAACAGAAATCGTACAGCGGCTACGCAGCGGCAGCAGGAGGCCCCATTAGCTAAAGTGGTGCTTCAGGTTAAGAACAGTTTCATGTTAAGAACGGACCTCCGGAATGAATTAAGTACTTAACCCGAGGTACCACTGTATTACGATAGGGATTTCAGGCTGGTTTGGGACAATATACTGATACATTGCCCAGCCCTAAAAAGGTCTTGCGCATCGGCAGTAGTGAATCAATTGGATGAGCGCAAAACGGTCGCTGTGTGTATTTCAAAGTGTAAAAAAAGAGAAAAGGAGCCACTAACTGGGTTTCATGCATGTTAGCAATGAAGTTACAGCTTGTGGGCAAGAAGGAATTCCTCCCTGACTCCTTTCTCTTCTTGATTTCTCAAGGTGCCGTCATCCACCGTGGACTACCTGAAGAGTCATGGGATCGATGTGCTGGTTCTGCAGACAGAAAAAGCCGTGAAAGAGTACAACGCTTTGGCCAGCAAAGGGGCCAAAGTGGGTGGGGTCTTCCATTCCACCTGCTAGAGCAAACGTCCCCAACTTGGTGTCCCCCAGATGATTTGGGTTCCAGCTCCCATGAACCCCTGTGAGGTTGTCTGCGGGCACCAGGTTGGCAAAGCCTGCTTTCCACCGTCTTGTGCCTTCATGTGAATAAAAGAGCGCACTTTTGGGTCAGCAGGCAGCCTGTATGCGTCGCTGTGTGCCAAGTCTTGAAAGCTTTCAAAACGAAACCACGGATGCTGAATTTCACTAGCCTAGGAGTCAAAAGGTTTAAAAGTGGGCAGCAGTCGTGCAGCCACACAGCCAAGAGTGCCTTGCAATTTCAGTTCAGGATTCCTGAACATTAAAGAGTCCTGCAGGATCAGGCCAACAGCCTGTCTAGAAACCCTCAAACATGGCACTGCCACCTTTGGTCGGGCAAAATAAGGGACAGGATTGGGGGTGGGGGGCTAAAATTTGCTTTACCTGATGCAGAAATGACTTCAAAGCAATCCATTACAATGGGCTGTTTCCAATGCTGGTCATAACTCATAGAGAACACCTAATGAAGTTTATGGATCTAAGTTAGCAATGGACATTAATTTCAACGACTCGCATCCTCCCCACCTGCTGAATTTCCGCCAGTTAGAAAAATGGTCTAGAGTCCTGCAGCTCTGGGCAGACAGGCAAGATCAGGAAGCAAGGTGCCTTTGGCTGACCATTGTGAGGTTTCTTTAATGCAGAGCTGTGCAGGATTGCAGTATTGGGGATATTTGGCTTCAGGCAACATCACACATTCGCTCCAAGTGTTTTAAGGACATGTTTTTTGTCGCAGTGTAGTCACCCATGCAGTTGACCAGCAGGGGGAAGTTTTAAGTCTGTCTGTCTCAAATTTGTAGTCCAACTACAGCTGGGGACCCAACTGGCAAGACCAGTGGTCAGGGATGATGGGAGTTGTAGTCCAACGACCTCTGGAGACCCAAGTTTGAGAAACACTGTTTTAAGTTAATGGTAGAGTGGGAGCCTGCTCTGGGGGTGTGGGAATAACAAGTCCATTTATGCCTTCAGATGTCAGGGTCAACATGCATGACCAGAGGCCCCCCCTATTTAAACTGCTAGTCTGTTCCATACCTGGATGCAGATGTTTTATTATGTATTATTACTTAAATGCATTTATAAAATAACCAAAATTGCATGGCTAACCAAAGGGATGTGGGTTGCAGCAGGCACCAGCTACCGTATTTTTCGCTCTATAGGATGCACTTTTCCCCCTCCAAAAATTAAGGGGAAATGTGTGTGCGTCCTATGGAGTGAATGCATGCTCCTTGGCTTCAGCGATAGCAACACGAAGCCTCCGAAGCGCAGAGGGAGCACTCCCTCCACGTTCTGGAGGCTTCGCATTGCTTTCGCTGAAGCCTGGAGAGCAAGAGGGGTCGGTGTGCACCGACCCCTCTAGCTCTTCAGGCTTCAGGGATAGCTGCCTGAAGCCTTTGGAGCGCAGCGGGAACTCGCGCTGCACTCTGAAGGCTTCGGGTTCCTTTTGCTGAAGCCGGGAGAGCAAGACTCCTGGCTTCAGCAGAGAGGGAGAGCTGCCCAGCGCCCCTTCAGCCAAGCGGGAGGAGAAATGGAAGGGGCTCTGTTTCTCCTGCCGCTTCGCTGAAGGGGCTCTGAGCAGAGGGGGAGAAATTTTTTTCTTGTTCTCCCCCTCTAAAACAAGGTGCGTCCTATGGTCAGGTGCGTCCTATAGAGCGGAAAATACGGTACATTGCGAGGCACAGTGGCACATGCTAAAAAATCAGAGAGCCTTGAATAAATTAATGGTGGTCCCAATGGCAGGAGAGACTGAACCACACTTTTAAGATAAGGGAGTTGTTCTCAAGGACGACTGCTGTAGACTGTTATCAGCTCATAGGAAAAGAAATGCCCCTTCCTAATTTTATATATATATACAGCAGGCACAGAGAAATAATCGGCTCCGGGACTTTTCTCAGTGGAGGATGCTAGAAACCCCTTGGCTGTTGCTGAGCCACTGCCCACAACATCCTGCCAGCCATGTGTTTCCTCCTCAATTGGAGGTCGGCCTGTGGTCTCTGAGTTTTGTAAAGTGTGGAAGAGCCATGTCCTTGGCATGGCTGAGGATCCTTCTCATGAACCCCTTAGCAGCACTGGGGCACCCAGAAAGCCTTCTGTGTATTTGCAACAACTCTGATGATCAGTCAGATGGGAAGCCGGTATGGTGGTCCATTCAATCCGGGCGCGTCTCAATTTCTGCCAGCCAGGAAACATTCCGAAGACAAAACCGCTCAATTTTAAGGGTGATTTCCCACCCTTGCACCACAGTCCCACCTTGATCTTCCGTGTGCATGCACCAACCGAGCTTAGAACGGTCTCAGATCTCCCGCAGGAATCGTATCAATAAAAAAGGGTCCTTCAAAGGCAGCCATCACCGCCTGGCTGGCTTGGGCATGATGTAAACTTTGACCGGCTTGCTGAAAGGGATGGTTCCTTCGATGCCATTCTCGGCCTGGGAGGGCAGATCCAAACTGTCTCCCCAGGTGGTGCGCGAGAGCCTCGTGGATGTTTTGTTTCGATCCGAACCATACGCCAGCAGGAGCCGCACTTCAATCTGACAGGGCTCTAGGGGTGTAAAAAGGGAGCCAGTTATAAGAAGCTAAGTAGCGTCCTGCCAGGTTAGACTACCTAGTCCGGCATCCTGCTTTCATAGTGGCTAACTAGGTGCAACAGTGCTCTCCCCCTCCTGTGGTTTCTGGCAGCTGCTCTCCAGTGCAGGCAGACTTAAGGTCAAAAACAAAAGTTAGGCACCCCTGCCTTAAACTACAAATTGAGTGCAGCAAGGAGTATGGCAGGTGTGGGGGAACCTGTGGAACCTGAAGGAGCGTCTCTACCCCCATCGTTCAGTTCCACTGAGGTCCAGCTCCGAGGGCCTTTTGGCGGTTCCCTCACTGCAAGAAGTGAGGTTACAGGGAACCAGGCAGAGGGCCTTCTTGGTGGTGGCACCCACCCTGTGGAACGCCCGCCCTTCAGATGTCAAGGAAATAAACAACTACAGTGGTACCTCTGGTTACATACTTAATTCGTTCCAGAGGTCCATTCTTAACCTGAAACTGTTCTTAACCTGAAGAACCACTTTAGCTAATGGGGCCTCTGGCTGCTGCCGCTGCACCGCCACCACACAATTTCTGTTCTCATCCTGAAGCAAAGTTCTTAACCTGAGGTACTATTTCTGGGTTAGTGGAGTCTTTAACCTGAAGCGTATGTAACCCGAGGCACCACTATACCTGACTTTTAGAAGACATCTGAAGGCAGCCTGTGTAGGGAAGTTTTTCATATTTGATCTTTTATCATGTTTTTAATATTCTGTTGGGAGCCGCTCAGAGTGGCTGGGGGAACCCAGACAGATGAGCAGGGTATAAATTGTTGTTGTTGTTGTCCACCTCCCATCATCCCTGTTTAGGCCATGCTGTCTGAGGCTGCTGGGAATTGGGAGTGCAATAATATCTGAAAGACTGTAGCTTCTCCATCCATGAAGTACTGCATCACAAACTTTAAATTATCCTAGTATGGTTTGTTTTTTTTAACAAGCAATTGTCTATTGTTCTATATAACCTGTTGAGCCAACAAAAGCGAGCTCCTATAGCTTGAACCACGTTGAAATCTTTCTCTAGCACTGAATGCATGGCATTTTCTAGGAGACGGGCGGTTAATTCAACCCATCATATATCTTCTGCCTTTCCTGGTGACTTGCTGCATTGGTTTCCGCCTGCCGCCAGCAGCAGAAAGAAGCCACAGAACCCCTAAGGTTCTGGAAGTGCTCAAGCAAAACCTGCACCGTAAAGACTTCCCCGTGCAGAACCAAAGATCCACTGGATCCAGCATCCTCCTTACCTGTCCAGGCAGTGTGAGAGAGGTAAACCTGAGTAATTAACCGGTGCCTTCCGGGAGCGGGGTTTCGAAAGTCTGCCGGTTTAGGATGGATGAGCTGTGCCTGCCCGTCAGGGTATACAACCTATAAGGGAAGAGAAGGATTTGTCAGTGCTGAGGCACAGGGAGTCAGGAACACGGAAGCCCTATGCAAACGTTACTCGCATTATGTAGGGCATAATTGTGTGCACACTGAAAGGGGGACAACAGCACAGTTTCAGCCCAGCTTCCCCAAGGTAAAGGATTCTTCCTTCAACAATGCATCATGAGCTTCTTCGTAGCTGCCTGGAGTTTTTGCATTCGGTTTTCTTTGCAGATAAAGGTAAAGGGTAAAGGGACCCCTGAGCATTAGGTCCAGTCGTGGCCGACTCAGAGTTGCGGCGCTCATCTCGCTTTATTGGCCGAGGGAGCCGGCGTACAGCTTCCTGGTCATGTGGCCAGCATGATTAAGCCGCTTCTGGCGAACCAGAGCAGCGCACGGAAACGCCGTTTACCTTCCCGCTGGAGCGGTACTTATTTATCCACTTGCACTTTGACATGCTTTCAAACTGCTAGGTTGGCAGGAGCAGGGACCGAGCAACGGGAGCTCACCCCGCCGCGGGGATTCAAACCGCCGACCTTCTGATCAGCAAGTCCTAGGCTCCGTGGTTTAACCCACAACAATGTGCAAAAAAGAGTTGCTGAAGCGAGAAGACCCTCCCCCCAAACACACACCCGACACACACATCTAGCGATGGGCAAATCTGTCCATTTTGGTTTCTCTCGTTTCCTTGTTTTTCCCGTCTTAAGTACACTCCTCCACATTTCTACATCAGTTTGCAATTATTGTTTTTAAAGTCCTTGTGAAAATCAATCAGCATTTCAGTGTGCATTTCTGCTAATGGACACATTTCTGTGTGCAGTTTTGCCCAACATTTTTGCAAAGCAGTATACCTGAAGGAGCATCTCCACCCCCATCGTTCTGCCCAGACACTGAGATCCAGCGCCGAGGGCCTTCTGGCGGTTCCCTCACTGCGAGAGGCCAAGTTACAGGGAACCAGGCAGAGGGCCTTCTCAGTAGTGGCACCTGCCATGTGGAACACCCTCCCACCAGATGTCAAAGAGAAAAACAACTTTTAGAAGACATCTTAAGGCAGCCCTGCTTAGGGAAGCTTTTAATGTTTAATAGACATTAAAGCCAAATGGGTGCGGTATAAATAAATTATTATTATTATTATTATTATTATTGCTTTCTCCATTATACTGAATTTGCGTATGTTATTTTTCACTAGCATTTGAATTTTTAAGGCACGCTTTATCCCAGTACATGTTACTTGGCTGCATTGCAAAATCTGGAGAAGTACAAATGTTTCAGTCCCTTTATTGTTTCAGAAAAAGCGAATTAAACAGGCTTGCCTTTAAATGCAGACAGACGCAGTTTTTTCTCCTATTCCCATCAACCTAAAAGCGTGGCGCTGCTTCAGTCTCTACTTCATCATACTCCATGCGCAGGCATAGGACTAAGGCGGCCTTCCCCAATCTGCTGCCTTCCAGATGTTTCGGACTATAATTCCCATCATCCCTGACCAAAGACCATGATGGGCTGATGGGAGTTGGAGTCCCAAACAGCTGGAGGGCGCCCAGGTTGATAAAAGCTGGTTCTGACCACTGGGGCGATCCTTAATGCTTTTATTCCCCTTACCTGAACTTTAACAGTGCCTTGAGGATCCTGGACGTGTTCCAGAGTTGCATCGACGTCGAGCGCAACCACTAATCCCGACGTGAAGCGCAAGGGGTTGTCCGATTCTCCTGCCGGCTCAATGATGGTGGCAGTCGCTCGGTGGATCTGCAGAAGGAAGATGCCAAATCACTTATACACACTGCCACACATACTTCTCAAAATTCCTGTTTGTTATTTCCAACACACACACACACACTTTATTATTTGGGCTTGGAAAAATGTATTCAGCTGTTTGTCAATTTACAGAGGCGGCAACGAAGGAGCTGCAGTGTGCATGCGGTTGGCCAAAGCAAAACAGGTGCAGGAGCCCAGGACCCTAAACGATTCGAACTTCTTCAACGGACTCTAGAAACGTAGTACAATGTAGTTCGAATAATCATTATCACCGCTTAGTATACTGAGATATGAGAAAGCCTTCCTCCATAAATGATACTCTTTGCAACTTCAAAGCACATCTTAATATCCTGCTTTGTTTTGTAGCTGGGAACCATGGTTTCCCAGTTTGGATGAAGTAGGAAACCATGGTTGGAACCTTCCTAGTTTGATTGCTCAGTTGGGAAGGGAGGAGGAAAGAAGTGTTCTGCAAAGACAACCCCTTCATATTTTGGCTTACAGTGGTAGCTTGGTTCTCAAATGCCTTGGTACTCAAACAACTTGGAACCCAAACACTGCAAACCCGGAAGTAAGTGTTCCGGTTTGTGAACTTTTTTCGGAAGCCAAATATGGTCTGTTTTGAGTTCCACACTTCCATTTTGAGTGTTACGCTGAGGTCTGTCTGTTTTTGCTATTTATTTTGCTGTTTTGTTTTTGTGACTGTGGAACCCAGTTCAGCTACTGATTGACTGATTGTGTGACCGCAGCACATTGTTTATTGCTTTCATTTTATGGATCAATGGTCTCGTTAGAGAGTAAAATTCATGTTAAATTGCTGTTTTACAGGTTGTTTTTAAAAGCCTGGAACGGATTAATCCATTTTGCATTACTTTCTATGTGAAAGCGTGCCTTGGTTTTGGAACGCTTTGGTTTTGGAACTGACTTCCGGAATGGATTAAGTTTGAGAACCAAGGTACCACTGTATTAGGAATACATATGATCATCCATAGTTAAAACAATGCTCAAGGCAGCTGACACTATGAAAAGATTTATATAATTACAAGCATAAAAAACAGTCATAAAAATAAATAAGGCACATCAGAAAGTACATAACCGAGGGTCATTCCATCGCATCCATTATGAATAAATTTATAAAGTACGCTTATATGGCGATTCATATAAGAAACATGCAAATACCATTAAACAGCTCCTTTTAAAATTACTTCAAGTACCGTATTTTTTGCTCCATAAGACGCACCACACCATAAGGCGCACCTAGTTTTTGGCGGAGGAAAACAAGAGAAAAGAAAATTCTGAATCCCAGAAGCCAGAACAGCAAGAGGGATCTGGCTTCTGGGATAGGATGAAGGCTCTCCCTGCCCGGAAGAGGCTGTGTGCGGCTAAGGCAGAAGCCAGGAGAGGCGCTTCGCTGAAGGGGCACTGCGCAGCTATCCTTCTCTGCGCAGCGCCTCTCCTTTTGACAATGGCCTATTTCCCTTGTCTGTCTCTGAAGATGGGTTTCCCTTTGCCTGTTGGAATCTATTTCTGGTAGTCCCCCACACTTTCCCGCCAAAACTTGGTTCATCAAACCTATGGTCCCTTATTCCATTCTCTCAAGACTCTGGTCCCAAAGTTCTGCTATGGGTTTTCTCACAGGAGAGGCGCTCCGTTCCTCCTCCCGCTTCACTGAAGGGGCGCTGTGCAACTCTCCCTCTCTGTGCAGCGCCATTCGCTCCATTAGACGCACTCACATTTTCCCTTACTTTTTAGGAGGAAAAAAGTGTGTCTTATGGAGCGAAAAATACGGTAGTTGTTAAGAGTTGGCTGCCCAGCTGCCAACCAGACACTCACCTTCTCAGGGAGAGGAAGGCAAAGGAAGCAACTCTGCCGTAATGTTGCCTGCAGGATCTTGACGACTTCGGAAGGCTTTGATGTCACTAGTCTGGGCATCAGGTCCAGGAGTTTGTCCACAAAACTGTCTTGCATATGAGGGAGCTCAGAAATGAAGCATCTGTGAAAAAGGGAGAGCGTGAATGTAAGCTCTTTTTATATGCAATAACAGCAGCAAGAATATTACTGGCCCAAAAAAGAAAGCAAGAAGAATTACCAACGACTGAAGAATGGAGGATGAAATTAATGGACTATGCAGAACTAGATAAACTAACAGGAAGGATTAGAAACCGGTGGGACCAGAAATTCACGGAAGTCTGGAGTAAATTTACAGACTATTTGAAAAGTAATTGTGAAGATCAGATGGTGTTTGTAGGTTTGCAAGAAGTTTTGTGAGGAGTATTATTGGAAGTATTGCAAAAATGGAGGAGGGGGAGGATGGTTTGTTAAGAGATGTAAAGGCAATATAAAGTTAAGAAATGCATAGGTAAGGTACCCCTGCCCGTACGGGCCAGTCTTGCCAGACTCTAGGGTTGTGCGCTCATCTCACTCTATAGGCCGGGAGCCAGCGCTGTCCGCAGACACTTCCGGGTCACGTAGCCAGCGTGACGAAGCTGCATCTGGCAAGCCAGCGCAGCACACGGAACGCCGTTTACCTTCCCGCTGGTAAGCAGTCCCTATTTATCTACTTGCACCCAGAGGTGCTTTTGAACTGCTAGGTTGGCAGCCGCTGGGACCGAACGATGGGAGTGAACCCCGCCGCGGGGATTCGAACCACCGACCATGCGGTCGGCAAGTCCTAGGCGCTGAGGTTTTACCCATAGCGCCACCCGCGTCCCTGTTAAAACGGTGAATCATCAGAGGTGCTGATGGAAGTCTAAAAAGATTGTATAATGATACGTTTTGTGGTACATTTTATAATTTATATGTTAAAATAAAAATAAATAAAAATAAATAAAAAGGGAGAGCATGGGGAAAAGTTTGGGAGAGCAGGCAAAGCAAATCCTGATCTACCCTTTGCTCAGAGAAGACCCTGCCCAAGGAATCCCTAGACTCGTATCTGGGGCAACCTTAGTCTCGCCCACAAGAAAATCCCGTACGGTTTGCCTGGGCCTTTCAAAGTAAAAGCTCGGAAAGAGCCCATGGTGAAAAAGGTTGGCCTTTGATAGCTTGCTGCACAGCTACAGGAAAAAAGCAACCATGCTTGTTTGGATGAAGGTTCCGCAGTTGCCAATAAGGAGCTGAAAGGGGGCTTTTAATCCATTTTTTATAGAGGAGCACAGAGTCCTTTTGAGTTCCCACTTGGAGTCTGACATGATAGAGCCTAGGTATACAGTGGTACCTTGGGTTACAGATGCTTCAGGTTACATACGCTTCAGGTTACAGACTCTGCTAACCCAGAAATAGTACCTCGGGTTAAGAACTTTGCTTCAAGATGAGAACAGAAATGGTGCTCCGGCAGCGCAGCGGCAGCAGGAGGCCCCTTTAGCTAAAGTGGTGCTTCAGGTTAAGAATAGTTTCAGGTTAAGAATGGACCTCCGGAACGAATTAAGTACTTAACTCGAGGTACCACTGTAGAGCCTGAGTCCCCTAAACAAGAAAACATACCTCTGAAAAGAGTCCACCTCCTGCAAAAACTTCTCGCACATTCCAAAGAGAGGTTCCACTCTGGAAATGAAAAACAACAGTTTTATTATTTATATGCCACTGACTGGGTTGCCCCAGCTACTCTGAGCAGCTTCCAACAAAATATTAAAAGCACAAAAAAACTCAAACATTAAAAACCTCCCTGTACAGGGATGCCTCCAGATGTCTTCTGAAAAATCAGAGAGCTGTTTATGAAGCCATGATGTACAATTTTGTGTGTGTTTTGCATTGCAGTTAATGTCCATTACAAAAATGCAGGTGTTCTTTACCAGAATTTAAGTATACGGGCTGGTTAGCATAATTTCGGGGTGCGAGGTCACAGTGGGGCAGCTAAGGCTGGACCTCAGGACCAAGGTCTAGGGCCCCACGGCCCAGAGGGGCTCCCAATGGCTACCCAGAGAGCAGGAGACAACAAGGGCAGCAGCAAACAGGCCCCGGGCATCCTTAAATTGTTGCTGTGTTCATGGTCAGTGGGTGGCCTGCCAGGCATGAACATGGTTAGGGATGCACATTTTATTATTGCTGCTTTAAAAAAGTATATTATACTTTTCAGTAACAAAATGCTGCTTTATGTCCAGATAAACGTGCTTAGCATCAGGGCAGCCAAAACAAAAACAAAAATCCCATTTTATCCCTGCAGTCATGAAGATGCTGTGATTTAAGAGAAAGTGCAAAACTGCACACGCTCAGAGTATTTATTTCCAATCCTTTCTTTTAAATCAGAGCTGGCTGAATTGATTGTTGGTTGCTACAACATGTCAGAGATTTAGCTGAAAAACTTGAAATAGAGAGTGCTGTTCAGCTCATGTTCTGCTCACAAACATGCGCACAACATTTGAAAACGGTGCTGTGCCTGCTTTAGTCTGATCCTGCGGCAAGGTACTTCTAATGTTCTTATGGTGATGATTGAAAGAAGAAAAATATTAACTGAGGGCTTCACAACTGAAGTAACACATATGGGCATCTAAAGGCACAACACACAAACATAGCCTGGTCAGGCCACTGAATTCCAGGGTCTAAAATTATCTAGCTGCACCACTGGCAAACTCATTCAGTGGCTTTTGCAAACCACTATCTCCCAGCCTCAGTTCCCCATCTGCAATGCAGGGATAATAAGAGACTCTTACACCAGGATCTAGGGATGCGGGTGGCACTGTGGTCTAAACCACAGAGCCTAGGGCTTGCCGATCAAAAGGTTGGAGGTTTGAATCCCCACGAAGGGGTGAGCTCCCTTTGCTCGGTCCCCACTCCTGTAAACCTAGCAGTTTGAAATTTCATCAAAGTGCAAGTAGATAAATAGGTACTGCTCCGGTGGGAAGGTAAATGGCGTTTCCGTGCGCTGCTCTGGTTTGCCTTAAGCGGCTTAGTCCTGCTGGCCACATGACCCGGAAGCTGTACGCCGGCTCCCGCGGCCAGTAAAACGAGATGAGCACCGCAACCCCAGAGTTGTCCACGACTGGACCTAACGGTCAGAGGCCCCTTTACCTTTGCACTAGGATCTAATCCCAACATCACTGCTAATTTACCCCACTAGCTGCTCAGTCTCCAACATTTTCTGGACCTTCCATGGCCAACCACATCATTTGCCTCCAGCTATTTAAATCTTGCAGTTCAAGTCCAAAGCTCAGAGATTTCCCTTACCCTCTCGTAGTCCGCACCGTGACTATCAGCTGCAAGGCTTTCGCCTGCAGCTGCATGTGGTGGATGATGACCACTTGCTTGTGTTCAACGCCGCTGTACATGAACTCCATCTTGTACGTTTCTTCCATAATCTAGACAAGGAAACAGCACTTTTCTCAATTCTGGACAGATTTACCACCGGGGTACTAGCACAGACAGGTGGGAATCTGCAGAACTAGTTCAAGGCAGACTGAGGCAAAAATACTAGCATTTCTGTGCTACTACAGTGGTACCTCGGGTTACATACGCTTCAGGTTACATACTCCGCTAACCCAGAAATAGTGCTTCAGGTTAAGAACTTTGCTTCAGGATGAGAACAGAAATCGTGCTCCGGCGGCACGGCTGCAGCAGGAGGCCCCATTAGCTAAAGTGGTGCTTCAGGTTAAGAACGGACCTCCGGAACGAATTAAGCACTTAACCCGAGGTACCGCTGTATAAGCATTAAATTTTTATTTTTATTTTTTTAAAATAAGCTCTCAACAGGGCCGCTCGCTTTCCTGGAATCTGCAAGCCAATAGCACATAATTAAGTAAAAAAATCCACACACACACAAGGAGCCTAGAAATGCTCAGTGATTTCTGCCTCTGTGAAACGTGTGTTTGTTTTTTTCCACCCTGCCTTACCTGTTTTGCAGCGGTTGCTGCCAGGGCGTTCTGCTTCACGTACAGCGGGGCTGCGACATTCCACAGTTTCTCCTGGAGAGCCTGAAAGAGACGTCCAGGAATTAACTGCGATATGGCCTGTGCAACCCGGGAGTTGAAACCTAAGCTGGGCTCTTTGGGCTGGAGGGCAAACGGAGGAAAGGATGCAATTTCACCCTCCTTCTCAGGACGCTGTAAGGGCATCCCCCTGCTGGAAGTCGAAAGGCCTTTCAAGGGAGAGCAAGTCGCTTCTCACAGGAGCCTGAAGGAAGCTCCCAAGCAAGAAGGGAACGCCAGCAGCCCTCTCTCGTGGTTGGCTTGTCCAGCAAGTGGCATTGAGTGGTACATTGCCCCTGAACATGGATGCCCTTGCAAGGTATCAGACCCTTCCCTAGCCCTGCTTTGCATCCTGCAGAGCTGTTTCTGCCTGACTGGACTATGTCTTTGAGCTCTGACAATGCTTCTTGCATGCCTGCAGGAAGGATAGACAAGGGGCGTGAGAGTGCACATAGAAAATCTTCTACTGCTCAAAAGGCAAAGTGGATATTCATTGCTCCAGCCACTTTCCCCTCTGTCCCTACCCAACACTGGCACATGCCCCCCCCCAAAAAAAGAGGTTGTCACTAAGGGGATGTGGGCCTTGGGGTGAAAAAAGTGTTCTTGCTCCTGATCTAGAGCACCTCTGTCTGCTGCTGGCTGTAAATCTTGGCTGCTGTTTCATTAAATTTTATTTTAACGCTGACCACTTCATGTTAAATGCTTGCTTCTGATATCTTTTGCAACCCACCCTGTGATCCTCTGAATGGTCTAAAGGTTTAATGGAAAAGTAAACACAGAAAATGACATTCAGCTAAGCCCGAAACTCAGGATACAGCTTGGTGAGCTTCTATCTTCCGATGGGCCTTGTCTTGTGCTTACTGAACAGCAGAGAGTTCACCTACACTAAACACAACTGCACACAACTCACTGGCTATAGCAGCTTTTGCTGGACGCAGACCTTCCAAATGTCCCTATTTTCCAGGGACAGTCCTAAATTTACAAAAGCCGCCCTGGTTTCTGATTTGATCCTGGAATGTTCCGCTTTTCCTTAGGATATCCCCATTTTCACTGTAGAAATGTTAGAAGGTACCGAGTTCTGTGACCCCCCCCCAAAGCCAAAGATATAACTAACATCTGAAGGCAGTCCTGTATAGGGAATTTTTTTAATGTTCAAATGCTTGTTGGAAGCTGCCCTGAGTGGCTGGGACAACCCAGTCAGATGGGCAGGGAATGAATGAACAAAACAAAAATAAAATATCATTATTATGTAGTAAGGTAAAGGTAAAGGGACCACTGACCATTAGGTTCAGTCGTGGCCAACTCTGGGGTTGCGACGCTCTTCTCGCTTTATTGGCCAAGGGAGCCGGCGTACAGCTTCCGGGTCATGTGGCCAGCATGACTAAGCCACTTCTGACGAACCAGAGCAGCGCACGCAAATGCCATTTACCTTCCCGCCGGAACAGTACCTATTTATCTACTTGCACTTTGACGTGCTTTCAAACTACTAGGTTGGCAGGAGCAGGGACCGAGCAACGGGAGCTCACCCCATCGCAGTGGTTTAACCCGCAGCGCCACCTGCGTCCCCTATTATGCAGTAGGATATTCCTATTTTCATCAGGGAATGTTGGAGGGTATGTTGACCATCTCACACCAAGCAGTCTACCCAGTTTACAGCACTGGGGGTTGGGGAGTGCTGAAGGAAGCTAGAATTTCCCCCCCTGGAAAGCCAGCAAACTGCCATAGCTCCAAAGTCTGCCGAGTCAGCTCCTAGCTAATGTGCTGAATCCCAGTTCTGTTTACCTAATACATCTTCCGTGACTTCCCGGACTTCCTCTGGAGGTACAAATTGGCAATTTCACACTGAGCAAAGCAGGGGGTCTCTGGGCTTTGGGCAGGAAATAACACATGAACACACACACACAGGGTTTGACTGGCTTTGAACTGCCTGCGTGTTGTTCGCTGTCTGCTAGATTTTTAAGCGGCATGGGCATCACCCCACAACATACTGGAAAAGTTCAGGAAAGGGGACCAGCTGTTGCCCCAGAGGAAGACCTACCTTAATGAGAAGCAGCTGGCATCGAAGGTAAGTGGCCGAGAAGTCGGCCACCCCAGCCAAGTCGGACTGGAGCTCTCCAAACCTCTGAAGGTCCCTAGAGCAAAGAGGAAGAGGGATAAAAACATGCTTGGTTTAATGGGATGGCGAGGAGCCCGTTTTGTTTACTGAGAGGCGGTTAACACAATGTGAAGAGTTTGGATTTGGATTTGATATCCCGCTTTATCACTACCCGAAGGAGTCTCAAAGCGGCCAACAATCTCCTCCCCCACAACAAACACTCTGTGAGGTTGCGCTCTTTTCATGTTGCGAACGGGCCTCCAGAACGGATCCCGTTCGCAACCAGAGGTACCACTGTAGAATAAATAATATATACCACAACCCATGTTGGGGAAACAGAGCGCTCGATGACCCAGCAGAATCGAGGGCTCCCTGCCACCAAATTTCATTCCACTCTCAGGCCCTGCGCCAGAGTTAACATTTATGCAATGCAAAGAGAAAGAGTTGTACCAGAGGACTAAGGATATCTGCACTGGTTCGCTGTTCAACATTTTAAGGAACCAGAGAAACCCAGAAACTGAAAAGCACACACACAGCATCGCCGAAGGCTCCACAAATCAGCAAAGGGTCAACGCAACCTCCTAGTTTTTCGGAAACTATTACCGAATTGTGAATTCAAGCAGCTCCTGGGTGCCCTGTGGGTCTAGGTGCTGAAGGTTGAAAACCCTTTCGAGGCTCTGCTGCAGGAATTCCTGGGAAGGGTCTTCCTGGAGGGCGAGGCCGGCGGACACAGGTGAGGACGCCAGCTTTTTCCCAGGCAACTAAGCAAAGAGAGAAAGAGGAGCCAAGTTCAGCAGATCACGTTCCACTTTGGAATCTTCTGTCTCCCCTCTGCACTTTTGCTATCCATCTTCAGGGAGGGCATTTCAGTGTCTGCTCCACAAGGAGCAATCAGAGATGGGGACCACCTTCAAGACATGCCAATATTTTTTTCCAAAAGGCCTGCTGCAGAGCAAGAGCCAGAAGACCCATGAAAACGAGTGCCTGCAGTAGAATTTGCCCCTTCAAGCGGGCCCTGACATGTGGAAGCTCACCGATAGAAAGCGGATGGCACCCCATCACTGGCCAATCTGGCTCATGTTCTCCTGTCCTGTCCCCTTTATAAAGATCTGAGGAGTGAGATCATTACCCCACTCTTACTTACCATCCCAGGCCGCCCATCTGAGGCCACATTGTTCTTTCTTTTATCAGATCAAAATGATCAGGCAACAGCAAAGGTTGCTAGGTTTATCGAGGGTGCCATGAGATTAAGGGCCACTATCTGAATGATAATCTTGGTCCTTTGATTGCTCTTTTTACCCATTGTTGTCTTTTTATTTGTATACCGTATTTTTCGCCCTATAGGACGCGCCGTCCCATAAGGCGCACCTAGTTTTTTGGGGGGGAAATAAAGGGGGGGAATTATTCCCCCCCCCAGGCGCGGGGCGGGGGAAGCCCAAGCTTCCCATGACCCCAGCCCCCAGAACAGGCAACTCTCTGCAAGCCGCGGGAGCCCAGCGCAGGGCTCCCATGCCTTGCGGAGAGGTGCGCGAAGTCTGGGCACGCTGGGCTCAGCGCGCCCAGCCTTCGGCATGCAGGCAACTCTCCGCAAGCAGCGGGAGCCCGGCGCGGGCTCCCACAGCTTGCAGAGATCTGCGGGAAGCTTGGAGAGTGAGATTGGTCGGTGCGCACCAACGCCTCTCGCTCTCCAGGCTTCATCAAAAGCCTGCATTCGCCCCATAGGACGCACACACATTTCCCCTTCATTTTTGGAGGGGGAAAAGTGCATCCTATGGGTCGAAAAATACGGTATATTGCTTGTTTTATGTTGCCGTGGCCGTTGGCTAATGCGAATAATAATAATAATAATAATTTTTATTTATACCCTGCCTTCCCCAGCCAAGGCCGGGCTCAGGGCGGCTAACAAGCAATAATAAAAATAAGTTGAATGAATACAACTTAAAAACAAATTTAAAATACAATATTAAAATAAAGTTTATCTATCTATCTACCCAATCACAGGCAGAAGAATGATGCAGCCCACTGCGCTTCCCAAACTCACCAGGAAAGTAAAAGCCCTCTCGTCACTGCTCTAGGTACTCAGCTACATTTTACCCAGACACACTGAAATAAACGGGCCTGACGCAGTCGTGTTCATTCGCTTCAACGGGTCTCCTCTGAGTAAAACACAGCTGAATGCCGCTCTATGACTGCAGCCTCCAGTGGTACAGTTCAATCCCCATCTCAGGACTCTCACAGCTGTACAGCTGCATCTTACAATTCACCCACGGTGGCGTCGGAGGGGAGCCAGCAGCAAACCACACCGAGCCAGTCGGAGCTAACTCTTTATTAGCAAAAACATGACCTGCCTGGGAGGGTCAGGCCGAATGAGCACAGCAACTCATCTCCGATAGGTCTTGCCCCCAGGAAGCAGGTCCCTGCCACCCCACAAAAGTCCTTGCCTCTCCAGGGTGGCCAACGCGCTATGAACCCAGAGCAAGGCCTAACTGCGAGCTCAAAGCATGGCTGCTGGTGGGAGTTGTAGTTCAAAACATTTCAAGGGCATCAGGCAATGGAAGGTGTTCTACTAGGACCCTCGTACCTACAGGACCGCCTCTCCCGGTATGCCCCACGGAGAGCCTCAAGGTCCATAAATAGTAACACCCTAGAGGTCCCGGGCCCTAAGGAAGTCAGATTAGCCTCAACCAGAAGCAGGGCCTTTTCAACTCTGGCTCCGGCCTGGTGGAACGCTCTATCTTATGGGGCCCTGCGGGATCTGATTTCTTTCCGCAGGGCCTGTAAGACAGAGTTGTTCTGCCTGGCCTTTGGCTTGGAGCCAATTTGATTCCCTCCCTCCCTCCCTCTCTTTCTTTTTTCTTTTCCTTTCTCCTCCTGCGATGAGGCTACATTTTAATATTTTAATGTTGTATTTTAATTTTGTTTTTAAGTTGTATTCATTCAAGTTATTTTTATTATTGCTTGTTAGCCGCCCTGAGCTCGGCTTTGGCTGGGGAGGGCGGGGTATAAATAAAAATTATTATTATTATTATTATTATTTTATTATTATTATTATTACTACACAGCGTATTGTAGCTGTCTGGACCCGGAGGGGCAGCCTGTCTTGTCTTCCTATGAGTGTTAATTCTCCGAAAGCGGAACAGAAACAAAAAACAAAAACAAAACAGGAGACGCATTAACACCGCTGACCGGCTTACCCGCAAGGGAGGGACGAGGTGAGAGAGACTGTCCCGAAGGTAAGCGTAGTGCCTAAAGGTGTGATCCGAAAACAGCGCCGGCATGGTTGGGCACGATTTGGCAGCGTTGAAAATGAGAACCAGGACCGCAATGTCTGTTTGCGCCGCAGGTTAAGGGAAAAGCAGGATTCCAAAGCGACTGGACGCACAGGGAGGAACTTTGGAGAGAAGCTGCAAAGGGAATGCTCACAGGTAACGAAGCAAGGGTTGCGGAGCACGGGGCGGTGAGCAGCAGGGACCCAGAGCCACCAATCCATTGTTAGGATACTGATGTTCCGTTTCAGCTAAGAGGAACAGCTATGTGGATTGTTACATGTCACATGTCTGTTAACATTCCTGCACAGCTTGCTGGGAACTTCCATTTGTGTATAGCTTTTGCTTAGTGATTCCTGCTCTTAGACATGAAGGAGAGCAGACATGTTTTCTTTGTCTTGATCTATGCTGAATAAGGGACGTGGGTGGCGCTGTGGGTTAAACCACAGAGCCAAGGACTTGCCGGTCAGAAGGTCGGCGGTTTGAATCCCTGCAACGGGGTGAGCTCCCGTTGCTCGGTCTCAGCTCCTGCCAACCTAGCAGTTTGAAAGCACGCTGAAGTGCAAGTAGATAAATAAGTACCGCTCTAGCGGGAAGGTAAACGGCGTTTCCATGCGCTGCTCTGGTTCACCAGAAGTGGCTTAGTCATGCTGGCCACATGACCTGTATGCCGGCTCCCTCGGCCAATAAAGCAAGACGAGCGCTGCAACCCCAGAGTCGGTCACGATTGGACCTAATGGTCAGGGGTCCCTTTACCTTTACCTATGCTGAATAAACTGCTTGTAAATATGCTTTACACATGCCTCTGTCTGTCCTTCCGTCACAAAGAGTTAATTACTCTGCTGATTACAGCGTGCTCCAGCTTCTGAAGAGTTCTGAAGCTACAGGTCGCTGTTTGAAGCTGTTTATAAAACCCAATCAAAAGTTATTCAAATTCTGATCTCATGGCTAACCATGGTTTGCCATTGTGAGAATGAGCAGTATCAAATCTTAGACTTTCACGCTCCTTCCTTTCTCTGTGAAGACAGCAGACAACAAGTTTCTGTTTCTTGTTTGCAGCAAACCATACCGTGCCCCAAAATCAAGATCCCAAACTATACTTTAAGATTTCAGACCAAAGCATAGCACAAACCATGGTTTACAAGCCTATTTCAAGCCACGGTTTCCAGTTCTGGTTTGTCAGTCAAGTGACAACCATGGTTTTTAACAACAGCTCGGTGTGGTTTGGTCAGCCAAGCATTACTCAGAGGGAAGGAGAGGGGGTAGCAAAAAAAAGAGGATACAAGCTGGGTCATCCATGTCAGGCTCCGGGGTGTCGAAGAAAGGATGTGTCCCTAAAAGTTCAGGAACAAGTGGAAGCACCAAAGTAGGATGTCTACCTCCCAGGAACTTCAAACACCTATAACACAGAGATTCAGACTGGTGAACATCTAAAAGATACAGAGGTTCCCTTTCACAATAACCCCAACACAAAGATAGTTGAGAATTTTAAGGAAACTTACTAGTCACTTGTCACCAGAAGGTGCCTGTGGTGTTTGCCCTCCTAGGGCAAGAGATTCTCCACCCCCATCGTTCTGCCCGGACGCTGAGGTCCAGCACCGAGGGCCTTCTGGCGGTTCCCTCATTGCGAGAAACCAAGTTACAGGGAACCAGGCAGAGGGCCTTCTCAGTAGTCGCACCCGCCCTGTGGAACACCCTCCCACCAGATGTCAAAGAGATAAACAACTACCTAACATTCAGAAGACATCTTAAGGCAGCCCTGTTCAGGGAAGTTTTTAATGTGTGACATCTTAGTGTATTTTTGGTCTTTGTGGAAGCCGCCCAGAGTGGCTGGGGGATGGGCGGGGTACAAATAATAAATTATTCTTAGTTATTATTATTGCTGTGTGACATCATACTGGGTTCATAAGGAAAGGGTTAACTAACTGTAACATGACTAACCAAGGGAAACCCAAGGGGCAGAGTTAACTGTGTATAAGGTTTTAAGCACAGAGTTTTTTGGGGGGAGGAGTCAGAGTTAGGGTGGTTGAGAAGACAGTCTGGAGTTAGAAGAGACAGAGAAGATAAGTCTGTGGGTTGGGCTAGTCTGGTGTGAGAGAGTGACAGAATTTGTTAAGAGGAGTCAGTCAAACAGTTGAGATAATCAGTCAGAAAGTATTAGGAAGGTATAGGCCGGTCAAGAAACTAAAGTTAAGATACTGACAGGAAAATTATTTGAGAAACCATAAACTTGTTAATGCTTGTAAAATAAACTTGTTTATTTGGTTCACTTTTAACAACTGACTGGACTCAGTGTTTTACCAGAGAGTAACGGGTTGGTGGCACAGGGATCAATAGACTGGGGGGGCCCTGTGTGATTGCCAGTGCCCAAGTGATTTTGAGCGCTACACACACACACACAATATCATAAGGGAAGAAAAAAAGGGGAGATCATACGATCGATATATCGTCTAACATAACATTTATGAGAGGGAACCAAAATCAGCACACCCGCCATATATAAATAATAACGAACAGCATTAACTATACTCAAAGCACAAACAAGTAAGGAAGTGGGCAAACTCTAGCTGTTTGGATATCTGAATCAGTTGCGCATGTAGCGAGCTTTGGGTATAATTATTTGTGTTCGGATAAGTGAATTTTTGGATAACGAGCAGGACCTGCGTGCATGTGCAGTTTTTTCTAAGTTGGTTTGAGCTCCTTTTTGTAAAGAAAAAAGAAAAAGTGGCTAGCAAGTTCAATGAATGAATGAATGTGGCCCCCAGAAGGGGAGTTCACTGGCCTAAGGAAGAGGCACTTACTTCCAGATGGAATCCCTATCGGTAGGATACTTGGTGAGGTTTTTCAGGAGCTCCACCAGGGCAAGATGGATGCCTTCTTTCGTCGAGACGTTGGTGCAACACAGCAGCTCGTGGAGAGCCTCCCGGATGTCTCGGGAAGAATCCTAAAAGCAGCACAAAAAGGCTCAGAATATTACATGTGATCTTGGGGGCACTTGCTTGCGGGTTCTGCGCGTAACACCCAGAGTGGCGGGCTCCTTTGAGTGAGTATAAGGGAGCATCTTAGGTGCTAAAACCCTGGAGAGCTACTGCGTGTCTGGGCAGACAGTACTGAGCCCAGGTGGACCAGAAGCCTGATTTGTTTTTTTCTATTATTTTGTTTATTAAATTTATATACCGACCTTCATTCAAGATCTCAGGGGGGTTCACAGAATAAAACAAAAGATTAAAACACAAGCAATCATTAAAACCAAAACAAACAATTCCCCCCCTCCCAAACACATTTAAAAGGCTGTAAACAATGAATCAGATGGGACACCGGTGGCGCTGTGGGTTAAGGCACAGAGCCTAGGAGTTGCCAATCAGAAGGTCGGCGGTTCGAATCCCCGCAACGGGGTGAGCTCCCGTTGCTCGGTCCCTGCTCCTGCCAACCTAGCAGTTCGAAAGCACGTCAAAGTGCAAGTAGATAAATAGGTACCACTGTAGAGGGAAGGGAAACGGCGTTTACGTGCGCTGCTCTGGTTCACCAGAAGCAGCTTTGTCATGTTGGCCACATGACCCGGAAGCTGTACTCCGGCTCCCTCGGCCAATAAAGTGAGATGAGCGCCGCAACCCCAGAGTCGGCCATGACTGGACCTAATGGTCAGGGGTCCCTTTACCTTTACCTTTTAAACAATGAAGGCCTGGTTGAAGAGGAATGTTTTGCCTGGCGCCTATAGGAGTATAATGAAGGCACCAAGCAAACCTCCCTGGGAGAGCATTCTACAGAGAGTTGCCACAGAAAAGGCCCGTTCTTGTATTGCGACCCTCCGGACCTCACATAGAGGAGGCACATGAAGAAGGGCCTTAGAGGATGGATGCAGAGTTTGGATCGGTTTATATGGGGAGAGGAGGTCCTTGAGTTATTGTGGTCCTGAGCCATTTCAGGCTTTATAGGTCAAAACCAACCATTTGAATTGGGCCCGGAAGCTAATTTGCAGGTTTCTATGTCGCTGGGAATCATGCACTTAGAAGTTAGGATTGGCTGCAATTTGGCAGGACAGCAGAATCAGACAACCCATAAGTGAAGGGGGGAAGAACTGACGCATGAGAAGAGCAAAGGGTGAGCACAAGCCCATGGCTCGCTCCCAATTCATCCCACAGTTATGGGAAGGATAGCTGCCCCCTGTGAACCTATCAGCAAGTGATGGGAACCAGGAGCAACCAAGGAAGAAAAAACCCAACAGCTAGGTAGAGAACAACTCGAAAAGAGGACCAAATAAAGCTCTGTCGGTAAGGGCGGGGGAACACTTGCCTCCAAGACCCCGAGGACGGTGTCCAGCTGGTCCTCCCGGAGAGTGATGTTGTTGGAGATCTTCCTCATGGTATGGATCGACTGGAGCCTCACCTCCTCGATCTCGTCGTTGAACATGTCAACCAGGAAATCGAGGCACTTCTCTGCAAAAGAGGGCGAGGACTGGGCCAGCATGCAGAGGGCCTCGACCGCGGCAATGCGGACTTCTGAGAAATGCAGAGCGAGAGAAAGACAAGGTCAGAGCATCCGGTGTGGGATGTCAGTATATGGAAACATCACCGCTGCAGACAGCCAGTTTGCTGACATCACATGATGCGGGAAAGAAGATTTTCCCAGGACGTTCACAGGCTGGATAAGTCTTTGTGAAGAGTGTAACTTAAAACCTTCTGACTGCACATGTTCAGGAAGTTTGTCAGACTTGCTGGAAGAACTGAACTGAAAGGACGTGTTTTTCTCTAGTGTTGTAATGTCAGGAATAAAGTTCATGTAAATTGATTTCTGACTTATTTTTCTTTCCCCTGCGGAAGCAGGAGGGAGGGGTTGTGCATTTTACCCACTCTTGGGAAAATGTCGCCTATCAAAATCTCCCTGGTCTGTCTGGATATCAGCCAGAGGAGGTTACCTGTAAGCAAGCTCTGAGGACAGTGAGAGGGGCCAGCCTCTGTGGAGGGGGCTTGCAAACCAACATGGGCTGCCCCTACGTATTTTTGCTGGGGAGGGAAGAAAGAGAAACCAGGTCCTCTTTAAGGAGTCCATACACACATACATACACCCCTTCTAACGGTTTGATTCAGCAAGGATCTTTTTAAGGGGGGATATTGGAGGCAAAGCCTTCACGCACCGTACATCTCGTCTTCCAGCCCATGGACAAACGCCCCACAGGCACCCGACTCAATCAGGTTCACAGCTCCAGTGTCTACTTCTTCTTTGGGAGCGTCGTCACCCCATTTTCTGCCGCTTGAGAACTCCCCGGAGCTGAAAAGCTCTTTGGCTCGTTCGTGGGCTGTGCGTTTCCGCTGCAGATGCAAAAAGCGTAAAGGTCACATGCCAGAAATGGTATGCAGAGACAATTTCTTACACAGCGGTACCTCAGTTTTCAAGTGCCTCGGAAGCCAGACATTTTGGTTTTCGAACACAGAAAACCCAGAAGTAAATGCTTCCGTTTTTGAACGAGCCTTGGAAGTTGAATGGCTTTCGCTGCCAGTGTTTTTTAAAAAATATTTTATTAAAGTTTTTTCCTGCGTGTTTTTCAATTTTCTCAATTGCATTTGCAGCCAGCCCTTTGCGCCTCAGTTGTTGAACGTTTTGGAAGTCAACCGGTCTTCTGGAACGGATTACGTTTGACAACCGAGGTACCACTGTGTGTGTGTGTGTGTGTGTGTGTGTGTGTGTGTGTAATATTCATTAACTGTCTAGATGCCTGACTAGAGCCAGCACATTCAAATGCCAAGCTACCAAGAAGCTTTTAATGTGTGATGTTCTGTTGTGTTTTTGTATATTCTGTTGTGTTTTTGTATATTCTGCTGGAAGCTGCCCAGAGCGGCCGGGGCAACCCAATCAGACGGCAGGGAACAAAAAAATTAAATTTGTTGTTGTTGGTTATACAAATGGTAACATAAAGTCCCCACCCAAGGCCATCAACACAACTCCACAGCAGAAGCAAGAGCAACACACAAGGCATGCAGAATCTTCATTTTAAAGCTGCCAAAGTTCTGCAAATATCGAAAGCCATTAGTTCAGCTTCTGCATGCCAAATTGCTGTGACTTAAGATGTGCAGGGCACCCTTCACCAAAGAAACTAGAATGGCCTGGGGGAGATTTACTGCAAGCTGACAAAGGCTGAGCAAATGCAGCCGAGGCTCAAATTTCACTGGCTTCCACCTGCCAGAAAGCCAGCTTCTGATCTCCTGCAGACACAGAAGGAATCCAAAAACTATCAAAAAGGAACCTGTCGTGCAACTTTCCGGCATGCCGAGGTTAGGACACAGGATGCACAGCAGAAAGGATTAAAAATAAAATAAAAGAAGTTTCTGTACCCTCAGGTCTGACATCAGCTTCTTGTCCAGGGTCTGTTCTAAGAAGTGAGAACTAACTTGCTGCATAGAGCCCTGGGACGAAGGAGGGGAAAGAGGCAAGTTAGCAACAGGGTGATTTTGAACAAAGCACTGGTAAAATAAAAATCCTGGCTGTTAGTCCTCAGCATAAGATATACACTGCTTCCGAACAAGTAGGGTCTATTTACCGTATTTTTTGCTCTATAAGACTCACTTTTCCCTCCTAAAAAGTAAGGGTGTGTGTGCGTCTTATGGAGCGAATTCAGGCTGCGCAGCTATCCCAGAAGCCAGAACAGCAAGAGGGATTGCTGCTTTCACTGTGCAGCGATCCCTCTTGCTGTTCTGGCTTCTGAGATTCAGAATATTTTTTTTTCTTGTTTTCCTCCTCCAAAAACTAGGTGCGTCTTGTGGTCTGGTGCGTTTTATAGAGTGAAAAATACGGTAGCTACTAGGCTAATGGCTGTTAAAAGACCTCTCCTTCTCCTTCTCCAATCTGTTTTGTCACCTTCCAAGCCAGTGGCTGTCACCACATCTCGTGGCAAATAATTTTTTTACGTCTGTTCCGCTTTGTTCTGCCTGTCCATCCCAAGTCGACTGGCAACCAGGTTCACTTTTTAGCCATGGCACAGAGGAAAGACCGTGTGACACACAGCCCCACTTTCTTATTCCCTGTTGCCATTTGATTGGCAGCCTTGTTTCGGAAAGCTTTAAAGGTTTCATACTTTTCTTTCTCTCTGCATTTTGTTGGAAGCCACCCAGAGCGGCTGGGGTAACCCAGTCATACTGGCGGGGTATAAGAAATAAATTGTTGTCGTTGTTTTGGGAAGGGGAACTCTCTGCTTCCCATCTCTATGTTCTTTTCACTTTTTTGATTTTTTTCTTTTTTACTCCAATATATTTCCTGGCATTAGCCACCCCACAAAATGACCCCAAAACTGCCACTCAAGCTATACCAGAATCAAGACCTCTTTCCTTCGTCAAGGCAGGTTTGGGTGGGGGAGTGTTGTAGCCAATGCAGACTCCACCCAACTGAGCTTTAGGGAGAGGCCATATCAACCCCTTTACAGGAGGAGGAGGAGTGCCAAGCTAAATCTAGAGCAGCCTTTCCCAACCTAGTGCCCTCCAGATGTTTCGGACTCACATCAGCCCCAGGCAGAACAGCCTTAAAACAGCTGTGTGCAGCCATGCTGCCGCCTCAGGCTGATGGGAGTTGAAGTCCAAAAAGACTGGAGGGCACCGTGTTGGCAATGGCTGCTACCAGAGTGGTATGACTCTGAAGGCCTGATCCTGCAGGCTCTCCTTATTCACTTAAAGGCATTCAGACAAATTCGTGGAAGATTACTACAGTGGTACCTCAGGTTAAGAACTTAATTCATTCTGGAAGTCCGTTCTTAACCTGAAACTGTTCTTAACCTGAAGCACCACTTTAGCTAATGGGGCCTCCCGCTGCCTGAGCACGATTTCTGTTCTCATCCTGAAGCAAAGTTCTTAACCCGAGGTACTATTTCTGGGTTAGCGGAGTCTGTAACCTGAAGCATCTGTAACCTGAAGCATCTGTAACCTGAGGTACCACTGTACTACAGTGGTACCTCGGGTTAAGAACTTAATTGGTTCTAGAGGTCCGTTCTTAACTTGAGGTACCACTTTTGCTAATGGGGCCTCCCGCTGCTGCCACGTCGCTGGCGCGTGATTTCTGTTCTCATCCTGAGTTAAAGTTCTTAACCTGAGGTACTAATTCTGGGTTAGCAGAGTCTGTAACTTGAAGCGTCTGTAACCTGAGGTACCACTGTACAGTGGTACCTTGGGTTAAGTACTTAATTCGTGCTGGAGGTCTGTACTTAACCTGAAACTGTTCTTAACCTGAAGCACCACTTTAGCTATTGGGGCCTGCTGCTGTGCCGCTGGAGCACGTTTTCTGTTCTCATCCTGAAGCAAAGTTCTTAGCTTGAGGTAATATTTCTGGGTTAGCGGAGTCTGTAACTTGAAGCGTATGTAACCTGAGGTACCACTATAGTAATGTCTAGTAGTCACGATGGCTATGCTCTACACCAGGGCTTCCCAAGCTTGGGTCTCCAGCTGTTTCTGGACTACAATTCCCATCATCCTTGACCACTGGCCCTGCTAGCTAGGGATGATGGGAGTTGTAGTCCCAAAACAGCTGAAGACCCAAGCCTGGGAAATCCTGCTACACAGTCAGAGACAGAATGCCTCTGAATACCAGTGGCTAGGAATTTCATGAGGGCAGGGTGTGCTGTTGTGGTCAAGATTTGCTCGTGGGCTTCCCTTGGAGGTCCTTTGGCTGGGTTGGGACGATATGGGATTGGGGGGGGCAACTCCCATCTTTTGCGGGGGAGCAATTAGTGCCAGCACTGTCTGTTAAGAGTTTGGGTGTAATCTTCGACACCTCCCTTTCCATGGAAGCGCAGATTGCAGCTATAACAAAGGCGGCACTTTTTCATCTCCGCCAAGCTAAGCAATTGGCTCCTTACCTCTCTCGCCCTGACCTAGCCACTGTGATCCACGTGACGGTCACCTCCAGACTGGATTATTGTAACTCGCTCTACATCGACCTGCCCTTGAGACTGACCCAGAAACTCCAGCGGGTGCAGAATGCCGCGGCGAGACTCCTTACGGGGTCCTCGCTGTGGGATCACATTCACGTGGTGCTATACCAGCTGCACTGGCTCCCGGTGGAGTACAGGATCAGGTTTAAGGTGCTGGGTTTAACCTTTAAAGCCCTATACAGCCTAGGACCCTCATACCTACGGGACCGCCTCTCCTGGTATGTCCCACGGAGGACCTTACGGTCTTCAAATAAAAACACCTTGGAGGTCCCGGGCCACAGAGAGGTTAGGCTGGCCTCAACCAGAGCCAGGGCTTTTTCAGCCGTGGCCCCGATCTGGTGGAACGCTCTGTCACAAGAGACTAGGGCCCTGTGGGACTTGACATCTTTCCGCAGGGCCTGCAAGACAGAGCTGTTCCACCAGGCCTTTGGCCAAGACACAGTCTGACCCCCTCCTTTGGCAATCCTCACAGAACTCTAGCCCAATGGTTGCCATTAATCTGATTTGAACTGCTTTTATAATGAAATGATTTTAGAATGTTGTATCATTTTACTGTTGTTAGCCGCTCTGAGCCTGGGCTTCGGCTGGGGAGGGCGGGATATAAATAAAATATTATTATTATTATTATTATTATTATTATTATTAGTTGGTCACTGTAAGAATAGGATGCTGGACCAGGCAGGCCTCTGGTCTGATCCAGAAGCCAGGCTCTTCTTATGTTCCAGAGGTTTCACAAACCACTAGCATTTCATGTTGATGACGGACAGATTGCTCTCTTTTCCAACAGCGTAAGGAGATGACAGAGGGCACAGGCACTCACCAAGAGTTTAGCAGCTTGTACTCTCACCACCCAGGAGCCGTCGCTGACCATGTGACAAATCTTCCCAAATGCATCATCCACTAGGCGGATTTCTTCGTTGGAGGAAGGGATTGGGACAATGCTGAAGGGGTGGGGAGGAAGAGAACGAGACACAAGGTGCTGTATCAATGTATCATAGCTAGGTTTGTTCTCACCTGCTGAACTAGGGTTGGCTGAGAGTTAAATCTTCTATACCTTTCCCTACAAATGTTGTCAATGGAGAGAGGGATGGGGAATCCGACCCAACACACTCGCCCAATTCAGCTTGTGTAAATAAAAGGCATGTTTCATTAAGTGAACACCAAGTAACCTGGACTCCAAGCTGGAAAAAACCCCACAGCCAATGTACCATATTTTTCTCTCTATAACACACAGATTTTTTCTCCTAAAAAGGAAGGGGAAATGTCTGTGCGTGTTATGGAGCGAATGTGGGTGGGTGGGGGGTCCCTGGAGCCGACTAGGGGAGCGCAGGAACAAAAATCAGCAAAAATCAAATCAGCGTTGCATCGGAGAAGGGAAACCTGAAAAGAGGAAGTTGCTGCTTTCCTGCATTCTGCCTCAGGGTCTTACTGCCCACCCGCTTGTGTTTCGTTGCTGTGTTTGCTCAAACGGAACAAAGAGCAGGCAAATCCCCTCCCCTCCAGGCAAGCAGAGGGGAAAGCAGAGTCCTTCTCTCTAATTCCTCTCCGTGCTCCTCCGGCGCAGACAGCCAGAAAACATGCAGGAGAGAGAGGGAGGGAGGGAGGGCTGGCTTCGGTTTGGGGAAACTTTTGCCTTTCTTTCCTCCCTCCCGTTAAATCCCTCTCCTGCATTCTTAGCCAGCTGCTTCTCTGCACACCGCTCTCGTGCTCCTTGTCCCTTCTGTGTTTTTCCTTCCCTCCCCACTTAAAATGTAGTTACAAAACATGGATCCACATGGATCCTCAGGATCTTTGGATTGGGCCACCCCAAATTCGCCATCAGATCACATAGCAGCCTGCCCCCCAAAAATCACACACCCACTGTTGCCTGGGGCTGCAATGGTGCAAAAATGTGGTTAAAAAGCATAGATCCACATGGATCCTCAGGATCTTTGCATTGGGTCACCCCAAATTCACCATCAGATCACATAGCAGCCTGCCCCCCCAAAATCACGCATCCACTGTTGCCTGGGGCTGCAATGCTGCAAAAACGTGGTTACAAAGCATGGATCCACATGGCTCCTCAGGATCTTTGCATTGGATCACCCCAAATTCACCATCAGATCACATAGCAGCCTGCCCCCCCCCAAAATCACACACCCACTGTTGCCTGGGCCTGCAATGGTGCAAAAATGTGGTTACAAAGCATGGATCCACATGGCTCCTCAGGAATTTTGCATTGGATCACCCCAAATTCACCATCAGATCACATAGCATGTCCATGGCTACAGCCTGCCCCCCCAAAATCACGCACCCACTGTTGCCTGGGGCTGCAATGGTGCAAAAACGTGGTTACAAACCATGGATCCACATGGATCCTCAGGATCTTTGCATTGGGTCACCCCAAATTCACCATCAGATCACATAGCATGTCCATGGCTACAGCCTGCACCAAAAAAATCACGCACCCACTGTTGCCTGGGGCTGCAATGGTGCAAAAACGTGGTTACAAAGCATGGATCTACAGGAATTCTCAGGATTTTTGCATTGGGTCACCCCAAATTCACCATCAGATCACATGTCTGTGGCCACAGCATGAAGCACAAAAATGATACATCCACTGTTTCATTCAGAATTTTTTTCCTTGTTTTCCTCCTCTAAAAACGATGTGCGTGTTATGGTCAGGTGCGTGTTATAGAGCTTCATGTACCATATGCCTGGTTTACACATTATGCTTGGCCACAGTTTATTAAGCCATCATTTGAGCGTCCTCATTCTGCCCAGTGGTTTAACTATGGTTTATTTACTGCCAACAAACCACAACCTGTTGCTACGGTTTGGTGCTGGATTACAAACCTTGGTTTCTTTCAACTGTGGTTTGACATCACACACAACCCCAGAACACTCCCTTAACCATGGTTTGTTTCGCTACCTTACTCAAGAGATGCCAACTGAAAAAGCTGAAAATGGGGTGAGCGCCCATTGGTCGGTCCCTGCTCCTGCCAACCTAGCAGTTCGAAAACACATCAAAGTACAAGTAGATAAATAGGTACCACTCTGGCGGGAAGGTAAACGGCGTTTCCGTGCACTGCTCTGGTTCGCCAGAAGCGGCTTAGTCATGCTGGCCACATGACCCAGAAGCTGTACACCGGCTCCCTCGGCCAGTAAAGCGAGGAAAACAAGACAGACCTTGGAGAAATAAGTCACGGTTTCTTTGATTAACTGCAGGACAACTCTCTCTCTCGCTCTCTGACCCATGCCCATACAGCATGGAAACTCAAAAGAAAACTTTGCAGCCTTTTAACTTTACAAGACTGGTCATTACTGAACCCCAGCCCTTCATTTAGGACTGCCAGGTATTCCACGCATACCTTTCTGGATAAAGCTGACTGAGGACCCAGGTAAGCTGAACCGCAGCACTGCGGACCTGTTCGTAGTCGTCAGTTAAGAGTTTGCATGCCTGAAAAAGAAGATCTGCAGTCAGCTACCATCAGCCCTAAGTCCTTCCGCCAATATTTATATTGCATGCTACCCTTTGCTTCTTTTAAGAAGTTTGTAATCTGTTTTAGGTTAAGAACGGACCTCCGGAACGAATTACGTCCTTAACCTGAAGTACCACTGTACAGGATTTTTTTCAGTCTCCGCAAAGTACTCTGGAAAAACCCCCCACCAATTTTGGCGCTCTTCAGAGTGGAAGTCCTGCCATTTTTAGGGACCATGGCATCTTTACACACATCCGCAATTCAGTAGCATAAAAGGAGAATGGTCATTCACTTTGTGGGTGGGAAGTCAGAAAAGGAGGTTAAAATCTTTTCCGCTTACTTTTAAACGAAATTATAATGCCAGGGCCTTGCATACAGGGTTGTTGGGAGTAAAAACGTAAGATATGCTGAGCTAAACTCCCGAGCAGGGAAAGAGGGATGGAAGGATCATGCAGTGATCGTTATTAATGGCTGCCCCACTCCCTGCGTTGCTTAAAACTTAGATTCTTGTTTGTCAGCAGGGGGAAGACAAACTTTTCATCATCTGGGTAATAATGCTGGCTAGCTTGCTATTTTGAGCTTGAGGTCCCAAGATGATTAATTTGCTCACATCCAGCAGCTCTCCTGTTTCAAAACAAACAAGCACTAAGCCAGGAGACGCTGCATTTCACAATATTGCTTGGTTCCATTGAATGGTGGCAGGGAGAGGATTGCAAATCTGCTGCAGTCATTAGAGAGCACAGATTGCGTAATTTTTGCAAAGGGTCAGCAGTCAGCTTTAATTTTAGAAAATGCGCAAGCAGAGGTACCCCAAGCGCTGGATAAAGAATCCTGGAGGAGCTTTCTTGTTATTATTATAACCAGGAAGTCACGCACGGGTGGAGGGAAGACACAGGGCAAGAAATAAGAAATGGATAAATGTTGGTACATAATGAAATGTGAAAATGTGAATTTACAAATACAGTGGTACCTTGGGTTAAGTACTTAATTCGTTCCGGAGGTCCGTACTTAACCTGAAACTGTTCTTAACCTGAAGCACCACTTTAGCTATTGGGGCCTGCTGCTGCTGCCGTGCTGCCAGAACACGATTTCTGTTCTCATCCTGAAGCAAAGTTCTTAACCCGAGGTACTATTTCTGGGTTAGCGGAGTCTGTAACCTGAAGCGTATGTAACCTGAGGTACCTCTGTATAATGCACAGTGGTACTTCGGGTTACAGACACTTCAGGTTACGTGATTCTGGGTTGCACACCGCACCAAACCCAGAAGTACCGGAACGGGTTACTTCTGGGTTTCGGCGCTTCTGCGCATGTGCAGAAACACTAAATTGCGCTTTGCACATGCGCAGAAGCGCCAAATCGTGACCCACGCATGCACAGACGCAGCGCTGCGGGTTGAGAACGTGCTTCCAGCAAGGATCACGTTCGCAAGCCGAGGTTCCACTGTATAAGTATCATAAATGTATATGTATATGTAAAGATTTCATATGTTTATTGCAACATAAATAAATAAATAAGAAAGAATCCTGGAGGAGCACGCATGGCACCCAGGCCGAAGGCTATTAAAAGAATGGGAATGGTTTAAAAATAAAGGAAGGAGGAGAAGAAGAAGTTAACTTCAATTGCAGTGGGCCCTCCAGGGCTCCTGGCATTTGCCCCAACATGTTGGATGCTCATGCTGGGCCTGCACTGGCCACAATTTAAAAATTTAAGAAACGAAAATATCCTGAAGCGAGACTTGCGACACAGCCATCCTCCACAGCCCAGCTTAACGGTAGGGCCCCTCACTAAGCACATAGAACACAGTAATTACCTGGCTATAAATGGTCTGCTGCAACTTTAATCCCCTTTCATGCAGCTGCAACTGTAGGAAAAAACAAAAAAAAATGTGATTATAGTACCCAAAACAAAACATTTTTTTTTAAAAATGGATGGGTGGGAAAGATCACAAGAGGAGCAGGTCCTTAAAGGATTTGCTACTGGAGTTTAGCTATTAAGGGTATCAGCACTGGAGACTGATAAAAAATAAATTGAGTTGCAGAGATAACCTTACAAGATTATTTTCCACCTTTGCTATGAGCTCTGTCTCAAACATCCAAATCTTGCAACTGGGTCCATTATGTGCTTAAGGCTACACTCCTATGTCCACTTTTTCACGGGAGTCAGACCCATTAAACACTGCAGGACTCGAACTCAGGCCACATGTGAAAGGTTGCTGCTTGGTCATCCTTTCCTATGATGACTGGATGAGCGTTAACAGTCAGGACTCCATCACCAGGATTCGGCCACACCTTCTCCTTATCACTCAAAGAGAACCAATTTAATATTATAATCCAGGAGTCAGCAAGGTTTACCTTGCCTGGGCCGGTTCACTCCCACGGAGATTGCTCTGTGGGCTGGATCGCCTCTGCGCAGATGCGATTTCCGGCGCCACAGAAGCGAGTCCCCACTCTGCCGGTTTAGCACAGCAGGCAGGGACTCGCCGAGCGAGCGGCTTGGTTTGGGGGCGGCTTGTGGGCCGTTTAAAAAATGACCCCCGTGTGCCGCTTGTGGCCCATGGGACGCAGGTTGTAGACCGCTGTTATACCGTATTTTTCGCTCCATAAGACGCACCTAGTTTTTAGAGGGGGAAAGCAAGGAAAAAATATTCTGCGCAGAGCATGTAAGAGGCTCTCGCTTTTCTTGCTTTAAACCATTCCATCCCTCCTCCTGCTTCGCTGAGAAGCCAGCAGAGCAAGAGCGATAGCTGCACAGCACCTCTTCTGCTGGCTTCCCAGCAAAGCGGGATGAGGGACGAAAGGGAGTCCTTACAAGGGAGCGCTGAGCAGAGCCTGGCAGAGGCTCTTGCTGGCTTTCCCAGGAGGTGGGGGAAGAGACAGAGGGCAGCCTGTCAGTCCCTTTCTCCCACCTCCTGGAAAAGCCCCCAAGAGCTGCGCTCTCAGTGTGGTGTAGTGGTTAAGAGCGATAGACTAGTAATCTGGGGAACTGGGTTCGCATCTCTGCTCCTCCACATGCAGCTGCTGGGTGACCTTGGGCTAGTTACACTTCTCTGCAGTCTCTCAGCCCCACTCACCTCACAGGGTGTTTGTTGTGGGGGAGGAAGGGAAAGGAGATTGTTAGCCGCTTTAAGACTCCTTCGGGTAGTGATAAAGCGGGATATCAAATCCAAACTCTTCTCTTCTCCTTCTTCCCTTTAAAGAGCTGTGTGGAGCGTGTGTCTTGGGGGCTTTTCCCGAGGTGGGAGAAGGGACTGGCGGTCTGCCCTTCTCCCTCCTCGGGGAAAAGCCCCCAAGAGCTGCACACACGCTCCACGCGGCTCTTTAAAGGGAGCGCTGAGTAGAGCCTCCCGCCTGCATTCGCTCCATAAGACGCACACACATTTCCCCTTACTTTTTAGGAGGGGAAAGTGCGTCTTATGGAGCAAAAAATACGGTAATCTCTAGGACAACTTCCTGGTCAGCAGCTTCTTTTCATGGAAGGCTACCCAAGAAGGGAGTAAGAGACTGGAAGGCCGGCCAATTCCTTAAAGGGGGACAACTGCCATCCCATGGCTATGCCTGCTGGCCACTCACAGTCCCCATGGCGGCTAAATTCACCCCAGAAACACCTGGTAGACTCCAGTGCGCACCCCACACTCAAGGAGGATTTTGATTTAAGGGAAGCTGAACTCAATGCTCCCGACCCTTACCATTGCTTTTATAGCCGCAGTTCTAACCCGAGGATCCTGGTCACTGAAGTGATCCCCGATGATCTTCTGGACGTCTTTGGGAGGCTGGCCTTCGACCTCTTTCGAGGTGCCTTTTTCCACAGTCCCAAGGTAGCCAATCAGGAGGAGGCACTTGGTCCTTACCCCGTGGGAGGAATCGGTCAGATGCTGAGGAATAAGGAAGAAGTAAATGAATGAACGGATTAGCCCAGAGGTCGGCAACCTAAGGCCCATGGGCCGGAAGCTGCCCATGAGGGTCGCTTGACTGGCCCATGAGCTGCCCCCGAACTGAGTTGCCCGCTTGATTAGTCCCTGCGCGCTGCGCTAAACTGGCGCAGAGCAGGGAATCTCTTCTGCAGCTCCGGAAATCGTTTCTGCGCATGCCCAGACGCCGAAAATCGCTTCTGCGCAGGCACGATTTCCGGCGCTGCAGAGATGCACAGACACGATATCCGGTGTCGTGGTGCGCCGGCCCGGCCCACAAAGGATCTCCGTGGGACTGATCCAGCCCATGCCTGATAAGCCTTGCTGACCCCTGCATTAGCCCAAACTTCTCCCAACTGAGTTCTTGTTTTTTCGTTTTTTTAAAATGGACCGGTTTGTTTGGGGATTCAACACTCTTGGGGACTTCTGGCGGTTCCCTCCCTGCGAGAGGCCAAGTTGCAGGGAACCAGGCAGAGGGCCTTCTCGGTAGTGGCGCCCGCCCTGTGGAACGCCCTCCCATCAGATGTCAAAGCGATAAACATCTACCTGACATTCAGAAGACATCTGAAGGCAGCCCTGTTCAGGGAAGTTTTTAATATGAGACATTTTAGTGTATCTTTCATCTTTGTTGGAAGCCGCCCAGAGTGGCTGGGGAAACCCAACCAGATGGGCGGGGTACAAATAATAAATTATTATTATTATTATTATTATTATTATTAGCCGTGGAATTTTAAGCATGTTGCCAAATTTGGAACAGAGGGTTTTTAATGAAATCTCAGCAATAATTGTGGGTGGTGAGTCAAAAAACCACCTGGATTGGCTTTATTAAATCTCCATATACACCCAGCAGAAAACCAGGCCATCTTACATTAAAAAATAAATAAATCTCAGCAGCAATATACTGACAAAAATCTTACAAGGGTTAAGCATAGTGAAATGGCACATTAACTGAGCAACTAACACAAAGGTTATGTTCTGTTTTGGGGGGGAGGAAAAAGATATATTTTTGGCAGATTTCAAAATGTAGACCAATTTAAAAAATACTGTTAAATCTGTCCAATGGTCTTTAAAAATATCTGGATTATGCAACGTTTAAGTTATATTTGTTCAAAGGGGACATATCCTCGGGAGAATAACGATGCAGACTTGTGAATCTATATATACACTGTCTGGTTTATTGTTTGTAGGTTGGCTTTACTTGGATTTTGTTATCTTTGGAACATTTTTGGTGCCAGAGGTTGAATGGCTGTGCAAGAAAATGAATAAAAAACTATTATTATTATTATTATTATTATTATTATTATTATTAAAATTAAAAAAACTCTCCCCAAGCCACTTTTCCATCTCAGGTCATGCTCCCTCCCCTACATTGCTCTAGGCCCTATTTTTTGCCTGGCTGCAAGTGTCCTTGAACTGTAATAATGCCTCTTGGCTGCATGGATGGAAAGGGGTGTTGGGTGGGTGCTATGTAGAGCCTCTGACTTTTGCCTGGCTGGAATGTAGCCGACTCTAAGAGTTGCATCTAGTGCTCTGCGCAGCTTTTGCCTCTAGCCTGCTCACCACCCCCGAAGGGGAAATGCAGCTCTTAGGCTGAAGGAAGCTTCGCTCCACCTAAAATATTTCTATATTTAATAGTTCAAATTACCTTGCAGGCAACATCCACCAGGCGCATCCTCACCGCAGGGCTTTCTTGGAGCTTCTTTCCAATCACCAACAAGGTATCCAGCAGCTGAGCAAGAACTTGGTGGGACTCTTAAAAGCAACAGTTAAAAAAAAGAAAGTCATTATTCATCTTGCATTCACTCATGTCCTGGGCCTGGAGGCACATGGCCCAGCAACTACGCTGAATCTAAGCAGGTAACCATTTGCTTTAATCATTTTAACTCTTCACTTGAATTTCCAAACATCATTCTGAAATATCGCACCGGCATTTTATTAATATGGAGACCGGCCTTCTAGTCTTTCCATCTGCTCTGCCAAAAGGAGAAACGCCAGCGATTCTGTTTCGTACACTTTTTACGGTACAGTCATACCTCGGGTTGCGAACGTGATCCATGCGGGAAGCACGTACACAACCCGCAGCGTTCGCAACTCGCAGCGCTGCGTCTGCGCATGCGCATGATGTGATTTAGTGGTTCTGCGCATGTGTGAGCGCCGAAACCTGGAAGTAACCCGTTCCAGTACCTCCGGGTTCAGCGCAGTCTGTAACCCAAAAATGCACAACCCGCAGTGTTCGCAACCTGAGGTATGATTGTAAGTCCTGCCACTTTTCTGTACCGGTTGGTGAGTTTTATAAGTCACAGGGCAAACCTTGGTTGCAAGCTTGCTGCAATCCTGGAGAGAGCTAAACCACGAGCCCAGCTTCAGCCAAACACTATGCCAAGCCATGACTTAGCTCAGCACAGTAGCAGGACTAGGGAGCAGTCCGGCATCTGCAATCTCCTCTCCTGAAGCCTCTTGGAACTTTGAAGTGTCAGGCATAGCCCTATTGGCTTTAGCCCAAACGTAGCAGAGTTTTCCTGCACAGCGAAGAAGCTAGTTGCGGCAGTAATGACTAGTCAGCTAGACTCAGAATAACTATTTACAGGATTTATTAAAAAAGGAGAAAATAAAACCAGCAGAGTTTCTGCATACAAATAAAAGCAAAATAAATCCTCTCTTTCTCTCTCTCTCAAAACCATACACAGCACTTCTACTCCTAACACACCTCACATCAAACTGAGCTAGCAATCCCTAGTTAAGAGTTGAATGCTGGTCGTTAACCAATCAGAGTAAGCAGTTTCTAGGTCAAGCTGACCTGGGCTTTCTGCCAAGAGTAAATTGACACTGCCTTGAGTTAATTGTTTGAAGCCAGAATCTGCAAGTTTCCCATGAGAATCAATTAACAGAAACTGAACACCCCCTCACAGATTCTGCTGGACAATTAACATCAAATACACCTATGTAGAAGATCATTTTTCCAGCAAACCTAAACCCTTGCACATTCGCTTGTTCTTTACCTTTGCCAATGGTTTAGTTAACACATCTGCTACATTTTCTTCACTTGATACATAAGTACAGGTGATTATATTGTCTTGTACACAGCAACGCACATTTTGGTATTTTACAGAGATATGTTTAGAACGTGATTTGAAACCCTCTGTTTTACTTAAAGTTATACAAGCTTGATTATCAATGTAAACTTGTACTGGTTCTCCACAATTTACATTTAAATCTGCTAACAAATGCTTGAAATAAATCACCTCGTTGCACAATTCACTCAATGCGGCGTACTCTGATTCCATTGGCGTGACCGCCAGCTGATTAAAGCTCCACCGACCATTATGACCAGTCCTGTGACAGATTTTCTATCCGGCAAATTTCCCCAGTCACTATCACAGAAGCAACTCAACATTTCATCCTCTGAAGAATTTAATTGTAACATATAGCCAATTGTCTGTTTGAGATACCTCAGAACTTGTTTTACCCCTTTCCAGGCATTTAGTGTGGGTTTTGAGACCAATCTACTTAATATGCCTACTGCATAACTAATATCAGGTCTGGACCACTGTGCTAGATACAATAAACTTCCAATTACAGAGTGATATACATCAGGATGTTCAAATTCAGGACTCTCATCTGTATGAAGTGTTTTTATGAAACCTGGATCCATAGGCACCACTGCCCCTTTGCAATCCTGCATTCTGTATGTAGTCAGTAGTTGTTTAATTTTGTTCTGCTGACTAATTAGGCAGCTGCCATCTTGGGCCCAGCACACTTCCAACCCTAGATATGTCCTAACCGGGCCTAAGTCTTTCACTTTGAACTTACTGGACAATTGTTTGGCAAACCTCTTAGTTTGTTTATCTGTTTTGCAGGCATACAATACATCATCTACATAGATCAGACAAAACTCTTGATCACTGCCTGTACCACGTACATAAACACAATTGTCAGCTGTGCTCTGCTTGAAACCAAATGACACTAAGGCCTCATGGAAACATTTGTTCCAAGATCTTGCAGCCTGTTTGAGACCATATAGAGCTTTGTTTAATTTTAACACTCTATTGGAACCTGTCTCATAACCAGGCGGTTCGGCTAGATACAGGTCTTCTGATATTGATGCATGTAAATATGCAGTCTGGATATCAAAATGGTTCAACAGGAGTTTTCTCTTTGCTCCAAGCGTTAGAATCAGCCTTACACTGTCCCCCTTAGCAGTAGGGGAAAAAGTCTCATCATAATCTTTTCCAGGCCTCTGAGAGTATCCTTGAGCCACTAAACGAGCTTTGTATTTGTACTCTCCTGTCACCAGAGGTTTAAGTTTGTACACCCACCTGCAGCCTACAATCTTTGCCCCCTCAGGTGCTGCTACTGGTGTAAAGACATTGTGCTCATTCAGAGAGGACATCTCTTCCTCCATTGCCTGTTTCCAGCGCTCTGCCTCCTCTTTTGGTAACTTTAACACCTCCTGAAAACTCTTGGGTTCTGCAATCACACTAAAAACATTTGCAGTATCAGGAGAAAAACGCACTGGAGGCACTCCTTTGTTTTGTCTTTTAGATCTTCTGGGAGAAAATTTTTCTTCTGACCCACTTTCCTCCTCAGAACTACGACCTCTCTTTTGTTGCTTAGCAACTGGTCTCTGGCTAATTCCACTTTCTTGAGAGCTCTTATCTGAACTTTCCTCCCCCTCAGACTCTGATTCTCTATGTTTACCTTCAGAGTCATGAAGCTCCTGGGAAGGTTCAAACCAAACCTCAGTATTGGCATGTAGTCTCTCCCAGCCACTATGTTCACAAAAACTGGCATTCCTGGAGATCACAATGCCATTTGTCCCTTCAGCAAAGCGGTAACCTTTTCCCAGCTCCTGGTAGCCCACAAACACTAACTGTTTGGTCTTAGGATCTCCCTTCTTTCTCATTTGTTTTGGAATTAATACCCAGGCTTTTGATCCAAACACATGCAAATGGTCAATTTTGGGTTTTTTCTGAAACAATTTAAAGTACGGGGTTGTACCTATTGTTTGATGAAAGAGCCTGTTTTGGAGATAACACGCGGTGAGCATGCTCTCCCCCCAATAAGACATGGGCAAATCAGCATCATCAAGCATGGCAAACATCATATCCTGTAAAGATCTGTTTTTTCGCTCTGCAACGCCATTCTCCTCTGGGGAAAAAGCGTTTGTTTTTCTATGCCCAATGCCACGCTTCTGTAACCAATCTCTAAAGGCATTTGACATAAATTCACCACCTCTGTCAGTCTGAATCCTTCTGAGTTTAGTGGACAGAAATCTTTCCACAGATGCCACCCAGCCTTTAAACTTAGTGAACACGTCACCCTTATTCTTCATGGGAAAAACCCAAGAATAACGTGTGGCGTCATCCACAATTGTTAGTGAAAAACGCGATCCACCCCTGCTTACAGCAAATGGACCAATTACGTCCATGTGAACCAGCTGTAGCGGTGACTCACTAACTCTGTCACTTCTGGGGTAAGAGACTCTGTGGGTTTTAACCTTTTTACAAACATTACAATCAAGGTACTTGTTACAACTCTTTAAATTACCCCCATCAGCCAATTCAGACATTTTTAGTACACTTTTCCAGCAAGCATGCCCCATTTTCCTATGCAATAAGTGCACACAGTTGTCATGTATAGCTTTGTTATTCACTGCAGGCTGAGATTTACTGACTACTGCTGCAACTTGAGATCCTGCTTTAAGCCAAAACAAGCCTCCCTCTGACTTAGCAGTGCCTAAAATCTCACCAGCCTTCTTAATAATGCAACTGTCTCCTTCAAAATACACTTTAAACCCAGCTTTTAGCAAACAATCTACAGACATCAGATTGCTCCTTAATGAAGGCACACACAGTACATTTTGCAGACATTCACGAAGACAAGGAACAAAAACTGCACCCCCTGAAATCACTTCGGAAGTACTTCCGTCTGCTAGAGCCACCTGGCTGCGCTGTGCTGAGTTCTTGGAAACAAACAAGTCATCTGAGTTTACGATGTGGCGAGATGCTCCCGAATCGACCACCCAGACAGCTTGTTTCTCATCAGCAATCTTGACCTCGCCGGTCACCAGCTGAGCCGACTGTTTTCGTTTGAAGAATTTCTTTTTCCGCTGCTGCTGCTGCTGCTGATCTCGTCTCTGCTCCTGCACCGGCCACTGAGACTTGACCAACTCCGGACATTGTCGTTTTAGATGCGCTGAAGACCCACATCGGAAACAACGCCTAACAGCAAACGCTGACTCCTCACCGGTACGCTGCTTTTGCTTCACCTCTGGCACGGCATGAGAACTCCTTCCAAACCGCCCGCCTGTAGAAGCCTCTGCAGCCAACGACCTTTCTTGCCTCTTCTGCCATTCTTCAATCAAACGCCCAGTAACGTAACTGACGGATAAATCACGCTCCTGCATGCCTTCTAGAGACAAAACTAAATTTTCCCAGCTTTCCGGGAGAGAACTCAAAATAATAGCCACCTTCTCCTGCTGGTCTAACGCACAGTCTCTTTCCTGTAGCGCAGTAAACTTTAACTGTAAACTGTGTAGGTGTTCCTGCATTGTAACCCCAGGCTGTAACATTGCCTTGTACAATGCCTTGCGAATGAACAGCTTAGAGACCGCTGTCTCACGCACATGGAGTTCTTTAAGTGCTTGCCACACACCTCTAGCTGTCTTGATTCCCCTCACATACGGCAACTGGGAATCTTCCAGCCCCAAGACAATTGTGGCCCTTGCTCTTTGGTCTTTATCGAGGTCTTCATCATCAGGCTTCGCAGGAAACTTACTCACCACTTGCCAGAGACGATCCCTCTGCAGCACTGCCTGCATGCGTTAAGACCACAGCAAGTAATTGGAGTCATTCAGACGCTCAAAAGCCATCTGAACTGGTTGTGAGGCCATCTTGAGAGCGATGTCCCTGGAACCCGGAACCAGCTACTCACGACCACCGAGAGAGAGAACAGGAACCACAGCACCCAGCACTCACACGCTGCAGCTGTTGTCCTTCTGTCCGCTGCATCACCAGCTCACCACGGTCAGGAACCAGCCAGGAACAACAACTTCTGGAACTACTGGAACCAACGCCGTTGATGCTGACACCACCGCAACTCAGGCTGGCAGCACAATGCCCATAACCTCTTGGAACTTTGAAGTGTCAGGCATAGCCCTATTGGCTTTAGCCCAAACGTAGCAGAGTTTTCCTGCACAGCGAAGAAGCTAGTTGCGGCAGTAATGACTAGTCAGCTAGACTCAGAATAACTATTTACAGGATTTATTAAAAAAGGAGAAAATAAAACCAGCAGAGTTTCTGCATACAAATAAAAGCAAAATAAATCCTCTCTTTCTCTCTCTCTCAAAACCATACACAGCACTTCTACTCCTAACACACCTCACATCAAACTGAGCTAGCAATCCCTAGTTAAGAGTTGAATGCTGGTCGTTAACCAATCAGAGTAAGCAGTTTCTAGGTCAAGCTGACCTGGGCTTTCTGCCAAGAGTAAATTGACACTGCCTTGAGTTAATTGTTTGAAGCCAGAATCTGCAAGTTTCCCATGAGAATCAATTAACAGAAACTGAACAAAGCCCGCATCCTCACACATTCACACTAAACCTTGGTAATGATGTGCAAACCAAACCATTTTTCAAACAAGATTCAGGGCTAATCAATGAGGTGCCCTCCAAATGCTTTTGTCTAAAACTCTCCCCATCCCTGGGTGGAAAGGCTGGAAGGTTGTCCAATTAATATGGTGAGGCCATAACCACCGGTTATCCCTGGTCTAGGCAGATACCTATAATGTGACTCAATCGAAAGCAGTTTCATGCAACGATATGAAAGCAGCGTGCATGTACAACAACCCTCAACCCCAACAAAGTGAAATCTGGAAGGATTTGTACACCTCACCAGATTCCGTTTGGAAAATATCACCTACTCTCATTTTGGAGTGTGTTGATGGCATCGTCCAGAATGCAGTCAGGAGAAAAGCCTGGAGTCTTTGTCAGCAAACCCAGCAAGGAAGCAACCTTCAACCTCACAGAAGGATCGTTCTCCTAGGATGACAATAAGAGAAAAAGGAGGACTAAAGCCTTCACAAACCAACTCTATCTGGGTGTGCAGTATCCATCGGAGAATTTACACAAAAGTAGACTTTCAATACGGTCCTCCTCAACCACCGTCACCTGTGCAGTAGCAAACAATACTCCCAAATTTCAACTACAGTGGTACCCCGCAAGACGAACGCCTCGGAAGACGAAAAACTCGCTAGACGAAGGAGTTTTTTGTTTTCTTAGCCGCTTCGCAAGACGCATTTCCCTATGGGCTTGCTTCGCAAAACGAAGCTTGCCCCGCAAGCTCCGGGGACAGCGGGGAAGGCATGCGCGCCTTCCCCTCTGTCCCCAGACCCCTTTTGAACCAAGGGGCGGCAACGGGGAGAAGCGATCTTCTCCCCGTTGCCGCCCCTTGCTTCAAAAGAGGGGACAGAGGAGAAGGCGCGCACGCCTTCCCCTCTGTCCCCGGAGATTGCGGGGCAGGCAACGGGGAGAAGCAATCTTCTCCCCGCTGCCCCTTGCTTTAAAACAGGTCCGGGGACAGAGGGGAAGGCGCGCAGCGTTTCCCCTCTGTCCCCGGACGGTCTCCATAGGAACGCATTGATTGATTTTCAATGCATTCCTATGGGAAACCGTGCTTCGCAAGACGAAAAACTCGCAAGAAGAAAAAACTTGCGGAACGAATTAATTTCATCTTGCGAGGCACCACTGTACTTACCATTTAATTTTCATTCTTAAAATCCCAAGAAATCGACTGATTTTTGCTCCCAAGACACCTTGCGATACCGTGAGATGCCGCCACTTGGCCCTACCTTGTAATAATGCTCCAGCAAGATTCTGACCACTCCTTCCACACTTTCGGCTTCCACTGGCTTCCGAGCAAACTGAAGGAGGTACTGCAAAGCGTCCGCTGGCGATGTTGCCTTGCATAGATCCACATGGAGTGCAGCCGACTTACTCGGCTTGGTCAGTCGGAGTTTCTTCGCTGAAATTTCCTCATGCTGCTGTTGCTGAAATACGAACGCTGTGTTAGGCTGCAGTCACACACAAACAAGCAAGAGCGGCAGTATTAACTTTTTCTCCATAAGCTGTTCCAGAGTAACTTCTTTATTGCTGTTATTATAGCTTCACATTATTTCACTTGTTTACAACATCCTAGGAGCCTTTAGGAGCTCACCAAATTGGGGGAACTGTGGAAAAGGGTTATATTCATTAGATTTGTACTTTACTGCCCACTAAGAGTCCCAAAGTGGCTTACGATAAAAATACAACACACCTGTCTGGATTTTCACTTTTCACTAACCCTACCTTTGCCTGGTACTGAAACAATGACAAGGATGGCATCAGGTGAACCCCTCTGGGAAGAGCATCACCGTATTTTTCGCTCCATAAGACGCACCAGACCATAAGGCGCACCTAGTTTTTGGAGGAGGAAAACAAGAAAAAAATATTCTGAATCCCAGAAGCCAGAACAGCAAGAGGGATCGCTGTGCAGTGAAAGCAGCAATCCCTCTTGCTGTTCTGGCTTCTGGGATAGCTGCGCAGCCTGCCTTTGCTCCATAAGACGCACACACATTTCCCCTTACTTTTTAGGAGGGGAAAAGTGAGTCTTATAGAGCAAAAAATACGGTAAACAAATTGGGGAATGGGGAGCTGCCACAGAGAAGGGCTGCTGCCTTTCAAAGGTAGCTCTCAAAACAAGAGGTTTTAAAAAAAACCCTGAATGCCAAATGTTACAGTGTCACATTCCAAGACCTGGAGGAGGGATCCGATTTCACTTCTTAATGAGCTCTCAAATCATTTGCCAGGCAGAAATCCAACAGATAAAGCTTTCCCAACATGCAGACAGAGGTGATTACCAGAAAAGCATCATTTTGCCTGCAAGTTTTCTGCTCATCACACAACTCCCAAGAAATCAGCTGGCAAATTGTAAGCAAACGTAATGAACCTGCAACCTACCCAGAGTGCCTTTCTCTGCATATTAGCTTCACAATCATTGCCCCTTAACATTAATTATTTATTTACTGACTGCATTGCTTTCTCCTCCAAGGAGCTCTAAGTGGCATGCACAGTTCTCTATCACCCTCATTTAATTATTATTATTAATAGGCCAAATTCTGTGCGACTGCCATAAAACTTAGGGAACAAGCTGTGCTACCATAATGACTAAGGCCTTAAATGACAATTTTGCGTTACAGTGGTATCTCGGTTTAAGAACTTAATTCGTTCCAGAGGTCCGTTCTTAACCTGAAACTGTTCTTAACCTGAAGCACCACTTTAGCTAAATGGGGCCTCCCGCTGCCGCCGCACAATTTCTGTTCTCATCCTGAAGCAAAGTTCTTAACCCGAGGTACTATATCTGGGTTAGCAGAGTCTGTAACCTGAAGCGTATGTAAGCTGAGGTACCCCTGTATATTTTAGTGATTAAAATTTATGTATTTTTAACTGCTGCTATATCTGTATTGCCCCTGTTATACCCAATTGTAAACTCAAATGTACCCCTATCATGTTTTATGACTTCCCTGATATTGTATGTGAGCTGGAACTGGTCTGTGATCGAAATTAATAAATTCTGTTATTATTATTATTATCATTATTATGAATTTGTTACCCACTTTTCATCCCTCCCAGGGTAACCCAAATCGACTTACAACCAAACAAACAACAGGCCCCGCATAGAAACATTAAGGCCAAGAGGAAAAATAAATGCACTGAAAATATCCCTCCCACTTCTAAGAGGCCATAGTTTAATCCTTACAATAACCCTGTGAGGTAGGGTCAGGATGAGAGGCGAGAGCAGCTACCTCCCTCCCCACACCGAGGTCACACCCAGTGAGTGGGAGGATTTGAACCCAGGTCCCTGAGCCCGCCACTCTAACCACTGCGCGACATTGCCCTTGCTGTGGACGGGAGACGAAGAAGCTTTACAGGTTTCGCCCTATCCCCCTCCCCTCCCCTCCCCACCCCACTTCCAAGGCCTCGCCGGTTACCTGGACCACCACTTTGCTGAACTCTTCGTACACCCGTTTCTTCAGGTGCGCCGCCATGATGGTCTTGCTAGTTCGCTTTCCGGCGCCGGCTGAGCCCCGCCGGCCACCGTCCCCTGCCTTTTCCTTCCCTCCCTCCCGCGCCGAGTATAAGTCAAAGAGATGAGGTTCTTAAGCCTTCCGTCCTTCTACTTCGGGCTTCCAATCGCAGCCATCAGACTCCTCCGCGTGCGGAGGCGAAGAGGGGAGGAAGTAAATGGGAAATATTCTCATATATCCATGTTAAGAAAAGCCGGAGAAGGTTGCAGCGCCTTGAAAGCTCGCAGGGGCCGTTGCACCAAGGAAAGACGTGAAGGTCCCATTTAATCTGCCTCTGCCCAAACGCACACACATTTTAAGGCGATGGAAAAGCAATGCAAAGAAACCTTCAATTCCATGGCTGTTTCAGGCAGCGCACTAAGCTCCTGCCTATTTGTTTTTTTATATGCTTAGTGGCTCCTATTTAACAGCCACCACTCTTACACCGCAAGGGATTTAATGCATGCGATGAGGACCCGGAAGTCTGTATGTCATGTGAGACTGTAGCCCCTTGTTGGGCAAAACAGACTGTAGGCTCGGAAGCAGCAAAAAGGGGCGGGGCGGGGCGGACAGAGAGGGGCGGGGCCAGCCTTTCCTGGAATACTGTACTGTATTGCTTTATGCGTGGATAGAAATGGAGGTGGTTGTGATGTAAGAGCGCTCTGCACATGCTCAAAGGCACTGATTTCTTTGCTTGCTTGCTTTTAGGTCCTGATACTTAAGGGATCAAATTTTGAAAGGGAGACAGAAATAAGAACATCAGAACAGCCACTGCCTAATTATTATTATTATTATTATTATTATTATTATTATTATTATTATTATTATTGTTAATTATTATTATTATTATTATTATTATTATTTAAACCCCGCCCATCTGGCTGGGTTTCCCTTCATCAAGTCAATGGCCCACCTAGACCAGCATCCTGTTCTCACGGTGGCCCAACTAGAGACCTGTAAGCAGGACCTGAGTGGAGGGAGAACATTAACAAATTATTTTTATAAAATAGGAAAAAAAATGCTGTTATAAATGCCAGCATGTTTTGGTAAAGGCATTTTTCAGCAACACAAGAGAGTTTTTTTTTCCCCTCCAGGAAAAAAATCTCTCCAGGGCTTCTGATAACAGCATTTTACTATTTTATAAAACTTTTTTTCAGTCCCATTTTGAGGTTTTGCCTCTATATTTTATTTTATTTTCCTAGCATATGGTGCTTTCTAACCTAGCCCCACAATTTAGAGTGACATTTAAGGTCAGGGTGTTAGGATTGGAATCCAGAACCTCAAATGACTTAAATTAGAATAAAGAAGTAAACTAAAGTGAATGAATACTGGACTGTATCACTTCATACTGTGTGTGAGAGAGACAGTGTCATAATTTCTAGTACTTTGGAAGGTAGGGGGGAGATCTCTCACATGAGCCTTGCACATTACCAAACCATCACTCACACACATACCACACAGGTATTTCCCTGCCTTTTCACCTGTGAAAAACCTGATCCTCTAGTGTCAAGAGAAAAATACAGAAACATATCTGCAAAGGCATTGCATCTGCAAGGGAAGCTCAGCTCAGGAGGCTGTGACTCCTCGCTGAGCCTCAGGTCTCCAACAAAGGAAAAATGTCAGTACCAAATGCACCAATTCACTGATAAATGTATCTATGTACTGGATGTTATTCTATGGGAAAACTTTAGAAATTCATAAGAAATCATCAATCTTCTCAGTTCCAATGGCATTTAGGACCCAGGGATGTGAGATATAAGGGGCAAAAGGTAAAAAAAGATAAAGGTAAAGGACCCCTGGGCAGTTAAGTCCAGTCAAAGGCACCTATGGGTTGCGGCGCTCATCTCACTTTCAGGCCAAGAGAGCCAGCATTTGTCCACAGACAGCTTTCCGGGTCACGTGGCCAGCATGACTAAATGCTTCTGGCGCAACGGGATACTGTGACAGAAGCCAGAGCGCACGGAAACACCATTTACCTTCCTGCCTATTTATACCTATTTATCTACTTGCACTGGCGTGCTTTCAAACTGGTAGGTTGGCAGGACAGAGCAACACGAGCTCACTCCGTCATGGGGATTCGAACCGCCAACCTTCCACTCAGCAAGCCCAAGAGGCTCAGTGGTTTAGACCACAGCGTCACCATATCCCTGATATAAGGGGAGGGGTTACTGAGCCCATCATAATCCCATAGATGTACAGTCAAGTTTGCAGGACCTTCCCAAGGAGTCATGTCTGGTGATATCCTGCCCCAAGAGTGTCAGACAGATAACCATCTCAATCACAATGCCTACCCACCCCACAGTGGGACGAAGTCCAGACAAGGCAAAGGAGTGTATCTGACTTGACTCAGGGACCAGGGAACTTTAAATACTTTCCTCTGTACTGTGATGGAGTAAGTGTGAAATACTATATTTGAGTGACGAGCATGCCTGGCTTTCAGGTTCTACCTGAGACCACACCTTTTCTGTGACATATCTAGGTATAAAGGTAAAGGATGCCTGGACAGGATTGCAGCATTCATCTCACTTTCAAGCCAAGGGAGCCGGCGTTTGTCCACAGACAGCTTTCCTGGTTGTGTGGTCAGCATGACTAAACTGCTTCTGGTGCAACGAGACACCGTGATGGAAACCAGAGTGCACGGAAACGCCGTTTTACCTTCCTGCTGCAGTGGTACCTATTTATCTACTTGTACTGGCGTGCTTTCAAACTGCTAGGTTGGCAGAAGCTGGGACAGAGCAACTGGAGCTCACCCTGCCGCGGGGATTCAAACCGCCGATTTTCTGATCGGCAAGCCCCAGAGGCTCAGTGATTTAGACCACAGTGCCACCCATGTCCTCCCTGTGACATACAGTATATGATGTCTTGATGATGTATTATGGGAAACTTTAAAATATTGATGTAACCATTGTTCAGGGCTTCTGGCTGCTTCGTCTTTGTGTTAGTGGGAAGTCTTGTTGCAACAATAAAGATCAGGCCTACTGGCTGCTGTTTTGCTTCTATCTCCTGGCTGAAGTCTCTTGCTTGTGACCCCCAAGCTGCTGAAGAAGAAGAAGAAGAAGAAGAAGAAGAAGAGGAGGAGGAGGAGGAGGAGGAGGAGGAGTTTGGATTTGATATCCCGCTTTATCACTACGCGAAGGAGTCTCAAAGCGGCTAACACTCTCCTTTCCCTTCCTCCCCCACAACAAACACTCTGTGAGGTGAGTGGGGCTGAGAGACTTCAGAGAAGTGTGACTAGCCCAAGGTCACCCAGCAGCTGCATGTGGAGGAGCAAGGAATCCAACCCGGTTCCCCAGATTACAAGTCTACCGCTCTTAACCACTACACCATACCAACGTTAGGCAATTGTGGGGTGCTCAAAGGACTCCCTGTTACAGTACTTCACATAAAAAGGACCCCACATGCAGAAAACAAGGGTATGACAGAGGGAAATTAAGAACAGGCATCTCCCTGATGTGCTAGTCTTCTACATGCAGAAAGTTGTGTGTTTTTAAAATGTGTTGAAGCACTGAAAAACACACCTCTACCTGTCTGCAATGATAAACTCTGCCTTCTTCCACTATCCCATAATTCTATATAACTTGCATAGTGGCTCAAACTTGGACCCAAATTAAATGTGACACCAGGTGAGCAGGAACAGATCTTGCTCAGTGTCCAGCACAGAAGGCTTCACATTTAATTAGAGCTCTTGGGTGTAACCAGTACTTTGCAAAACCATGCAACGGGACTTCACGTTCCTCTCTCTGCCCTCCCCCAGATTTCGAGGATACATTGGGGGAGGGGGGAGCTGCAGAGAAAAGGAGGGGCACGTTTCGTTGCGCAAGTATAAGTCTGTTGTGCAAACAGAACAGCAAACACATATTCCTGGTTGGGCAGGGCCTTGGGCAAATTGTCAACCGTGAACCCAGAAGAAATTGCCATGCAGATAAGTATGAACAGTGGTCATTATGAATTTAATAGTGGTCATTCACACACACACACACACACGTGCCCAAAAAAATATGCCAGTTTTTTATTTATTTATTTGCACTTATAGACCACTTAATATTCCAAAAATCTCAGTTGCGACGGTAACATAGACATCCCAGCACCAGTGAATTCAATCCACAAGTGATAGCGTGGAACCTCTTGATGTGTTGTAAACTTCACGTTGCAGTCTCCGTTGCAAGTTCCTTCATGCAAGAATAGCCACCTTAAGGACAGTTAACGAAGTTTCCCGGGAAGTCATAAAAATGCTCCCCGCACTGCTTTTTCAATATTTGTGTCTTCACTCCTCTCTGAGCCTGACAGATAATATTGCATCCTAACCCATATTCAGATCACTGCAGATGGTGACAGCAGCCACGAAATTAAAAGACGCCTGCTTCTTGGGAGAAAAGCAATGACAGGCCTAGACAGCATCTTGAGAAGTAGAGACATCACCTTGCCAACAAAGGTTCGTATAGTTAAAGCTATGGTTTTCCCAGTAGTGATGTATGGAAGTGAGAGCTGGACCATAAAGAAGGCTGATCGCCAAAGAATTGATGCTTTTGAATTATGGTGCTGGAGGAGACTCTTGAGAGTCCCATGGACTGCAAGAAGATCAAACACATCCATTCTTAAGGAAATCAGCCCTGAGTGCTCACCGGAAGGACAGATCGTGAAGCTGAGGCTCCAGTACTTTGGCAACCTCATGAGAAGAGAAGACTCCCTGGAAAAGACCCTGATGTTGGGAAAGATGGAGGGCACAAGGAGAAGGGGGCGACAGAGGACGAGATGGTTGGATAGTGTTTTCAAGGTTACCAGCATGAGTTTGACCAAACTGCGGGAGGCAGTGGAGGACAGAGGTGCCTGGCGTTCTCTGGTCCATGGGGTCACGAAGAGTCGGACACGACTAAACGACTAAACAACAACAACCACCCATATTCAAGTTTCAAAAGTTCCTAGACACCTGATTCCACCCTCTCACCTGCTAGATATATTGTTGTCCTTATGTGTTCTATTCTGCAGTATTTATGCTCTTACAGCTGCAGAAACCTGCATGCAGCTGAGTCTTTGCATAGACATTTATGTAAAGCACTCTCCCTGGCCACCCAGGAATTCTGGGAACTTTAACCAAAGGGTGCTGGGAATCATAGCTTTGTGAGGGGCAAACTGCAGTTCCCAGGCATCTTTGGGAGGACGAAACACTCTTTAAATGCACTGTGCATACACAGCCTTTTGCAGAACAAATAAATGTCAATTAAGCGAAACAGACATGCAGTGCTATGACGGAAGACAGCACTCGAGTTTAAAAGTAAACATGAAGTAATCCAAGGCATGTGATTTGTTCAAATATCCCTAAAGAACAAGGATACTAAATTGAGAAGCTGCCTTGAATCTCAATAATAAATACAAAGGGTGATCATGAGGGCTAATATAGCAGAAGTGCTGGTGGCAGTGGTGATGTTCGTAGACCACACTTAGAATTTCCAAACTATTGCTATTTTGGGGTAGGGTTCAGTCACATACTGGCAGCTGCCCCACCACCCATCAAGTAAAACAATAGGAATACTTAACTAACTGACTAATATTTGTTTTCCTTCGCCCTGCCCCACCAACAATTTTATGCCATTGGTTTTGGGTTTCACTAGTGGGGCCACTAGTGAAAGTGATGGCTGGTTCAGGCAACCAGAAAGAAGTGCTATTCACACAATCACTCACTCTTCGGAACTCATTGCCACAAGAGTCATCCACTAGCTGGGAGAAACCAGAAGATGGAAATACATTCCCAGTTCCTAATTTGACATTCTTCAAAAGCATGTTTACCAAGAGGGATGTGTTTCTTGCCTACTGAGTTTGCATATGATTACAGCTTTATTACCTTATTTAATCCAGAGGTGCAGGTGCAGCCAATATGAGGGCTCTGTAGAGCTCTCCAGTCTTGACTAAATGTTCAGACTGCCCCTAAAGAATACATTCCTCAAACAACCAGAAAGCTGTTCCTCTGTGTCAGGTGCTATATGCTGATGTAAAGGTAAAGGGACTCCTGACCATTAGGTACAGTCACGGACGACTCTGGGGTTGCGGCGCTCATCTTGCTTATTGGCCGAGGGAGCAGGCGTACAGCTTCTGGGTCATGTGGCCAGCATGACTAAGCCGCTTCTGGCGAACCAGAGCAGCGCACGGAAACGCCATTTACCTTCCCGCCGGAGCAGTACCTATTTATCTACTTGTACTTTGACGTGCTTTCGAACTGCTAGGTGGGCAAGGAGCAGGGACCGAGCAACAGGAACTCACCCCCTCGTGGGGATTCGAACCGCCGACCTTCTGATCGGCAAGCCCTAGGCTCTGTGGTATGCTGATGTACACAGTCATAAAGTCTATTTGTGCACCATGCGCTCTTGTCCTCTCCCTGGTACAATACAGCCAAAGAGCTGGGAGTCTATCAGCTCTGAGCCCCACAAAAAAATAACCTTCGGACCACGGCACACCATAAATCAAGACCACGGGCAATCTGTCCCCTGGGAACTGTAGTACAGGCAACTCCCTGTGTACACATGTTCAATATGTGTGTGACCGCACAAATACGCATTGCACCTTTTTGTACAAATATGCATTACAGGGTGGTGGCAGAACAAGGTGTTTGCAGGCTTTTTCAATGGTGCTTCAAATACAGTCAAACCTTGGTTTCCGAATGGCTTAGTTGCCGAACAAATCGGCTCCCGAACGCTGCGAACCCGGAAGTAAGCGTTCCAGTTTGCGAATGTTTTTCAGAAGCCGAACGTCCAACACAGCTTCTGCTTGAGTGCAGGAAGCCCCGGCAGCCAATCGGAAGCCGTGCCTTGGTTTTCGAACCGTTTTGGGAGTTGAACAGCCTCCCGGAATGGATTATGTTCGAGAACCAAGGTACCACAGTATATGCCATTTCAGTGCCTGTAAACTGGGAGTTGCCTGTATTTTCCTTGCAACAGTACGAATCCAGGTGGAAATTGCAGGAGAAGCAGGCGAGATAGATCTACCCAAGATACATGCCTCCGAATCAAGGCAAATTAACTCCAGTCGGACTTGGGAACGGGGGAAATCCACCCTTGCCCCAAATGTGTTGGGGATCTGTCGGGCTGCCAACAGGAGCAAAGCTCTCAGGCCATTCCAGCAGGCAATATTATCAGCAGCTGAGGTCCACTTACTTTGAAGCACCAACCCATTGGATATAAGAACATAGGGACCTGCCTTATGCCAAATCAGACCACTAGCCCCTCTAGCTCAATATTTGTCTACACTGACTGGAGTTTTTGTGGATTTTCAGGCAGGGGAAATCCCCAGTCTTGCCCAGAGATGCCACCTAGGACTGGAGGCGTGGGACCTACCACTGAGCTATAATAACAACAATGATAGTAATAATAAATTTATTATTTATATCCCACCCATCTTGGCTGGGTTTCCCCAGCCACTCTGGGCAGCTCCTAACAGAATACAGTGGTACCTCAGGGGTTAAGTACTTAATTCGTTCCGAAGGTCCGTTCTTAACTTGAAACTGTTCTTAACCTGAAGCACCACTTTAGCTAATGGGGCCTCCTGCTGCTGCCGTGCCACCAGAGCACGATCTCTGTTCTCATTCTGAAGCAAAGTTCTTAACCTACAGCACTATTTCTGGGTTACCGGAGTCTGTAACCTGAGGTACCACTGTATTAAAAACATGATGAAAGGTCAAACATTAAAAATTTCCCTAAACAGAGCTGCCTTCAGATGCCTTCTAAAAGTCAGGTAGTTGTTTATTTCCTTGACATCTGATGGGAGGGCGGTTCTACAGGACGGGCACCACCACCGAGAAGGCCCTCTTCCTGGTTCCCTGTAAGCTCACTTCTCACAGTGAGGGAACCGCCAGAAGGCCCTCAGAGCTGGGCCTCAGTGTCCGGGCTGGACGATGGGGGTCGAGAGGCTCCTTCAGGTATACTGGGCCGAGGCCCTTCCCGCTGGCTTTCCGCTACCACCAAGTGAAGAGAAATTTGTAGAAGTAGTCATTGGATTTGAAACGGAAGCCCTTTTCTGGAACGTAGCCCTGGAGAGAGATCTTGTACCCTTTGGCCTCCACATCAATCTTGATGCAGTCGAGGAGGTCAGAAATGCCGGGAGAGGCTTTCCAGGGTCCAAACTTAACCACCGATTTCTTGTAGGAGTCCAAGCCGTTGAGGGTGTCATGGCACTTGACGACATCCTCGTCCGTCTTCATCACGCACACCATGACGCTGGACTGCCGGGCTGCCACCGCTTCTGCCCTCGCGATGCGGATCATCAGCTCGATGTTCTCGTTGTAGCTGGGCACACGGGCGAGGAACTGTTTCCTGGCCACCAGCTCCCCAAAGATCTGGGGAGAGTCCTCCAGCTGCTTGACCAAAGGCTCGATGTCGTAAAAGAGGGCTTCCTTGTATACCTCCTGGACGCAGTTTGTGGGCACCTGGTTGCTGCGCAGGTATTCCAAGATGTACTTGAAGTAAGTCCCAGGCCGGTCTATGAAATATCTTCCCTCAGGGTCCGTACGGGGCTTGGTCTGTCCACTGGCAAACATCTCAGCCAGCTTGGAACCAGGGTGCTTCTTCAAGGTGCTTAGGGTGGTGGTGAATATCTCCCCGCCAACATTGAGCTCTATGATTTGAGACTGCTGGAAACAAAGAAAAGGAAACAAGGTGATATCCAGGGAAGGAAGGATGGATCTATCCACTCTGATTTCTCACTGTTTATCGTTTTCCCAATCTTTAAGTTCATTAACACAGGCTTTTGGCCCTTATTTTGGAGGGTAACCAAGTATGCTTTTGCAAACCCTCCAACATTTCTCCGATGAAAATAGGGATGTCCTATTCCATAATAATAATAATTTTATTATTTATCCTCCCCCTTTCTTTCCCCAGGGCTACAACAGTTTAACAAGAAGGTACAGCAACTCAGGCTGTCAGTGGAACTTTTGCGATCAATGTCCCTACCATCTGCAAAGGCTATAATAAAAACTAGGCTGTGGGATATTGAACGCCAAGAACTAACAGTAGCAGCAGAGAAAACATGTTCCCCTCTTTATTTTCAACTTTCTTGGGCACATGAAACTAACCACAATTACCTTGAATTTCTGCTTAACCCTCAAGAAAGAAGGGCATTTTCACTGGCCAGGTTTAATTCAAATCCATCCAACCTCCTTTGGGGAAGGTTTCCAGGCAGGGTGAAAGGAGAAAGAACTTGCCGATGTGAAGACCACCTGGTGGAAACCCTTACACATATGGTTCTTAATTGTAAACTCTATGCTGATCTCTGTCAGCAATTTCTAGATCAACTCTGTATCCCCAAATGGAAACCAGAGTCAGAGGTCATACCTTTTCTATTACTGGGGATTGATCAGGAGCTCACCAAGTTAGTGGCTAAATATCTCTATTTGGTTTTTTGTCGTCAAAATACACTGCAGACGTCTGATCTCCCTGGAGACCTAGAGATGTGAGGATAGACTGCTCTGCAAATGTTTTGTGCCACTGGGGAAGTGGTAATTCTGTATTGATTTGTTTTGTTTTGGATGTTGTATGTGATGCCAATAAAAGGTTTTACGAATATGAATTTATACTCCACTGGCATTGCCCCAGCTACTCTGGGCGGCTTCCAACATATATAAAAACATAATAAAACCTTAAACGTTTAAAAAAAAACTGCCTTCAGATGCCTTCTAAAGGTTGTATAGTTATTTATCTCCTTGGCTCGGGGGTCGCATGACTCTATAGCCTCCAACATTTCTCCGATGAAAATAGGGACGTCCTAAGGAAATGTGGGACTGAGGCATCTGATCAAGATCTGTATTATGAGGCATCTGATCACTGCCTGTATTTTAAAATGAGCTTAAAAATATATATATTTGCAGATGCTTGTGTGTTTTAATGCCAGGCAGAAGACCAGCTGTCTAAAAGACTGGCAGATGTTTATCTTCCTGGACAAGGGCCCCCTTGATTTATTGCAGGAGACGTACCTCAGGGTTGTAAAAGGGAATTACAGGCTGGAAGCAAAAGGTCACACTGACCATACAAATTACAGAATGCTGCAAAAGCACTCATTGTTTAACAAAATATAATACCATGTGTCTTCCATTAGAAACTTGAGTCACAGGGTAAACGGCAAGAGCTAATGGAAACAGCAGATGGCTAGGGAAAGATGCTTCTCTCTGAAGCTGCTTTGAAGCTTCAGAGAACTTAGAGAATTTAGCTTTTACTAAGTTCCTTTTTTACTTTGAAAAGGCCTTTCCTTTCCTTCTAAAAAGCTATATATGTTAATGTATGAAATATATTGGCTTAAATGTAATTATGCAAAGGATTTAGAAAGTAAGAAATGTTAGATTCTTATGTTAGATTCTTATTTCATAGAATCATATAGTTGGAAGAGACCACAGGGGCCATCGAGCCCAGCCCAATGCCAGGCAGGAAACACCATCAGAGCACTCCTGACATATGGTTGTCAGGCCTTTGCTTAAAGACCTCCAAAGAAGGAGATCTTTCATTGATGATGCGTGAGAATGTGAACCCAAGATCTCTGACATCTGTTTAAAATAAAATTTTAAAACCATTAACCATCTGTTTTGGAGGGCAATAGGGCAAGGAGGGCAAGAGGTGAGCTGGTAATTAAGGTGCCTTGTTGAGGCAAATGTAAGATATATGACTATTTATTTGCCATTTATAGATAGAAGGAAATATAGCTCTTTGTCCATCATAAAAGGTAATAGGAAATGGGTGTATCTTTTATGATTGGTTCTAGCAAACAGCCAATAGGAATTTCAACCAGGCTGATTGGACAGAGGCAGCCAAAGGAGGAGCAAGGGGGCTGGGCTGAGGAAATATAAGTGCTGACCATCAGGGCTAGAGTGGGCAGAGCTTTGGTAATCATATACCACTGTGTCTCTCATTTATTTGTCTGACAAATAAATTATTATTTTAATTTCTCTATTGCTGCGTTGAATATTTCATTCCAGCTAAGCGTTAACCACAAGCAGGGTGCTACAGGACATTCTGGGATCAAACCAGAAACCAGGACAGCTTCTGTAAATCCAGGACTGTCCCTGGAAAACAGGGACACTTGGAGGGTTTGCTTTTGGTAGGGTGGACCTGTCTTTTTCTAAATATTTATGGATGAGTGATATGGAAGGGGGGCATGTCTTCTTCACCTTCTTCTTTGCTACAATATATCCATTTATTTCAAATTGTCAATGTCAAAAGGGACTAGAATCTATAAAATTAATAGAAAATCAACGTGCCAATTTGCTCAATTTCTCTAGGACTCCATGACACCTTCCCTGTCCTGCATAATCCCTCAAGCAAGGTGTCAAGACCCTAATCCTGTCAAATCACTCTGCCAAGCCTTTCCTCCAGGCAATGCCAGGTGGCAGACTTTACATACTTGGACTATTGTCTTCTCATCACCGGTACTCAGGAAGTGCTTATCTGTGCATATCTCCAGCTCTGCATATGTTAATCTGGTGTAACCCAACCTCTCTTTAATGTATTCATGATGTAATCTGTGTAACCCAACCTCTCTTTAATATATTCATGATGTAACTGGGATGTATTTTGCACTGTATTCTGGGAAATGGAGGGAAGTTTCAAAAGTTCATGTCACCCCTTTCTCGCTGTTCAATCTCGCCTTATACCTGTTGCGCAATAAACTTGGATCTTCTGCAGCTTGCTCCTGTCTCCGGCTGAGCTCATTTTCCTCCGCAGGGACCCGCGGACACTTAGTCCGACGAGCTGGGTGGCAGAGCAGCCTTGCACCCAGATTTTACCGTAACAATGAGCATTTTGCGTTCTTGGGTTGTTGTTGTTTTTTAAAAATATCTTATTAATAAACAAAATAAATCAAGGATGAAGAGCATGACGTAATATTGTTACCGCAGGTTGAAAGCATTAACGTTGAAGCGTTCCAAAGCATTTTAAAGAAATACTGTACTCATTTGCCCATAAACCTGTTAGGCTGGTTAATAGGTATATTTTTGTAATAATGTTAGCTTAATCATAGTTACTATAAAGCCAAGGTTCTTGCTTTATTCATGTTCTTATACTTGCTTTTTATGGTTTTTTTTTTTTTGCTATTTCTGTTCTTACATTGCTACTTGCTTTGAGACATTTTCATGTGAAAAGCAAGGATAAATATAATAATAATAATAATAATAATAATAATAATAATAATGGCAGAATAAAGGCTCATGCAGACTTCCATTTGTCCCACAATTTTTGTCCCACCACTTTCCCTGGGAAAATCCTCTGCTGAATGGAAACAAACGTAAATCCATGGAAACCCCCATTGATAATTGTTCCAATTCAGTGGTAAACAGAGGGTTTTCCCAGGGAAAGCAGTAGGACAAAAAAACAAAACAAACAAAACAAAAAAAAAAACGCCCTCTCAGACCTGAGCTTGGAAATGACAGCATAAACAGAAATCTGTTTATAAATGAAATAAACAAATAAAACAGAACCCGATGAGCCCTGAGACACATCACTGTCGCATTGAGGGCTCACCCAGTTACCTCTGCTCTGCATTTCTAGATGCAGGAAAACCCACTTTGTATCGCTGAACAGCAGATTGCTTTTTGCTCAGATTCAGTGGGAAAATGCGGGTTTCCCCAGGGAAAACACCAGAACAAATGGGGGGGGGGACACTCCGAGAAAGCTCTGGAAAGCCCATACCTGTGGAGCAAAGGTTGGTGTGGATGAGGGTCCCTGACAGGGCCAGATTTAGCTTTGATGAGGCCCTAAGCTCCTGAAGGTAATGGGGTCCTTTATATGTCCAGCTGTCCTTTGTCAACAACAAATTTCTGCTGCTTTTTTGTGTTGAATATATGCTATATTGTAATTTATGGACCTAATAGCTATCTCAAGCCATTTGCACATGTTGCCATGCAATCAGTCCATGCAGAATGGAGGCACCCTATATATAGAAATGAGCGAAAGAGTGATATTTTAGGGAGCAGGCTAGCAGGCGGGGCTTGTATCAGGGACGTCCAACTCCCAATAGTCTGTGATCTACTCACAGTATAGAAAAACTGGCAGTAGTCTACCCATTGTCATGAAAAGACTGGCAGCAGTGATCTACCCAAAGTTGTGGAGCTTTTTTTTAGGAAGCCAGAGTTGGTTATTTTGTAAGGAGATCACTGAGGGGCCAGAGATCAACCAGGATCTACCAGGAACACCCTGTGATCTACCAGTAGATTGCGATCTACCTGTTGGACATGCTTGACTTACATCATAGGAGCCTGCACAACACAAAACACTGTTGCTGTATGTAGGTTTTATTTTATTTGTTTTTTCATCTTATATTTTGGAAATGTAGATCCAGGTTTTTTCCCCTTTAATTTTTTGGGTGCCCCCCAAGAGAGTGGGGCCCTAAGCTATAGCTTGTTTAGCTTATACGTAAATCTGGCACTGGTCCCTGAGACCAGTATTGTTAACTTTGATTAACAGGAGCTCTCCAGGGAAAACAAGAAGTCACCAACTTACCTGGGCCTTTCTGTTACCTTGAGATGCTGGGAATTGAACCCACAACCTTCTGCAAAGCTCGGAGCTGCACAGCCCCTCCCCAGCTAGCTGTTCCAGGAAGTCCTGGGCCCCGTGATTCACTCACCGTCTGCAGGTTGCTCCCAATTTGTTTCCGAAGGGAATTCGATTCCGACGAAATGCTCATCTTTCCCCTTCAACTCTTCAGATCCGCAGGAGGGGCAGCCAGCCCAAAAAGACCCCAATGTGGTCTGATTTTTCTCTCTTTCTCTCCCACTGCAGGTTTCGCCCTCACAGCTGACTCCGGCACATCCGCCTGCCTGCCACTTGGCGGCCACAGCTCCCTGGAGAACTTCCCAGGTGAGTTACAGGTGCAAAGCAGGTAACCCGCAGGTGGAAATATTTTTCCCGGCCAGCCTGTCTTCTGGCAGCGAACTTTTGCTGAGCAGCCCAGAGAGAGAAGCACTGCCTATATATATTCCTCCCTGTGACACCTGCGTAATAAGCCCTGGCTAACACACCCAGCCGGGCAAACCAGACCCTCCCACTTTCTTCAGGTCTCACGTCCAGGTTAGTGTAGCCTGAAACACTCCCTTCTTGTGAACTGGTTACACCCTGCTCCCACAGCTTATCCTGAGCGACTGCTCTGTCTTTTAAAGGCACAGGAAGCTCATTCAGAGCTTAGCCGCTCTTTTGGGAGACCGGTCAATTGCCTGTTCTAGGCAGGGCTGCCCTCTCTCTGAACCAGTTTGCAGCTCGGTTTCCAACTCCTAGACTCACCTTTGCCCTTTGAAGCGCAAGTGACTGCTGTGGCCAGGAATCATAGAGTTGGAAGGGACGCAAGAGTCATCTAGTCCAACCCTCTGCAATTTCAGGAATCTCAGCTAAAGCTTTGGTTAATATGGCGGGAAAGTGAGCATAGCTGTCAACTTTCCCCTTTTCTTGCGAGGAATCCTATTCGGAATAAGGGAATTTCCCTTAAAAAAAGGAAAATGTTGACAGCTATGAAAGTGAGGCACCGAAAAAGTCAGGAATGAATGAATGAATGAATGATTAACGGTGTTATAATAATAATAATATTAATAATAATAATAATAATAATAATAATAATAATAATAATAATAATAATAATAATAATAATTTATTATTTGTACCCCGCCCATCTGGCTGGGTTTCCCCAGCCACTCTGGGCGGCTTCCAACAGAAATGAAAAATACACTAAAATGTCACATATTAAAAACTTCCCTGAACAGGGCTGCCTTCAGATGTCTTCTGAATGTCAGGTATAAGAATTTTAAGGTCTCAAGTGTAGAATAAATATTCGCATATGCGCACATATCTAAATATATGAACCATGTGTCTGAAATAGCACAGGAGAGCAATCCTGAAGCCATTTTGACTCTCCCAATGAGCTCAAATATTCCTCTGCAGTAAGGGAGGCAAATGGGATTGTCTTTTTGCTTGCAAATCTTGTCTTAAGGGCGGATTTGTGTATGAATAGGGTGAGCCTGTGACCTGGACTCAGGAACCAAAGTACTGTATTAACCATCACCAAAGAATGGCCGGACTGCCCAGGTAATGCAGTCAGGGACCATTGTCAGGTATCCTGGCAGACAGGATTTCTGCTGTAGACCACCTCCTTCTGTGTTGTATGTATGATGTTTTGGGGAGTGGTCTTGGGCTACAGGGTGGGCAATTTCAAGAGTCTATATAAGGGCGTGCGCACCATTGTTCAAGGTTCTCCTCCCTCCTGCGTGTGGTGAGTGGGGACCCTGTTGCAACAGTTCCTTGAATAAAGATCAGGCTTACTAGCCGCTTTGCTTCTCTTTGGCCTCTGTTGTTTTCTCCTAGCAATAGGGAACCCACTTAAGGACTCTATATGGGCTCCGGAATACCCCATAAGGGAAAGGGAGCAGTTTTTCTTATAACAATGGGAAGGCTGTATAAACATCCCACAAGCAAATCAAGATGAATGCCTGATGGATTCTCACTGCTGTAGACCCTCATTTATTGAACAACAAACATTCAAGAAAGACTGGACACAGGCCGCATCATAACAATGTATTCAAAGCAGTATCGCACCACTTTAAACAAAAAATTCTCCCAAGAATCCTGGGAATTGTAGGTCGTTAAGGGCGCTGAGAGCTGCTATTCCCCTCACAGAGCTACAGTTCCCAGAGTTCTGTGGGGAAAGGGATCGGACGTTGGACCACTCTGAGATTTGTAGTTCTATGAGGTCTCCCTAATAGGGTCTCAGCACCCTCAACAGACTACAGCTCCCAGGATTCCTTGTGCAAAGGCACGACTGTTTAAATTGGATTGATACTGCTTCAAATGTATACGGGTACCAACCATTTTGCGTGTGTTTGATGGGGGGCCATCATCTAACCACTGCGTCAGCTTTGAGTAAGGCTCACCCAGCGAGTTTCATGGTTGAGTGGGGATTTGAACCCAGGTCTCTGTGGTCCCAGCCAAACACTCTTAACTGCTTACACCACACTGCTTTCATGTACAGTCATACCTCAGGTTACATACGCTTCAGGTTGCAGACTCCGCTAACCCAGAAATATTACCTCAGGTTAAGAACTTTGCTTCAGGATGAGAACAGAAATCGTGCTCCGGCGGCGCAGCGGCAGCAGGAGGCCCCATTAGCTAAAGTGGTGCTTCAGGTTAAGAACAGTTTCAAGTTAAGAACAGACCTCCGGAACGAATTAAATACTTAACCCGAGGTACCACTGTACAGTCATACCTCGGGTTACAGACGTTTCAGGTTACGTTTTTTCGGGTTACGGACTGCCGAAACCCGGAAGTACCGGTACGGGTTACTTCCAGGTTTCGGCGGTTGCACATGCGCAGAAGTGCTAAATCGCGCTTTGCGCATGCACAGAAGCGCCGAATCGCAACCTACACGTGCGCAGATGCGCTGCTGCGGGTTGCGAATGTGCATCCCGCATGGATCACGTACACAACCTGAGCGTCCACTGTATATAAAAGTCCTATTGCTATTTTCAGTTTGTGAATGCAAACATGGGCTTGGCTCCGATGATGACTGGCACATTCCTTTCCCTTGACTCTGGAACGGGGTATGGCATGGCCATGATTTTTCCTTGTCCTACTGCAGTCCACCTCAGGATTCCAGGGCGTCTCCTTCCATTGTGGAAATGCCTCTTGATCTATGATGGAAAAATTATGGAAAACTGATTTAAAATTTACAGATTGTTCCCTATTGAAGGAGAATTACATGAAGGTGATGTACAGATGGTACACGACACCAGTGCAGTTAGGGAAAATGTACAAAACTAGTTCAAATATATGTTGGAAGTGTAAGGAAAAGGGGGGACATTTTATCATATGTGGTGGGATTGTAAGGTAATTAAAAAATTTGGGAAATGATATACAACAAATTGAAGAAAATGTTCCATTTAACATTTATGGTTCAGCTCTCACTTCCATACCTGAAGCATTTTTGTTAAGGATTGTTGGGAAAGATCTGCTAAAAAGCTGAAAAACATCTTCATGTATGCGACAACTGCGCGAGAGTCTTAATAGCAAAAGGATGGAAGACTGGGGAAACCCTAACTAAAGAACCATGGCAAGAAAAATTGATGGACTATGCAGAACTGGCAAAACTGACATATAAGGACTAGTATAACTGTGACTTTAACGATGAATGGGAACCCTTTACAAAGTATTTGAAGACGCAACAAAGCGAACTGGACTCCTTGGCTGGCTTTGAATAAACATTCACAAACTTCTTATTGATAATAATCAGCTAAATAGTTTGAGGATCTATACAACTTTGTAACATGCAAAAAACAGCATTCTTAGAGAAACCAAAGACTGGAACTGAGGGAAGCCGGGGGGGTGGGGTGGGGGTTTGTGTGGGAGGGCGGGGGGAGGGAGTAAAAATGGGGGGGGGGATAAGTATGATATGTTTTTGGATAATATGTTTTGTTTTAATTTTGAATTACATTTTTTTAAAGAAATGCCTCTTGATCTGGTCCTCGCATGGTGAGCAAGACTCAGCCCTACCCTGGCAAACAAAGCTGAGGGAGACCACCATGTTCTACGCTGTAAGTACAGGTTATAGTAAGCCGGCAAACCAAGGACTAGCCCCACAAGGCTGGCAGCCTTGGCACACACCTCATTCCTCCCCTACATCAAACAGATTTTTTCCCAACTCTGCAAACTTGGCAGCCCTCCTGCCGCACCCTTAAGGCGGCGTGCGTTTTTCTCCATTTACGTTTCCCACGCATAACTTGACCTCTCCTCCAGCTGTTGCTCTTCATGTATAAAATCATGGCATTCACCCCCATAAGAGGAAGGGTGATGGCAACCAACTCTGAAAGCTTTAAAAAGATAAATTAGGAGGCTAGCAACAGCTAAGGTAAGGCAAAAGTAAAGGTAAAGGACCTCTGGACAGTTAAGTCCAGTCAAAGGCGACTATGGGATTGTGGCGCTCATCTCACTTTCAGGCAAAGGGATAACCATGTCAATCACAACGCCTACCCACCCCACAGTGGGACGAAGTCCGGACAAGACAAAGGAGTGTATCTGACTTGACTCAGGGACCAGGGAACTTTAAATACTTTCCTTTGTACTGTGATGGAGTAAGTGTGAAATACTATATTTGAGTGACAGGGGCATGCCTGGCTCTCAGGTGTGTAAATTAATGAAACAAAATGAGGCGCTATTCAGAATAAGTCTTTTTTATTGACAGTGAGCCCATCCGCTCAAATTTCACTTACATACAAAACAATAAAATAAACTTTACCTTTACAGAAGTGGATTGCAAGTATTAGCCAGCAGAGACAATGCAATCAGTAGGACGTGAGCCGATTTCAAAACACATAAACATCCTCTTTGAATCATATAGGGCCATAGACATGTTTGGCATTTAGTTTACTTTGTAAGATTTATAAGCCACTCAATCATCAAACCCTCTAATATATTAAATATGCATTAAAATAATTTAAGCTTCCCTCCCATTTTTTATACCCTATCAATTCAGGTATCAGGAATTGAAATCGTCAAGTATTTTCTGTATCACAGAGCTCGTTGCACCAGAAAGTCCTCTGGAAGAACGTACAGCAAGACATGTCCGCTTCGTGAATTTGGACTCTGGGAGACAGTGCCAGAATAACCTGTGGAATTAATGGGAAAGAAATTCTGAATGCTTTCTCATCAGAATGCCCTACCACTGTATTGGACTACTGCAATGCGCTCTACGTGAGGCTACCTTTGAAGGTGACCCGGAAACCACAACTACCCCAGAATGTGGCAGCTAAACTGGTGACTGGGTGTAGCTGCTATTACACCGGTCCTGAAAGACCTACGTTGGCTCCCAGTACATTTCCGAGCACAATTCAAAGTGTTGGTGCTGACCTTGAAAGCCCTAAACAGCCTCTGCCCAGTATACCCGAAGGAGCGACACCACCCCCATCGTCCAACCTGGACACTAAGGTCCAGCTCCGAGGGCCTTCTGGCGGTTCCCTCACTGTGAGAAGCAAATTTACAGGGAACCAGGCAGAGGGCCTTCTCGGTAGTGGCGCCCACCCTGTGGAACACCCTCCCATCAGATGTCAAGGAGATAAACAACTATCTTTTAGAAGACATCTGAAGGCAACCCTGTTTAGGGAAGTTTTTAATGTTTGATCTTTCATCATGTTTTTAATATCCTGTTGGCTGCCGCCCAAAGTGGTATAAATGGGCAGTGTGTGTGTGTGTGTGTGTGTGTGTATAAATAAATAAATAAATAAATAAATAAATAAATAAATGTCGATCTCCTTTTATAAAACAGCAAATCTAAACAATGCTCTTTCTATACCCTTTGAACATTTTCCCTGGGAACTAACTGCACTTGCGCTAATTGCAATTGCACTTGGAACTAATTAGGGTTGCCATACGCATGGGAAAACCCCGGACATGTCTTCTTTTGGGGGGCCCAACATGCCCAGTCAGGGGACGCGGGTGGCGCTGTGGGTAAAAGCCTCAGCGCCTAGGGCTTGCCGATCGAAAGGTCGGCGGTTTGAATCCCCGTGACGGGGTGCGCTCCCGTTGCTCGGTCCCAGCGCCTGCCAACCTAGCAGTTCGAAAGCACCCCCGGGTGCAAGTAGATAAATAGGGACCGCTTACTAGCGGGAAGGTAAACGGCGTTTCCGTGTGCAGCTCTGGCTCGCCAGAGCAGCGATGTCACTCTGGCCACGTGACCCGGAAGTGTCTCCGGACAGCGCTGGCCCCTGGCCTCTTAAGTGAGATGGGCGCACAACCCCAGAGTCTGTCAAGACTGGCCCGTACGGGCAGGGGTACCTTTACCTTTACCTTTAACATGCCCAGTCAGGTGGATTCTTACATTTTAAAGGAAATGTCTGGGTTGGCGGGGGTGGGGTTCAGACTCGGGCTGCTCTGCATGCTGCAGCCGCTGCCAGCATGAGCTGGGGAAATAGGTATGCTGGCACAGTTTGGTGGTCCTGTTTTTTGCTCTTCAAAATATGGCAACCCTAAACTGGGCATTCAAACATTTTTGCACCCAGAAGACCCAACTGGAATCATATAACCATCTAATAAAACCCCCTGCAATGCAGGAAACTCAGCTAATGCCTCCGTGAGAGGTGGCCATCCAAACTCTGCTTAAAAACCTCCAAGGAAGATAAAGGTAAAGGGACCCCTGACCCTTAGGTTCAGTCGTGGACGACTCTGGGGTTGCGGCGCTCATCTCGCTTTACTGGCCGAGGGAGCTGGCATACAGCTTCTAGGTCATGTGGCCAGAATGACTAAGCTGCTTCTGGCAAACCAGAGCAGCACACAGAAACGCTGTTTACCTTCCTGCCACAGTGGTACCTGTTTATCTACTTGCACTTTGACATGCTTTCAAACTGCTAGGTTGGCAGGAGCAGGGACCGAGCAACAGGAGCTCACCCCGTCGTGGGGATTCGAACCACCGACCTTCTGATCGGCAAGTCCTAGGCTCTGTGGTTCAACCCAAGGAAGATGGGTTCACCTAAACAAAAATGTTTTAAGCCGGCACCAGAAAGGGTACCGCAAATCTGCCTTCCTGGTGTCAGTGGGCTGGGAATTCCCATTTCAGCAAGGAAGGACATCTTACCTTTGCTCTTTGCACCATGCATTTCTCATCAGCTGAGATGAATTTCGCCCTGGTTAATCTGCCCCATAATTTCATTGTATTTGGAGGTGACGGCGTTGGCTCTCCTTGTCAGCTGTGCAAGGACACGGTACAAGCTGGACACGTGGTAATAGAAATAGCCTTCAGGGTTCTGCCTCTCTTTCTCTTCCTGTTCTTTCAGACGGCTGGCGACATCCGGGTTCTGGTTACTGAGAGGCATCAGGCCACCTTCCACCACCAGCTTGATGGATTTCAGCAGCGTGTAATAATCATACAGATCTTTGCCGCCCGAGTCTGCCTCAGGCGTGCTGTCCTGCCATTCCAAGGGGACGCCCTGGAGAACGCTGGGGAACATCACCGTTTGCTCCATCTTGCGGACCGCAGAGAAATAATCTTCCATGGTTGCGAGAGGAGAGACTTCTTTGAGCCGAAAGTCTCGGGGGATCTCAGCTGAATTGCAAAGAGGACCATTAGATGTGAGCGTTCCTTACTTCCAGCTGGTGGCAATTTATGAGCAAGCCTGGGTGGAAACCAGCCGTGGAACGTGTGATCAAGGAAGAGGTCCATTGGAGCGGTGGACAACACCCCTCTGTCCCCAGCCAATCACATTTCTCCTCCTCTGGCATCTCATCAGTTGTCTCGTATGACTTTATTTACAGGTTGGAATGAACCCAAATTAGAGGTGGACTGATTGACCCCAGCTGAAGCCAGGACTTGCTGATCAATAACTGACAAGTCATGATGTGCAGAGTGGAAAGTGCCAAGCCAAATCAAGCAATGTTTATTCCCAGAGTTTCAGAATCCCTGGAGGACAAAAAAACAGGCTTGCAATAACTACATGGAGAGCCATTGCTACTCCTGAAGGCAGAGTGTGCTGGGCCCGGGAGTAACCCGTGAAACGCGGTCCAGGACCGGTCCAGAATCCGAGGGTTCTGCTAGGAGCCAGTCCGACAGGGCCAAGGCAGGACACGAGGCAGGAAACCAGGCAAGGACAGGTACAGGATCTCAGGCAGGATCTAGCATACAGTAATGTTGCTCCCGCAACCTGGGGCAGGGTCCGACAGCCTTTTATCTTTGTTGGGGTAGCGGCCGGTCCTGATCCTCCAGCGACTCACCTCCCTGTTTTGCCCAGAGGCAAGCACTCCTCCTGCGAGTACTCAGGTCTCTCCTTCTCTCAGACCTGAGTCTCTGCAGCTCGGGAGACGTCAGTGGGTTACTAGACCCAGGTGCCGCCTCAGCCTCCCCTGATCCAACCGGTAGTGGAGCAGCTGTAAGTGATGGCCCAGCTGAAGGCGACAAGGTCATCCCCTGGAGCAGGGCAGGCTCAGGCCCCTGACTCGGCCCAGCTGGTGTTTGTTGCAGGGTAACCTGGGCAGACTGGGACTCTTCAGGATCAGGCCCCAGACTTGGTTCAGATGATGCCCGAGGCAAAGGATCGGGGGCAGACTGAGACTCTGAGTCTGAGCCCGAGTCCCAGGCCATCAAACAGAGAAGTCTTGGATGTTCTTAACCCAGGCACCCCCAAACTCGGCCCTCCAGATGTTTTGGGACCACAACTCCCATCATCCCTAGCTAACAGGACCGGTGGTCAGGGATGATGGGAGGCGTAGTCCCAAAACATCAGGAGGGCCAACTTTGGGGATGCCTGGCTTAACCCATGCTTGATCTTTCACCAAATCATAGAACCTTAGAGTTGGAAGGGACCTCAAGGGTCATCTAGTCCAACCCCCTGCAATGCAGGAATCTCAGCTCAAGCATCCACGACAAATGGCCATCCAACCTCTGTTTAAAAACCTCCAAGGAAGGGCAGTCCACCACCTCTCATGAAACAGCTTCTCCATTCCACTGCTGAACAGCAGAGGCTTGACAACCATATGTCAGGAGTGCTCTGATGGTGTTTCCTGCTTGACAGGGGGTTGGACTCGATGGCCCTTGTGGTCTCTTCCAACTCTACGATTCTATGATTCTTACTGTCAGAAAGTTTTTTCAAATGTTTAGTCAGAATCTCCTTTCTTGCAGCTTGAAACCATTGGTTCTGTCACGGTCCGGTTCATGGGTAACCGGGGGCAAGATGGCGGGGTGGGAGCAGGAACAGGGGTCTAGAAGCCAGGAGTCAGGAAGCCAAGAGTCCGAGGGTCAGACAGCCAGGAGTCAAGAAGCCAAGGGTCCAAGGGTCAGGAAGCAAGGAGTCACGAAGTCAGGGGTCCGAGGATCAAGAAGCAGGGAGTCAAGAAGCCAAGGGTCCAAGGGTCAGGAAGCAAGGAGTCACGAAGTCAGGGGTCTGAGGAGCAAGGAGTCAAGGAGCCAAACGCAGCGAGGCTGTGGCAAAGAGCCAAAGGGAAATGCTGACCTTATATCCCTTCCCGGCTCTTGCCACCAGGTGCAGTGAGTTACCAATTGGCCTCACCTGTGTGGCCATGTGTTGCCTCTCCAGAACAAACTTAGGAAGGCCCCAGTCCTGCAAAGTCCTATTGGTCACAGGGCCTGGCTCCTGCACGCACACCTGACAGGTTCGAATCCTACCCTCCAGAGCGGGAGAAAACAAGCTTGCTCCCTCCTCCATGTGACAGCGCTTCAGATATTTGAAAATGACTATCCTACCTCTGCAGATGGTGACAAAATTAAAAGACGCCTGCTTCTTGGGAGAAAAGCAATGACGAACCTAGACAGCATCTTAAAAAGCAGAAACATCACCTTGCCAATAAAGTTTGCTTAGCTTATTCGGCAGCCTGTCCTACCTGCTTTCTGTGAGATTATGAAGGTTAAAAAATAAAAAAAGTTCAATACAATCTAAAACAAAAAAAAATCCTTCCAGTAGCACCTTAAAGACCAACTAAGTTAGTTCTTGGTATGAGCTTTCGTGTGCATGCACACGAAAGCTCATACCAAGAACTAACTTAGTTGGTCTTTAAGGTGCTACTGGAAGGAATTTTTTTTTTGTTTTTGACTATGGCAGACCAACACGGCTACCTATCTGTAACCAATACAATCTATTTCATCTTCTAAGGTTAGAAGATGTCAGCAAGGTGATGTCTCTTTAAAAGCAGAGACATCACCCTGCCAACAAAGGTCCGCATAGTTAAAGCTATGGTTTTCCCAGTAGTGATGTATGGAAGTGAGAGCTGGACCATAAAGAAGGCTGATCGCTGAAGAATTGATGCTTTTGAATTCTGGTTCTGGAGGAGACTCTTGAGAGTCCCATGGACTGCAAGAAGATCAAACTTATCCATTCTGAAGGAAATCAGCCCTGAGTGCTCACTGGAAGGACAGATCGTGAAGCTGAGGCTCCAAGACTTTGGCCACCTCATGAGAAGAGAAGACTCCCTGGAAAAGACCCTGATGTTGGGAAAGATGGAGGGCACAAGGAGAAGGGGACGACAGAGGACGAGATGGTTGGACAGTGTTCTCGAAGCTACCAGCATGAGTCTGACCAAACTGCGGGAGGCAGTGGAAGACAGGAGTGCCTGGCGTGCTCTGGTCCAGGGGGTCCTGAAGAGTTGGACACAACTAAACAACTAAACAACAACAACAACATTCTATCACCTCTCAGCCTCCTATTTTCCAAGCTATTTTCCCAGCTCTTTCAAGCACTCCTTAGAAGCATTGCTGTAGGACCTCTGAATATCAGCATATCAGTTTCTACCTCTTTCAAAAGACTGTGATTATTATTTTTTAAAGTTGTGGAATGGGAAGGAAGGGAATAGAGAACACCGCTGCATGCCCACATTGTTATGTGCAAAAGTGCACTGGGAGATAAAGGACCCTTGTTTATTTCAAATGATATGTGTGTGCACAGCCTAAATCGGTGGTGAGAGGGCTGTGAGATCTGTCACCCCATTGATCGCCAGGGTTCATCCGGCTATGCCATAGTCAATGCGTGTAGCCCACAAAGCAGAGGAGCCTTCAGAAATTAATGAGAGCATATTGGGGCATTGCACAGTGCTTATTGTTCAAACAGGGGTGTTACAAGCTATTTCCAACTGTGAAATGTTGGAAGGGGCTGGGACAACTACATGGCTAAGGCAGCAATCCTAGAATCAGGGACTTGAGCAACGCTGGACCTACATATAAACTAAACAAGGTATACTCTCTTGGGCCCCCCCCAAAAATTTTTTTAAAGAAAATAAAGCACTGGATGTATATTTCCAAAATATAAGATAACCAAATAAAATAAAACCTACATACAGCAACAGTGTTTTGTGTTGTGTAGTCTCCTTTGATGTAAGTCATGGGCCCCGCCTGCTAGCCTGCTCCCTAAAATATCACTGGTTTGCTCATTTCTATATATAGGGTGCCTACATTCTGCATGTGCAAATGGCTTTAGATAGCTATTAGGTCCATAAATTACCATATAGCATATATTCAGCACAAAAAACAGTGACAATTTGTTGCTGACAAAGGAGCTGGACATATAAAGGGCCCCATTACTTTCAGTAGCTTAGGGCCTCATCAAAGCTAAATCCAGCCCTGGACGTGAGTCCCGAACAGGGACAGACTCAACAAAAATCTTGGTTTGATGTTACGGGAAGGTGTATTAGCATTTCTGGAAGACACACAGCTCTGTGGTATCACTTGTGTTTTCCACTCAGGAGGTCCCAGGATTGATGCCCAGTACAGTGGTACCTCGGGTTACAGACACTTCAGGTTACAGATGCTTCAGGTTACAGACTCTGCTAACCCAGAAATAGTACCTTGGGTTAAGAACTTTGCTTCAGGATGAGAACAGAAATCGCGCGGCGGCAGCGGGAGGCCCCATTAGCTAAAGTGGTGCTTCAGGTTAAGAACAGTTTCAGGTTAAGAAGGGACCTCTGGAACCAATTAAGTACTTAACCCAAGGTACCATGGTATCTCCAGGCAGGGCTGGGAAGAACTCCCTGTCTGAAATCCTGGAGAGCACCTTGGCAAAATACCCTCTTGGGGGACCTTTCCTGACAGGCAAGGAGCAGTGCTCCTGTGAGGAAGCCATTTTGATTTATGACCCTAACATGAAGTTGCTCCATGGAAAATTAAAAGGGCTGCCTCTAACGTAGGGCCCATTCACTCTTTGCCTTGTCTTGGGATTTTTCTAGTCACGGGTCTGGGAGGTTTTTGTCCTTTCACTTAAGCAGGGAAAACCCATTTGATGCTTGTTCCAATTCAACAGTAAACAGATTTTCCCAGTAAAAATACCGGGGGGGGGGGGCGGGAATCCCTCAGACCTATGACTAGAAACTAGGTAGGGTAGCAATATTTCAAAAACTGAAAATCTGGACATAAAAGCTTTCTCTTTTTTTGGCAAAGTTGGCAAGCTTTTTTTTTTTTTTGGTTTCCTATTGTTGGCCAAAGTTGTTGCGTTTTATCGGCAAATCCTTAAAAAAAAAGGTTTTTGAGCTACTTTTTAAAGGAAATTTGCCAAAGAAACCCACTTCCAATATAGGCTGCAATACGCCTGTATTTTCCAGGACATCTTAAAGGGTTACTGAAAATTGAGCCCGGACGCTGTTTTCGGTGGAAATTGTGGATGTATCCTTAATCACACACAACACACACAAAAAAAGGCTGAATTATGGGCAGGGCACTGATGCCCTTCATTTCCTCACAGGAGTCATGTGGTGGCACGGAGCTTGTCTCCAGTGAAAATGATTTCAGATAGCAAGCATAATAGGCAAAGAATCCGGATGAGAGCCATTACATGTCAGGGTAGTTGACAACTACAGGACTAGATGAAACAGTGGTCTAGGCAACTTCAAACAATTCAAAGTGCTTTATTAGTCTGAACTAATAGCAATATTTAAACATCAGAAAGCAATGGAAACCCAAGGCATACTGTCACGGCCACCCAGGACTGGTCCCAGCTCACAAGAGACCTCACTCCGTTGCAGCTTATTTACAGGAAAAGTTTATTGAAGATTTCTGCTCCTCATACAGTTCAGCATTGTGGCCGTACGTCTGCCACGTTAGACCGCTGAAGTCCCCTCTGACTCCTCCCCTCTTCCGCACCAACTTAATAGCCTGGCTCTAGACCACCTCTTCCTCTCCTTTCTTTTCCGCAGGGTCTTCCTGCCCCCCTGGGTTCCCTCTCTCCGTGACTCGCCTGAGGCTGAATCCTCTGCCGCCTCTTCCCCCCTCTTTCTGGCTTTAGGGCCGGGCTCCTCCCCTGAGCTCTCTCCACTTCCGCGCGCCTCTACGTTTGAACTTGGCGCGCGTACGTTGCTGCTGACCTTTCTTTCGACCGCTACACCACCCCCTGCTCTGCTCTCCACCCTTTCCGGCTGAACACCCTGCTCCAACCCCCTCTCTCTGTTCTCTCCTAATCCTGCTCCCTCCGAGAGACTGACGACTCCACCCCCTTTACTCCGTTCCGGCTGAGACGTCTCTTGCTTCCTCTGTCTTCCACTGGGCTCCTCTCCGCTTCTCCCTTCTCCTCCCCTTTGCTTGATTAAGGTAACCCCCTTTTGAGAATCCTCTGACTCGCTGCTCAGACTCGTGGATTCCCTCAGAATTCCATCATCTTCTTCCTCATCCTTCTGCCCCTCCTCCCACTCGCTCTCCGTCTCCTCTGTCATCTCCTCCTCTCTCCCAGAAACCCTGACATCCATCCCCCCCTCGAAGCCCCCCCTTCCCCCCTCCCGCTCGCCGGGGACCGGTTGTGGAAACTGCGGCTCTTCGGGGGTAGGCTTAGGATACAGGTCGTCTACGTCAATGTTCTCTGCTGGCAGTTCTGTGTAAGTGTATTCGAAGTCGGGTTCTTCCCCCAAATGCTTCTCAGTCTCTGCTTCCATCGCTACTTCCTCCGGTGCTGCCCGCCAAGGACCTATCAGCCACCTCTTACGCCATTCCTCCTCTGGCTGCTCCTCCCACCAATAAGGGGTTTCCGTGTCCACCCCCGAGCACGATCCCCTGGGCGGGCTTGATTCTGGTGTTCTTTCCTCGGGGGAAGAGAAACCCCTGAACGTGCTATCTGACAATGTGGGTGTGAAAAGCCAGTCATCAAAGTACTCAGCTGGCATGGGTCTATGTGGGAAAAGTGCATGGAACTCTTCTTTCAAAAGGGGTTCGTCTAACTCGTAGCCTGGCACCCAACTATTAGCAGCGGCTGGTGTGCCCTCCCTGGCGAGAAAATATTCAACTCCCTCCTCCCCCCATCTCGAGTCCAGTATCTCTGTGACCTCGTTAAGAGGTCCTGGTCTTGGCGATTCCCCCCTCTCAGGCGCCCTCCTACGTGGCTCTGGGGGTGCTCCTGACTCTTGAAACCTGTGTGGGGTTTTGTAGGGAGTGAGCACCGACCTATGAAAGACCGGGTGCACCCTGGAACCTTCCGGAAGGGCTAGACGAAAAGCCACCGGATTGATCTTAGCCTCAACTTGATATGGCCCTAGCTGCCTGTGTCCTAACTTCTTCTTGGCCAATGACCTGGCCGGCATCGCGTGGGCTGCTAACCACACCCAGTCCCCAACCTGGATGTCCTCTCCCGCCCTCCTGTGCTTATCGGCCTGCACCTTATACGCCTGTTTTGCCAGCTCCAAATGTCTCCGCAGCTCCTCGTGCACCTCTTGCAACTCCGCTGCAAACTGGTCGGCATCTTGAGGCCCCCCCCCTCCTGGTGCCGCAAATCTCGGGAAGGTTCTGGGATGACGGCCATTGTTCGCGAAGAAAGGCGTCACCCCGGTGGAAGCGTGTTTCGTGTTGTTGTAGGCGAATTCAGCCATCGGCAGATAGTCCACCCACGCCGCAGGTCGCTGGTTGGCGTAGCACCGCAGGTACTGCTGCATGATCGCGTTGACCCTCTCCGCTTGACCGTTGGTTTGTGGATGCCTCGCCGATGTCAGGTTGATTTTGACGTGCAAGATGCCCAGAAGCTTTCGCCAGAAAGTGGAAACAAACTGGCGCCCCCTGTCGGACAAGACGGACTGCGGAAGTCCATGCACTCTGAAGACGTGATCGATGAAGAGCTTTGCGGTCTGTTCTGCCGTCGCCACCTTGGCACAAGGGATGAAGTGCGCCATCTTGGTGAACAAGTCCACCACCACTAACACCGCCGTCTTACCTCTGGAGCTGGGCAGGTCTGTAACAAAGTCCAACGCTACCCTCTCCCACGGTTGCTGCGGTGTCTCCAGCGGTTCTAGCAATCCCGCTTGCTTCTGGTGCACTGGTTTGGACCTCTGGCAGATATCACACCTGGCGACGTAGTCCGCCACCTCTCCTCTCATCTGGGGCCACCAAAAGTCTCTAGCCACCAACTCCATCGTCTTCTCTTTGCCGAAATGGCCTGCACTAGGGGCGTCATGCAACTGTTGCAGAACCTCGGCTCGAAGATCGTCGGTGGGCACGTAAAGGGCACCCTTACGAGTCAAAAGTCCATCATGCAATTGAAACTCATCGTTGTGTCGCGACCCTCCGCGTAGCTCCTCCATCTTAGACTGTGCAAACTGATCCCTTTGCAACGCGCGTCGCACCGCGTCCAGGTCGACTGCGATGGTAGCGCACGTCCACGCCTGCGGTGCGAAAATGTGCTTTGCTGCGATTGGAGCTGCTTCCTCCAAGTATTGCGGCTTTCGGGACAGCGCGTCTGCAATAACATTGGAGTCTCCTGGGATGTATTCTATTTTGAAGTCGAAGTCCGCAAAGAACTCCGCCCAGCGCATGTGTCGCTGGGTCTGCAACTTAGCCGTCCGCCAATACTCTAAGTTCTTGTGATCCGTGCGGACCTGCACCGTGTGCTTGGCTCCTATTAAGAAGTGTCGCCACGCTTTGAAAGCTGCATGAATGGCCAACAACTCCCTGTCCCATATGGTATAATTGCGCTCCGTCTTGCTGAGCTTCCGGGAGTAGAACGCACCCGGTCGCCAGTTGCCTTGTGAATCCTCTTGCAAAAGAACGGCCCCAACCGCTCTATCTGACGCATCGGTCTCTACCCGCATGGGTCTGCCGGGATTCACGTGGAGCAGCTGCTCTTCGGAGGCGAAAAGACCTTTAAGCGTCCGGAAGGACCGCTCCGCTTGTTCGGTCCAGACGAACTTCTTCTTCTTGGAACTGAGGGTGTCAGTGATCGCCGCCGTCGCGTTCGCAAAACCTTTAATAAACTTGCGGTAAAAATTGGCAAAGCCGATGAACCTCTGGACCTCTTTCCGATTTCGAGGGCTTTTCCAGTCCAACAGCGCTTGAACCTTAGCCCTGTCCATGGCCAGTCCCTCGTCGGACAACTTGTAGCCAAGGAAATCAACCTCTCTGACATCAAACTGGCACTTTTCCAACTTGGCGTACAGCCTGTGTTCCTTCAGCCTCTGCAGGACCTCCCTCACGTCCTTATCGTGATCCTCCGGCGATTCCGAGAAAATCAGGATATCGTCGAGAAAGCAGACACACTTTTTGTAGAGGAGACCTGCTAGCACGTGGTGCATAAATGCTTGAAAAACGTGGCTGCCATTTTGGAGGCCGAAAGGCATGACTCTGTATTCGTATGTGCCCAGAGGGGTGAACATGGCGGTCTTCCACTCATCTCCTTTCCGGATGCGGATGAGATTGTAAGCTCCACGTAGGTCCAGCTTGGTGAAAATCTTGCCCCTCCTGACGGTCGCTAAAAGGTCGTCAATCTTGGGCATGGGGAAAGCTTTGGGCTTAGTCAAGCTGTTGATGAACCTGTAATCCACTATAAGCCTTTTTTGGGGCGTGTCCTTCTTCTTCACAAAGAAAACAGGGCTGCCTCCCGCTGCTTTAGATTCCTGGATGAAACCTCGCTTGAGGTTATGGTCTATGAACTCCCGAAGCTCTTGCATTTCGTCCTCCGACATGGAGTACAGCTTGGCAGCAGGCAATTGCGCCCCTGGCACTAAATCAATCGCGCAGTCGTAAGGTCTATGAGGCGGCAACTTGTCAGCTTCCTTCTCACAGAAAACCTCCAAGAATTCCTGGTACTTGTGAGGCACTGTTTGCACCATACCCAGATGCAATGGCTGCTCAGCTTCTCCTCCCTGATCGGTCTGAAAGCAATGCTGAGCACAATACGATGAACAAAAGTTGATCTGCCTCTGGTACCACGCAACCGCGGGACTGTGCCTCTCCAGCCAACTCATGCCTAACACGATGGGTGTGTCCGATAAGTGGGTGACATTGAAACTAATAAGCTCTCGATGGTTGCCAATCTGCATCATCATGGGAGGGGTTTGCTGCACCACTTGCCCCCCCAGCAACTTCCTGCCGTCCACCGTGACCACGTTCAGAGGCGTCGTTGCAGGCAGGAGCGCCATGTTGTGCTGCTTAACGAACTGCAGTCCCATGAAGTCGGCGTTGCTTCCCGAATCGATCGTTATTGGAACCTCGAGGAGTCTCCCATCAGGCAACTGGAGTGTTGCTGTGAGCAGAACTGCCGGTTTGGGAGGCAAAGGGTCCACGCTCTGCAGTGATGCTGGGGGCTTGTCTACAGATCCGCCTGGCTGAGCCCCAGTAGCTCTGCTTCCAGCCAGGCACTGTCGTTTCCCTGAAGCTGCTCCCCTGGTTGCACCTCTGCTGTTACAGTTGCCAGCGCTGCAGTGTGCTTCTGGAGCCTCTGGGGGCACTCTTTCGCCATATGGTGCGCACTGTCACAGATGTAACACTTCCTGGTTCCTCTAGGAGGCTTCGCTTTGGCTGCACCAGGGACAGGGCTCTGGGATGGCTTCTGAGCCCTAGCACCACCAATCTCCATTGGCTCCTCTCTGTCCTTCCCCATTGGCGAGGGGTGCGCACGGCTGAAGTCCCTGTGCACAAAAGGGAGAGTCCTTGCTTGCGCACGCGCTTGGGGCCCGTCCTCCTCGTGCCACGGACGCCCCTCATGTCGAATTCCAAGAGCTAAAGCCCGTTGCACCACGTCTTCTAGGGTCTGGGGTCTGTCCCCCCTAGCGATCTCATCCTTGATGGGGGGGCTCAATCCCTCCCAAAAAAGATCTCTGACCGGTTTACTGTCCTTTGGCCAATCTAAGGCGGTGAGCAATGCAAAAAATTTAGAGTGGTATTGGCGCACAGTCGCTTTCCCCTGCCTCAGCCCGTGCATTTGACGGCGCGCAATGTCCACATCCACAGAGGATTGAAAACAAGAATCCATCGCTTTGATGAACGCAGTTGAATCGCGACGGGCCGGTCCATCTTCGCGCCACAAATTGCGTAGCCAAGCCCTGGCCTCCCCATGCAGGTGCGAAACAATGAACCCCACTCTCTCCTCCTCATCTTTAAAATCGTGACGGAGTAAGTGCAGTGCATATACAACGTCCGCTCTGAAATTGGGATAGTCTTGCAAGTTGCCATTAAAATGCGGAACTAGGGCACCCCCCCTCCGTCCAAGCGCAATGCCCTCCGCTCTGGATCCTGGGGCCCCCGCCTTGTCCGCGCGCTCCCACCTTGCCTGCAAATCCTGGCACGTCTTCTCCAAGTCGTCATTCTTCTTCTGCGAAGCAATGACTGCCGATGTGAGAGCGGTAACCTGATTCCGCAATGCAACCAGCTGCTCCTCAGCGCTCATGGCTGCTCCCGTTCGTGAGCTTCGCAAAAAAAAATTTTTGCTTTCTGAGAGGGGACTTACTGTCACGGCCACCCAGGACTGGTCCCAGCTCACAAGAGACCTCACTCCGTTGCAGCTTATTTACAGGAAAAGTTTATTGAAGATTTCTGCTCCTCATACAGTTCAGCATTGTGGCCGTACGTCTGCCACGTTAGACCGCTGAAGTCCCCTCTGACTCCTCCCCTCTTCCGCACCAACTTAATAGCCTGGCTCTAGACCACCTCTTCCTCTCCTTTCTTTTCCGCAGGGTCTTCCTGCCCCCCTGGGTTCCCTCTCTCCGTGACTCGCCTGAGGCTGAATCCTCTGCCGCCTCTTCCCCCCTCTTTCTGGCTTTAGGGCCGGGCTCCTCCCCTGAGCTCTCTCCACTTCCGCGCGCCTCTACGTTTGAACTTGGCGCGCGTACGTTGCTGCTGACCTTTCTTTCGACCGCTACACCACCCCCTGCTCTGCTCTCCACCCTTTCCGGCTGAACACCCTGCTCCAACCCCCTCTCTCTGTTCTCTCCTAATCCTGCTCCCTCCGAGAGGCTGACGACTCCACCCCCTTTACTCCGTTCCGGCTGAGACGTCTCTTGCTTCCTCTGTCTTCCACTGGGCTCCTCTCCGCTTCTCCCTTCTCCTCCCCTTTGCTTGATTAAGGTAACCCCCTTTTGAGAATCCTCTGACTCGCTGCTCAGACTCGTGGATTCCCTCAGAATTCCATCATCTTCTTCCTCATCCTTCTGCCCCTCCTCCCACTCGCTCTCCGTCTCCTCTGTCATCTCCTCCTCTCTCCCAGAAACCCTGACACATACGTTTGCCATGGAGTTTATAGATATCCATAAATACTGTATAGATAGCTGTTTTGGTCACAAATATAATATAGATAGCAATTGCGTTCACAAATATCAGTGCTTGGCTTATTCAAGTAAAGTCCATGCTACACAGTGTTGTGGGGTAGATGCTGCAGTCAAGGTCTCTAGATTGTCCGTTAAGAGTCTCCTTTGTACAGCCTCAGACAGAGGACCCAAGTTGTACACACGTGCAGGTTCAGAAATTCAGGTTGTCCTGTAAAATAGAAAATGGAAAAGGTGTTAACAAGGTGGGTTGTGTCTTAAATTAAACCAAGGGTCCCTGTGACTCAGCCAGATCTTTTGAACCATGGCTCCCATAGACATGTTGGCTGGGCTTAAAAAAGGTAAAGAGACCCCTGACCGTTAGGTCCAGTTGTGGCCGACTCTGGGGTTACGGCGCTCATCTTGCTTTATTGGGTGAGGGAGCCGGCATACAGCTTCCGGGTCATGTGGCCAGCATGACTAAGTCACTTCTGGCGATAGCCATGTTCAAATATATAAAAGGATGTCACATAGAGAAGGGAGAAAGGTTGTTTTCTGCTGCTCCAGAGAAGCGGACACGGAGCAATGGATCCAAACTACAAGAAAGAAGATTCCACCTAAACATTAGGAAGAACTTCCTGACAGTAAGAGCTGTTCAACAGTGGAATTTGCTGCCAAGGAGTGTGGTGGAGTCTCCTTCTTTGGAGGTCTTTAAGCAGAGGCTTGACGACCATATGTCAGGAGTGCTCTGATGGTGTTTCCTGCTTGGCAGGGGGTTGGACTCGATGGCCCTTGGGGTCTCTTCCAACTCTATGATTCTATGATTCTATGAACCAGAGCAGCGCAGGAAACGTCATTTACCTTCCCGCCGGAGTGGTACCTATTTATCTACTTGCTAATTGACGTGCTTTCGAACTGCTAGGTTGGCAGGAGCAGGGACCGAGCAATGGGAGCTCACCTTGTTGCGGGGATTCGAACCACCAACCTTCTGATCAACAAGCCCTAGACTCTGTGGTTTAACCCACAGCACCACCCGCGTCCCATTGGCTGGGCTTAGGGGAGAACAATAGGTGGTAGAAGGCCAAGTGAGCCAATAACTCACCTTTGGTGTCCTCGGCGTGTGTCTCACCAGCGGAGAGAGATTTCGTTCTGGTTGATCTGCCCCATGATCTCATTATACTTGGAAGTCACGGCGTTGGCCCTCCTGGTCAGCTGGGTGAGGACGCGGTGCAAGCCAGACACGTGGTAATGGAAGAGATCTTCCAGATCAGCCTTCTCCTTGCTCTCCTCTTCCTTGAGGCTGGGATTCTGGAAGTCAAGAGGTGCTAAGCCACCCTCTGCCCTCCCCTTGATGGCTTTTAGCAGAGTGTAGTCTTCATACAGATCTCTCTCACTGGAGTCTCCGTCGCTCGAGTTGGTCTCGAATGTTTCAGCCTGGTCTTCCAAGGAGACTCCAAGGAGGAGGCTGGGAAACATCACCGTTTGCTCCATCTTGCGGACGGCAGAGACGTATCTTTCCATGGCGATGGGTCGAGAGGGAGTCTCCGGATCTGAATTTGACTTCTTTTTCAGGGTCCCAATCTGCGCTGTGCAGGAAAGGTGAGCTGTGTTAGGTTTCAGCCTTGCTGGTGGCAATTTATATAGCAATCTTGGTCACTTCCAGAAAGCCTGAGTGGGGTAGTTCCATGCCAGTTCCAGACCCTCCTTTCCCAGAGAGCCAATCCCAGCTTCCCGTGAATTGCAAGAATTTGGCAGTGACTCGTCTGTGGGTTGAAATGTGATTTTATTTACAATCTGGATTCTTTCCCAACCTCTTTTGCCCATATCAGCGACTTGGCATAAAGTTGGGCGCTTGCGTGTTCAGGTTGTCTCCCCCATCCCCATAATGAAAGAGAGAGAGACCCAAATTAAGCAAGACTGGTGCTAAATTAAACAGCTTTTGGCAAGCCACACTGCTGGGAAACCACAGAAAGACTGCCTTGGTTGGCATTGCATAATTTGCACTCAGTTTGTGATAGCTGGTTCATGCCACCATCTTGCTGCGGGGCACGTGAAGCAGAGATCTTGCAGGCTGTTTCCCAGACTTAGGTCGCTTGCCAAAAAGATATTTGGCAAGCGACCTAAGTCTGGGAATCCACATCCCGTCTGAACGTCTATACAGGGTCAAGGGCTGGGCACGAGTCTTTAGCCCAGTCTCCTCTCTGTTTAAACTTCTAATTTCAGGGACTTGGGCAGAGGTCTGTCTTGCCATCCGCAACATGAAGATGCCAGCTGGAAGTAATATTTTCTGGCTAATCCCAGTAGTGATGTATGGAAGTGATAGCTGGACCATAAAGAAGGCTGTTCGCCGAAGAATTGATGCTTTTGAATTCTGGTGCTGGAGGAGACTCTTGAGAGTCCCATGGATTGCAAGAAGATCAAACCTATCCATTCCTAAGGAAATCAGCCCTGAGTGCTCACTGGAAGGACAGATCCTGAAGCTGAGGCTCCAATACTTTGGCCACCTCATGAGAAGAGAAGACTCCCTGGAAAAGACCCTGATGTTGGGAAAGATGGCGGGCACAAGGAGAAGGGGACGACAGAGGACGAGATGGTTGGACAGTGTTCTTGAAGCTACCAGCATGAGTCTGACCAAACTGCGGGAAGCAGTGGAAGACAGGAGTGCCTGGCGTGCTCTGGTCCAGGGGGTCACGAAGAGTCGGACATGACTAAACGACGAAACAACAACAATAATTTATTATTTGTACCCCGCCCATCTGGCTGGGTTTCCCCAGCCACTCTGGGCAGCTTCCAACAAAGATTAAAAATGCACTAAAATGTCACACATTAAAAACTTCCCTGAACAGGGCTGCCTTCAGTTGTCTTCTGAATGTCAGGTAGTTGTTTATCTCTTTGACATCTGGTGGGAGGGCGTTCCACAGGGTAGGTGCCACTACCGAGAAGGCCCTCTGCCTGGTTCCCTGTAACTTGGCTTCTTGCAGCGAGGGAACTGCCAGAAGGCCCTCGGCACTGGACCTCAACATCCGAGCAGAACGATAGGCGTGGAGACGCTGCTTCAGGTATACTGGACCGAGGCTGTTTAGGGCTTTAAAGGTCAACACCAACAAACTGCTTAGGAATGTAGGAAGCTAACTTATAGAGAGTAATTGAATTGGTCCATCTAGCTCCCATGGCAAGTGCTCTCAAGCTGATCGGCAAGGGGTATCAGGAGTTTCAAGTAGGGTCATTGGGCGAGAGACCTTGGGTATAATATACAGTGGTACCTTGGTTCTCAAACTTAATCCGTTCCAGAAGTCTGTTCCAAAACCAAAGCATTACAAAAGGCTCACTTTCCCATAGAAAGTAATGCAAAACGGATTAATCCATTCCAGACTTTTGAAAACAATGCCTAAAACAGCAATTTAACATTAATTTTACTCTCTAACGAGACAATTGATCCATAAAATGTAAGCAATAATCCACGTACTGTACTATAAAATAAATAAGTCAGTATTGTAAATGATAAAAAAAAATTCTTACCTGCACTGATGATAGTCATTGTTTGGATGGGGGTATTTTATCCATTTATGCAGTCACATAATCAATTAATCAATCAATCGGTAGCTGAACTGGGTTCCACACAGTCACAAAAACAAATTAACCGAAAAAGCCTCAAAAACAAAATAAATAGCAAAAACAAAAGTGCCAAACTTAAGCCATTACGGAAGTCCATAAGACTTCCAAAATGTTCAAAAACCAAGGTGCAGGTGCCCCTGAAACAATAACCGACAGCTACATTGGACATTTAGCTTCCGAAAAATGTTTGAAAACCGGAACACTTCTGAGTTTTTGGTGTTTGGGAACCAAAGCGTTTGAGAACCAAGGCGTTTGAGAACCGAGGTACCACTGTACAACTTACAGCATCGGAGAAGTTATGGGATTTGAAATTCACAGCATGTTACACTTTGAAAGAAAACTATATGAAAATGATGTTGGTATTTCACTCCTAGTAAATTAGCAAAAAATGTATAAAACAGGGTCAAATATATGCTGGAAATGTAAGGGAAAAGAAGGCACCTTTTATCATATGTGGTGGAATGTAAAGAAGTAAAAAAAAGGGGGAATGATACATAATGAATTGGGGGGAAATGTTTTTAAAAAACCCCAAAGCCTTTCTTTTAGGAATTCTAGGTGCCAAAATCCCAATGGAGCAGAAAAGACTTTTTATGTATGTGACCACAGCTGCTCGGATATTAATGGCCCAGAGATGGAAATAAGACAAAGTCCTGGCCAGAGAAGAATGGCAGATTAATTTGATGGATTATGCTGAAAAGGCAAAATTGACCGGAAGAATCAGAAATCAGGTAGACCAAAATTTTAATAAGGAATGGGGGAAATTTAGAATTTATCTTAAAAACCTTTGTAAACAGCTAAAAATCATTAGTAGGCTTGGAATAACACTAGTAGTTTAATGTTGAAGTTTGGATATAACGGAGATGAAAAAGAATTAGCAAGGTAAAGGGACCCCTGACCATTAGGTCCAGTCGTGACCGACTCTGGGGTTGCGGCGCTCATCTCACTTTATTGGCCAAAGGAGCTAGCGTACAGCTTCCGGGTCATGTGGCCAGCATGACTAAGCCGCTTCTGGCAAACCAGAGCAGCGCACGGAAATGCCGTTTACCTTCCCTCCGGAGCGGTACCTATTTATCTACTTGCACTTTGACGTGCTTTCGAACTGCTAGGTTGGAGCAGGGACCGAGCAACGGGAGCTCACCCCGTCACGGGGATTCGAACAGCTGACCTTCTGATCAGCAAGTCCTAGGCTCTGTGGTTTAACCCACAGCGCCGATGCAGGAGGAAATATTCAACAAAAGGACCCACAAAGGGGAAGAGGGAAGGTCAGGAGATTCTTTGGAACCTTGTTTTGATGTTGGTTGTTGATAACTGACTGTAAAACTTTAGACTAAAAAACTAAATATGGTAATTTCTTTTTAAGAAAGAGTTTCAAGCAGGGAAACTCTTTCCTCCCTACCTGGAGGTGGTGAGGACTGAACATGAGATCTTCTGCACGTATAGCAGATGCTCTGCTGCTGAGTATTTCAACTTTTGTGGGTTTATTTACAGTGCTGGAGCATGCCTGATCAGTTCTAGCCAGCTGCCTCTTAATGGTCAGCAGCAAACAACAAGCAGACTAGCATAGACCCAGAATATAATGTAAATACTTTTGGATACTTGACCCCATCAAAACAGTCTTTGAGCAGTGACCTTGTCTTTCAGCGGACGAATGAGAGAGAGAAAGGGATCTTCTCTGTTTTGGGATGTGTCTCCTGAGCAGTTCATGGCAGGCCAGGTACACACATGGCTGTCTAGCCAAACAGCCTGGGCTGACAAGTGGGGTGATAACTTGGGCAAAGGGTTTGTGCCACCTGCCCCAGACTGAGTGAGCATGTGTTTGCTGGATGATCATCACCCAACCAGACACCAATTGTCAAAGGGAACGCACAAGGTTTGGGAAAAGTTCAGGGATCTTTGTTGCATTTCTTACACCAAACACCAGCCTTTGGGGAACTGGAATTCAGGGTTGTCTAGTGAATGGATAACAGCAGATTCAGGCATCAAATATAGACTTGATAGGTAAAGGACCCCTGGACGGTTAAGTCCAGTCAAAGGCGACTATGGGGTTGCGACGCTCATCTCACTTTCAGGCCGAGGGAGCCGGCGTAATTAAGGACTACATGGCCTTACTGGTTTTATTAGGGAGTTAGAGAAATTCATGTAGTCAATAGCTACCAGGCCAAAGAGAACCTTGCCTGTAATGACCAGTGGGATAATACTTGGTGTTGACCTTTAAAGCCCTAAACGGCCTTGGTCCAGTATACCTGAAGGAGTGTCTCCACCCCCATCGTTCTGCCCGGACACTGAAGTCCAGCTCCAAGGGCCTTCTGGCAGTTCCCTCACTGCGAGAAGCCAAGTTACAGGGAACCAGGCAGAGGGCCTTCTTGGTAGTGGCGCCCACCCTGTGGAATGCCCTCCTATCAGATGTCAAAGAGATAAACAACTACCTGACATTTAGAAGACATCTGAAGGCAGCCTTGTTTGGGGAAGTTTTTAATGTGTGACATTTTGATGTATTTTTAATCCTTGTTGGAAGCCACCCAGAGTGGCTGGGGTACAAATAAATTATTATTATTATTATTATTATTATTATTATTATTATTATTATTACTACTACTACTACTACTACTACTACTACGTGACACTGCCCACCGCAGAAGGTGAGCGGACGTCCTCTAACTCTCCATTTTCCAGACTAAACCTGCCCAGCTCCTTCAACGTTCCTCATCAGACCTGGTTTCTAGACCCTTGATCATCTTAGTTGCCTTCCTCTGCACACCTTCCAGCTTGTCAATATCCTTCTTAAATTGAACCTTATTATTGAAATGTTTGCCACCTTGTTTCCTTCAGGAGGAAGGGTGGGATATAAATTAAAATAATACAATATTAATAATAATAATAATAGGCCCATCTACAGGAAGAAGGAGCCCTCTAATTTTCCCATTATGAAAGCAGGACTTGCTTGTCTCTTTCAGCTTTAGGAACAAAAACCCTGCAGAGGGACATCCCAAATGCTTTTAGGGAGGTATTTTTATATACAACAGCTGCAGCTCGGATTTTGGTGGCAAAGGGGTGGAAGAAAGAAGAAGTCCCGACAATAACAAGCTGGCATAACAAGCTGCAAGAATTTGCTGAAATGGCGCAGTTGACAAATAGCCTGAGAGGCAATTCAAAGCAAAAATTTATGGAAAAGTGGGATAGATATAAGATATATGTTTAAAAAATACAGTAAAGGTTTGCTATCTATGCTAGCATTTGATTGATGTTGGAGAGAGACTGAGTTGAGAAATAAGACCAAGGGTACATAACGATATAGGAATGTATTAGATAAAATGTAAAGAAATATACAATAATAAGAGTACAGTGGTACCTCGGGTTAAGTACTTAATTCGTTCTGGAGGTCTGTTCTTAACCTGAAACTGTTCTTAACCCGAAGCACCACTTTAAGGTAATGGGGCCTCCCGCTGCCGCCGCAGCACGATTTCTGTTCTCATCCTGAAGCAAGTTCTTAACCCAAGATACTATTTCTGGGTTAGCAGAGTATGTAACCTGAAGTGTATGTAACCTGAAGTGTATGTAACCCAAGGTACCACTGTACATTCATTTGTAAAAAAGGAATATACAATGGGATAGGCAGGAAGTCCAAAGTGTTGGTACATATATGATTTTGGAATAGTTTTTTGTCTCTTTTTCTTTTTCTTTCAGTATATAAACTTTGTAAACATGTTGAAAATTATTGTATAATAAGCCTTGTGATGTAATATGAGAATGTTTACCGAGGTAACATAAGAACTTTAATAAATAAAAAATGGTTTTAAAAAAGGAACGAAAACCCTGCAGGGATGAAATCTCCCTTCATCTTAGTTTCCACGCCTTGCATCAGCCTTCTCCCAGTGCCCTATGGTCTGTTGGCAATGGAGAACTGCAGACACAGCTGAACACTTCATGTTCTGGCAGAAGGGTTTCCAAAGTGTTTGGCCCATGCAATGCTGAGCGCTGCTTGGGCCAAAACGAATGGGTCAAAAGGAAATGGGCGCCATGCAACTTTTCACTCGTCGAGACTAATTTCCCCATCTCTGGAGAGGAGTCTTGCTCCAAAGTGGCAGACGATTTCGCCAGCGCTCATCCCAACGCCCAGCACAGCTCTTCTCTATTATCCAGCATTTGCAAAATTGTGTGGCCTTGCTGAGTCCCAGTGAAAGGGTCAAAGCAGTAGGCACAGTTCAGTTCTATTTTGGGGAGATCTGTAAATAAAGCCACATTGTTAGCTGCCAAGAAAGGAAACAGTTGCCTCATATGTTCAAGGATAAAGGTTGTGATTGCCTAAAACGGTGCTAGACTAGAGTCTTTTTCTTGGCACTGAACCCGTCCTGATCACTCGTTGGGTGACTGAGCTCCATCCAGTCTTCTTTTCTTTTTTGAAAATAATTTTTATTTGGTTCTACAGATTTAAGATTATAATCATACCACATCAAATCCACAGTTAAAAGATTCCTCCGAATCTCTGGACCTCCCACCTTCCACTCCTTGGGTTCTGTTGTTACACCTTTTCTGCTGCCTCTTTTCCTCATAAACCAAGTTTTTAGTAACTCCATTATATCCGCAGTTTTCATTACAGTGGTACCTCGGGTTACAGATGCTTCAGGTTACAGACACTTCAGGTTACAGAAATAGTGCCTCGGGTTAAGAACTTTACCTCAGGATGTGAACAGAAATCGCTCCGCGGCGGGAGGCCCCATTAGCTAAAGTGGTCTTCAGGTTAAGAACAGTTTCAGGTTAAGAACGGACCTCCAGAACAAATTAAGTTCTTAACCCAAGGTACCACTGTACGTGACAAGTGTTATTGCGGTCCTGCTAGTGTTTTCAGCTGCTTACAGTGGTCTTCCAAGTAAATTATAATTTCCCCCCATTCCTTATTAAAGTTTTGGCCTTCCTGGTTTCTGAGCTTCCCAATCAATTTTGTCATAATCCATCAATATGATGCCATGATCCATCAACATGATCTGCCATTCTTCTCTGGTAGGGACTTTTATTCTTTCCATCTCTGGGCTAACAGCATGCATGCAGCTGTCGTAGCATACATAAGAAGTATTTTCTGCTCCCTTTGAATTTCAGCACCTACAATTCCTAATAGAAAAGCCTCTGGGTTTTTTTAAAAAAATAAAAGTTATTTTAAACATTTTTTCCAATTCATTATATATCATTTCCCAGAATGTTTTTATTACCTTACACGTCCACCACACAGGATAAAAGGTACCTTCTTTCTCTTTACATTTCCAGCAGATATTTGTACCTGTCTTGTACATTTTTGCTAACTTAAAAAGTAAAGGACCCCTGACAGTTAAGTCCAGTCGCGAACGACTCTGGGGTTGCGGCACTCATCTCGCTTTACAGGCAGAGGGAGCCAGCGTTTGTCTGCAGGCTGTTTTTCCAGGTCATGTGGCTAACATGGCTAAGCTGCTTCTGGCAAAACCAGAGCAGTGCACGGAAACGCCGTTTACCTTCCTGCTGGAGTGGTACCTATTTATCTACTTGCACATTTTGGCGTGCTTTCAAACTGCTATGTTGGCAGGAGCAGGGACTGAGCAACGGGAGCTCACCCCGTTGTGGGGATTCGAACCGCCAACCTACTGATCGGCAAGCCCAAGAGGCTCAGTGGTTCAGACCACAGCGCCACCCGTGTCCCATAAATACCAACAGTACATCATTTTCATGTAATTTTCTTTCAACGTACAGCATGCTGAGAATGTCAAATCTGCATTCTTTAACCTCTCCCAAGATGAGAGTTGGATGTTATGTCCCAAATCCCTCACCCAGTGTATCATTACAGATTTAACCTTTTCAACCTTTATGTGCCATTTCAAAATCTATCTTCTATCCAGTCTTGCTGCGTACATTGTCCTGAATAAGTCTGGAAGATTTAACTACTCTCACCACTTACAGCCCACCTTGAATTGCATTTGGCACCTCAAGATACCTGTAAGCTGTAGACCAGGGGTTGGCAACCTAAGGCCCACGGGCCGGAAGCGGCCCATGAAGGCCGTGTAACCGGCCCCCGAGCCGCCCCCAAACTGTGCCTCACGCTCGGTGAGTCCCCACGCAATGCGCTAAACCAGCACAGCGCAGCGTGGGGACTCACTTCTGTGGCTCCGGAAATTGCTTCTGCGCATGCCCAGACGCCAGAAATCACACCTGCACATGTCTGTGGTGCCAGAAATCGCTTCTGCGCTATGGCCAGACACCGAAAATCGCTTCTGTGCAGGCACAATTTTCGGCATCTGGGTATGCGCAGAAGCAATTTCCGGTGCCATGGACATGCGCAGACGTGATTTCTGACGTCACACTGTGCCAGCCCGGCCCACAAAGGATCTCCGTGGGAGTGATCTGGCCCATGCCCTTGCTGTAGACCCAGGGAAAATCTCACCACCTAGCTATGGGAGGTTCCTTCTCTGCTGTGCAGAAGATGGAGTACCTTCAGAAGAGCCAGACGGCACATTTGAAGCTGATTCTGATGGTGGCCAAAAGGGACGTGGGTGGCGCTGTGGATTAAACCACAGAGCCTAGGACTTGCCGATCAGAAGGTCGGCAGGTGAACTCCCATTGCTCGGTCCCTGCTCATGCCAACCTAGCAGTTCAAAAGCATGTCAAAGTGCAAGTAGATAAATAGGCACCGCTCCGGCGGGAAGGTAAATAGCGTTTCCGTGTGCTGCTCTGGTTCGCCAGAAGCGGCTTAGTCATGCTGGCCACATGACCTGGAAGCTGTCTGTGGACAAACGCCAGCTCCCTCGGCCTATAGAGCGAGATTAGTGTGCAACCTCAGAGTCGGTCACGACTGGACCTAATGGTCAGGGGTCCCTTTACTGATGGTGGCCAAGAGCTGTATGAATATTACACGCAGGTGAAATCCACGAAGCAGTCAGCAGAAGACATTCATGAGGGGTTCAAAAACCAGGAAGCTGTTTTGTGCTGCTGTGAGGTCCTCCATCTTATACTCAGGTTGCATATAGCTGTTTCTTTCTTCTGCTGGTTTCCATGGCATCTTCAGGGAGGGGCAAGATGTTGCAGGTAACCTCTGCCCCAGGCACTGAAGAGGCCATAGACGTGCCAGTCAGAATAGATGGAACCAGGCTAGATGAACACGTTGCTTGATCTGGGGCTAAGGCATCTTCTATTGCATCTTCCAGCCCTTGCCCTGACCCTGACCATGTATCAGTGTTCAGAGGGGAGCTGGATTTCCAGGCTGAAGCCATTGCCAAACATCTTTGCCCACAAAATCTCTGCTTCTCATGACCCCCGCAAAATGGTAATATGAACCAGCTATCACAAACGGAGCCCAAATTACGCAGTCATTCTGCTGGCACCCTCCCTGTGCTTGCTGAAGGCCAGGAAAGTGCCTTGCCTAACGTTGTTAGGAAATTTCCATTCAGTGCAAGCCCAGATGATAGCTTGATTTAGATTTCTCTGCCTCTCTCTGATTATTGGTCAGTCAAAAGACCACCTGAGCTCTCAAAAGCCCTAATAGAATCACAGAATTGTGGAGCTGGAAGGGACCTTAAGACAGTGGCGTAGCGTGGGGGGTGCAGGGGGGGCGGCCGCACCGGGCGCAACATCTGGGGGTTAGGGTTAAGGGGCGCAAATCCACGGGTTAGGGGGCGCAAATTACTTGCCTTGCCCCGGGTGCTGACAACCCACGCTACGCCACTGCCTTAAGAACCTTCTAGTCAAGCTCTTACCACCAGAAAGTTCCTCCTGATGTTTAGCGGACTCTCCGTTCTTGTAACCTGAATTCATTGGTTCAAGTCCAACCATCCAGAGCAGGAGAAAACCAGCTTGCTCCAACTTCTATGTGACAGCCTTTCGGGTATTTGAAGAAGGCTGTCATATCTCCCCTCAGTCTCCTCTTTTTCCAGGCTAAACACACCCAGCTCCTTCAACCGTTCCTCATCAGGCTTGGTTTCCAGATCCTTGATCATCTTGGTTGCCCTCCTCTGCACCCGTTCCAGCTTGTCAACATCCTTCTTAAATTGTGGTGCCCAGAAATGGACACAGTACTCCGTGTGTGGTCTGACCAAGGCAGAATAGAGTGGGACTATTACTTCCCTTGATCAGGACACTAGACCTCTTGATGCAGCCTAGAATAGCATTAGCTCTTTTTGCTGCTGCATCACACTGTTGACTCATGCTAAGCTTGTGGTCCACCAAGACCCCTAGATCCTTTTCACATGTACTGCTTGCGAGGCAGATGTTCCCCATCATAAATTTCTGCAGTTGATTATTCCTGCCTTACATTTGTCCCTGTAGAAATTCATTTTGTTAGTTTTGGCCCAGTTCTCCAATCTGTTAAGGTCATCTTGAACCCTGATTCTGTCTTCTGCAGCAATAGCTACCCCTCCCATTTTGGTGTCATCTGCAAATTTGATGAGCACCCCCTCAGTTCCTTTGTCCAAGTCATTTAAAAAGAGGTTGAACAACCACTCATCACTTATTTCCAGGATGATAAGGAACCATTAATGAGTACTCTTTGGGTTTGGTCAGTCAACAAGCTACAAATCCACCTAAAAGTTACCTCTTGGAGCCCACAATTTACCCACTTCTCTGGGTTATCATGGGGGACCTTACTGAAATCAAGATACAGTGGTACCTCGGGTTAAGTACTTACCGTATTTTTCGCTCTATAACACGCACCAGACCATAACACGCACGTAGTTTTTAGAGGAGGAAAACAAGGGAAAAAAATATTCTAAACGAAATAGTGGATATATGATTTTTGTGGTTCATGCTGTGGCCACAGACATGTGATCTGACAGTGAGTTTGGAGTAGCCCAATGGAAAAATCCTGAGGATCCATGTGGATCCCTGCTTTGTAACCACGGAGGAGGGAAGGAAGGGGAACCATGGATCCTCTGCTCACGACTGCAGCAGATCCCCCCCCCCCGCCATCGGTAGGCATTCGCTCCATAACACGCACAGACATTTCCCCTTGCTTTCTAGGAGGAAAAAAGTGATTGTTATGGTGCAAAAAATACATTAATTTGTTCTGGAGGTCTGTTCTTAACCTGAAGCTGTTCTTAACCTGAAGCACTACTTTAGCTAATGGAGCCTCCCGCTGCCGCTGTGCCGCCGCTGCACGATTTCTGTTCTCATCCTGAAGCAAATTTCTTAACCTGAGGTAATATTTCTGGGTTAGTAGAGTCTGTAACCTGAAGCATATGTAACCTGAAGCGTATGTAACCCAAGGTACCACTGTACATTATGTCCACTGCGTCCCCCTGATCCACCAAGTTTGTCTGACATGACTTTTTTATAAAAAAACCGTGCTGGGTTTTTGTAATCACAGCATCCATTTTGAAGTGTGCACAGACTGACTGTTTAACTATCTGTTCAAGGACCCTGGTGGCAAGTAGCTGATAGAGGCAAAAGGGTTTGGGAAAGAATCTGGGAAAGGATCCAAACTGTAAATAAAATCACATTGCAACCCACAGACGAGTCACTGCCAAATTCTTGCAATTCACGGGAAGCTGGGATTGGCTCCCTGGGAAAGGAGGGTCTGGAACTGGCATGGAACTACCCCACTCAGGCTTTCTGGAAGTGACCAAGATTGCTATATAAATTGCCACCAGCAAGGCTGAAACCTAACACAGTTCACCTTTCCTGCACAGCGCGGATTGGGACCCTGAAAAAGAAGTAAAATTCAGATCCGGAGAATCCCTCTCGACCCATCGCCATGGAAAGATACGTCTCTGCCGTCCGCAAGATGGAGCAAACGGTGATGTTTCCCAGCCTCCTCCTCGGAGTCTCCTTGGAAGACCAGGCTGAAACATTCGAGACCAACTCGAGCGACGGAGACTCCAGTGAGAGAGACCTGTATGAAGACTACACTCTGCTAAAAGCCATCAAGGGGAGGGCAGAGTGTGGCTTAGCACCTCTTGACTTCCAGAATCCCAGCCTCAAGGAAGAGGAGAGCAAGGAGAAGGTTGATCTGGAAGATCTCTTCCATTACCACGTGTCTGGCTTGCACCGCGTCCTCACCCAGCTGACGAGGAGGGCCAACGCCGTGACTTCCAAGTATAATGAAATCATGGGGCAGATCAACCAGAACGAAATCTCTCTCCGCTGGTGAGACACACGCCAAGGACACCAAAGGTGAGTTATCGGCTCAGCCTAGCCACCATGACTATGGGAGCCATGGTCCATAAGATCTGGTGGGAACAACTTGGTTTTCTACAACAAACATTCTCCTTTCCCTCTATGTTTGTAGTCTCCTGTTGCTGCACTGCCTGTTAAGAGAGTCAAAGAGCTTTTAAAAATATGCTTGCAGACTCTTCCTACCTTCCTTCCTGGTTCATTTGCACAGAAGAGATTTCTTGGCCAGCTTGACTGTAACTGATGGGAGTTGTAGTCATGAACATTTGGCGGCCACCAGGTTGGGATAGGCTGGCCGATGGAATGGCATTTTCTGATTTGGCAGGCCCAGTGGTGAGGGTTGGGACCTCTGCATATTCTCAGAGGTACTCTTTCTTCACTCATCTTGCATGGCTTAGCTTTGGAACACAGACTATTTATTCTATGGAAAGTTTAGAGTAGGGCTCTCAGTGGGGTTCTATCCAGACACTGTTAACAGTGTTATAGCACTGAGGGCTCACATATCTTTCTTTAGGCTCCAGGTACCCAACACGACACCTTTCCAATGTTGCTGAACTAGAACTCCCATCATCCCTGACCATTGGTCATGTTGACCGGCAATATGGGAGTTGTAGTACCCGAATAACATCAGGAGAACCCCATGTTGGCTATCAGCAAAGTTCTGGAGCTGAGTCACAGGGACCCTTGGTTTAAATTAAGACACAACCCACCTTGTTAACACCTTTTCCATTTTCCATTTTCCAGGACAACCTGAATTTCTGTACCTGCACATGTTTACAACTTGGGTCCTCTGTCTGAGGCCATGCGAAGAAGGCTCTCAACGGACAATCTTGAGACCTTGACTGCAGCATCTACCCCACAACGTTGTGTAGCATGGACTTTACTTGAATAAGCCAAGCACTGATATTTGTGAACGTAATTGCTATCTATATTATATTTGTGAACAAAACAGCTATCTGTACGGTATTTATGGATATCTATAAGCTCCATGGCAAACGTATGCCTTGGGTTTCCATTGCTTTCTGGTGTTTAAGTATTGCTTTTAGTTCAGACTAATAAAGCACTTTGCATTGTTTGAAGTTGCCTAGACCACTGTTTCATCTAGTCCTGTAGTTGTCAACTACCCTGACAGGTAATGGCTCTCATCTGGATTCTTTGCCTATTATGCTTGCTATCTGAAATCATTTTCACTGGAGACAAGCTCCGTGCCACCACATGGCTCCTGTGAGGAAATGAAGGGCATCAGTGCCCTGGCAGGACTCACAATTCAGCTTTCTCTCTTTTCCTCTGTGTTGGTTTACTGAGCCTAGGAGCCGCCATTTTCCATGGAGTGATGTCATCATTGGGGCATACATTAGAATGGCAGCTGCAAGAGAGAGCTGCTATTGGCTGTCCCTGCTAGGAGGCCCCCCCCCCACTATAGTATTTTGCTAAGGGATTCTTCCAACCTGGAACTGGCCAGGATTTCAGATAGGGATCCCTTTCCAGCCCTGGGGATTGTACATGGGATTCACACACAGCGTACCACAGAACTGTCTTTCATCAGAAGCTGGGATAGCTCAGTCAGTAGAGCATGAGGCTCTTAATTTGAGGGTTAAGAGTCTGAGCCCCACGTTGGGCAAAAGATTTCTGCATCTACAGGGGCTTGAACCAGATGTCCCTTGTGGTTCTATGATTCAGAAATTTTGGCAGACCTTCCCATAACATCAAACTGAGATTTTAGCTGAGTCCAAGAAGGAATTCTCAATCCCTGTTACAGATAGGTAGCCGTGTTGGTCTGCCATAGTCAAAACAAAAAAAATTCCTTCCAGTAGCACCTTAAAGACCAACTTAGTTAGTTCTTGGTATGAGCTTTCGTGTGCATGCACACTTCTTCAGATACACTGAAACAGAAGTCACCAGACCCTTCTATATAGTGAGAAGGTGGGGAGGGGTATTACTCAGAAGGGTGGTGGGAATGGGTGATGGGCAGATAGCTGTGATTGGTCGAGGTTCTGTTGGTGTGTTTGTGAGGATCTGTTCTTGGATGTGAGAAACCAGTAGGAGAACACTTCAATCTCCCAGGACATTCTATACAAGATCTCAAAGTAGCTGTTTTACTACAAAGGAATTTCAGAAATAGACTGGAAAGAGAAGCTGCTGAATTGCAACTTATTACCAAACTTAAAACCATGGAGAGACCTGGTCTGAACAAATACATTGGATTCTTATCTCATTATACATGACAAAGCCATTTTTCACCTTCTCACCCCTTGCTTTTTCCTGTAAGAACTATTGCCACCTTTCCCAGGTTAGGGTTCCTGCTCTTTTAAGAACACCCTTTCCAGCCTTTTACAAATGTAAATGACTTGTGACATACCTGCTCTTCTAGCAGGAAGAACCTAAGATGTGTATAATCATTGCTGAAGTCTCCTCTCCTCCTCTCCTCCATGGGCTACATTTGTTAATGCTGGCAGGCAGGAGCCAGTGTGGTGTAGTGGTTAAGAGCGGTGGCCTTGTAATCTGGTGAACTGGGTTCGCGTCTCCGCTCCTCCACATGCAGCTGCTGGGTGACCTTGGGCCAGTCACACTTCTTTGAAGTCTCTCAGCCTCACTCGCCTCACAGAGTGTTTGTTGTGGGGGAGGAAGGGAAAGCAGTGGCGTAGCGTGGGGGGTGCAGGGGGAGCCGGCCGCACCGGGCGCAACATCTGGGGGGTAGGGTTAGGGGGCGCAAATTACTTGCCTTGCCCCGGGTGCAGACAACCCACGCTACGCCACTGAGGGAAAGGAGAATGTTAGCCGCTTTGAGACTCCTTAAAGGGAGTGAAAGGCGGGATATCAAATCCAAACTCTTCTCCTCTTCTTCTTCTTCACTGCTTTAAGCTGTTGCACTAACATGTCCTCTGCAATGCTCTAAGGTCTTTCCCCCCAGTGTGGTTTTGTACATACTTTGCAGTTGCACGCACCGCCATATCATCCAAAGCTCTTGTTATAAGAAAAACTTCTCCCTTTCCCTTACGGAGTATTCCAGAGCCCATATACAGTCCTTAAGTGGGTTCCCTATCGGTAGGAGAAAACAACAGAGGCCAACCAGAGTATATTGAGAAGCAGAGCGGCTAGTATGCCTGATCTTTATTAAAGGATGTGTATAATGTATAATTCCTTTATTCAAGGAACTGCTGCAACAGGGTCCCCACTCACCACACGCAGGAGGGAGGGGAACCCTGAACAATGGTGCACATGCCCTTATATAGGCTCTTGAAATTGCCCACCCTGTAGCCCAAGACCACCACCCCCAAAAACCTCATACATACATCACAGAAGGAGGCAGGTCTACAGCAGAAATCCTGTCTGCCAGGATGCCTGATAATGGTCCCTGACTGCATGACCTGGGCAGCCTGGCCATTCTTTGGTGATGGTTAATACTTTAGTTCCTGAATACAGGTCACAGGCTCCTCACCCAATTCATACACAAATATGCCCTCAAGACAGGATTTGCAAGCAAAAAGACGATGGGAAGGTTTTTCCCATTTGCCTCCCTTACTGCAGAGGAATATTTGAGCTCATTGGGAGAGTCAAAATGGCTTCAGGATTGCTCTCCTGTGCTATTTCAGACACATGGTTCATATATTTAGATATGCGTGCATTTAAGAATTATGGAAGGATTTAAAAAGTGACCAGCACTCTGAAACACATTCCAGGTTGAGCCACCTGGCTCCTTCCAGGAGACACAAGAATTCATGGGATTCCAGAGCATGATGCGAAACCAGCAAAAGTCGATGTTATACAGTTATGGACATTATCGTGGCTAAGCCAAAGAAACCCAAGGACCAGTGTGGCGCAGAAGTTAAAAGTGTCACACTAGAACCTGAGAGACCAGGGTTCGAATCCCCGCTTGGCCACAAAGCTCACTGGGTGACCTTGGGCCTATAGGGTGTGTTAACAATTTTCAGCTTTCAAATTCCCAAAACGAGGGGTGGAATTCAAACGACCTTTTCAATTCAAAAGACATTTTTGTTAAGCTAATGTAATTTTATTTTGCGCAGTAAGTGAAACATGTATAAGGTTCCATAGAAATGGTTAAAAACGATTGACAAGTATTTCCAGTTATGTTACATATTAATATTATTTTCATCTATTAGCATTATTATTATTTAGCATGACCTGACATTTTCAGAAGGAAAATTAAAATTCTTTGGGGGGTTCTCCCCCAAAAGCAGTTTATGTGCTTCTTCACCAAATGCAGCCCTACTAAGCTAAATGTTGTCCAATCACAAGAGTAACAGCAGATTTGAATTCTGCACACCCAAAAATGTATTTTGAAGATCCCTCGCTGAATAAATTTGCAAAAATTAAGTTTTACCCACTCTGAAATGATGCACCCTATTTGTCCAGTAACTCACGCTCAGCCAAACCTCCTTTGCTGCGTTGCTGTGAGGATAAAATGGGGAGTTGTTCTACGTATGCCTTATCCGTGGGATATAAACATAATTAATTAGTTAATTGCTGGTATACAGAGGTACACTTTGCTTGAACATGGATGCTCGCTTTAGTTGCCAAAGACACCCATGGGCCTAAACGGCAGGGGGAAAAAATTAATAGCCATGCCTTGTGGCAGCAAATCCCATACATCAGTTACATATTATACCCTGTTGCCTCCTTGAATCTGCTGCCAAACAGCTCCATCCAGCGATGTCAAATTCTGCTGTTATCCTGCAGCAAACTGCTCCAACCTTATGCCCCCCTTGGTTTTTAATAAATCTGCAGCTGGCTGAGAGATCAGATGATCAACCTTCAGTCACACGCTTGGACTCAGCCAGGAGCTCCCAGGCCAGGTGACACCAACCCATGTCCCGAAACAAGAACTGATGGTACCAAAATATGTTTGTTTGCTTTGAAAGAAGCGCATGATTCCCCAAACTTGTCCTGTAGCCAGGAAATAGCTACCAGAACTGACAGCAGGTCTCAGGGCTGGATTTAGGTTTGAGGAGACCCTAAGCTACTGAAAGTAATGGGGCCCTTTATCTGTCCAGCTGTCCTTTGTCAACAACAAATTGTCCATGTTTTCTTTGTGCTGAATATATGCTATATGGTAATTTATGGACCTAACAGGTATCTCAGGCCTTTTGCACATGTTGCCATGCAAGCAGTCCGTGCAGAATGTAGGCAACCTATATATAGAAAGGAGCAAACCAGTGATATTTTAGGGAGCAGGCTAGCAGGCGGGGCCCATGACTTGCATCATAGGAGTCTACACAACACAAAACAAACCACTCTTGCTGTATGTAGGTTTTATTTTATTTGTTTTTTTTAATCTTATATTTTAGAAATGCACATGCAGTTTTTCCCCCTTTACGTTTTTGGGGGGCCACCAAGAGAGTGGGACCATAAGCTATAGCTTGTTCAGCTTATATGTACAGTGGTACCTCGGGTTAAGAACTTAATTGGTTCTGGAGGTCCGTTCTTAACCTGAAACTGTTCTTAACCTGAAGTACCACTTTAACTAATGGGACCTCCCGCTGTGCCGCAGGAGCATGATTTCTGTTCTTATCCTGAAGCAAAGTTCTTAACCTGAGGTACTATTTTTGGGTTAGCACAGTCTGTAACCTGAAGCGTCTGTAACCTGAAGTGTCTGTAACCTGAGGTACCACTGTAAATCCGGCAGGTCTGAAATATGGGACCCCCTTGTTCGTCAGAACAAGGAGCGGCGTTAGAGGGGGAGAGAGGAAAAATGCAGTATTCTGGAGCCATGCAGCTGTGCCAGGTGCATCAATGGTTCGACTCTGCATACGGCACATTCCTGGGATCCTAAAGCTTCTTAGAATCATAGAGTTGGAAGAGACCACAAGGGCCATCGAGTCCAACCCCCTGCCAAGCAGGAAACACCATCAGAGCACTCCTGACATATGGTTGTCAAGCCTCTGCTTAAAGACCTCCAAAGAAGGAGACTCCACCACACTCCTTGGCAGCAAATTCCACTGTCAAACAGCTCTTACTGTCAGGAAGTTCTTCCTAATGTTTAGGTGGAATCTTCTTTCTTGTAGTTTGGATCCATTGCTCCGTGTCCGCTTCTCTGAAGCAGCAGAAAACAACCTTTCTCCCTCCTCTATGTGACATCCTTTTATATATTTGAACATGGCTATCATATCACCCCTTAACCTCCTCTTCTCCAAGCTAAACATGCCCAGCTCCCTTAGCCGTTCCTCATAGGGCATTGTTTCCAGGCCTTTGACCATTTTGGTTGCCCTCCTCTGGACACGTTCCAGTTTGTCAGGGTCCTTCTTGAACTGTGGTGCCCAGAACTGGACACAGTACTCCAGGTGAGGTCTGACCAGAGCAGAATACAGTGGCACTATTACTTCCCTTGATCTAGATGCTATACTCCTATTGATGCAGCCCAGAATTGCATTGGCTTTTTTAGCTGCCGTGTCACACTGTTGGCTCATGTCAAGTTTGTGGTCAACCAAGACTCCTAGATCCTTTTCACATGTACTGCTCTCAAGCCAGGTGTCACCCATCTTGTATTTGTGCCTCTCATTTTTTTTCTTAGTTTGCTGGTTTTGTTTTTGTACTAACCTTGTTGTTGTTTAGTCATTTAGTCGTGTCCGACTCTTTGTGACCCCATGGACCAGAGCACGCCAGGCACTCCTGTCTTCCACTGCCTCCCGCAGTTTGGTCAAACTCATGCTGTTAGCTTCCAGAACACTGTCCAACCATCTCGTCCTCTGGCGTCCCCTTCTCCTTGTGCCCTCCATCTTTCCCAACATCAGGGTCTTTTCCAGGGAGTCTTCTCTTCTCATGAGGTGGCCAAAGTATTGGAGCCTCAGCTTCACGATCTGTCCTTCCAGTGAGCACTCAGGGCTGATTTCCTTAGGAATGGATAGGTTTGATCTTCTTGCAGTCCATGGAACTCTCAAGAGTCTCCTCCAGCACCATAATTCAAAAGCATCTATTCTTCGGCGATCAGCCTTCTTTATGGTACAGCTCTCGCTTCCATACATCGCTACTGGGAAAACCATAGCTTTAACTATACATCACTTTGTTGGCAAGGTGATGTCTCTGCTTTTTAAGAGACATCACCTTGCTGACATCTTCTAACCTTAGAAGATGAAATAGATTGCACTGAACTTTTTTTATTTTTTAACCTTCATAATCTCACAGAAAGCAGGTAGGACAGGCTGCCGAAAAAGCTAAGCAAACAGGCTTCCAGGTCACTCCGCTCTGCTTCTTGAACAGGCTTGTGGCACCCAAAACAAAGAGCAGTCAAAATCTGCAAATATGGGAGGTCTGTTTGAATATGCAGCTTCAGAAGATGTGTGGTATGCAATGCTGGGTCAACATTGCATAGAACCATAAAGTTGGAGTGGGGCTTGTGGGCCACCTAAAAATTGGGTGATTTTTTCCCCCCAGACCTTGGGGTGAAAGGCTGGTACAGAATCCCTTAAGTAAATAAAATCTAGTCCGTTTTGAAATGTTTTAAGAGGTTCGTGCTATTATAGCAAAGACAAGGGGTTGAATAAGGAGCTTTCAGGATATGGATTCTCCTGAAACATCATGAACTGTCTGTGTAGACTGGTTGTGTTGGCTATATATCCAAATGCATATCACGCTGCAATGTTCAGGCACCTAATATGCTCCCCAGTTGCTCCAGAGGAGTCTTCCGCAACTTGGTGCCCACATGGTTCATGATCAAGGATGATGGGAATTGCAGTGCAAAAGATCTGACGGGCATGATGCTCTGCAGGTTGCACAATGGAGTTTGAAGTTTCATTGCGGACAGAAATGTGAATATGCATCTCCAGCCCAGGTCTTTTAACTGTACTGGGCAACTATACCTGGGTCTGGGAAGCAGACACACACATTGCCTTTAGCTGGACCTGCGGGGAATTTAACCTCAGACCTTATAATACACCTTCATTACATCTCTTTGGGTGCGACATGCAAACATTCCTCTTTCCCCAGGTCTTTGGTTAATTAAACCATCTAGGGCATGGAGGGGGGTATTGTTTGTCGTTGTGTTATGCATTTTTGTGTATTTATACCGTAATATTGCCCAACCTTGATGGCAGAAAGTGAGGAGGAATTAAAGAACCTTTTAATGAGGGTGAAAGAGGAGAGCGCAAAATATGGTCTGAAGCTCAACATAAAAAAAAACGAAGATCATGGCCACTGGTCCCATCACCTCCTGGCAAATAGAAGGGGATGAAATGGAGGCAGTGTGAGATTTTACCTTCTTGGGCTCCATGATCACTGCAGATGGTGACAGCAGCCACGAAATTAAAAGACGCCTGCTTCTTGGGAGAAAAGCAATGACAAACCTAGACAGCATCTTAAAAAGCAGAGACATCACCTTGCCAACAAAGGTCCGTATAGTAAAAGCTATGGTTTTCCCAGTAGTGATGTATGGAAGTGAAAGCTGGACCATAAAGAAGGCTGATCGCCGAAGAATTGGTGCTTTTGAATTCTGGTGCTGGAGGAGACTCTTGAGAGTCCCATGGACTGCAAGAAGATCAAACCTATTCATTCTGAAGGAAATCAGCCCTGAGTGCTCACTGGAAGGACAGATCCTGAAGCTGAGGCTCCAATACTTTGGCCACCTCATGAGAAGAGAAGACTCCTTGGAAAAGAACCTGATGTTGGGAAAGATGGAGGGCACAAGGA